>NC_088201.1:206710916-207310916 GCF_037126465.1 Ornithodoros turicata | reverse complement strand
CGACACCTATGTACTTTGTCCACGGAGAGTACACATGGTAGTTCAAGGGATTGTCAACATGATGTCAATAGCAATTCCTGTTGACTTGATCAACAAGAAGTCGAAGTCAACACACTGTCAAGACAGGAAACAAGAAGTCCACAAGAAGTCTGCAGAAAGGCAAAATGCGTTTTCATAGGGGGCTGCGCAGAATGGATTGGCTCTGCCTGTTTTCGAACCCTGGCGCCAGCTGTGCCGTCTGGGAAGAACCGTGCAACGAGCCGACAGGCAAACCTCTCTGAAATTATACACCTCCACCACCTGTTTGTCGGTGCCAGTCCTCCGGCGACTGCGCGAGATCTATATTTGCTTCCAGTAGAGTCAGCAAGAATCAGAAAAAAATCAAGCATCATCATTAATACATAAGCGATCAAACTATGGTGATTAGCATCTACATCGTGTGATTGAACAGCTTCAGTGCCACGACATCATGAAGCAAATATGAAATTAAAAATGTTTTTCTTTTTTTTCACCCGATAGCGGAACATCGTGAATTCGGCTTCTCGTCGCAACTTTTTTTAACGACTGTTCCAAAGGCTGATAACACAACTTAAACTCAGGCGAGCTGGTGCATGAAATCCACGATAAAACAAGCCACGATTTTCAACTTTCACGTAGCGATCGTTATCGTTACATTTAAAGTTCGCGCGCTACAAAGCCGCGCAAGGCTCGCGCAAGATCTCGTGCGAATCACGGGCCCAAGTGATGCATTTAACGCGCATTATGGGATAACGGCAAGTTGAAGATCGGGGCCTTGAGCATGGGAACATACAGGAACATACACAACAATCGTTATGTATTTACATGTATTATGTGCAGCCCATGCTCACCCTTGTTTCATCATGGTATCAAAAAATCTGTAGATTTCAGAAATAATCTGTATGTCTGTAGATGTTGCTGAAAATCTTTATATCTCCATACAAATCTGTAGATGTGGCAACGCTGATGCCCGTATGGCTAACCTGGGAAGTGGGAAGGATGCTGTCGTCCGCTCGCTGCTGTCTGAGGGCGCTTTTGTAGCGCTTGCTTCGAGAGTATGCATTGACCGCAAGAACTACTCTGTGTGTCACTATAACTTTTCTATGTGTAGCAAAATATTTGTCAGTTAATTTGAAGTCAAAATTTAACACGGACTAACGAAACGCTCGCTAGGAATGCCACCGTCCGCCGCAGTGGAAATCTGTGCATGCGGTTCATCCCGCCGTTTTTCCGTCGAGTTGTCGTGCCGGTGGAGAAGTTGGCCGTTTTTCCGTCGAGAAATCGTATGCGGTTACCGCTATATTTGCTTGCTATTGATAACCTGAAATAAGAGACTTCAGCTAGCAAGCAACGACAGTTATCGCAGTCCCATATGAAGACACTTTATAATTTGCGAGAAGCGGTAAAGAAAGACGCGGATGCAAGTACAAGTTTTCTCACCCGTCGGAAGCACTGTAATGTTTAATCCGCAGTCTCCGTGGGACGTGCATGACTTGACATGACAGTTTGATTAAAATGCATGGGAAGCCTTGTGAGTGCGAACGAGAGCACATTCTTAAAGGAGCATGGAAATGATCGGAATAAAATATGACGGGAGAAGTAGAAATTATGATTCTGAGCCCTGTGATACATATTCGCACAAAAAGTTTGAGCGTAGCGCGCAATCCTGGAGCGCGAGGGAGCTTTGAATCTCGCGGCAGAAATGCCCCCTCACTCGGCTGTCAGCCGCTGACGTCATGTGACCGCGCCGTCTTTTTCTTTATTTTTTGCGACTTCTCCGGAGCGCGCAGCCAAGCCGACCGGGAAGGAAGCGTTGTTGCTCATCGGACGCCGTGCGAAGGACAGGTGATGAATTGAACACTCTTTAGGTGACACGTCTGCTCTTCTTGACGAAACGTTTTATGGAGTTGGAGGCTAAGTTCCTCAAGCTTCGATTTCGCCACACGAATGTACCGGAGGCTGGTAAGTGATGCTGCTAAGTGTGAACGAACATTCAGATTGAAATATAGTGCTTCTTGTTTACAAATGCATAGTGATGAAGACGCGGCTCAGTGACCAGTGTTTTCACTTGAAGATGTTGCCGACCATCATGACTTCTCCGTGTTGTGGTCAACACTATGGGCTCTGAACCGCATGAACACTGGCATCTCTGAGGCGAAAGAGCGGACCGACGAACGCATAGCTGTGTAACACTGCGCTTACCATATCTTACTGATACCAGGAGCGCAACGACTCCACAAACACTACAACATGAATGCCAAAATAAAGTTAGTAAAGTTCATCTGCTAGCGATCTGTGGGAAACCCCAAAATACATGGTCAAATAATCATTTTCTTTTTTGAATGGTCATACGCAGCATACAATACTGGCACATGGAATAAATCTCCAACTGACAGGAATGTATTTAGTCGTATCACATATATATATGCTGCGCACACAGGCATAATACTGTTCACTAATGAACGACACCTCAGCACAATCGGAACAGAAATCACAACCGCGTACGATCCACCTCAACCCGGGCCGTCACTGCAACACAGAGGCCTGGCCACACCTTTTACACTGCCCGCAGTCTTGTTTTATGCAAAACGTACGAGACAAATCATGTAAGAACGCAAGTGAATGTCAAACGCAAATAAATAGCACCAGCGTCTCAGTCGGTAAGTTGCCATGATTCCTGAGCTAGCAGACGATTCTGGCAGGGAGCGGACGCTTCCGGCAGCCAATGAAGTGCTCGGACGCCTGACGTCACCACACGCCAGACTCGGCTTGGGGGAGACTGTCGCCGCGGAGCGCATTCTTCCAAACTAATTTTCTCAGGAAATTCGCGCTTTTCGAAGGAAATATTTTCCGTAACAGTTTATGAAGGTAGTGTGTTCATATGAGGCGGTGAAAAAATATATGTTCCAAATGATTTCCATGCTCCTTTAAGGATGAACAAATAAAATTTAAAAAGAGAAACAAGAATTTCGACCCCACGCGCCTTGCTGTTGTAACGATGGCGGTTAAAGATGCTCTGTCTGCTGCTGTTCTGAAATGTTAACACCTTGGCATTCTGCAGTGGGGGTGGGGGTGGATAAACGGTTATTTCGGAAAGGTCAGCCTGACCGAAGGTCGGCTTGCTATTCCTAAAACAAAAATATAGCACAAAGGTGGAGCCAAACCGAATATAAGATAACGAAGGTGGGTGAAGTGTAAATGAGATGAAAGGTCAACTCATAATTTGTTCGTGATGGGACTTCCTATAATGATGTATTAGTAGGTTCGGATGCAATGAAAAGTGGTCTACGTTCCACATACTAGTCATGTTATGTCATAGTGCCTAATAATAGGCCATCCAGGATAAAAATTGTGATGATCTTGCCTTGGTGTAATCTTAAAACTCTCTTCATAGAAAAAAAGAAAGGCATTACCCTCAGATCGAACCAGGGAACATGAAATCTAGAATCGACATCTGCATCACTGAACCACCAGCCCAGAATGTTGTCATCGTGAGAGACCAAGACGCAACCGCTTTGGAACGCACACTCAGCAGCCGTTACTTCTTTCGTCCCGTAAAAAAAAGAAAGAAGAAGAAAAAAAAAACTACTTTTATAATGAATCTTCAATTCATGAAAACAAGTTGAACGCGCAATTCCAGATTTGTAGAGCATAACTCTGAGAGGTCTACTCAGCAGGAATCGCAACAGTAGTACTTTTCTGTGCCATTTAAGAATATGCGAAAATGCCCTATCGTCGAGCGTTGGGCGAGTTCGGCGGCCGCTTTTTCCTGTCGTTCTCTCACTGTCAACCTTTGACAACACTGACATCACAAAACATGGGGCACCCCCGCTTCCTAGCGTCCTCCTGGTTGATATCGTCGTTTTTTCTTTTCTCGTAGAACGTACACACTTATCGAGCAGCAGAATCTGTGATTTTATTTTTGTTATCTCCCAGGTAATACATTGGTAGTTTTATTGCGTGACAGTTGTCACATCAAATCGCGAACTGCCTTGGAAGGTGTTGAGGGGATCAAACGAGATAATGAGCAGATCAAAGACGGCATGTTTTATGGTAACGTAGACTGAGAAATGGCATCACTAATTCCCCTCACGCTTCCTTCTGGGGACAAAGCGAGCTGTTGCATGATTTCAGGAACAACCTGATATCAGTTGAAAAGGGGTGACACCGAGACAGGGAGAGGAGAAATTTGCCGCAAAACCGGCACAGTGCTCAATTATTTTGTATTTTCGCACATTTTTTAATAGAGCACAAAAAGGCGCTGTCGTGTCGGTTCTTGTGGGGTAGACACTCCAGGGTTGTACTCTACATCTTTGCAATTACGCAGTCAATGTATTTTCATTAATTACAAAGATTAATTACGAAAGTTAATTAACGGCTGCGCTATTTATTGATACACCACCACCATTGAGTAGATCCAGTCGGGAATAGATATATTCAACGACTTTGGCGAAAAAAAAAGTCAATCGCGGATTTAATAAAATTTAGTTGGTCTTACGTCACGTACCCTGTATATATGACAATAAGTACGCGTGTATTTTTAACATATTCATTATTTTGGTACCTAGAACGAGTTAACCCGTAAGGAGATTATGGCCTTGCACAATGCTGACAACCAAAGTTTTGGCGAGTTGGGGAATAAAGCAAGTTTAAAGGGAGGGCCCGCAACGGTTGTGCCCAAAATTAAGTGAAAGTTGATTTCAGCAGAGACCACCCCCCCAGATGCTGACAACAGCCTCCGTTTCGTATAAACGTGCGCGTATAATTTACAAACAGCGAAAACGATAAAGCGAAACCGAAACTATGAGAGCAGGCGGTGGCATCGGAATCGAGGAGCGCCACGCCGTGACGTCAGTCGCGAGATTCGTCTGCCGTGATTCCCATGTGTTGTATTGCATTGAAGACGCCAGGAAGCAAGTTACGCTCAACGTGCAGTCATGGAAACCGACTCCGCATCAGAATAGAACTCCACGGGACTTCAGCCCGATTCAGACGTGTATTCTAATGAGGAGAATGACTTCACCGCCACCATAAACCACAACGACTCGCCGTATTCGACGGACCCTGTACCAGTGCGCGCGTCGCTTGAAACCGAGGCCTCGGACCCATACACTGAAGACTGTCGAACTCGGAGTAACTAATGATGAGTTTCTAATAGGTTGTCGCACATTCTTATACAGGGTGTCCCAGAAAACGTGTCATTGAATTATAATAAAAAAAACTACACCAACTAGAGTCATGCGGTCAATGGCATTTGTTCTTACTGGGTTTTTGCCACCTCCTCATATGAATGTCGTGTAACGTAAGTTTAATTATGTAAATTTTTGCGAGCTTAAGTCGGAAATTTGCCTAGTAAAGGTAACTTTGTAACCCCGCCAATGTGAAGAGCGTGTCTAATTTAGTCAAATTAATGATAACTGACAGGGATATTCAGGAGCTATCCCATCGGAGAAAATAGCCGAACATCATACTCTACGGAGGTCGCACAGAATAGCGCACGATGAATTTTTCAGCGCAATCTTTGTCAGTCCGACGAAAGGAGGTTGGAAACCCAGCCCTCCCCGACATCGCAGAAAGAGATAAAACAGGCACGGCTTATCATGTCCGACTTTCGCTGGGATTTTGCTTTCCCTCTCCCAATTTTAGAAACTTACTTTTTCTACTATCACTCTGTGGGCTGGCTTCGGAACCTCCTTTCGTCGCACTGGGAGCGATTGCACTCAAAACGTCATCGCGCGCTATTGTCCGGTGCTGCGAAAAGCATGATATTCGGCTATTTTTTCCGATGGAATAGCTCGTGAATATCACTGCGAATTATCATGAATTTGAGTGTATTCGGCACGCTCTTCATATTGGTGGGGTAAAAAAGTGACCTTTACTTGGCAAATTTCCGAGTTCAGTTCGCAAATATTTACATAATTAAACTTGGAGTAATGACATTCACATTAGGAGGTGGCAAAAACTAATAAGAACAAATGCTGTTGACCGCATGATTCTAGGTGGCGTAGTTTTTTTTATTATAATTCAATGACACGTTTTCTGGGACACCCTGTATAAGTGCCACGGGTGCACGCGTAATATGAAACATGTTGCAGGTGCACATGCGGTCGGTGCCTCCCGCAGGTGCCCGCAGGTGCCACTCCGAGTTCCCGCATGAGCCGTCTTTTCGTGTCGAACATTCCTGGCTCAAAATGATGAGAACATATCGTTCTCGAGCTGGTCTTCCTGCACTTGATTTTGCGCAGCGCCATTTCCCACTCCAAACGACGTTGTTTGGCCGTCGGAAACTGGAAATATGCTACGTCTGTTGTTGTCTCCGACCTGTTGCCACAACTGATTATACAGCATGTCTTAACGGCCATCGTGGTGGGTGTAAGATCAGTGTGCGACGTAACGAACACAATTGCTACGGAAAATTTCCTTCGTCAAAACTGCCAAAACACACAGCAAAGCAAGGCGGACGGCGCGGGATATTTCGCGACTTACATCACGCTCGATGTTGCTTGCAGAAAAGCGCTCGTGGCTCGCACTACCCTGTCACCGAACGCGTCATAGAAGAAAATCATTTTTATCAAGTTTGACTCAGTTTTCGAAGGAGATATTTTACAGGCATGGTCGTTGATGGCTAAAGGTGACGAATATTCGAAAATCTCGGAAGGGACCTTATGCGGATTCTCCCTTTAAGCCACATGTCCGAAATTTATGGTAAATGTATTTACACTGCAAGAAACACGCGTTGTAGTTTGTTCATCTTAATTCCCTTTGCCATTAGAGCGCGTCAAAGTTGACCCGCATAATAATCCGTCGTCACATCGATCTCGAATGAAAATTTGATGAGTTGCGCGTTCACAGAGAACAAAGGACGTTTAAGCCACAAGTTCGAAATTCATGTTAGAGGATTGACAATCATCTCCATTATAACAAACACGCGCGGCACTGTGAAAAACGGAGATTCCTGTAACGGTGAAGTAAGTCGGAGTGCAATGGAAGGTCATTTGCTAAGTGCACAGGCGATCCCAGAGCATTACCGCAACTAAATCAAACCGAACAGCAAGCAGTATGACATAGAGCCAGTACGGCATTATTGAGACAAAACTCTGACGCTCTCGCCCTGCCGTTACTCTCATAACTCCCTCTACCAAAAAATAAAGAAATAGAAAATACATTAATATAATAGTAATAATTAAAAAAACACTAAGCAGGCCGCGGATCGAACCACGGCCCTCGAAAGCTATAACCAAAATCGTCACCAGTGGGCCAACACCGCCCGTTGCTGTCGCTTTCAGGAATGAAGATACAGACGCTTCGCAGGCCACACTGAGTTTGTCAACACTTCTTTTGTCGCGGGAACAACATTGAAGCGGTCCACAGTTGCGCACAAAGTGGCAAAGCGTAAGAGACAACTCCACCTTTCATGTCTGACATGGGCACTTTCTGCAGAACCCATTGTTTTGGCCAAGTACGAGAAAAATAGCACAGCAATGCATTCTGCCACGAAGCCAACACGGCGAAAATAAGTCCTCCAGGAACAAAACTGTAACGTTCTTGCGCTTCCATTCCACTTGTACGCCATCGAAGGGCCTCTCACAGCAACACCCTTGTGTGGGCATTTCTTTCTAAAGCTCAGGCTCAACAGATATTCTTACAAAACCAGATGGGACGCATTGCTTCAATGGAGGGCAGTAGTATAGAGATAGACTGCATAATATTGGAGCGGCATAAGAACCCGAGCGGCATAAGAACCATGCGCTATAACGACCACTTTTTTATAATCCAAGATGGCCGATTCTAATCCAATTCTAAGCCAACACAATCCAGTTCTAAGCCAACACAATCCATTTGTAATCCAACACAAGCCAAATCCAAAGCCATCTGATTGGCCGCCATTAGCTCCGCCCACATCACGTTGATTGGCCACCGCGCCCAACTGATCTTTGAATGGCTGACCGTAGATCCGCTCCTTTATGGTAATTAGTTGGCTTGGCTCCGCCCAGTTCACACTGAGCGGCCCGTGCTAAGCCTTGACTGATCATTGATTGGTTGACTGTAGCTCCGCCCCGATATGCTAATTACTCGGCTCTGCCCCCACTTCACGCTGATTAGTGCATGCGTATTGCTGAGCACAGCTCCGCCCCTTTATGCTAATTAACCGGCTCCGCTGATTGGTCCATTCTAAGCCTACTGATCACTCTCCCAGCCCCCCCCCCTCTGATTGGCCGCCGCAGCCGCCGCCACCGATTGGCCCGTTCCAGGTCCACTGATTGGGGCCCGCTGAACATAGCCTTCATCAGCGCCCGGCAGACGGCAGCGACCCCGCTGCGGCTTTATCTCGGATGTTCAAACTTACCCGGGCTAGCGGGTGGCCTAGCCTTCACCGGCGCCCGCCAGATGGTGCGCGGATCGCTCGGCGGCAGCTTCAGATGGTTCTAACCTATCTCAGATAGCTCTATGAGATCGAACAGACAGGGAAAAAATACCTTTCAACGTTTATTGAGTACATGTTTGAGGAAAAGCATGGCAGTCTTGGAGAGGTTGATTCTTTTGATGCTGGGCGTGGTTCCACGGAAGTGACGGATCATGTAGACGTCTCCGGGACAGCGGCTGAGAAAAATTTCGTCCTCCGTGAGTTGGCACTTCCGCGTGCACTGGATATCTTCGTAGCTGTCGCTCACGTCCAGCGAGTGAAGGCACGTACGCAACGATCCAGTAGCGTTCCTGTCCAGGTTAATGCCGGACCGCATAGGTACCACTTGCCACTCTCTGATGGCCAAGATGTCGCCTGGGCATTCGTGCGCGTACGTGTGCTTATCCTTCTCCAGCTTGATGCTCGCCGTACAGTTGCCGGCATCCAGCGCCAGCGCGCACGAGACGAGCGAGAAGAGAACGAGGTGCCACATCCTTCCAGTGACGCAGTCCAAATGACACTACTCCTTCTCATCCACTGCATTATCTGTGCGGCGGGGGGAAAGAACGCTGGGTGAAATCCCTCTATCTACGTCATCCACTCAAGCTTACCATATTCGCAGCTTCCGTACGGGTAGGAGTCCCATCATTATAGAGGTATCGTTTGTCATCGTACGCCATCAGACTTCTTTTCACATTTCTGATGGTGTACATGCACTGTTTCTTTCCCACTATTGACACCTGTTCATGCGATACGCTGGCGTGCTTGAATAGGGTATCGCGGTACGTGTCATGGAGGAGGTGTTTGCGCACAATGTTCTTTTTGACCCCTTTAGCTCTTGCAATCTGTTTCCCCCCGGCTAATTTGATGGAATACATTTTGGCTTTCAAGCATACTACTTCCTCAATGGGTACGCTACCCGTTTCACTTTTGAACGCGCCAAGTCTACCGCGATTCCTCTCGCTGTACAGTGGATGATCACGATCGAAGGAAGACAAGTCTAAATGGTCGTCGGCGATCGCACGTAACTGATCTTCGTAGTCCTTGCAGAATAGGCCGAGGATCAGAGAGTCCGTGTCAAAGTAGCAGGTAATCACCGGACAAGTGAGCTTACTCAACAGGGTTTCATAGTAGAACGAGTACATGGTTAACTTACTCAGTTCTAAAATCGTGAAGCCAATCTGCAAGGGGAAATCGCATCGCACTTTTCTCTTGCGCATTTCGTACATGACACAATCGGGGGACAAAATTTCTATTCGCACATATTCCGCCTGACTCCCGAGGCGACTCGCCGTCTCCTCATCGAAGGCTACTCGAATATCTCGCATATTAAATTTATTTAGCAACGTACGCCCGAAGACCGCATTATTTGAGATTTTATAGAAATTTTTTTCGAACGTCGTGCTCGAGGCGACGCGTCTGGCAACATTGTCCTCAATGTAGGGACACAGGAATGGTGCCTGACGAAATTTTATAATTCGGTGAATTTTCGTTTCCCGCATGCCCAGTCTACAATAGAGCGCGAGCAGCACGTAATGAACGACGTACTCGACCTTGTCCTTGCACGTGAGCAGCAGCTTTTTGCTGTTCGCCGGCTGATACATTAACTCTTCGAGGAGCCCCCGCTGAAATGGTGAGAGCCATTCCTTCGGGACGACCGCCTTCTCGGGAGCCAGGGGGAAGTACCGCGTCAGCGCGTGGATAGATTTTGGATACTCCAAATCGCACACGTACACGTATCCCACGTCCGAATCTGTGGGATGACGCATAAAATCCACAGAGCTAAAATCCTCGACCCATTCGAAATCACCGACGGGGAGGTGCTTTATCATACTGAATCCGTAAAGATTGTTGCAATCTATGTACGATATGTACACCTCCTCTTTATCGGGATCATAGCCACTGCACAGCGGGTTGTTAGCCCGTAAATGGCGCCTGCTCGCCTGACAGAGTCCGCCTCTAACACCCGATTCAATGGTCCGGTACATGTCCTCGGCGATGATCAGCTCTAATTTTGCCTGCGTGTAATTTAGAGCGCATTGCCACGAATAGGATGCCAGCGAAACACAATGAAGCAATTCCAATCCGCGCGCGTCGTAGCACAGGCGCCGGAAGTGCTGCATTACGTCAGCATGTAACAGGGCATCCGTTTTCAGGTACAATGCATTATAATCCCTCAGATTCGAGCATCCAAAACGTTCAAATACGTGCGGCGCGTACTGATAGTCTTCGTCGCTTATATCCTCCCCCGTCAGATCGTTTCGGAAGGCGGATTTTGCCGGCAGAGCCAATTCGTCGTAGACCGCGAACGAGCTAACGTGGCTGTACGGGAATACACCTTTACGAAGCAAAATTTCGTAGTCGTCTCCAAATACCTGCTTCAGGCATTGGAACGCCTCTGCGCCCCCCATGGATTTGACGGTTTCCACGAGCTCTCCCAGCGACGAATTTAGGTACTGCATGGTATCTCTGAATAGGAAGGTGCCAATTTCGAACGATCGGATTTTTTCCATGGAACTGGCCACGATGAAGGGAGCTCGCTTCCACTCGAGAAGGTGAAATTCCCGCAGTAGTTCGGCCAAATCGTAGGCCAGATTGTGCACCATGATGGGCAGTTTTTCCCGCGTCGTGCACGCCACATTACAGGGGTTGCACAGCGTTGCGATGTAATTTGTCTCGCCGGCAGTACAACGCTTGGAATGGTCGTGGTGCCGGACACGGGGTAGATCTTGCGCGAACTCCCGCCCGCAGTACGCGCAGTGGGTGGCAGCTCTGTGCCGCGCTCGTTGTTCATCATTGAGCACCATTTCCGCGGGGCAGGCGTTCAGGGCTATCATCTCGTCCCGCATTTCCATCAAAGCTCTGACGCACTGCCTCACGGAATCTTCACCGTGGTGCGTCCTGATGCGCATCACCTTCGAGTCGTGGGTGCGCACGAGCATGGCACAGAAGCTCGAGGTGACGTGACGCTGCATGCCAACACCACTGGGCGCGAGTACGCTCTCCGTGTCCAACGCGACGACGTAGTTGTACTGCTGCTTGTACTGTATTTTAGTAAATTCTACAAAGTTTTTGCCCGGTTCGCAAAATTCCAATATAATTTCGTTTACGTCCGCGCACAGGCGAGGATGTTTCGCCATGCTCTCTTCCTTGTTAAAAGAGCGCGTGCAACGCTCGCACACGAAACGCCTGTTGTCTCTCGCCGCTCGAGAGACTTGATTCCGAAAAAATGTTCATCTACAGCAAATAAGTGAATTTTCTTTTCATACTCGAGTTTTGGAGGTCGCGACACGTGCACTCCCTGATCGACGTACTCGTATACGTACACGGATAGCTTGTTTTTGCCTTCGAATTCGTCCAGATCAGAGTAGGAAATGGAGAAGCGACTAGGCCACCAGTACTCCGCGGCATAGTTTTCACATTTTTTCCACGAATTACTTTCCTGCGGGTGCAGGAGGGCAAGCGTATTGTATTTAAAACACTCACCCTCCTTATGTGCCGGTAAATGAATATTCGTCAGCACGTTCCTGCGTTTAGCCAAATGATCGGGAAGTGCCCCTTTGCATCCGAATTTTTTAGTTTTCACCGCGGAAATGCATATTTGAACGTTTTGGACGTCGGTGGACACGAACCCACTCCCTTCCCGCTGATAATTTTCGACGCGTCCCGTGGACTCCTGAATCGCGTCCATCAGGGTATTCGCGACGGCTCCGTCGCTGTGGACTTCACGAGCAAACGCCATAAAGTGGGCTATGTGCGCGGTTAACCCCCCCCCCTCCGAGTTTCCTTCACCATTAAAACATCGGAACAAATGCAAAACCTAAAGGGTATTCTTTGCGCTCTCAATATGGCGAGCATATCGTGAAAGTGGCTCATTAAATATTGTCGCAAATCCTCTACTCCCTGATCGTGAACAGGTGCCAATAGTGTGAATCTTTTGACGATACCTCTAAATGCGGCGTCAGTCTGGAAGAAGGGCAGGAAGGATGTATCCACGTCGGGGTGCGATTGCATCACGTGAGCAGACAGTGTAGGAGGTGCGCCGTCCCGAGAATCGTCGTCGTCCGATTCATCCTCGATATCGTGAGGATCAAAAAAGCAGAACACACACCGAGGCACTGAAAATAAACGCGGATCCGTAAGAAACGTGCAACAAGTAAAGGAGGAAATAACTTACTTGTGAAGCGAGTGAAAGAAGACTGTTCCCCCCTGAGGCGATCGCGCGGATTATAAACCAGCATCCACGCTACAGGTGCCAACACGTCGGGGCTCGCTTGTTTCCACGCGGTCGTAAATTATGTGGCACCTCGAGGATGAGGCCGCGTTGGGGCCATCTGTTTAATATCAGAACGCGCGCAACCGCAATGGTGGGCATTCACCATCGAAGAAAATGTTGTGTCAAGGTAATGTAAATAGGTCTTCTCCGAGAAATTGGGTCACCTTGAGTCGGTTGCATGTTCCAACACGTTGGGGCCGCCTGTTTTATATCAAAATGCGCTTCATGGCCCAAATGAGTTTATACTATAGAACGGTGAGCTTTGTTTTATTCTCGGGGAAGTTGCGTCAAGGTAATGTAACGAGAAATTGGGTCACCTTGAGACAAGCCCCAACACGACGGTGCCATCTGTTTAATATCAAAAACGCGCTTCCACCCATCCTGCCGGGCCCTACCGAAAGAAAAAATGTTTCAAGGTTTCTCCGAGAAACTGGGTCACCTCGTAAATCATGTTTTCCGAGGCCACACGTATTAAACCCAAAAGTAAACTGTTGTGCTTGATGAGACAAGTCTATCTGAAGGAAAATATCCCCATGAGCCCACCTGCTCATTGCCGAAACAAGCTTTCTGTAACCAAAAACAAAGGGTTTGCTTATGCAGCTTCCAAGAAGTTCCAAATGTCCTTCGCGCGCGCATCATATATCACATGCTGTTCCTGAGTGATTGTGTAAACAGAATCGCACCACCCTTGCGCTCCTCCAGGGGTGCTTTATATAAAAGTTGCGATATATACAACTCATTTGAGGTCTGTGAAGCCGTCGGTCGACTCCCGGTGAAGCACAACGAGAAAGGTATGTTTCACTGTTGTCTTCAAGATGAGGAAAGTTAGGTAATAGTTGTCCTCATTTTCAGTTCATTTGGCGTGCGTAGAAACTTGCACTGAGAGATATGTCATCTATTTTCGAGAAGCTGGATAAACTAAAGAAACCCGGTGATGGGGACATTCAGAAAATGAGCACTGTTCCGAACAACGAAAAGCTCGACGTGTTGGACTTGCGCAAAGTGGACACTATCTATGGGGAGTCCGTGTACGTGGAACTCCTGATGGACAACGATAAACGCGTAAAGGTGTACCTACCCAGTCGTTTTAAGCGACTCACGGATGAATATTTGCAAGAAATGCGAGAATTACCAGATCTGAAACTAGAGAAGAAGGCCTGCTTTATGCACGGTATTTTGCTCCGTGGTGCTGGCGTGAAGCAAAATATCCAGGTAGCTTCTATAGCTATACAAATCATTATTCGTAATCATGGTCTGATTCAAGAAGACGGCTACGTTCTTGAAAAGCAAGCTGGCGAACGCGTTGACGGGGTAGACCTCGTCGTAGGTCGTCCGATCGCCAGCCTGTGTTTCCGGTAGCGAACCATCGTCACGTACGATGCGGACTTTCGTCACTATGTACGCAGAGTTCAAATCGAGATAGTGGTGCCCCAAATTCGAAAGCTGGAACTCTATGATGGAGGATATGTCAGCGACCGGGTAGAATACCTCATATTCCCCTTTTAGTATATGCCACTGCGTTCCCGGCACGGAAAATAACTGTGTTTCCGACTTGTCCAACAGAGGAGTGTCGGGATGTACGACGTTAATCGTGTCCATCTCGCAACTAAATTGTGGCCGCGCAACCAGCGTGATTTATGCCGTCGAAGACGTCCGGTTTTCTCCTCTTTCTTCGCCCGCCAGCCCCTCCGAGGTCGCGGAGAATTTCACGGCCCGTATCTTTCGCCGATCTTTTAAGCGCACTTCGGAAAGAGTCTCCCTCCGACAGATTTTTGGCCACGCGCTTAGCGGCCGCAACAGCCGTCTTTTTTAAGTAGGGCGATACGCGTTTAAAGAGTGGAATAGCGAAACGCCCGAGCTGAGAAAAGAAATTGCCTCCCCTCTGGTACAGGTGTGACCTGTATACCATTGGAACGCCAAATCCGTAGATTGGTACGGCTTGGGACAAAATATTACGTAACACCGGGGTTGCCGCATTTGTCCAATGGCGCGACACCTTAGCAGCAAACAGGAGCGGACACAAATATTGAGAGATGGATAGAATAGCGGGGCACCCGTTTCTTATTCTGTCACGTTCTGATATCGAGTAGGGGACGGCTCCGTGATAAAATATGCCAGTGCCGTGTTCCGTAAACTTTTGTCCCAAGCTGTACCGCTTTAGTGTACATGCTTAAAGTGCAGCGTCAGCGTCGATCTACCGCGATTTTGTAGCGGTAGCTTGCGACCCGTGTCGTCGCTTATGGAGACGGTGATTGAGGAAATTTTGCGCTGCACTAACTTAAAATACTGAACAGGTAGAAAGCTGAAACTCAGTTGTTCTTTAGTGCTATCGTATACGAATGGAATTAATTTCAGTATCGGATGCCGCCCGTTTCCCACTACGGAGGGCGTGACGAGATCCGTGTATATCATAATACAGTTAGTGGGAAGATCTATGGTCACTTCGTCGACGCCCGTATCGTTTTCCGTAAATACGGTTTTCGCTCCGAAACCCAGTAGGTACGCAAAGTAATCGGATAATGTAAGCGACACGTTTTCCCGCAAGCTCAACGAACACTTCCTCGCCCACGCATCGTACGTGAGCGAAGCCTCCGGCTGCAGACGCTCATGGATGGCGCTCACGAGAGTTTCGGGTGTTTCGTAGTAATTCGGTGGAAGTGAAATGCGCCGACTTTCTGTCTCTCGACTGTTTATGTGGATGCGGTACGTCTTCACTATGGGATTACACGTGATGCGCTTCCGGGATCCTTCAACATGGATGTGCTTCACCTGAATGAGGTCCAGGAACTCGGTCGACAAGTTGAAATTCGCCGGGAGAGAAAGCGAGTAAGTGTTGTCTTTGTATTCCACCCGTGATTCTGTATCATTCGTCGCTCTGAAGAATTCGTTGAATGTGTCGGTAATGAGCGATCGGGGTTCTAAAATTAGATCGTTATTGATCACTATCACCCGGCGAACTCGCATCATAACGGCTCTTTCCTCCGCGAGCGGTAACACGTTTGGGACGGCGCGTACTTTACCACCCTCCGGGTGATCTCCATCGATGTTGACGATTCCAAAGGCGAGATGCAGCGGTCTGTCGATTAGTTTCGCCGAGCGCACGCGCGACAGTAGCTTAAACACGTAGTGATCTTCCTCGTAAGTCCACTCTATCCCATATTCGGGGAATATTTTATTCAATAGCGTGTCCGTGTCTTCGAACGTGAGCTGTTTTGTTTGCCACTTCTCCGTTGATAGCGTTATCAGGTTATCAGGCGCTTGGTTCACGTTCAGGAAGCTGTTGGGAATGGAAAATCCCTGTAGACCGACGACGTACGAATCATCCAGGTGTAGTGGCTTATCTAACGCGATCGTGAAGTCATTCAGCGTGTTGGACGGGTACAGGTCCATGCTGGCGTTCGAGAGCAGGTACACGTAAAATTCATTTTCTGACATCGCTGGTGGGCACCCAAGAATCGTGATCTTTGGCATATCCGAACCAACGAACCAAGTAGTGCAATACCCCGTTAATTTTCTTCTTTCTAATCACCGCGGATATGAGTCGCTTATCGTACGAGGAAAGATGGTGGACGGGCTGCAGCTCCTGCTCGTACAATGATCCCAGTATTTCTTTTCCCGTCGAATCTTTCACGTACACTACGGGCGGATCGGTCTTTCTCGTTCGCGACACCTCGAACACTTCGGCCATCCACCTTTGATCGTAGCCTTTGATCGTAGCCTTTGGCGAACACGCCGCGATCTAACGCGAGCCTCACCTGGTCCCCCGCTTTATACTTGCTCTCGCGCGGGGTCGTCTTACGATTCAATCTGTTGAACAGAGCTACTTCATTTCCGGCGTTCACATTTTTCGGCTTTTCGCCCGTGACGGAGTGTACCGAGTCGTTATAGTCAGCCACTATCTTCGGCAGCGCGTTGATATAATTAAACTTTCCCGTACTAGTGAAATGCCTGGCTATTCTTTCTCTAATTGTTCTCTGCACGCGTTCACAGGAGGCCGCTTTCATTCTGCTTTGCGTGCTATAGTGATTTAGTAGCGACTGAAAGTACTGACGAACGGCGGAACCCCAAAATTCGCTCCCGCGATCAGTGAGCAAATTCTTCAGAATTCCGTGACGGAAAACTCGTTGGAAGGCTTTCTTTACGTCTTGCGGGCGCTTTGTGCGAATGGGGACCATGTACAGGTATAGCGATAGCGTATAGGTCGATAGCGTATCTATGACCGTTAGGATGTACCTGAAGCCCTTGTTAAATTTCTGATATTTACGCATATCGAGAAGGTCTGCCTGATATAAATCCCGCACGTGAGTTGCGATGATGGAGCGTCGCTTAAATTTTTTCTTCACTGGCTTGTGAAGGGTGTAAGCATCTTCTTTTTTCAGCTGTTCCACGGCTTCTGCACGCGTGAGCTTGTGATAACGTCGGTACCGACCCACTCCACCTAAGCCTTTCTCCTTGATCTTTCTATAGGGCCCCATATTTGCTCCAGCGAGCAATGCGGTGTATTTTCAGAGCGCTTATAATTTTCGATACTTTTTTGTACCAGCTGGGTTTCTTGATGAGCGTGCTACGACGTGCTAAGTAGCTCACGAGAGCCACAATGTTTGAGCGATTGATTCGCTTCCCTCTATATACTAGCACATTATCCGCCTGCCAGGTGAAAACTTTCTTCAATTCTTTTAGCACAGATTTCGCGCGTGCTTTATCAACGCCAGAGGGTAGAAGATTAAAATCGAATTGATTGGGTTCCGGTTCGGGCTCCGAATGGACAGGTTCCAGAGGAGGAGGAGGAGGATGATAGTGAGCACGCTTCAGCAAGTAATAGAGGGCTTCCAGTATTTTGCCCACTTTTACATCGTCCGAATCGTTAGATTTCAGAACTTCACCTATTTCTATTCTATGAGCCATGACCGATGGCTTTGGATATCGCTCGCCCGGCGACTCCCGCCACGAGACTTGTTAGCCCTGAGTGGAGCAGTGGAAGTATGGGAATGAGACCACCCCGTTGTCCCCTAATATATTTCTTCAACTGCCGGGGGCACTTATGAAGTGACCTGTAAGCGAGGAAGCGGAGGATTTTTTTGTCTTTCTTCAGGTTTTTATGAAGTTCCGTCGAAAGTGGGATATTTCCGCGTAGAATGTTCAGACAGATTTCCGAAAGGATTCGAATGTCGTCGCAGCTGAGCTCTTTAAGTAACTCTGCGCGGTGCGTCGGTTTGCTGGCGGCCAATACTTTGAGGAGAGTGAGATGTCTTCTAAGATTGGCCGTCATTTCGCGGGCGTAAACAGGAACTGCCGGTCGCGCGGTAAAATACCCGTTTGCAGGCTACGAGAGGGAGGTGTTTGCGCGTGCAGATCCACAACTAAATAACCGTGCGCCTTCTCCGTCGCCTGGTTATATGCGTCGAGAAAATAGGAAAGCCCCTGTTTCCCGAATACCTGACGTCCGAAGGTTTCGATCTGTTGTACGGACCGCGCATTCCGGAACAATACGATATAACTGGCGTTCAGCGATATCGTTCGAAAAGCGGCGTTATGATAGAACAAGGCTTGTGTGATCAGGATCACTGACGCATTCTTATGGTGGCTACCCACGTACAAACAACGACTCTACCTCCGATAGAACCCCCTTTTCCGTGATTTGATCGTCAATAACTATGAGAGTGGGATATCGCTCATCCAAATCTGCGGGTATCCGGTCCATAAACTCCACACCGTCGAAATCCTTTTCCCAGCCGGCTGCATACTTTCGTACTTAGAGTATCTTCTGCGGTGGAATGCTAAATAATTCAGGGTGTCTCATTATATTCTGCGTGAGCACCGTCTTCCCACACATGGACGCGCCGGAGATGAGAATTCGAGCAGGGTGCTGGAACTGCATGCGCATCGTGGAATAACTTGAGCAGACTGTGTAGCGAGGTCTGATGCATCTTTATTTTCATCCATAGCTCCTAGAGCGATTGATGATCGTCTCCAGGACTCTTATTTCTTCCTGACATAGTTCCTGAAGCTCGCGCAGTGATTGCTCCCTGTAAGCCGACAGGTACTCGTCCAAGATTTCGCGTATGATTTCCCGCAACTTGTTTGCGGTGATACGGGAGCGCAATATGTGGCAGCACATGTCGACGAAGTTCTCTCGCTCGTGTGACGCCTCGAAGCGGAACCGCGCGGAGTTGATACACCTGAGTTGCGCCATCTGGTGGCACGAGGTAAGTTTGGACGTATGAGATAGAGACATTGGGTTAGGACCATCTAAAGCGGAGACGTCTACATGATCCGTCACTTCCGTGGAACCACACCCAGCATCAAAGGAATCAACCTCTCCAAGACTGCCATGCTTTTCCTCAAACATGTACTCAATAAACGTTGAAAGGTATTTTTTTCCCTGTCTGTTCGATCTCATAGAGCTATCTGAGATAGGTTAGAACCATCTGAAGCCGCCGCCGAGCGATCCGCGCACCATCTGGCGGGCGCCGGTGAAGGCTAGGCCACCCGCTATCCCGGTTAAGTTTGAACATCCGATATAAAGCCGCAGCGGGGTCGCTGCCGTCTGCCGGGCGCTAATGGAGGCTATGTTCAGCGGGCCCCAATCAGTGGACCTGGAACGGGCCAATCGATGGCGGCGGCTGCGGCGGCCAATCAGAGGGGGGGCTGGGAGAGTGATCAGTAGGCTTAGAATGGACCAATCAGCAGAGCCGGTTATTTAGCATAAAGGGGCGGAGCTGTGCTCAGCGATACGCATGCATCAATCAGCGTGAAGTGGGGGCAGAGCCGAGTAATTAGCATAAGGGGGGGCGGAGCTACAGTCAACCAATCAATGATCAGTCAAGGCTTAGCACGGGCCGCTCAGTGTGAACTGGGCGGAGCCAAGCCAACTAATTAGCATAAAGGAGCGGATCTACGGTCAGCCATTCAAAGATCAGTTGGGCGCGGTGGCCAATCAACGTGAAATGGGCGGGGCTAATGGCGGCCAATCAGATGGCTTTGGATTTGGCTTGTGTTGGATTACAAATGGATTGTGTTGGCTTAGAACTGGATTGTGTTGGCTTAGAATTGAATTAGAATCGGCCATCTTGGATTATAAAAAAGTGGTCATTATAGCGCATGGTTCTTATGCCGCTCGGGTTCTTATGCCGCTCCAATATTATGCAGTCTATCTCTATACTACTGAGGGCAGCGAGTACGCCTAGAAGCCAACTTTAAGAAGCTGTGTACCGCACTTCTGGGAATGCTTTTGGAAGTTATTATTAGTGTGTGCAATATAATTACGTGAACATGCACTGTTGTGTTGTCAGACCGAACGGCAATTGGCGATAAATAAAAAGTATACTGCTAAAATGTTCTCAGATACGTTAACACAAATGAATTCATCGAACAGTGACATCTTAATAATTTATATGACAAGAGATAACGCTTCAAAATTCGTGTTCCACCCGCGGGCGCATAATGTACCAACCATGCTCTCAAAATTATATATAACTCAAGAAATCAGGTCAAAAGCAGTTACTAAATCTAAATAAGCAGAGATAAGTTCAACTGACGCGTAAAGGTAACTTCCCTGCTGCACACCGCTGCAACGCGGAGAAGCCACTTTGACCGTTTCTGAATTTTGGCATCTGGGCCAAGTTTGCCGTACAAGGGAACCGCAGACGATTGAGTGACTCTGGTACTTCTTCTAAACGTTGAATTTAGAGGTACCCTACAACGCATATCCACGGGATATTACAGTGCATCATACATTACCAAAGATATTAAGCGATGAAATCGTTTCCTGCGTGAAAATCCCCATACCCCCCATGTATTCACGGTCCGAAAAGCGGGATGACTGGGGAACCAAAAGTATTTCATGTATAACGATATTTTTCGTTTGTATAAGCTTAGAATAGATGTCTGAACGTGTATCCTCGGGAATATTACGATACCTTGGATAGAACAGCTACTACAGCACTTTTCTATTGTCTTGGCGGCAAGTTTCACTCAATGGTCGCGAGAGGGCGCAAGGCGTCGCTGTCCACGAAAGCTGGAAATGCTTTCATCGGTGGGTCATGAACATACCAAGCCCCAAACCAAGAAACAGATTTCGTGTCCTTCCTTGTTTAAAAACCGCACCAAAATGTGCCACTTTTTTAAGTATCTGAATCGGACGTCCTTTTGGCCGTGGTAAAACTGCCTATGTGTAAATTGTGTAGAGGGCAACCACGGAGTAAAGTAAGACTGGAGATGAAACTGCTCTGGGCAGCCAGCAGCAGCGCATGGCCTGATAAATCTTCTGTCGGGAGAGAGAGGGTGGAAGTGGCATGAGCCATCTCTTGCATACTGACGGAGATTACGATCAAGTAAGCTGGAAAGCTTGCGCCACTAGGGCGTGCATAACGCAGAGAAATGCACCAGCTACCCATCCGTATGCCCATCGTCTGCTCAAATGTACACATGCAAGGAGAGTCACTAAGAGGTCTGCCTGGACAGATGGTGGTGGTGTCATCTTCTGTCACCCTGAAGGTGCTCGGCTATCTTTATCGGGGTGTGGGGAAGGGACAAGATTCGCCTCCTGTCTTGTTTTATTCTGTGATCCTAAGGGCGGGTTCACACCAGGGACGAACCCCCGGGATAAGTGTGCTTGGCGCGGTGACGCCACGTAGACGGAGGAGTCAACGTCCCTGTCGAGCATTCACACCAGTGTTGCCAGGTCTACTGGAATTTCAGTAGATCTACTGGACTTCGAGTCGGTCTACTGAAATACTGAAAAAAGAGATCAAAACGCACTTAAATCTACTGATTTTTTGCCTGAAGCGTGGTTTTACATAGCGAACTTCAATTTACGTTTGCTGGCGCTGTCGCATCGTAGTCCGCGTACGAGCGAGAAAATCATGTACTTTCGACATAGTGAGGGGTCTACGCGTTATGTGGCATCTGCAAGCAGTCACCTTTAAAAAAGCGAGCAGCTGCCCAAGTAAAACAATTCATAGCAAAAACATTGCAGAAGTATATGCCACATGACACCCGGTAACGCATCAAACGTGAAGACAATTTCCGACGAGCTTATGTTTCCGTCGTTAGGAAGTTTTGTTGTAAACCTCCTCTGCTTTCCGCATTGGAGCGCGTGCGTGGAACGAATATTTTCTTCGGTGAACCTCATGAACATCTTTCGACAGAAACTATCACTGGACTGCTGCACACGAAGCGACTGTTCGGAGACAAGAACTTCACTGTGACTTGATAGAAGCTCCGAATATGTATGAGCGAGAGTACGTGATCGAATGGCGGTGTGCAAGCACGTTTTTATACTGTGTACACCAAATTACACGTATATTTTACTTATCCTATCGCCTATATATCGTGGTAGTTCGTGCTTATTTATCATATAGCCCTCTAGTTAGTTCGCCGTGGAGCGTTTGCCCTTGTTTTTAGTACAATTTTCTGGCGCCGACTTCCAGAATTTCCGCCTAAGTGACCTGGCAACACTGATTCACACGGGACGAGGGATGGGAGCGGATAGGTTCGCCTCCAGCAACACACTATCGGGATATTTTAGTCTGCGTGAACAAGTGTTCTCACCTTTCTGTACTGTGGTTCAACAGAAAAATGGACGTTTGCCACTTTGAGGTACATACAATTCTATAAATTCCACAATGCAGGACACCATCGCATCAGTGAAATAAAGAAACCGTTAAAGCCGATGACAACAGATATTTCGCGGTTGACGCTTTTGCGTACGAGAAGGGTTACCGTGCTACGGAATCATAAAATGTCCACTTGGATGAAAAGAAAGAGCTCAAACTGCACTACTGTATCAGTTCAGTCAGCTCTCAAGTCCGGACCCGTACTAAGAGCTCGTAATCATAGTTTGCCTGTTGCTGTGCTCTAGTGAATAACATATTTGGAGATACACTGACTCGTATCAAAACCCTTGTTTCGTGAAGACCCGTACACGATTCCTCCTTTTTATTACGCGATCCTTGGAATCCCCTCTGCTTCAGCGGTCAGAGCTGTAAAACAGCCTATCGAAAGAAGACAAAAACAGCCAAAAGACGCTGCTCCGTCCTCGTGTCACCCGGGAACCGTTTGTGGGTGGGAGGCGAATGGTCTGTGGTGGTATTTCCGTCCCCCGTCACGTCCGCAAACCGTTCGTAAAGAACCTTGTGGACACACTTCAAGAACTCGATGAACGTATCTGGTTTCTCCCGACTCGAGGCGTCGGCTTCTATCAACATTTCTCAGACCGCCAGATTTTCCATTTTTGTAGGATTAGTCAATCGCTTTTTTACGCGTTGTGTGCTGTCGTAGGAGACGCGGCACACAGCGGCAGCCCTGATTGAGCATTATACCAAGGATACTTATTACAACCACCACCACTTTATTTTAAGACGATGAGTGGGGGTTTTATCGCCAGAGGTGATACCCTACCCCATTGCTGGTGGTGATGTAGGGAATGAAATGGTGGGCCCCTTCGCAATAAGGATCGAAGTCCTAATGTGTGCAAAAAGGTCAAAAGAGCGTTGATCGCAGAGCGTTGGTTGGCTGCATTCGGCCGGGGACCAAACAATTCTTACAGGAAGAAGGGGACGAGAGTCTGCCTGAGTACGAGACCATGAGGGATGGCGCTTCGAGAAGGTTGGTAATGGGAGCAATGATGAAGAATGCGCTCCGCGTTCTCTAGAGCACCGCAGTGACAGCATCTGGGACAGCCAACTTGTCTCAAGCTAATCGCTAACAGCTTCTCAACGCGAAATAATTGGAAAAGTCAATCAGAATTGCCATTTACCAAAGTGCAAAGTTGCGGTAGTTGGTGTGACATTACTGGTTTAGGCTGCCAAAGGGAACTTCAATGTCTTTCAGCATGGTGCCGATTGAGTCAGCTCCCCTTCTTGTCTTCTGCGGAATTTGATTATCTAACTGAGAGTCGCACAGATCGTGATATCGCCGTTTGAGTTGCTAAACCTGCTGTCATTGCTGTTGACGTCATCATATCTTGTAGTTCAGATGTTTTTGTTTCCTTGTATTAAATTCGCCAGTTGAGAGTAAACTCTTTCTGCTGTGGTGTCTCCTAAACCAGTAATGGCTATCTACCAATTATCCTGCTAATAAATCTAAGTCAGCGGTGTTTGGACCAGTCGTGCCGATGTTTCCGTGGCAGGATCAATGCACGTACCTTACACTGCAACCATACAGTTGTCCCATCGAAAATATTCGCTACATAGCGACCAGGTACTTCGTGCCAAAACGTGTGGACAAAAACACACCCCACATAATGAAGTCATGACTGTTATGCTGACGCATTTTGCTCATTACTTTTGACATTTAGCCACGTCTCACAGCATTGTGTTACAGCATTAGGATATTTCTGCCAAGAAAATCCACTTAATGAAAAGTCATCCGCAAAAAGCCCTCTGTTAGCGGCTTTATTTTCTCAGTAACACCATTTTTATGCATTAGTGAGAAACAGTAATGGTCCTAATGCTGATCCTTGAGGCACACCTGGGTGCACATGTAACAAGGGGGGAAACATTTCGTCACGTATGATAGACCGTAGCCTATTATGTAAACACGAATGGTAACAAGGTCCTCATGGCCCGGTCACCGTAACGCACCATAGTACACCATGGTATGCGTCAAGAACACACAAGCACACATCCAATATTCATCTATAAAACACATCAGCAACAGCGGCCACCACAATTTAAGAATAGGGCCGCCATTAGCTTCTTCCGGCTGCTTCAGCTCAGCTTCTGTGTCTCCTTTGGCCTCCAGCAAAGGTTCCTTGGTCTTCCTCCGTTTCAAAATTTCTTCCTGCCTTTTTTTCCTCTTCTTATCTTCGCTGTGGTTTATCAACATTGCCCTGACGTCATCCCGCACGGCGTCCGTCAAGAAATAATTGATCGCGATTGGTTCGCCCAGATTCCACTCTTGCGCAAACTCTCTGGGGTCTCTGGCAGGGATCGGAACCGGTATTTTTTCGGTCCGGTTCGGGTTCGGGTTCAGGCATATTGGTTCGGTTCGGGTTTAGCTCCTTTGAACCGAAATTATCAGCTTGAACCGGTTCAGGTATATCGGTTCGGTTCGGGTTCGGCTCAGGGAGAACCCCCTCCCCCGCACACACACAGACAAAAAAAAACAGTCAGCGGTCGGGACATTTACAGGGATTGGAACCGTTACTTTTTTCGATCCCGGTTTAACCGGTTCATGGACAGTAATTTTGCTATATGTAAGCGAGCTTACGCTCACCGTACACGGTTGTAAGAGAAAAGATGTGAGATGATCGTTTCAGGTGAGTCAAAAAAAGGTCGGCCAGTAGTAGTACAATGATCCCACCTCTGAACCGATTCCCGAACCGGTAACCGTGTGCAAATTTTTCGGTTCAGTTCCGGTTCGGTTCAGGACAAGCAAAAAAATTGTTCGGGTACGGTTCGGTTCGGGTTCCGAAGAAAATAACGGTTTTTTCCGGTTTTCGGTTCGGGTTCAGTTCCGGTTCCGATCCCTGGTCTCTGGTGGCCAGGTCGTAGCCCGTTTCCGTCTTGAACTGTGCAATGTCGATGACTCGAGTCCCCTGAGAGTAGAGGAGGAAGACCAGAGTGTGTGGACGTCCAGAGGTTGGAAAGGGACCGCTGTAGAGGATCAGTTCGTCGCCAGAGTACACGTCCTCGCTGACGATGTTCACCACCAGCCAATACTGCCAGAACATGAAGGTGATGTCCGTAAGAAGGAGCGTGTACAGGTTCCCTTCTTCCATGGGGAAATAAACGTTCAAGGGTTCCAGCCAGAGTCGTTGAGCTACGAAAAAATTGTCCATTAGGATTTTGCGGCCGTAGCCGTAGTCGACGTTGATTAGTTGGTTCGGTGCGTCGGTCAAGAAGTGAGGTATGACGCCGTCTCTTGTTAGGTTTCCTCTGTAAGCGTCGAAGGTACCTTGGGGTCTGCCGCTGTCCGCGAATAGGCCATGTGCTTGGGAGTGGCGCTGCGAACGACATTGAAGGGTCAGGATATTTCGAAATGTCGCAAACCATTGTTTGCCGCTATGTGCCGCTTTTTCATTCACAACACGAAATAGGGCCTAAAAGGTTCTGGCGATGCTACGAAGGTCATATTAAGTATTGAGAGCTGGTGTGCTCGAATCTTACCACAGCATGTGCTGTCTTAGGAGAGCCGAGTTTTCGAGCACAATTTGAAGACGTGTGTTGCGGTCCTCAAGTCGGACCAGAACTCAAAATTGGGGACCAGAACTCTAAAAACCAGGGCACATGAGGGCCGCGAAATGTACAATGTCTCCCTGCCAGGTGTGGAGCCGTCGGACGGGGTCACGTGGACGGAGTCCAGGCAGTAATATGAAAAGAAGATTGTGTTCGGGATTCGGAAACATCTACGTGACCGACGCGATAATGTTTTGCAACGTTTCACAGTCTAGTTCGCCATATTTCTCTTGAAATGAGCGCACATGTTAAAAAGAAAACGAGTTTTAAAGATCCGTGCTGCCTCAGCACCCATGGAAGCTCCAGCGTGCATGACATCATTGTGACCTAAGTAAGGCACACAAGTGGCTCGCAGCCAACACCACCTAGACAGAGAAAGTCTGCGCATTGCCTCCTCTCCCTCTTCGGGTCGGAATTACCTCGAGTCGGAATTCGTCTGCTACTGCGATACACCGTTCTGCGAATTCAGGAACCAGCAAATGATTGCAGCTCATCTGCTATTCGTGATTGGCTACAGCCGTTCAAAACACGACCCGGATTGGTTGACTCTTAAATGTTACGTTACGTTGACGAGCGAGCGCGCAAGCTTTCTTATCTAGGTGGTGCTGGCGCAGCGCAGGCTATTGTCTTCTAGCTCGTTTGCTTTTCGTTCGCACAACAGTATGCGGATAAATGCGCCGACTTTCGCTTATCAGTGTGCGAACTCTGTCGCAACCATGGAATATGGTGTTATGTTCCCGGCCGTATGAGAACCTCGGAATGACATTGCGTGAGATGGCCACAGACTCTCGGCAATCTGCAGACGCCCGCCCTCCCATCGGTCGCCAGAGGGCGTTCCCTCATTGGATTTGTCCGTGTGACGTTTTCTTCGATTTCCAGAGACGAAAACTCATCATGTACACTCAATATCGGACATCTGCCTCTGCCATGCGTAACCTCAAATGGCACAAAAACTACCTCACTAATTCGCGTCGGACTTTCGAGTTCGTTTTCGGTGATGAACGGGAAGTAAGAGGGTACTATAGTTTCGGAATCGGTGATGACGGACCCGGCAGTCCTATTGGGGATGCGGTGCTCAACACTAACAACACCGACTATCCTCTGGATGTACGAATAATGTCGTAACGGATTAATACGTCCTACGGCTATCCATCAGGTATCCACCGGACATACGAAACCGTTACGACATTATTCGTACATCCAGAGGATAGTCGGTGTTGTTGGGGAACTGTGTCCAGCGTACTACAATTCTTCATCGCCCATGCGATACAGACTCTAAGCTACCAGGAAGCGTGCCTAAAATTGTGACGTTAACTTACGTCATCGCCCGCGGAGGTTTGTTTGTGCCGTTTCACCCTTCTGTGTTCAGCCGTCAGGGAATCTGCAGATAATATTCTTGTAACCATAGGTTTTTGAAAGCCAAGGCTTCTCCATAACGCCTTCAACTTCATTCCAACTCTTTGCAAGATACGCGGCAGTTTACCAACAGTCCTGCCGGAGGACTTAACGTCGCCCTCATCGTAGACGTATTGACGATGGTCCGCAAGAGGAGAGTACTTGGCGACGACGTCACGTTTGGCTATTCTTTCCTCGTGCGCGTTGACGGTGGTCCACCGGACGTCTTCATGCTCTTTGAGGAGGACCATGTACGGACGTCCCTGTTTGATGTCCAGCTGCACGGTGGTTAACAGCGCTCCTTGATATTGGTCCATGCTAGTCTCATTAACGGCTTCGCTATGGTTCGATGTGTGGATGAGATGGTCTGGAAGCAGAGCAGTCATCGCCGCAGAGATGAGAAAGTCCGGGTTAAGGATGACGAATGCGAGCAGAGGGGCAAGCATTGCTGCTGTCAGAACGCAGACGAGAACGCGAGCACAGAGCACGAGGATAGACCATTGGACATTTTTCGTTTTTTTCTTGATGTGACACATATCCATAGGAAAATGGACCATTTCCACGCGTCGCTCCTGGCGGAAAGAGACGACATGATGAGAAGACGACGAAGCAATGATGGCAAATCAACACCACGTGGGCGAAGCTGGCATTTTTTTGCTAAAATAGCAGGTTGACATTTGTTCTCAGTGGTATAGCCTGATCCTGTGGAAGCACACAGCACGTGATGCACCCCAAAAACTGCACGAGAGCTTGTTAAGGCATATTCATAACACGCGTTGCTTTTATGCCAACTATCATGGCGACGTTCGTACAGTTTCACGCAACACATTACAGGCACTGCGAAAGCTTCGAAGCGCATGCGCACACACAGGCAAAGAGAAAGATGATGGGGACTATGGCAGGCCATATGGGGACTGAGAGCGTGACACTTGAGTTGTTCCTCGACGTCCACACGAAACCACCTTTCTTCACGCGCCCAACGGCGTGAATGCAAAGCTCCCGCTTTACTGCGTGATGCCTTTACAGTGGGAAACGGAAGAACCATACACCGACATTTATGCCTTTCATGTTTCGGCCGTTGACACATCATAGGCATTGCGCGAAAAAGCTTCGCCACCTCGCATCACAGTTTTCATGCACACAAATATGGCGGCCGCCGCCAAAAGCGGCTGGGCATGCGCATATGCGGACCCAGAAATGGTGTATTGACCACGGACCATAGTTGAATAAAGACGAAGCAGAAGGAGAAGTACTGATGTCGATGTTGACGAAAAACATAAAAGGGAGATACTGTATATAAGTGCTTACTTTCGCGGTCTTATAAGTTCGCGAATTCGTGTGGAAGGGGAAGGTGTGGAAGCGAAAATGGCGGGATCTGGGAGATCGGAGGATCGTGTGACACTGCCGACAGTGAACAACGAGACTTAGATGCTGGCCTACCCAGACAGAACACTATCTCCTCTGGACGTCCTAAATAGATACCAACGTCCATGTCCAGAGAGGTGTGTCAAGTGGACATCTCTGGGAGCTATATGGATGACGTCCCTAGCCGTACATCCGTAGTATGTACCGTAACGGCCCGTTGAAGAATTGTCCCAATAGGGTCCCTGACTGGATGTTACATGAAGCATTACCACAGGAGAGGAGGAACATGGCAAGATCTGTCGCGGCGTGAGTTCGACTTTCGAGGAACCAACTGAATGAATCAAATCAAAAGCAGTAAGAAACACAGACGTTATCGGCATAGTGAGTTAAAGCAGTTCATCAGTCCTGTGTTATTGGTACGCGCAATCGCATTAAACTTAAACACCCCACTCCTGAATTGGTGGAAGCCTGTGAGACAAGCAGTATATAGTATTAGTTTCCACTTTGGAAAGACGCCGCCAACTGAATAAAGTTTTCCCACACAAAAAGCTATGCCACTGCCTTTCTAAGTTATCATCACGGTATTAAGAGCTTATGTATGAGAGTCTTTACTTTTTAAAACTTCGTGCGCATTGTCCGTAACGGACATACAAGAAACAAACAAAGAGGAGCAACAAAGAAAGATGCAGTGGCCGAAGCTGAAATAAAATGGCAGAAATAAACGCCTAGAGGCCAGAGTAAGAATGTGTCCACTTACGCAGCAGCTGAATAAATCAGCATCGATAATAATGATAATAATAAAATACGGCAGCAGATAATAATGAGAAAATACGGGACCTGAGCGCGCACGCAACTAAGTCTGTGCAACGTCCTGGCATCACCGTGTAACTTTCTTTGAGGACAAACGACGGATATTTGTGGGAAGTCCAAACCGTGGCCACTCGGAGATGTGGGGGGTTCTTCAGACGTTCGTCGGAAAAATGTCTGTCTCCCAGGGAGATCGGAATTTCCGGGAATGGATATCCCCAGGAACACCACGGGAAGTTTTGTTCCGTTTGGGTTCATCTTGCTCTCTTTCCATCAGCGCTCCTCATAATGCCTGCACGGGTAAAAGCGTACAAAGAACAGGCACGCCTTACACGTCCACTAACATATTAAAACGGCAAAAAATCATAAAGACACAGCGTGAACTGCTACAGATGCGCGTCCGTCATCCTCGCAGTTCGACGTTTCATAAGTGAATAATTATTCCGCTGGCGGCTGCCGGAAACGTTTCCACTTTCGTGCATTGCAATCTTGCATGCATTGATGGAAAAACAATAGCTTCAGCTGGAAGGCGCGATACGCAGTTACCACGGCGCCTCTACCTCTGAGGAGATATTCAAAAACATGTGAAATTAGGCGAACTATTTTGGAGCGCGGATGGGGAAACGTGTGCTACGGCGCCCCAAAAGTATCATCTCATTACTTCAGTTTCAGTTGGGGATGATCGTGTCTCATTCGTTCGCATTAGGTCAACTCATTCAATTGGCTTTGCATTCCTTGTATTGGTAGAGTTTCTCGTCAAATCAATTGGAAATCAGCATTTCTCAATTCCATAGTAATGAGTAATTCCATTTCTCATTGACATCCATTAGACGAATTCCTTGAACTGGCTTCTTATTCCCTGGGTGCGATCTTCGCACCACAATTGGTAGTACACATTGTCGCGAAGGCTCCTTCCTTGCAAGACTCCTAATTGACTCGACGAGAAATACTCCGCTTATACACATTTAACGAATTTACCGTCTGATTTCACATTGAATCTTCTTGCAACTGCGGGGAGAATTCATTTGGATCATGCCCCATCTATGCCCAGCAAGGATTAAATCAGCGCATAAGACACTTGCCACAACACGGTCCCCGACTACCGGTACCGTTCACCGCACAAACCGTGGAGGAAATAATGACATAAACAGACAAACAAAAATCTCCGCGTTCCATGATGTTCCAAGACACGTCAGCAACGGCGGACAGGCTAGGCTACACGTTATTGCGCTGACATCAGCGTGCACTTTCACGCAATACGCAATGCCTTATATGGGACTTTGTACTCCTTTTTACATATACATTGGCTGCTCCTTGCGTTTCCTTCCTCCATATGGGTAGAATGGCTGCCGAAAGCTTCTTGGTTGGATTCTCTGGCGCCTTGGACTGGCGCCCCATGCAGTTTGTTAATTTACCTTCTGTAAGGTCGTGCTCGTTGTGCAACGTGATTCCGGAGCTGACCCATCTGCTGGACTGTTCCCACGCTGTGTGCCAACTCTGTTATCAAAAGATCCTGGAAACCACCGGGCGGTGCCCGTTGGATGATGAAACGGTCCAGGAATGCAACGTTGGAAGATTGTCTCTCCAGCCCAGTCAGGTGGACAAATTTAATGTGCTCTGCTGTAATTCCACACTGGGTTGCGGCTTCGTTGGTCCCGTAGCGCTAGCAAAGCGTCACCTGTTACGCGAATGTGATTCTCACGCCGTCACGTGCAACGGATGCAGTGCCAAAGCGCTTCGTCGTGACATCGTGAGCCATATCGCGGAGCACCAGTGTCAGAGTGAATCGTCCGTGTCTGTAATCCGCCCAATGAGCGCCGATGTGTATGACATCGGGCGAAACATAACCAGATCTCTGGAGTCCTTAGCCGTGAAGCTGTGCGCTCTGGAAGGCCGACTCAATATTAATACAGTTTCCATCGATGAAGCGAGAAAGTCTGTCGCGAGAATTGGGAAGCAGATGAATACGCTCTGCGTGGACGTTAACGACTGTATTATTCCACACATGGCCGACCGGTCAACGCTACAGAAGGACAACCGTGATGCAGTTGATAAGCTCGCCAAAGAGGTGGGTGAGCTGCAGTGCTCCTCTCAGGAGGTGATGACCTTCATAAACGCCGAGAGAAAACAAACCGGGAAACCCACCCAGCCCGAACGTCCGAAACTGCAACCCAGTTTTGAGATTGAAAGGAGACGGGGACCAGCCCTTTTTCGGATAATTTTTGGTCCCAACTGGTAAAGGAAGTGAACTGAATTAAACCCCCACTGAAACGTACAACCTTCGTTTGATCTTGCGGCGACAATAAATGACAAATATAAGTCGACGGTATCATTTCCTAGCCGGTGGAATGTGATGGTGGTAGGGACAAAAACACCATCGACCGTCGTTACACCAGCTTGCTTGCGTTTTAACACTCTCTCAAAATATTAATGGCTTAGCATTAGGAGTGTCAAAATAGAAAAAGCCGTGTGTGTGTATAAGATGGTGAAGCCTCACCAAGACAGTGGTATAAGTGGAGATGGAAAGGGGATATTAGGGGGTAAAAATGGAGGTAAATCATTTGAAACTGAATTTGTCGAAGGCAATTAAGAGTAAGAGCAATTGCGCTAATTAAAAGCAATTCAAACAAGAAAGTTGAGTTTAAGGGTAATGATATACATAATGAAGACAAATATGAAATGGAATTAAAGAATACCAAAGGTAACTGCATGTTACGAGTAGTAGTTACTGGACACAGACTGTCCGCAACTCTACAAGGCTTCTGGACACGTTTAATTAGCAATTAGAGCTAATTGGGACTCCCCACATCAATCAGGACCCACCAGGGAGTCATCACACTAATTGGGGAGCATCTAGGACGTGTCCAGACCACCCTGTGCGTTGCGGACAATCTGTGTCCATAAAAAATAAAAAAATAGGTAGAGGTAGAGTGGAGTGAAGGAGTTTAGTTGAAGATCAACGACGCCATCTTGAAGGAGCGGCCCGGAAAGGCCGCTGACCATCGCCGGGCGACGGAGCACAGAGGCAGGTTGCAAAGCATCCCAGCTATGACCACAAGTTCCGGACATCCTGTGACGTCAGCTGTGACGTCAGCTGTGACGTCATCATGGCATGTCTGGGCAAGTTAGGACAGCTCTGGACATGCAAGGAGAAAAACACTCGTAATACAGAGGCTGGGAAAGCAACAGTATGCAAACCATCGATAGCTAACGAGAAAAAACAATTAGTTACACAACAAATGAGCCCACCAGAACAGGAGCGCAGAACGATGCGACTGCTCCATCCGAGAGGCAGGCAGAGAACTGACTCGTAATGGTTTTTTTTCTCCTGTATAAAGCCCCGCAGCTGCATCCCCTAGCGGTTACTTTCTCAACTAATCTCACAACAAAATTATTAAGAATTACGCCAGCGCTACTCCCGTTCCCAAGGCAGAAGATGATAGAAAATGCCGGGGATGCCCGGTCAACAGCAACCAGCACCCGACGTGCACGGGCACGAAAATCGCAAACAAAGCGGGAACAAAGTTGACGAAAGCATTAGTTACACAACAAATCACCTCACCACAGCAGGAGCGCAGACCGATGCGACTGCTCTCCGTGACAACCAGCCAGAAACTGAGCGAGCACGGGGAGCGCACGTCTGCTTTCTGCGACAGCCGGAGAGGAACTGACTGGGGCGCCGCTCCGCGGCCGCTACGCATACGCGCTCCTAGCGCCCTCTGGGGCGACCACCTCCGAGAGGCTAAGAGTGAAGAGCATTCCTGCGCCCCCTGCTGGCCATTCTCATTGGTCGTGAGGCTAAGAGAGAAGAGCATTCCTGCGCCCCCTGCTGGCCGTTCTCATTGGTCGTGACGTCATCCTATTGTCTCAGGGCTACCCTGTTTTTTTCCACTAATGCTCCTTTGGTCAATCTACAATGAAGCCACAGTATGACGTCATCATGCACCTGCATGGCTCAAGGACGCGTACGCTCTAGACAGGGGACCTATTATTTATTGAATCACTATCCCATGATTATTTCATTTATTCTTCTATAACGATTGAATAGGAAACTATTGCAGTAGAGCACCATGCATAAAAGCTGATCGTAGGAATTCCAAAGTCTTACTAAATGAGACTTGCAAAAGAACAAAATATCCTAACACGTAACTCCATCAACGGCAAATAAGAGGACTAGGCACTCCACAAATCAACACAGAGTACGGGTAAACAGGAGCGCAGAACTCAGGGCAGCACTATCGTCAAGACAACAATGTTCCTTGTCAAAAAAGAAAAAAAATACAAAACGTCAACACAGGAAAGCATGCATATCGGGGCATGTCAGAACACGTCAGGACAAATTGTACGACTGCTGGACAACAGAGGAAAACAAACACTTGAACTGAGTGAAAAAGACACTCACCATCATTTTTCCCATTCACAGCATTCCCTCATTGTAAATCCGCTCATCACAAAATCCACCTGCATCGTCGAGCACCATTCACCAGTGACGAACCACACATCCGCACCCCATCAGAGGCAGACAGAACCCCACCGAAGCTACGTCCTTCCACTGACGGCCAACGCCAGGAGCAAAATTTGCGTGTCCAGACCCGTCAGTGTCCAAGGGAGAAGTGAATCCTTGCGCCCCCTGCAGGCCGTTCTCATTGGTCGTGACGTCATCCTATTGTTTCAGGGCTACCCTGTTTTTTTCCACTAATGCTCCTCTAGACAAGGTCAACCTGAAACAATGGTCTCGTGGTATGACGTCATCAAGCAGGTGCGTGGCTCAAGGACGCGTACGCTCTAGACATGGGACCTGTTATTTATTGAATCACTATCCCTAGATTATTTCCTTTATTCTACTATAATGATTGCATAGGGAACTATTGCAGAAGAGCACCATAGACAAACAACAACAACTTTATTTTCGGCCTTGGAGAGTGGGGAGTTTCATCGCAACAGGCGATACTCTACCCCAGTGCTTGGTGGAATGGGGGGAATAAAATAACGAGCCCCTTTACAATAACGATCGAAGTCCGATGGTGTCCAGAAATGTCAGAAGAGCTTTGAGCGCAGAGCGTTGCTGGGCTGGATTGGGCCAGGGACCAAGCAATTTCGGTAGGGAGAAAGGGCGAGAGTCCAGCTGACGAAGAGACTCGGAGAGTGTGATTCGGGAAGGTTCGTAGTGAGGGCAATGAAGAAGAATGTGCTCCAGATCCTCAAGAGCACCACAGTGGCAACAGGTGGGAGAATCAATTTGTCTCAAGCGGTAACGCCACTGAGCTGTAAAGGCCACATCGAGGCGCATGCGGTGGATTAATGCAGCGTCCTGACGAGATGTGTTTCGTGGCATGCGGAAAGCGAGCATGGGATCAACTCTGTTCAACATAGAGGGGGGAAGAATGTCGGTTGTCCGTTGGCGGGAAGCCAGGGGTGTCACTAGACGTCGCAGAATTGAACGGCGGTCTCCTCTGAGCAGAACAATACGGGTCCGATTCCGAGACGAGAGTGCTGCTTCTGCGGCGCTGTCGGCCTGCTCGTTCCCCACGACACCACAATGGGCTGGAACCCACTGGAGAACGAGCCGGTGGCCTGCGGCGTAGATAGTGTGGTAAGCCATTAACACATCGGTGACTAGGGGTGCGGATGGGCCTCGTATGCCGGAAGTTTCAATTGCTTGAAGTGCAGATTTGGAGTCTGTAAAGACTGCCCATTCCCGGGGTGGAAAATCAGCGATGTGTTGTAGAAAGAAAAGGATGGCATAGAGTTCCGCAGCTGTGGAGGAGGTTGGATGTGAAAGGCGTCTTCCGTGCACGACGCCTTCGGATGGAATGACGAAGGCTGAGGCGGACTTGTTGTTTCGGGATGCGCCATCAGTATATGCTGCCGTAAACGTAGAAAACTTCTCGTCTACCAGAGCATGAAAATGGGCTCGGAGGACTTGAGGGGGGACCTGATCTCTTCTTTGCAGAAGGTTTGGGAGGCGTACAAACGTGGGCGGTACCGGGAGAGACCAGGGGGCTTCCGGCGGTATAGTGTCCTTAGTTTATGAAGCCAGTGAGAGTCTGGCGTGTCCTCTGCGCTACTCGATAGAAGTCGCTTCCAGGGCGGTATCGAATTTTCCTGAGTAGCGGGTGGCGGGGAATGTGAGCACGCAAACGGAGGTAGTGCCGAGCCGTTTCCCGTTCATGGAGAACTTCAAGCGGGGGCTCACCAGCTTCAGCCAGTACTTACGTGTTTCAGCCATTCGTGGAACTCCGAGGCATCGACGAAGGCTTCGAGCAAACAGGGGCCGAAGCGTATTTACACCATAGACAAGAGGAGACTGTAGCATTTCATTCACAAAGTCTTACTGTACAAGGAAAAAAATAATGGTTCAGCAAGACATGTCCATCCCAGCCGAGAGCCATGCAGCTAAGTGAATAATGACGCTTTGTTCCTCCTGAATAAAGTCACACACCTGTCTCCCTCGCGGTTACTCTCTTAACTAAATGAATCGCAAAATTATTAAGAATAGCTCTACTCCCATTCAAGGCAGCACTATCGTCAAGAATATTTCTTGTACAAAAAGAAAAAAGCTACATGTAGAAGGAAAGCATATCAGAACAAGCCCAGGCATGTCAGTGCATGTACAACAAGGGGGGAAAAGCGAAAAGAAACAAAGAAGGAAACCAGCATCAAACTATTTCTAAGCACACGCACTCCTCTTATTCAAAAACAGTGCACATCATAAATCCGTCCAGGGCAATACACACCATTTTTCTATTGCTACTTTTTTTCCAGTGACGGTCAATGCATTGCTACAGACTGCGTAACATCATCACATCCTGTCTGAAGAAGAAGACAGCGGCAAAGACCCCTATTATTCATTGAATTGCAAGATTATTTCCTTTGTCCTACTCTTAATGACATTCATTCTCTCATTAAAATTCAACAAAAAAGCACCCTGCATATTAACGATTTTCACCTCAAAGGCTCGTCATGGTCATTAGAATTACAGTAAACTACCACTGCTCTTTTAAAATAATAAGTGAGACCACGCAACATCACCTCCAGGATTATGTAATACATGACGCTTTCTATGCTCATACATTCGTTGTCTGAGGCTACACCTGCGAGCAAAAAGGCGTGGAAGCCGGGGGGGAAAGTTCCATTCGCGCATTGCGAGCAAAAAGGCGGGAAAGCCGGGAGCAAAGTTCCATTGGGCGCACGCCAAAGCACAAGACAGAACGCCTATACGGGAACAATGATGGCATTCGTATACTATATTAATGATTATTGCATTGCAGTTTAGAAAAACTACTACAAAACTATAATTTTAGGAGCCCATTAAAATTCTACTTTCTATGGAAACTATAATTGCCCTATTACTTGGATCGCTATTAATGAAGCGCTCCAATTTTTTCTCTCTTCCCATTTCGGCCTTGTCATGCAGGGAAGCAGACTCACATCCAAAATAATTAATTTACACTGAGGGTGCCGTGCTTCAGGAATCCCTATCCTGCGCTCAGATGCAAGCATTTCTTCACGGATATAACAGCTGACTTCCTCAACATACCGAGCTCCTAACAACATCTAACAAACAATCAGAGAAACCCTCTTCTCAGCTGTACCATGCGACTGTCTTCTTCGTAAAATCGGTGATTTGAGGAAGAGAGCAGCGAAAAATTGCGCGCACTTGTGCTTGACTTAAAAAACCTGAAGCATATGCTAATAAACTAAGACTGCTAATAAACTAAGCACTGTTTTATCAGCACTTAAACAGCAGCAGAGCTCACCATTGTAGTACCCTCGCGATAAATCTTTTATTCCAGCGCCAGCAGCCCCAAGCAGGGTACCCAAGCTTGCAGCCAGCGATGCTGGAATGATTATTTTATTTGATTTCATTTCATTTTGAGTCATTATCGGCTCACCTATTTAGTGAAGACCTATGAACACATGTTAAGTGGTTTGGTTTAAAAATGATGAGAGCTACAGTGTGTAGCGAATGATGTTCACATTTGTCCGTTCTGCTCTATAGTATTCTTGCAAAATATATGGGTGCAAGAAAATAAAAGGAAAATGAAGAAGAGAATTCACTCCTGTATGATGAGCGCTGCGTAGAAGCACGGCACCGTTTTCTTTGTGGAGGTATAGCGAACGCGCATTCCTTTCTTTCTTTTTTGATTCGCGTCGGCCGAGTGGCGATATCCTATTACATCCGGAACGAGGACCTATCGCTTTGCGATCGCATACAAGAGTGAGCCATCTTTTGACGATGGTAGGATAATTATTGACCTGAGGAATAATATGGATTTATGTGTTTGTGAGTGTGAAAATGTGAGTGTGTGTCTGTGTATGTGTGCGCGCGGGCGCGCGCGCTTTCCTGAACCAGGGATCCCACTTGACAAGTAAGTTCTTTGTGTGTGCCTTTTCATGTGACACGAGTGATACATTTATGTACTATTGCGTGGAATAGTGGCTTAAAAAATAAGGGTAGCAGCGCTTGCATTGCTATCTGTAGGATAGACCGAGAGCGTTTTTAATGGAATTACCTCGTGAACCTGGTGAAGTCTTCGTTTTGGGCAGGCTATTTTATGAGAGACGGTCCTGTTGCGATGCATTTGATACGCTTTCCTGAAGCAGCGTGCTTTGTTCTTGTAGTGTGGTTTACGCCTTTATCAATAGAAATGAATAGAAGTGTTTGTTTGTTTGTTTGTTTGTTTGTTTGTTTGTTTGTTTGTTTGTTTGTTTGTTTGTTTGTTTGTTTGTTTGTTTGTTTGTTTGTTTGTTTGTTTGTTTGTTTGTTTGTTTGTTTGTTTGTTTGTTTGTTTGTTTGTTTGTTTGTTTGTTTGTTTGTTTGTTTGTTTGTTTGTTTGTTTGTTTGTTTGTTTGTTTGTTTGTTTGTTTGTTTGTTTGTTTGTTTGTTTGTTTGTTTGTTTGTTTGTTTGTTTGTTTGTTTGTTTGTTTGTTTGTTTGTTTGTTTGTTTGTTTGTTTGTTTGTTTGTTTGTTTGTTTGTTTGTTTGTTTGTTTGTTTGTTTGTTTGTTTGTTTGTTTGTTTGTTTGTTTGTTTGTTTGTTTGTTTGTTTGTTTGTGTCACGTTCGTAGCGCTGTTCAAGCGCTAGCCGCGTAGCGATAAGCAGTGATTCTCCGATTATTCCTGAGCGGTACGACTTAAGCCTTTTCCCTGCTCACTTAAGGAAATTTGTGTATCCCTGTCCTGTGACACAAATGCGGGTAATTTTTCGCGGTTCTTTTCTTCTGTCACTGCTTTTACTCAGAATGTAGGTGAGGGGGGAAAAGTCAGCATCCAGGTAGAGCAGGAGAAAGCCGCTCGGCAGAGGAGAGTTCATGAGAATGGAATTTGTTTGTTTTTTGTTATATATCGTTGAGTGTCAGTATTCACTAGAGGTGTGCGAATATTCGAAATTTCGAATATTGTTCGAATATTGTTGATATTCGAACCCTATTCGTATTCGAAAATTTGATAATCGAGAAATTGGAATATTCGAAAATTTCGAATAATGGAGCACAAGCGCCAGCATTCCCGCTAAAATGAACAGAATTCCAGGTATTGGGATTAATCTTGCGAAAATTCCACGTTTGGCACGTCCTTAGCGCGATTTCCAATTGGAATCGGACTTCATGTGCAACACAGCAAAACCGCAAGTTGGCTTCACAGCATGCTTTCGCGCATTGCGTGCAGCCAACTTTAAGGCACAACGTCTGGTAGACTACCTAGCCGATTCGATTTTTTTATGTGTGCTTTCGTTATTTTTTAAAAGATAATACAGACTCGAAGAAGTGTTTGTTTGTTTGTTAGTATGTGTCTGTCACCTTCGTAGCGCTGTTCAGGCTTTATTTTCTTTGCAAAAATTCAGACTTTATGGTATTAAGCTGATCGAGTAGAAGTGACTTTCCGTGCTCGCTTAAGATAGATTGTGTATCCCTGTCCTGTGCTTTCTTCACGCAGGGCCAATGCAAATGAGTATTTAGCATTATGCAATAATTATCTGATAGCAGAAATGGGTGTCTTTGTCACAGTTTATTAGCGTGTGCGTCGTTATTTTATTTATTTTTTTCTCTTACAGCTATGCGAGCAAAAGTGCGTGTAATATTTCGCTGCTCTTTTCTTATTTTCTCTACTTTTTATGTAGAAGAAAGCCTCCTGCGTAAAAGCTGAATAGTGTTCTACCAGTGGAAGTGGGGTTGTTTGTTTGTTTGATTTTGTTGGGTGTTCGATATCTTGACGAAGTAACCAGAGCTTAATTTTGCAGGTTTTTGAGCAGAAATGCTGGTATCTGAGCACGGAGTACAAATTTCTATATTTCTCTGCTCCCTATGAAAATTTGTACGTCGTTTTCCAAGCAGACCGCGTTTAGTTTACGCAAAATAGAAAAAATGAAGTTGTGTATGCTCTATGATGATCCGCCGCAGGCTTAGGCCTTTTCCCCGATGAGCAGTGTTTTGTATGCGATGTCGCATGACTGGACTTGTTCGGTAGTGTTGCAATTTTTACCCTTCGCTAATATCTTGTTGGTGTCGTCTTGTGTTAGACGTTTAGCTTCGTAGCGATGTGCGGTGACGCTACCATTATTCCTGAGCGCTCCGTGTGTTTAATGTGTTGTCCTCTGTGCGTGCGTGCGTGTGCTTTTTTTTTCCTGATTTGTGACGCCATCGTGGCATGTCTGGACTTGTTTAGCAGTGTTGCAGTTCTTCCCGCTGCTAGTATCTTGTTGGTGTCATGTTGTGCTAGCCGCGTGGCGATGTGTCGTGACCTGTGTTCTTAAGCCTTTTCCCTGCTCACCTAAGGAAATTTGTGTATCCGTGTCCTGTGCTTTCTTTACGCAAGGGCAATGCGTCTGTGTATGTGGCACTATCAGATACCAGACATGAGTGTCTTTTTCTTGGTTTATTGGCATATGCTTCAGGTCGAGCACAAGTGCGCGCAATTTTTCGCTGCTCTCTTCTTCAAATCACCGATTTTACGCAGAAGAAAGTCGCATGGTTCAGCTGAGAAGAGGGTTTCTCTGATTGTTTGTTAGATGTTGTTAGAAGCTCGGTATGTTGAGGAAGTCAGCTGTTAAAGGCATCCGTGAAGAAATGCTTGCATCTGAGCGCAGGATAGGGATTCCTGAAGCACGGCACCCTCAGTGTAAATTAATTATTTTGGATGTGAGTCTGCTTCACTGCATGACAAGGCTGAAATGGGAAGAGAGAAAAATTTGGAGCGCTTCATTAATAGCGATCCAAGTAATAGGGCAATTATAGTTTCCATAGAAAGTTGGGCTCCTAAGATTATAGTTTTGTAGTAGTTTTTCTAAACTGCAATGCAAGGTAGAAAATCATCAATATCGTTGGAATGCCATCATTGTTCAGTAGTGTTGCAATTTTTACCCTTCGCTAATATCTTGTTGCTGCCGTCTTGTGTTAGACGTTGAGCTCTGTAGCGATGTGCGGTAACGCTACGATTATTCCTGAGCGCTCCGTGTGTTTAATGCGTTGTCCTCTGTGCGTGCATGCGTGTGCTTTTTTTCCTGATTTGTGACGTCATCGTGGCATGTCTGGACTTGTTTAGCAGTGTTGCAGTTCTTCCCGCTGCTAGTATGTTGTTGGTGTCATGTTGTGCTAGCCGCGTGGCGATGTGTGGTGACCTGAGGTCTTAAGCCTTTTCCCTGCTCACCTAAGGAAATTTGTGTATCCCTATCCTGTGCTTTCTTTACGCAAGGACAATGCGTCTGTGTATATGGCACTATCAGATACCAGACATGAGTGTCTTTTTCTTGGTTTATTGGCATATGCTTCAGGTTTTTTAAGTCAAGCACAAGTGCGCGCAATTTTTCGCTGCTCTCTTCCTCAGATCACCGATTTTACGAAGAAGACAGTCGCATGGTACAGCTGAGAAGAGGGTTTCTCTGATTGTTTGTTAGATGTTGTTAGGAGCTCGGTATGTTGAGGAAGTCAGCTGTTAAAGGTATCCGTGAAGAAATGCTTGCATCTGAGCGCAGGATAGGGATTCCTGAAGCACGGCACCCTAAGTGTAAATTAATTATTTTGGATGTGAGTCTGCTTCACTGCATGACAAGGCTGAAATGGGAAGAGAGAAAAAATTGGAGCGCTTCATTAATAGCGATCCAAGTAATAGGGCAATTATAGTTTCCATAGAAAGTTGGGCTCCTAAGATTATAGTTTTGTAGTAGTTTTTCTAAACTGCAATGCAATAATCATTAATATAGTATACGAATGCCATCGTGTTCCTGTAAAGGCGTTCTGTCTTGTGCTTTGGCGTGCGCGAATGGAACTTTGCTCCCGGCTTTCGCGCCTTTTTGATCGCAATGCGCGAATGGAACTTTGCCCCCCTGGCTTCCGCACCTTTTTGCTCGCAGGTGTAGCCTCAGACAACGAATGTAGGAGCATAGAAAGGGTCATGTATTACATAATCCTGGAGGTGATGTTGAGTGGTCTCACTTATTATTTTAAAAGAGCAGTGGTAGTTTACTGTAATTCTAATGACCATGATGAGCCTTTGGGGTGAAAATCGTTAATATGCAGGGTGCTTTTTTGTTGAATTTTAATGAGAGAATCAATGTCATTAAGAGTAGGAGAAAGGAAATAATCTTGCGATTCAATAAATAATAGGAGTCTTTGCCGGTGTCTTCTTCTTCAGACAGGATGTGATGACGTCATGCAGTCTGTAGCAATGCATTGACCGTTACTGGAAAAAAGTGTGGCATTAGAAAAATAGTGTGTATTGTCCTGGGCAGATTTATGATGAGCACTGTTTTTGAATAAGAAGAGTGCGTGTGCTTAGAAATAGTTTGATGCTGGTTTCCTTCTTTGTTTCTTTTCGCTTTTTCCCCCCTTGTCTGACAAACATGTGCTGACATGCCTGGGCTTGTTCTGACATGCTTTCCTTCTACATGTAGTTTTTTCTTTTTGTACAAGGCATATTCTTGACGATAGTGCTGCCTTGAATGGGAGTAGAGCTATTCTTAATAATTTTGCGATTCATTTAGTTCAGAGAGTAACCGCGAGGGGGACGGGTGTGTGACTTTGTCTTGCTGAACCTTTTTTTTTTTTCTGTACAGTAAGACTTTGGGAATGAAATGCTACAATCTCCTCTTGTCTATGGTGTTTTTCTGCAATAGTTCCCTACGCAATCATTATAGTAGAATAAAGGAAATAATCTAGGGATAGTGATTCAATAAATAACAGGTGCCCTGTCTAGAGCGTACGCGTCCTTGAGCCACGCACCTGCATGATGACGTCATACCGAGAGACTATTGTTTCAGGTTGACCTTGTCTAGAGGAGCATTAGTGAAAAAAAACTGTGTAGCCCTGAGACGATAGGATGACGTCACGACCAATGAGAACGGCCTGCAGGGGGCGCAAGGATTCACTTCTCTCTTGGACACTGACGGGTCTCGACACGCAAATTCTGCTCCTGGCGTTGGCCGTCAGTGGAAGAGCGTAGCTTCGGTGGGGTTCTGTCTGCCTGTGATGGGGTGCGGATGTGTGGTTCGTCACTGGTGAATGGTGTTCGACGATGCAGGTGGATTTTGTGACGAGCGGATTTACAATGAGGGAATGCTGTGAACGGGAAAAATGATGGTGAGTGCCTTTTTCACTCTGTTCAAGTGTTTGTTTTCCTCTGTTGCCCAGCAGTCGTACGATTTGTCCTGACGTGTCCTGACATGCCCCGATATGCATGCTTTCCTTTGTTGACGCTTAGTATTTTTTCTCTTTTGACAAGGAACATTGTTGTCTTGACGATAGTGCTGCCCTGAGTTGTGCGCTCCTGGTTACCCGTACTCTGTGCTGATTTGTTGAGTGCCTAGTCCTCTTATTTGTCGTTGATGGAGTGACGTGTTAGGATATTTTGTTCTTTTGCAAGTCTCATTTAGTAAGACTTTGGAATTCCTACGATCAGCTTTCATGCATGGTGCTCTTCTGCAATAGTTTCCTATTCAATCGTTATAGAAGAATAAAGGAAATAATCATGGGATAGTGATTCAATAAATAATAGGCTAGAGCGTACGCGTCCTTGAGCCACGCAGGTGCATGATGACGTCATACTGTGGCTTCATTGTAGATTGACCAAAGGAGCATTAGTGGAAAAAAACAGGGTAGCCCTGAGACAATAGGATGACGTCACGACCAATGAGAACGGCCAGCAGGGGGCGCAGGAATGCTCTTCTCTCTTAGCCTCACGACCAATGAGAACGGCCAGTAGGGGGCGCAGGAATGCTCTTCACTCTTAGCCTCTCGGAGGTGGTCGCCCCAGAGGGCGCTAGGAGCGCGTATGCGTAGCCCCAGTCAGTTTCTCTCCGGCTGTCACAGAAAGCAGACGTGCGCTCCTTGCGCTCGCTCAGTTTCTGGCTGGTTGTCACGGAGAGCAGTCGCATTGGTCTGCGCTCCTGCTGTGGTGAGGTGATTTGTTGTGTAACCAATGCTTTCGTCAACTTTGTTCCTGCTTTGTTTGCGATTTTCGTGCCCGTGCACGTCGGGTGCTGGTTGCTGTTGACCGGGCATCCCCGGCATTTTCTATCATCTTCTGCCTTGGGAACGGGAGTAGCGCTGGCGTAATTCTTAATAATTTTGTTGTGAGATTAGTTGAGAAAGTAACCGCTAGGGGATGCAGCTGCGGGGCTTTGTACAGGAGAAAAAAAACCATTACGAGTCAGTTCTCTGCCTGCCTCTCGGATGGAGCAGTCGCATCGTTCTGCGCTCCTGTTCTGGTGGGCTCATTTGTTGTGTAACTAATTGTTTTTTCTCGTTAGCTATCGATGGTTTGCATACTGTTGCTTTCCCAGCCTCTGTATTACGAGTGTTTTTCTCCTTGCACGTCCAGAGCTGTCCTAACTTGCCCAGACATGCCATGATGACGTCACAGCTGACGTCACAGGATGTCCGGAACTTGTGGTCATAGCTGGGATGCTTTGCAACCTGCCTCTGTGCTCCGTCGCCCGGCGATGGTCAGCGGCCTTTCCGGGCCGCTTCCTTCAAGATGGCGTCGTTGATCTTCAACTAAACTCCTTCACTCCACTCTACCTCTACCTATTTTTTATTTTTTATGGACACAGATTGTCCGCAACGCACAGGGTGGTCTGGACACGTCCTAGATGCTCCCCAATTAGTGTGATGACTCCCTGGTGGGTCCTGATTGATGTGGGGGGTCCCAATTAGCTCTAATTGCTAATTAAACGTGTCCAGAAGCCTTGTAGAGTTGCGGACAGTCTGTGTCCAGTAACTACTACTGTTACGCCCGAGGTAACTAAATGTAATGAAAGGCAATTAACGTCAATTAAAGGGGAACTGAGAGGAATTATGGCAAGTAAACGTAGTTAAAGGTAATTGGGGGAATTCAAGACTACCTCAGGTAACCTGCGGTTGCCTATGTCAATTAAAGGGTACCTGAGGCTAATTAAATGTTAATTATATGAACTTACACGGGTCAAACCGGGAATCAAGAATTGAATGGAGGTGGACAACCTGAAGTCAGGTTAGACGGGAAGTTGAGTTGGACCGGAAATCCGTACCGGAAGTCAAGTATAGACAGGATGTGGACAACCGGAAGTGGGTTTAAACCGGAAGTGGTCACCGGAAGTCAAGTACGGACCGGATAAAGTGGCTAATCTAACACATTTCTCTCGCATTTATCGCTAAATCGCCAGTGAACTTTTTTTATCCCTGTCCCATAGGCTAATTTAGTGTCATTTTCGTGAAGAGCACTTCAACCAAGCGAATGCCACTTTCACTACGTGCTTTGTACACTTAAGCAATGATGGCAATTACGATATCAGAATAAATGGCGGAAAAAAATTTAGGCGTGCGTCACAATACCTTCCTCAGAATGTTTTTATTCAATTTAGAAACACCTCCTGCAAATCTTCTTCCAACATTAAACCACTAGCCTCAAACATGTGCCACAACAAAAATGGCCGCCGGTGAATCGCCGAGACAGCGAAGGTTGTCACTGGCTGTCAACGAGATTAATGACATGTTTTCTTTTTTTTTGGGGGGGGGGCACAATGTCACGCTGTACTAAAATAAAATAAACACGCCGTTGAAAATATTCGTTTAAAAACATTGTGATGTCGTGACCCCTCGCTTTTTCTCAATATTTTTTACCTGTACCGCAAAGCCTGCCGTCGAGGCTACACACTTGGTCAGCCGAAGAGAAGAGAGTTTGAGGAACTCACTAAATCGCACTTTCAGCCGAGTGTCACTAAAAGATGTCGTGTGACGGCACACGAATGACAGATGACACTGAGTGCAAACGTCACTAAATTAGTCCTTCCGACCGGGGTATAAGTCGCCGCGAGTAACGGTTCTTAAAAGTGCTTACACCATAATTCCCTTGAGAACCTCAAAGAAAAAGAAAGCAAAATGATTTGATTCACTTTTGGCTACCAAAAGTTCATAATGCTAGCAAGCAACCTAGAAGACCCCCTGCGGTTTCCTGCCGAATAGCGATTCCGCTATTATCAAATATACACATTGTATATTTGATTGTATATCTGATTGATATCTCATTGTATTTGATATTGTACCCCGTTGCTGGTGGCAGCTACGGTGAAATGGAATTGAAAATGAAAATTAACGATGATTGAAAACTGAAATTAAATAGTGAGTCTCCTATCGGCGAGGACCTAAGTCCTAAAGTGTCAAAAAAAGTTAAGCGTAATTAAGTTTAAATGCTTTCAGGGGAGACTGCTGATGGGCTAGATTGGCGGTCAAGGAACCAATCACATTTTGGCACAGTGATTTCTCTTCACAATGTAAAACATGCACAGAAAATAAATAATTATACAATTAGAAGAAAAACAAATAACGTTACAAGACGCAGCACTGGTTCAGGAAATAACATTTTATTATCTTCCATAAATCTCTGCAAAAGTCCGAAGTATACTCTGTGTGCCTGACAGGGGGCGCAAACATGCTCGTGTAAGACCTTTCAATTCACACAGACATATACACTAAGCACACAACCACGGTTAAGGTAAGAGTGTGGATGTTCCAAACACGTTTTTCTGTCCCCAGCAATTTACAGAGCACACCTTAAACTTCAGACCGGTTTTTCTCTACCCTGCTAAACACTTTTCAAGCTCGCAAAGCGTCGCCGACATTTACAACGGGAATACTCTTCTAGGGGGGAAAAGGAGAATACCCCGTGCAGGGGAAAAAACAAAGTACTAATACTGTACACTCACGAGGGAAGGACGAAAAAAAAAAAAACATCCGCTAATGCGCTCCACTCCAACCTAGGACAAATCACTCTTCTGTAATCTGCTATTGCAAAGACATACAGGATGTCCCAGCTAACTGTGAACATATTTCTTAAAAATATATATAACACTTTTTCCAAGATGAAATCAATTGCAATGTAGCATATGCTGAAGTGCACTTCCTAGGAGGGCATTAGCAAAGTCCAAAGGCAATGTCTTACTTAACTTTCATTAATTAACCTTTTAATTACAAAGTTGTCCCAATGAGAACATCCGTTCCTTTCGGTCCGGCTGATATCGTAGCCGTTTTCAGAACAAAAATCCGTTCGATAGATCACCTGCAAAAAATTGTGAAGGAACGCCATTTTTTTTTCTTTATTTTGTTCATTGCGCTTCTTAGAAGACGCGTCTTTCCTTCACCCCCAATGTGAGAGGGAGAAGGAGCACAGATGTTGTCATTGTGACAACTTTGTTGCTTTTATAATTAAAAAGTTAATTAATGAAAGTTAATTAAGACATTGCCTTTGGACTTTGCTAATGCCCTCCTAGGGAGTGCCCTTCAGCATATGGTATATTGCAATTGATTTGAGCTTGGAAAAAGTGTTATATATATTTTTTAAAAATATCTTCACAGTTAGCTGGGACACCCTGTATATACCGTATTTACTCGCATAATTAACCCACTTTTTATTGCCCGAAAAACTTGTACGGGAAGTTGGATGTCATTTGCAGCAAATGACATTCGCGCTGAATGTCATCCGTCTGCGTGAGAAAGCAGAGTCGCTTAGAAACGATGAACCGTGAAGTATTAGGACTGCATTATCCTTGTCAGTTTATTGTCAATTTTTGTCTTCTTTTTTTAGAGAAACTTGTTTAGAATCAGCATGGGAGTGAAATTTTAAGGCACAGCTCTGCCCACGATTAAACACGTTTCTGCAGTCCGCTAAGAAAATAAATATGGCCGACACGGCTCTGACACCGAAGACGACTGGGAATGAGGGTAGTTCTTTACAATTTCTGCTTTTTAATGTAAAACATAAACACGTACCAGCCAATAACTTTGAATTTTTTTTGTCTCGTTGCTGTTTGACGTTCCCAAGTTTTCTTGCACCCCCGCGATCGATTTGTTACGTACACCTGCATTTAAATACAGAAAGGGGAGGGGGTGGAATTACCAACATTTGAGCACCCCAAAGTGGCGGGGTTAGTCACGCAAGTAAATGAGGTAATAAACGGAGAAACTGGATGTAGCAGTTCGGATGTGACTACGAGATATCCGATAAGTAGCGGACAGAAAAGCATCTCGTCCTCGATTCCAGAAAGCACGACAATCTATTTGACTTTTTTTTTTTCGGATTTGCAAGTTATGCAGAGATTATCACGAGACAAGAAAAACAAAAGACAGAATAAAAAAAACCCTAGCGCAGGGCAATAAATAATATCTCTCACTTCTGCCCACTGTGTGACTGCACAGAGATAACAATCCTTGATGAAAAAAAAAAAGAGAGAGAGAGAGAGAGAGGGGGGGAAAGCTCTTAGTAGAGGTTATCTTGAGCAAAACAAAAGTGGCCAGCACCTTAAGAAATCCGTCCCACAATCCCTGGCGAAGTTTGGGGTCTGGATGCAGCAACGGTCAGTTTAGAAATGCACCGAGAAGTCAACGATAGGATTTCTGTAGAAAAAGAGGGCGTCGTCCACGAAATCACATGAGGCTACGGCACCATAAATGGCAATCAATAAATGGGACATAATTTTTTTTTAATGTCACGTCTAAATTTTAACACTGAACACTTCAAAGATGCTGTATCAAAGTCACTACATTACCCCCAAAACGCATTTTTATATTGTGCGTGCATTTATCTATCCTCGTTACGGTGGCTGTTGACGGGGTTGTAGAAAAAATTATTTCTGTGCTGCCGAGGCTCTAAATGTGGCCAGCCATATATTTTAGGGTACGATTTTACGAGCAAACGGTTTCGAAAGAACCGTCGTTGAGATCGTCTCTCTGCGGACACACCGAGCTCTTTGCATACGTATTTCTAAATTGTCCGTCGCAAGCATTTAGGCACCGTTTGGCTTTGAACGTCTTTCTCTTTTTTGTTTCAATAGTGGCAAGGAGAAAAAATTCAAAAAGAAGGGTGTAGGGGAGACATTTCACCACTTTACAATATATTTACAAACAACAGCACTGGTAAAAACTTCACAAAAAAAAAGAAAAGAGGAAGGAAAAAGAAAAGCGACTGAGGCAGAAAAAAGTCTGTGCGTCAACAGCAAATGCACAGAGTACAAGTCAATTTTCAACGTTAAAAATTGCCTAACAGAAAATTCTACTGAGAACTAACACAGATTGACTATTTCTCTTTGTTTCTTGTTTTACTTGTTGGATATTACTAGTTCACACACACACACACACATCTGCACACCAGTACAATTTGTGACCATGCGGTGTGTTACACGTGAATGAAATGTGCAGCACATGAGAACAGAAATCATGAACGAGAAAATTCTATGGTAGTGAACCCGGCTGCTCATGTTTCCAAGAGTAAACTAGAATAACCCATAGAATCAAAATATTCTGAAATGGCATAGCCTTTCCCACAGATTTTTTTACAAGAACACAGAAGTATTTTTTTTTTCACAGAAGTTTCAAAACCACAAAGTCACATTACAGCAGTCTCAGTCGTGGTTCGAGGCGTCATGAATGTAATGATTTGCGTGCTCATAGAAAAAAACTCGTCACAGATATATTAGTTTCACTTTTGCAGCCATGTGTCTACGTAAAAAAAAAAGCAAACTTTCCAATCAGAGACACTAATTCTAGCAAAAAAAAAAAAAAAAAACAGCACAACATAATCAAATATCTGAAGATTCAGCACTTGGTGCCTGCTCGATGGATGAGATCCCGTGAGAAGGACGTAGGAAAAGTAAACGCAAAAGTAAAAGACATCAGAAAAGTAAACGTAACAGTAAGGGACATAGGAAACGTAACGTAACAAGAATGTCATACCACATGCTGTTGAGAGAGAGAGAGAGAGAGAGGGAGAAAGAAACACCTGCACTGAACTAGCTGTGACACGATTCGGTCCATCTCACGGATTCGCATAGACCCACATAGACCCCAGGCTGTCCCAGACTCCCAGGGAGCTCTGCAGATAGTGACCTGTCTATTACCTTGAAGTTACAGCAGTTGAAGAAAGACTAACGGTGCAGTCGCGCGGTTAAAGGGGCACTGAAGCGTAAAAATTTGAACTCTCAGAGCGAAATATGACTCTACTCTGACAGCACTACAAAGGGAAAAGGATTCATGAGTAGAGCCTGAAGTTTTAGGGTTTTACCCGATTCTTCCCCGAATTTGCACCCCGAATTGAAGGTTGCCTCTTTAGGGTGAAACCCGATTTTTACCCGGCAAATTGCCCTCACTGGGATGTCTGTAGGAACGCACTAACTTACTTGTTTGGCAGAAAAATGCAGTTACATCACTGTTTGTACCAAACCACTACAGTTAGTTTGAATAACTGAGCCCGATTTCTCCTCGATTTTAGCGTACTAGAAGTTTTTTCACCTGAATTTGCACGAATTTAGTGCACACGTTTATTTACCCGATTTTTACCCCCAAATGTAGGAAAAAATATTTCCCGAAAACTTCAGGCTCTATTCATAAGCTGTGTCGTTTGTGATTTATGAGTGAAATAAACAGTTATTTATACTCTCCTTCTCCCTCTCCTTCTCGAACGATTTGTCCAAATCATCGCTGGAGGTCACTTTGAGGAGGTCAATCTGAGGAAAGCGTAAATTGCGCTTTCTTTCACTCATAGTTCCTGCTGTATGCTGCCGAATTCACACCGGTAGATTTGTTGTGGAATTAGTAGCACTTGTCTCTTTATGCACAGAACATACTGTTGTCATATACCTGCTCTTGCTACGGCTCATAGAAGAATCAGCAGTATTATGAAATAAAAATAAAATAAAATAAAATAGAAATAAACGAATCGCAAACAACGCAATGAATTCTCTACACGCTTGAGTCGGAGTAAAGGCACCTTTGATTCCGCGCTCAGAAATTTCTTCACCTTAGTGGCCCTTTAATTTGAATTACTATATAAAATTTGAAGAAGGTGTCAGCTTGTAAATACGTAGCACCGATGTCACAGCTAGGAGTGAGTGCGGGAAACACCGTCTCATTTAAAAAAAAAACAACCGTCGTAAGTGTGCATGTCGTGTGAACAGACATTTCGGATGAAAGACTCGATCCTGCGACTTGCAGCTGACTACGAGGACATTGCCGTCAAGAATCGACGCTCCTCTTCCGACAGGTCCAGTCCGTTCTTCAGGGTACGGCGCACTGTCGGAAAATGCGTAAGAAGTCAAGCCTAAGCAGAGTTGTACGTAACGCGTTACTAGTAATCAATTACTTTTTCAATATTTTTTAACGTAGTCACTTAATTTTGTGAGCAAGTAATTTTCCAAGTAATCTGATTACAATTTTCGGTAATCAATTACTCAGTAATTGATTATTTCGTTAACCTTCTGTCAGCAATGACAACCCTTTCCAGCAAGCCAATCTGTTCTTCTGTTCCACCACCAGTTCGACTGAAGCAATGACGCAGAGGTCACTGTGACGGCTGTATCTAGTCCACACGTGTTATTACCACAGTTACATGATATAACCGCGGTAATATGATAATATTGCAACCGCGACCTACTAGAGCAACAGTAAAATAGGTGACTGTATTGATAAATTGTGGGGGCTGAACATAACAACAGTAACAAAACGAAGCTGAACTTTCGATGTTGTCTTAAATGTATGTATAAATCTGTAATAAACGCGTGTGTGTTTTGTATGTTGCTTTCAAACGTATTTGTGAATTTCACTTATGATGTATGTTGGTGTCTCAGATTAGAATTTGCAACAAGAGCTGCATGGTTGCATTCACTGCAGGCTTGTTGGCTTTGATATGGCCCACAATTTAAAAGTAACGGGAAAAGTAACGCGTTACATTTTTAATCGGTAACGTATTACATTTTTGATGAAGTAATTTTTAAGGTAAATAATTACTTTTTGTGCAGCAGTAACAGTAACTGTCATCAATTAATTTTTTCGAGTAACATGTACAACTCTGAGCCTAAGTGTACGGACTCACTTGGGGCGAAGGTACATGCGGGGTGTTTTCTTAGCCTTTACAGAATTTTTATTTAAAAAGCTACGATAGCAGCATAGACGTCGTTTTTGCAATGGAGTTATACGGCCAGGCGGACATCCTCTCCCCCCCCCCCAAAAAAAAACCCCTCCCCCAAAAAACAGAGGGTCTGAGTCTGCCTCTGAATACAAACAGCAGGTTCATCTCTTGCACTCCTGGTTTCCCCTACTGATTTTTTTATTAGGATGAGTGCTAAATCCTGTGGCACGAAAACAATAGTTCTGACCCCAGAAAAGCAGAATTTGCATAAATAGCTCAATGAGAAAACGAAAAAGTTGCAAAATCGTAGGTTTCCAAGGACTGTGGAAAATTGCAGTGTATTCCAGACCTTGAAAAAAGCATTTTCAAATTCTAGGGTATTCGAGGGTTTCAAATGGACCAGATGGGAACCATGGGGAGCAAAGATTGGCACCACAGACACAAGACAGCTATGGCTGCGCATACATTTTTTAGGACATTTTTTTCAATGGTTGAAAACCACAGTAAGTACGACACGTAGAACAATAATTATTTTTTCCTCTGTATTCTTGCATGCAATACAATGCATCCATGATGCAATGAAATGTTATCAACCAAATCTATGAAAATGTTTCAACTCCTTTAAGGGGGATGTGGCCATTTACATTTTGCATTTTACATTACATTACAGATACAGTCAACCCTCGATTTATGAACCCTCGATTTATCAATTCCCTCGTTTTATGAACACTAGCACGAGGAACCGAACTTTTGACATTCATTTTCTCTCGTTTTATGAACCTCGATACTCGAATAATGAATGGAATTTCTGGGAACCAACTAGGAGTTGCCCAGCGTTTTTGACCTCAATTTACGAACGGATCGTTCCGAGGTCAAAAGAAACCTGCAAAGGGATTATTCCGTGGTCTTATGAATGACGCCTGAATAGACAAATCGTTTTCCAGATATTGCACCCTCGGTTCTTAACCCCTCGAAATCTTCACAAACGGGTCTTCTGGGGTCGCACAAGGGGCAACCAAGTGTTCCTGACCTCAAATGATGAATAAGGTGGTCGCTGTCACCCGGAGATTAATAAACGGAGGTTAAAAATATTGTATCTCATTACGGCCGAAGTCTCATTACGGCCGATAATCCTTTAATCCCCAAGTGTCTCATTACGGCCAAAGTCTCAATACGGCCGAAGGCAGTCTCGTTACGGCCGAAGATGTCTCATAACGGCCAAATGTGAAAATGTGTATTGTAACCTGCATTGATATGCAATGTCGCAGCCAGGTATGGATATATATTCAGCAGGGTATAAGGCATGCACTGTGCCCTTAGGGCCCTTATCATATTTATATACACATATTGTGAGACAAACGGTATATTATCATACCACAGCACAATGCAACATATTGTGTAATGTGTACTCCCACAAGGTAGTGTTGATGTTGCTGTGAAGCAAGCTACTATGTGGAGTTAGCTCCTTGTAGAGAGCTAGATGAATATTGGCTTTGTTGTGACGCTTTTGGAGCCATCCTACAGTCACTGGCCAAGACGGAACACCTATCTCAGTCGATGTCAGTTTATTTACATTCGCCTTACAATTGTACAATTCTTGCTTCTGGAATGAGTAAACCTGCAAGAAGCGAAGAGCAACCATGAATAGGCTAGAATATTAAAAAAACAACAAAACAAACAAGCATTTGTCTCTACATGGCTGGTTTTAATGTGCACAAGCTGCACATGTGTTGATACGTGTCTGTTATTTCATACAAGGTTAACATAAATCTTCATCTAGACAAAAGAATGACAAGCCTTAAAAATGTGACTTCCAGGTAAACACAGGCATGACCATGATATGAATATAGGTTCAGTAGTTCATTCCCTTAATGGAAACATGTGAATATCAAATAGTGATACATTACAATTCATGAAATGATGCATGCATAACTTTCCATTTCTGGTTTCTTTTTTATAAAGGTAGTGCACGAATTAACATTCGTGGACTACTACAAAATTTCTCACTTCACAACAGAACCTTATGATGATCTTAACAGCTCACCTCTTCGGCCAGGACTCCCTGGGCAGCAACATCCTATTAGCCATGTTGTTGTTTTTCTTTTTCGGAATCCTCCGTGCAGCCACATACCATGCCTGGAATGGAAAACCAGCTATAAATAACAATGTATTTGAATGACTTCCTCTTGAAGTATTTATTCTAATCAGATATGCTTTTGTGCCTAGTATGGTGCGCGAAGGCACATAAGTACAACATTTGCAGACGTTCGACGTAAGCAGTTCAAGGATATCAATTCAAGTACGCCGACTTGCGCTTTTATTTTTGAAGAAATACGACGACAAATTTTAACAAATTAAATATGGCTCACAATGATACGAGTAAATGCTGCTGTACGGTGATGCATTGTCGGTATCTTATCGTCTTCGAATAAATTTGTTGTTCCTAAACGAGCAACCAACTAGAAACAACGCAAACCTACGAACAGATACCGAGTTACATCTATTACAGGCACTTCGGCTGTTTTGATTCATTTAAATTACTCGTATGAGAATCCCACTATGTGTGGACAGCACACTACTAATCCAGACAATCTACGAAAGCATTACTCACCAGAATTCCTGCTGGACTTGGTCTTGCTCAACACTGCGCGATATACGTTGGGGCTGTGGCGATTCATTCAACTCGATTTTTACCGGAACAACAGGCGCTGCTCGAAAGACAACGACGGAAAATAGAGAGCCGCTATACAGTCCGCTAATTTGCACATTACACCACTACAAATCGATATATGAACACGTCGTAAACAGCAACCACTCGCTCACACAAGAAACGAGGTACCCAACGTTGCTAGACAATATCCGAACTCCAAACTGAGAGTAGCAAAACAACAAGATATCAAAACACGAAAGGAATAGTATTTATCCCCCCTCCCTTCTATAGCATGCAAAACGTGATTTGCGCTGAGATGAACATATATGTTCATGACGCGAGTAATTTTCACTTTTCACTGATCCAAAGGAGGTCACGTGGGATTGCTTGGCGCTTGCGAGATTAACAGCAATGAAAATGGCGAAACGAAACTTGTGAATCGTGCATTTGCTCTTCATGGTAGCTGCCAGAAAATCGAATCAAGCTTATGGGACACTGGATTACAGGTATGTTGGCATCTTTTTCATTCCTGCATATCATTTCACATTACACTATACGTGAATACATGGTGTCATGTCATGGGTGTCATGTCTCACGATGCTGGGGAAGTAGTTGCATGGGGAAGTGTGCATGGTTGTAGACTTTTAATTTTTGATCGCGTAATCGAAATATCGGCACCTTTCGCATTGTGGCTTGCATGTGCCCAACCAAGTGCTGTCCCTTACTAGCTCTTCCTGCAAACGACAAAACGAAACATGTGGGAATGCATATTTTTGATTACTCATATATAACAAGAAAATGTATCGTTTTCAGGTTGCTGCCACTACTCCATGTGCCCGCAATTGTCTTGCGTGTATGATTACACTAACGACGTCGCCCACCACGGCGGAAGTGTTTTGCGTACACGCGTTTCAGCATGAATCCTGCAGGTAACATGCTTACCCTTCGGGTATTCTGAATTTACATATTGTAGCTTACAGGAATTCCGAATGCCCAGAGTGACACACACTTATAACATTGTGAAATCAGTGCAGTGGCATAAGCCCTAATGTAGTGCCCCACGAAAATGAACGAGGGACAGTGGTTTATCCAGAATCCCAGGCACGAGAGGGGTGTTGGAAAAAATTGTGGGGGGAGGTCATCATTATAGTTACGTCATTACAGCTTAACATATCATTACAGGCGTATCTGAAGCTGAAATCACAAGGGCACCCCCTGTAGGGGGTGCACAGGCAAAACAGTTCGGGGGGTGTAGGGGGGTCTGGGTAAAGCACTCATAAAACACCTCCTGAAATATTTTCCTGGCTATGCAACTGCATCATTATGACGTAATTGTCATTGTTGTCCATAATTCTTGAATATGTTTTGAATATATGGAAAAAAAGTCTGCGTGACAGCATATGTCTCATGGTCATCATCAAACAAAAGCATATGTCATTTTGTTCTCTGCCTTATGTACTTTTTTTAAATTTCAGGTGGACGTAAATTGTAGAAGGCAGCTAGTGGGGGAGAAGATCATGGTCATAGGTCATGTGGCTCCTGGAGCTCCCAGTGGGCTCCCTTGTGGAGTACTTTTCAGAACACACACACAGTTCGCTCACAGATCCAACGAGTAGGATGTTGCTTGAATACTGAGAGAAAATGGCGTAACACATACAAATAACGTGTGACACATATGACAATAAAAACATTTTTCACGCGGGATGCATGAAACACTGTCGCAATATTGTGTGCATGAACCATTGTGTGTGACACAAGCCGTGGGGGCACACCGCCTCGGACACATTTTGGGAAGCATAAAACACAGTATATACACAGCTAATATGGTGGATGCTTCTTTTTTCTTTTTGGCCGTTATGAGACATCTTCGGCCGTATTGAGACTTTGGCCGTAACGAGACACTTGGGGATTAAAGGATTTTCGGCCGTAATGAGACTTTCGGCCGTAATGAGACTTGGGCCGTAATGAGACTTCGGCCGTAATGAGATGTTACCGGAGGAAATCCGAGACCAGTCGAGTGCGAATGAGGTGACATCTCTTCTTTCCAAGATTGACACAGCAGAAGGCATGGTCGAAAGCAAAATTGCACAGTATATTGCATTATAAACACAATCTCAACTCGGGAATACTGTTCCATTTGCTCGATAGTACTCACTTAACGGAATTTTCGATTTATGAATCCCTCGATTTATGAACGATTTTTCAGGGAACCGAGGGTGAATGACTGTATACATTTTAATTGCCGCACCTTCCCTTAAAAAGGAGGAGAGAATCAGAAAGAGAGAGAGAGAGAGTGAAACTCACAAGACTTTCGATCGCCGTAACGTGCCTTCTTTCGCAAGCGCGGTTCGTTCTGGCCTGGCTTCGCCGTCGCTGTCTTCACGAGGCTCTCGAGGATTTCGTCATCCGCATCCGTCATGTTGTCGTCGCGGTTAGGTATTGAGTGTCGACCGAGGGTTCCACCGGGACCTTGGAAGTGAGAAACAAATGAGGAGGACACATTGCTCCTCATTACTCCATTTTATTTCCTGCTTCAAATCAATCAATCAATCCCCGACACGTGCAAGGATGATTCTTTCTCCACGAAAGTGTGACTGGTGAAACAGGGAAACATCTACCTGACATGTTCGAAAAAGTGAGATTGCAGCCGCATAGCCGCAGGTGTTGATCCACTAGAGTGCGCTCGCTGGTGCCGATAACGAGGAAATTACAACAATCGTTTTCTATTTCCGGCTGAGCCAGTGTACCAAGTATGGCTGCAGTACAGCATCACGTGCATCTGACGATGCGGTACTTTTAGTTCCAGGGAGTCTAGTCCTCAGCTTATGGTTATTTCGGGTGGCCATTTCGTGGCAGCATTTTCTGCTGCACTCATGCAGTCATGTTCGCTTTGTCAAAGCGAAGCAATCTCACATGTTCATGTGCGCTTTCGGAGCGACAGAAAATCGCCAGCTAGCACTTTTTCTGCCCGGCCTCGGTACGACCGTGCAGTGGTTCACTCATGTAGACTAATCAGGAAGCTATGATATAGTAAATAGGAAATTTATTACTTAGGAAATAATTGAAAACTTACCCGAAAGGGATCATAAACCGTGAGAAGCTCATCAAGTATGCATCGGGAAAGATCGGTCAATTTTAAACATAAATTCATCAGAAATGTTCACAAAATTCATCAGAAATTCTGATGAGCCTCGTGTCAAAGTCATTGACCTTTCAACAAAAAAATCATTAAATTTCTTGTAAGGGTATTTCTGTATTTCTGCAGCTTTCCCTATTTCTGTAGCTTCGATGACGGTTAGGATAGATATAATTCCATTTCTGTATTTTTTTTTATGCCAATGCTGCTTGTCCAAAATAGAGGATATCTTAGGATATTGGCTGTTTTTCGTGACGGTGTTGTCAGAAAGATCGTAACAAATATAGGATAAAAATAAGCTGTATCGTACTTGAGCACAACAGCCTGCACTTCAGAATTCTTTGTATTTGTAAGATATACCGTACTGCATGTAATACCCGTTATCTATGTGGGAACATTAATTTGTTGAAAAGTGAAAGATGCTAATACCCTGCAAATAGCTGTATGCTGATGTTGTATCGAAATAAAATCGCCCACTCTAATCGTTTTTTCTTTCAGACAAAACTTGGATGTCGACATATGTGTTTCGCCAGGTATGTTTGAGAGTTCTCTTCGGGCGTTCTGACAGACACCACGAACCCCTTTCGCACAGGTTTCAGTGCAGGGGCCTCCAAGAAATTCGGCCAAGTCAGCATTCTGAATTCGCTTTGAATTTTATAATTATAAGCGTACAAGTGATGGTCTCAGAGGGGGATAACCCCCTCTAACCCTCCCACCTCCACCACCACCGCCACCAATTTGTGTGTGGGTATCACACACAAATAATTGGTCCCGGGGGTAAGACGTGGAACCACATGCTGTAGCAACGCGTCTTACAAAGAATGGTTAGTAGCACAGAGAGAAGCAGTATTGGTATACTGAACTCAAGTGGAACCCGTCGTTGTGAAATTTTAGATGGCAGGAAGCCGAATTACGCCGAACATGGTGTTCGTTGTTCGGGTCACCAAATGTAGAGGACGATGGTCTTCCTCTACATGAGTCCTGACCGGCGACGATGGAATGTCCCAGCGGGAAGATGTGCGTGGTCTCACGCAAGGACGGTGCCGATAAAACTTGTACCAGCCCAGTAGCGCGTGGCAGCAGAGGCACCTCTTCATCGTCTTCCACGGGCCGCCACAATCTTACAGTGACAGACACATGTCCTATGAAACGCAAATAAATTTTTAAAAAAACGAAGAGGCGACACCGTTCTCTGAATTGGTGAACTGTCGTTTCACTATAAACAATGAGAAAGGCCAATGCGATCATATTATTTTTTTTATCATTGCACAACCGAATTGGTACCAGCATAATGACCTCGAAAGTACTTATCATTATGATCTTGGTGCGCATGATAGGAACCTCTGACTGCAAATCTTTCGAGGTGCGAGAAGGCCCATCATGGCCCCGGCATAGGGTTGTGTATGAATGGGTTCCACTTGAGTTCAGTATACCAATACTGCTTCTCTCTGTGCTACTAACCATTCTTTGTAAGACGGGTTGCTACAGCGTGTGGTTCCACGTCTTACCCCCGGGACCAATTATTTGTGTGTGATACCCACACACAAATTGGTGGCGGTGGTGGTGGAGGTGGGAGGGTCAGAGGGGGTTATCCCCCTCTGAGACCATCACTTGCTCGTTTATAATTATAAAATTCAATGCGAATTCAGAATGCCGACTTGGCCGGATTTCTTGGAGGTCCCTGCACTGAAACCTGTGCGAGAAGGGTTCGTGGTGTCTGCCAGAACGCCCGAAGGGAACCGTAAAACTTAATTGGCGAAACAGATATGTCGACATCCAAATTTTGGCTTAAGCTAGAGTGTGTGATAGAGTGGGCAGCTATTCGCAGGGTATTATATTACCATCCTTCGGTTTTTATCAACAAATTAATTTTCCCTCACAGGTAACGGGTATTACGTGCAGTACGGTATATCACATTCTTACAAGTACACATAATTCTGAAGTGCAGGCTACTATGCTCAAGTACGATACAGCTTATCTTTATCCTATACATGACCAGAATTTTGGGACACCTCCTTTGATGCAGGTTCTGCCTGATAGCAGAAGAACATGTAGGAAAGCCAACTTGAAAGAAAAGTATGAGGTGAGGAAGAAGGAAAATGAAAAGAGGCGTGGGCAGACGAGAAAGGGAACATAAGATATCGCGCGTGGAGCCTGGCTATCAGCAGCAATTGCCTAACGCGGAATGAAAAACGTGATAATCAGTTCTGATAAGTGTTGTCAGTCCTTTCTTTGCTGTACTGCTGCTTATAATTCTGGGCTGCTGCTCGTAGCGTGTGGAACGGAATGACCGGCACTCGTAAGGCTGGTCAATATACATTTTTGTTCTCTCTCTGGGAAATGGGGATGCCGTCGACGATGAGAAATGTGTGTCCTGGGGCGACTTCTAAGGGGACTGTGCCGGTGTATGTGTGACAGCGTCGGACGAAAACCTCAGAAATTACCCTACTTTATCACGAACAAAAAATACTCCATAGGTTACTAAGACGAATTCAGTAACTGCACTTCACTTTGTTACTTGTACCTTGTTACTCCTTTATCACTGTATCATACACTTCAGTTTGTTCTCGGCCTTATCATGAGGACCTTTCAATGTTTAATTCCAAATTTTGCGTGTTACAGTCTCCTCCCGACACCATCAAGAAGGCTTGTCGGCTACCAACGCCCTCCACTAGAAAAATGAAAATAAACAAAGCAACAAGCGGAAGAGTGCTTCTTTCCAGAACATCTATATAGGTAGCAGCAGAGTCACGTTCGACACAAAAAGTGATTGGTAAACCAACAGCTCCTAGATAGCGTCGGACTGCGCGCTTACGTCACCTATGGAGGCCTTTGCTATACTTTGCCATCTGCTTCGAGCTTTCTTCTCGTTCGCTGATTCATTTACCTCATAGCAGCATCCGCAATAGTAACAGCGGGCATTCCTGTGTGACGTAAGGCACGGGCCTTCTCCTTATCTTGGGGGTGTTGGGTAAACTGCTCAAATAAGTATGAGAAAAAGGAAGAAAGGTGCAATCGCAAACTGTAGGGATAATATGGTAGGGAGCAACTGACGTCATATCAAAGTTTCCTTTCAACGCACCAAGAGTATATAGAGTCGCGCAAAAGTCCGTGGTGTTTCCCGCAGATAATCACCATTCTTCTGGAATATTTGTGGGCGTCCTATTCGCTTTATTGTGGAATGGGGTGAACATGGTAGAAAATTTTAGCAAACCGTTCATAACGTGGCTCGCCTGAACGTGGCTTGCCAGTGGATAAGATTCTGAGTCTTACATAACTGCAAATTGGCACCGACAAGCATGATAGCCTTACAAACGGTCTCCTAAACCTGCTTTTATACGATTGCTATTGATAACCTGAAATAAGAGACTTCAACTAGCAAGCAACGACAGTTATCACAGTCCCATATGAAGACACTTTATAATATGCGAGAAGCGGTAAAGAAAAACGCGGATTCAAGTACAAGTTTTCTCACCCGTCGGAAGCACTGTAATGCTTAATCCGCATTCTCCGTGGGACGTGCATGACTTGACATGACAGTTTGATTAAAATGCACGGGAAGCCTTGTGAGTGCGCATGAGAGCAGATTATTAAGGGTGAACAAATACAATTTAAAAAGAGAAACAAGAATTTCGACCCCACGCGCCTTGCTGTTGTAACGATGGCGGTTAAAGGTGCTCTGTCTGCTGTTGTTCTGAAATGTTAACACCTTGGCATTCTGCAGTGGGGGTGGGGGTGGATAAACGGTTATTTCGGAAAGGTCAGCCTGACTGAAGGTCGGCTTGCTATTCCTAAAACAAAAATATAGCACAAAGGTGGAGCCAAACCGAATATAAGATAACGAAGGTGGGTGAAATGTAAATGACATGAAAGGTCAACTCATAATTTATTCGTGATGGGACTTCCTATAACGATGTATTAGTAGGTTCGGATGCAATGAAAAGTGGTCTACCTTTCACATACTAGTCATGTTATGTCATAGTGCCTAATAATAGGCCATCCTGGATAGTGATGATCTTGCCTTGCCGTAATCTTAAAACTCTCTTCATAGAAAGAAGAAAGGCATGACCCTCAGATCGAACCAGGGAACATGAAAGCTAGAATCGACATCTGCAGCACTGAACCACCAGCCCAGAATGTTGTCATCGTGAGAGCTCAAGACGCAACCGCTTTGGAACGCACACTCAGCAGCCGTTACTTCTTTCGTCGTGTAAATAATAGTAATAATAATAATAACAATAACTTTATTTTTGTTCGGGTACCAAAAAACAACCACAAGGATTAAAAAAGATACGGTAAAAAAAAAAACTACTTTTATAATGAATCTTCACGATTCCTGAAAACAAGTTGAACGCTCAATTCTAGATTTGTAGAGCACAACCCTGAGAAGTCTACTCAGCAAGAATCGAAACAGTACTACTCTTCTGTGCATTTAAAGAATATGAGAAAACACCCTATCGTCGAGCGTTGGGCGAGTTCGGCGGCCGCTTTTTCCTGTCGTTCTCTCACTGTCAAACTTTGACAACACTGACATCACAAAACATGGTGCACCCCCGCTTCCCAGCGTCCTGGGGCGGATTACTGGCCACTTGTCGGTGCGTAGCGCAGCGTCGTCTCCATAGTAACGCGTGCTGCACGTGACCCGCTTCGTCGTGAGAAGGAAGAAGTGACCTTACTCGCAGCCTGCCACCATCGCCGGGTGTGTGTCGTTCGTAGCCATTGGGCGAGGAGGTCAGCCGACGCAAAACGCGTCGTTGAAAATGGCGCTTGTGTACGGGTTTCTAGAAGACCAAGTAGCCACTTCAGTGCAGTCAACGAGGACATTTCGTGCTCACAAGGATGTCTTCATGTCGTTGTCGGAAGAGCAGTTTGTTTCCTTCTTCCGACTGTCCAAAGCCTCGTGTATACACATACAGGATGTATATGGAAACATTGACATGACGTCGAGTGTTCCCCATATAGGGAATGTTATAGACCCGCATTAGCTGAGTTCGTGTGTATGTAACCCACCATTGTGAAATTAACTCCGTCTTGCACAAGCATGACATTTCTTTATTTATGAAATATTTGGACACAGCACTAAAAAAACTAGCAATACTAGCGCTATTACTTTGTATGCCTTTTCTGCAGAAGCTTGTGCGCAAAATATTGTGATATTGGAGCCAGTGCCTGCGGGAATGAGCCAGCACATATTTTATTATCCGTATTGTTAGTAACTCTTTCATTGGGCATACTTGGCATAGGCGATCAATGCTTCCTGCGGTCCGCCGTTGTTGTTCCACGATTCTCCTTCGTTCTTCAAGGAGTTGGTGGACATTGATGGTGGCACCTGTCTCCTCCTCCGTCGACATCTGCTTCCGCTCCGCACATTTTGAGCTTGGCTGCTTGTTGTAGCCGGCAACTCTCTGGAAGCTCCAGCAGGCTGTGTAGTCGTGAGCTGTTACCCGAATCACTGCTTAGTTTAGTTGAACTAAAAAGGAGGACGAGATCACTCGACAAGCTCAGCAAGTCCACCAAATAACTTTATCCTCGTCAGTATAGCAATCTTCCACGCGGCGTATAGTGCACAGATCACCGTCCTCGTCTTCTACGAATGTGATGTTAAAATAAAATACGAAACTAATTCTCAACACATGTGTAGAGTGAAAAGAAAAAGAGACACCTAGAGCGCCGAAGGATTCCCTTCGAGCCAGCGACGGCAGCAGACGATACCGCACTGCATTCGCATTGGCTGATTCGTGTATTACGTGCTCATTTAGCGAAGTATGTGCAAGAAGGTTTCTTTCCACGCGGTAACAAAATTTATATTTGTTAGAGGTAAATACAAAGTAAGTTAATGTCGTCAAATTTAGGCTTTTTGCTTGACAGACTTGAGCCTGCCACCGAGAGTAGCGTCATTGCTCCTCGCGCCGGCGAGGCTCGCCTATCTAGCGGACGACGGTGGCCTTACTGACCACTTCAGATCGTGCGTCGGCAGCGCGCGCTCGCCCGACGGTGGGCGTTGCCACGTTAGGCCGACGCACCGATGCAATGGCCAGTAATCCGCCTCTGGTCGATATCGTCGTTTTTCTTTTCAGGCAGAATGTACACACTTATCGAGCAGCAGAATCGGTTATTTTATTTTTGTTATCTCCGTGGTACATCGGTAGTTTTATTGCGTGACAGTTGTCACATCAAATCGCGAACTGCCATGGAAGGTGCTGAGCACACCAAAGGAGATAATGACGGAAAGAAGATCAAACACGGCGTTTTATGATAAAGTAGTCTGAGAAATGGCAGCCCTAATTTCCCTCACGCTTACTTCTGGGGACAAAGCGTGCTCTTCTGTGATTTCAGGAACAACCTGATGTCAGTTCAAAAGGGGTGACACCGAGACGGGGAGAGTAGAAATTGGTCGCAAAACCCGCACAATGCTCAACTATTTTGTATTTTGGCACATTTTTAATAGAGCACAAAAATGCGCTGTCGTGTCAGTTCTTGTGGGGTAGACCCTCCAGAGTTGCACTCTACATCTTTGCAGTCACGCAGTCAAATTATTTTCATTAATTACAAAGATTAATTAAGAAAGTTAATTAACGGCTGCGCCATTTACTGATACACCACCGCCATTGAGCAGATCCCGTCGGGAATAGATATATTCAACGACTTTCTCGAAAAAAAAAACAAGAAAGTCAATCGCAGATTTAATAAAATGCAGTCGGTCTTACGTCACGTACCCTGTATACTATATGACAACAAGCACGCGTGTATTTTTAACATATTCATTATTTTGGTACCTAGGACGAGTTAACCCGTAAGGAGATTACGGCCTTGCGCAACGCTGAGAACGAAAGTTTTGGCGAGTTGGGGAATAAAGCAAGTTTAAGCCACATGTCCGAAAAATATATGCAAAATGATTGACATGTATTAACACTGCAAGAGACACGCGTGGTAGTTTGTTCATCTTAATTCCCTTTGCCATTAGAGAGTGTCAAAGTTGACTCGCATAATTGGTTCCGTCGTCACATCGATCTCGAATGAAACTTTGATGAGTTGCGCGTTCACAGAGAACAAAGGACGTTTAAGTCACAAGTTCGAAATTCATGTTAGAGGATTGACAATCATCTACATTATAACAAACACGCGCGGCACTGTGCAAAACGGAGATTCCTGTAACGGTGAAGTAAGTCGGAGTGCAATGGAAAGTCATCTGCTATTCACATATTAAGTGCACAGGCGATCGCAGAGCATTACCGCAACTAAATCAAACCGAACAGCATGCAGTATGACATAGAGCCAGTACGGCATTATTAAGCCAAAACTCTGACGCTCTCGCCCTGCCGTTATTCTCATAACTCCCTCTACCAAAAAATAAAGAAATAGAAAATACATGAATATAATAGTAATAATAAAAAAAACACTAAGCAGGCCGCGGATCGAACCACGGCCCTCGAAAGCTATAACCAAAATCGTCACCAGTGGGCCAACACCGCCCGTTGCTGACACCTTCAGGACTGACGTACAGACGCTTCGCAGGCCACACTGAGCTTGTCAACACTTCTTTTGTCGTGGGAACAACATTGGAGCGGCCCACAGTTGCGCACGAAGTTGCAAAGCGTAAGAGACAACTTCACCTTTCATGTCTGACATGGGCATTTTCTGCAGAACCCATTGTTTTGGCCAAGTACGAGAAAAATAGCACAGCAATGCATTCTGCCACGAAGCCAACACGGCGAAAATAAGTCCTCCAGGAACAAAACTGTGACGTTCTTGCGCTTCCATTCCACTTGTACGCCATCGAAGGGCCTCTCACAGCAACTCCCTTGTGTGGGCATTTCTTTCTAAAGCTCAGGCTCAACAGATATTCTAACAAAACCAGATGGGATGCATTGCTTCAATAGAGGGCAGCGAGTACGCCGGTCAAGCCAACTTTAAGAAGTTGTGTACCGCACTTCTGGGAATGCTTTTGGAAAGTTATTATCAGTGCGTGCAATATAATTACGTGAACATGCACTGTTGTGTTGTCAGACCGAACAGCAATTGGCTATAAACAAAAAGTATACTGCTAAAATTTTCTCAAATACGTTAACACAAATGAATTCATCGAACAGCGACATCTTAATAATTTATATGACAAGAGATAACGCTTCAAAATTCGTGTTCCACCCGCGGGCGCATAATGTACCAACCGTGCTCTCAAAATTATATCTAACTCAAGAAATGAGGTCAAAAGCAGTTACTAAATCTAATGATACATAATGATAAAAGGAACGCAGCCAGGGACACGGACGAGGAAGTGCACAAACGAACTGCTGACTCTCAACTAACAGAATTTCACGGAAGGAGAGCAGGATGCTTGCATACGGGAAGCGGTCCATACGGTCAAGCACCTTCCACTGCCAACTGGTGCAACCCACATACTAAGGCAAGTCACAGATTTCTGCGCCGAAGCACAGGTTAAGGTAGTCACGTCAGACAAGGAAGGGGGTTTCGTTGTGGTGCCCACGTTCCTGTATCTGGAAAAACGAGACCAGGCTCTGTTAAAGAATTTTCGCCCTGCTACACAACGGGAAGCTAGGGACACTTATAAGGCTGTGCTAGAATTGTGCAGGGACAACAACCTGGACAACTTGTGTCGCCGTGTGAAGTCTTCGTCGAAACATTTTTGGAAGTTTTTTATACTGCGAAGACACACAAGGAAGGAGTGCCTTTTCGAGCAATTGTTTCGGAAAGGGGCACTTTGCAACGGAGTGTGAGCACCTTTCTTCTGCAGCAGCTCAAGCAGCTTGACGTTCAGGACCCCTTTGCTATTGATAACTCGCTTCCGGTTATCGAGTTCTTGCAGAATGAGGGCAATGTTGACGTGAACATGTTTTCTATAGACGTTGAGGACCTCTTTTATTCGATTCCACAAAATGCCTTGATTTGGTCTGTGCAAGATGCCATTGAGCGGTCTGACCCTGTCCGGTTTCAAAATAATGCGGGCATCCCTGTGACAGCGTTCGTCGATTTACTACGGACTTACCTGTCTTCCACTATCATCAAGGAAGATGACAAACTGTTGGTGCAAAAAGGTGGCACCCCAATTGGATCCAGGTCTTCTCCCATTGTTTGCCAAATTTTCTTGGCTGATTTTGACAGATTGGTGAGTGGTGCACTTGAGGGCAGCTGCAGATACCGCATTTTTAGGTATGTCGATGATTTTTTGATTTTGTACTGGCAGAATGATTGTTGTTCACCGCAAATATCTGAGAATGATTTCTTGGATGTCTTTAGGTTGCATTCAAGGGGCATGAGGTTTACATTTGAGATGCCTAGAGCACCCTGCCTACAGTTCCTTGACCTACGCTTAACGATATCTCCCTATCATGTATGCTGGACATACTGTCCCAGGTCTAAAAAGGCAGTTCTGCCCTTCGACTCGTGCCACTCAAAAGTTGTAAAAAGGGCCATCGCCTCAGCATCCCTTGGGGCTGCTTTGGACAGGTCATGCGAGCACTATGTACATGACAGTTTTGCAGCACAAGTGATGAAGTTATGCGAAGGGGGTTACCCATGTATGAAATTTCTGAAACGCTCTTGGCTAAGGTAAAAGGTGTGGCCAAGAAGAAGCACGATAGGTTACCTGGTCGACCGGTGTCCATACCTTATGTACACACTATGTCACACAACTTGAAAAAAGTGGGAGAGAGACATAGAGTACCTGTGGCCCTCTCAGCGCCAGTTAAGTTAGTCACTCTTTGTGGTAAGGTGAATGGTTCTTCTACAAAAAAAGGGCTGCCAGATTTCGCACAAGAATGCCTCGGTTGAATGCCGGCGGAATGTGGTATATCGCATTCCGTTAACATGCGGGAGGGTTTACATATAGGCCAGACTGGGCGCTGCATTAACACTAGACTGAACGAACATAGGGCGTTTGTCCGGAACACCACTCCATCAGGACATCTGGCTCTTCACTGCAAGACCTGTGTGTGCTCTCCGCTATTGAATGATACCACAATAGAGGATGGGTTCAAAACGCGCGTTGCTCGGGAAATTCTGGACACCTTCTTGATCACAAAGTCAGAAGAAGATCACTGTGTTAGCACACCGTCATTGTCACTCTTATCAGCCGAAATGGAATATCTTGGAACGTGCCCGGATCGCAACCATCATGTGTTGAGCAGCTAATTTTTCTGTTTTTGATATTGTGATAAGGTGTTGTCACATTCCTTGTATCTTGTTTTTGCATTTAAATGTGTGTTGCAAGTAAACTTCTGTTAGTTGAGAGTCAGCAGTTCGTTTGTGCACTTCCTCGTCCGTTCCCCTGGCTGCGTTCCGTTTATCATTATGTACAGTTACCAACTACCCTGCATTTCTACGCTCGTTTACTAAAGCTAAATAAGCAGAGAAAAGTTCAACTGACGCGTAAAGGTAACTTCCTTGCTGCACACCGCTGCAACGCGGAGAAACCACTTTGACCGTTTCCGAATTTTGGCATCTGGGCCAAGTTTGCCGTACAAGGGAACCGCAGACGATTGAGTGACTCTGGCACTTCTTCTAAACGTTGAATCTAGAGGTACCCTACAACGCATATCCACGGGATATTACAGTGCATCACACATTACCAAAGATATTAAGCGATGAAATCGTTTCCTGCGTGGAAATCCTCATACCTCCCATGTATTCACGGTCCGAAAAGCGGGATGACTGGGGAACCAAAGGTATTTCATGTGTAACGATATTTTTCGTTTGTATAAGCTTAGAATAGATGTCTGAACGTGTATCCTCGGGAATATTACGATACCTTGGATAGAGCAGCCACTAAAGCACTATTCTATTGTCTTGGCGGCAAGTTTCACTCAATGGTCGCGAGAGGGCGCAAGGCGTCGCTGTCCACGAAAGCTGGGAATGCTTTCATCGGTGGGTCATGAACACACCAAGCCCCAAACCAAGAAGCAGATTTCGTGTCCTTCCTTGTTTAAAAACCGCACCAAAAACGTGCCATTTTTTTTAAAGTACCTGATTCGAACGGTCCTTTTGGCCGTGGTAGAACTGCCTATGTGTAAATTGTGTGGATGGCAACCACGGAGTAAAGTAAGACTGGAGATGAAACTGGTCGGGGCAGCCAGCACGAGCACATGGCCTGATAAGTCTTCTGTCGGGAGAGAGAGGGTGGAAGTGGCATGAGCCATCTCTTGCATACTGACGGAGGTTACGATCAAGTGAGCTGGAAAGCTTGCGCCACTAGGGCGTGCATAACGCAGAGAAATGCACCAGCTGCCCATCCGTATGCCCATCGTCTGCTCAAATGTGCAAATGCAAGGAGAGCCACTACGAGGTCTGCATGGACAGATGGTGGTGGTGTCATCTTCTGTCACCCTGAAGGTGCTCGGCTATCTCTATCGGGATGTGGGGAAGGGTCAAGATTCGCCTCCTGTCTTGTTTTATTCCGTGATCCTAAGGGCGGGTTCACACCAGGGACGAATCCCCGGAATAAGTCTGCTTGGCGCGGTGACGCCACGTGGACGGAGGAGTCAACGTCCCTGTCGAGCATTCACACAAGTGTTGGCAGGTCTACTGGAATTTCAGTAGATCTACTGGACTTCGAGTCGGTCTACTGAAATACTGAAAAAAGATCAAAACGCGCTTAAACCTACTGAATTTTTTGCCTGAAGCGTGGTTTTACATAGCGAACTCCAATTTACGTTTGCTGGCACTGTCGCATCGTAGTCCGCGTACGAGCGAGAAAATCATGTACTTTTGACATAGTGAGGGGTCTACGCGTTATGTGGCATCTGCAAGCAGTCACCTTTAAAAAAGCGAGCAGCTGCCCAAGTAAAACAATTCATAGCAAAAACATTGCAGAAGTATATGCCACATGACACTCGGTAACGCATCAAACGTGAGGACAAGTTCCGACGAGCTTATGTTTCCGTCGTTAGGAAGTTTTGTTGTAAACCTCCTCTGCTTGCCGCATTGGAGCGCGTGCGTGGAACGAATATTTTCTTCGGTGAACCTCATGAACATCTTTCGACAGAAACTATCACTGGACTGCTGCACACGAAGCGACTGTTCGGAGACAAGAACTTTACTGTGACTTGATAGAAGCTGCGAATATGTATGAGCGAGAGTACGTGATCGAATGGCGGTGTGCAAGCACGTTTTTATACTGTGTACACCAAATTACACGTATATTTTACTTATCCTATCGCCTATATATCGTGGTAGTTCGTGCTTATTTATCATATAGCCCTCTAGTTAGTTCGCCGTGGAGCGTTTGCCCTTGTTTTTAGTACAATTTTCTGGCGCCGACTTCCTGAATTTCCGCCTAAGTGACCTGGCAACACTGATTCACACGGGACGAGGGATGGGAGCGGATAGGTTCGCCTCCAGCAACACACTATCGGGATATTTTAGTCTGCGTGAACAAGTGTTCTCACCTTTCTGTACTGTGGTTCAACAGAAAAATGGACGTTTTCCACTTTGGGGTACATACAGTTCTATAAATTCCACAATGCAGGACACCATCGCATCAGTGAAATAAAGAAACCGTTAAAGTCGATGACAACAGATATTTCGCGGTTGACGCCTTTGCGTACGAGAAGGGTTACCGTGCTACGGAATCATAAAATGTCCACTTGGATGAAAAGAAAGAGCTCAAACTGCACTACTATATCAGTTCAGTCAGATCGCAAGTCCGGACACGTACTAAGAGCCCGTAATCATAGTTTGCTTTTTGCTATGCTCTAGTGAATAACATATTTGGAGATACACTGACTCGTAGCAAAACCCTTGTTTCGTGAAGACCTGTACACGATTCCTCCTTTTTATTACGCGATCCTTGGAATCCCCTCTGCTTCAGCGGTCAGAGCTGTAAAACAGCCTATCGAAAGAAGACAAAAACAGCCAAAAGACGCTGCTCCGTCCTCATGTCACCCGGGAACCGTTTGTGGGTGGGAGGCGAATGGTCTGTGGTGGTATTGCCGTCCCCCGTCACGTCCGCAAACCGTTCGTAGAGAACCTTGTGGACACACTTCAAGAACTCGATGAACGTATCTGGTTTCTCCCGACTCGAGGCGTCGGCTTCTATCAACATTTCTCAGACCGCCAGATTTTCCATTTTTCTAGGATTAGTCAATCGCTTTTTTACGCGTTGTGTGCTGTCGTAGGAGACGCGGCCCACAGCGGCAGCCCTGATTGAGCATTATACCGAGGATACTTATTACAACCACCACCACTTTATTTTAAGACGATGAGTGGGGGTTTTATCGCCAGAGGCTATACCCTCTCCCCTTTCTGGTGGTGATGTGAGGAATGAAACGGTGGGCCATTTCGCAATAAGCATCGAAGTCCTAATGTGTGCAAAAAGGTCAAAAGAGCGTTGCTCGCAGAGCGTTGGTGGGCTGCATTCGGCCGGGGACCAAACAATTCTTACAGGAAGAAGGGGACGAGAGTCCGCCTGACTACGAGACCATGAGGGATGGCGCTTCGAGAAGGTTGGTAATGGGAGCAATGACGAAGAAGGCGCTCCGGGTCCTCTAGAGCACCGCAGTGACCGTATCTGGGACAGCCAACTTGTCTCAAGCTAATCGCTAACAGCTTCTCAACGCGAAATAATTGGAAAAGTCAATCAGAATTGCCATTTACCAAAGTGCAAAGTTGCGGTAGTTGGTGTGACATTACTGGTTTAGGCTGCCAAAGGGAACCTCAATGTTTTTCAGCATGGTGCCGATTGAGTCAGCTCCCCGCCTTGTCTTCTGCGGAATTTGATTATCTAACTAAGAGTCGCACAGATCGTGATATCGCCGTTTGAGTTGCTAAACCTGCTGTCATTGCTGTTGACGTCATCATATCTTGAGTTCGGATGTTTTTGTTTCCTTGTATTAATTTCGCACCTGGGTGCACATGTTACAAGGGGGGAAACATTTCGTCACGTATGATAGACCGTAGCCTATTATGTAAACACGAATGGTAACAGGGTCCTCCAGGCTTGGTCACCGTAACGCACCATAGTACACCATGGTATGCGTGAAGAACACACAAGCACACATCCAATATTCATCTATAAAACACATCAGCAACAGCGGCCACCACAATTCAAGAATATGGCCGCCATTAGCTTCTTCCGTCTGCCTCAGCTCAGCTTCTGTGTCTCCATTGGCCTCCAGCAAAGGTTCCTTGGTCTTCCTCCGTTTCAGACATATGTCGGCACAGTTCCCTTAGAAGTCGGCCCAGGACGCACATTCCCCCAGGGCGTCAGTCGTGACGTTGCCCACATACGTGAGGCCGACAACGGCAAGCCCTATCGCCACCACCACCACCACCACCACCACAACCACCACCACCACCACCTCCGTTTCAAAATTTCTTCCCGCCTTTTCTTCCTCTTCTTATCTTCGCTGTGGTTTATCAACATTGCCCTGACGTCCTCCCGCTCGGCGTCCGTCAAGAAATAATTGATCGCGATTGGTTCGCCCAGATTCCACTCTTGCGCAAACACTCTGGGGTCTCTGGTGGCCAGGTCGTAGCCCGTTTCCGTCTTGAACTGTGCAATGTCGATGACTCGAGTCCCCTGAGAGTAGAGGAGGAAGACCAGAGTGTGTGGACGTCCAGAGGTTGGAAAGGGACCGCTGTAGAGGATCAGTTCGTCGCCAGAGTACACGTCCTCGGTGACGATGTTCACCACCAGCCAATACTACCAGAACATGAAGGTGATGTCCGTAAGAAGGAGTGTGTACAGGTTCCCTTCTTCCATGGGGAAAGAAACGTTCAAGGGTTCCAGCCAGAGTCGTTGAGCTACGAAAAAATTGCCCATTCGGATTTTGCGGCCGTAGCCGTAGTCGACGTTGATTAGTTGGTTCGGTGCGTCGGTCAAGAAGTGAGGTATGACGCCGTCTCTTGTTAGGTTTCCTCTGTAAGCGTCGAAGGTACCTTGGGGTCTGCCGCTGTCCGCGAATAGGCCATGTGCTTGGGAGTGGCTCTGCGAACGACACTGAAGGGTCAGGATATTTCGAAATGTCGCAAACCATTGTTTGACGCTATGTGCCGCTTTTTCATTCACAACACGAAGGGCCTAAAAGGTTCTGGCGATGCTACGAAGGTTAAGTATTGAGAGCTGGTGTGCTCGAATCTTACATGTGCATGTGCTGTCTTAGGAGAGCCGAGTTTTCGAGCACAATTTGAAGACGTGTGTTGCGGAGCTCAAGTCGGCCCAGAAATCTAAAAATTGGGGACCAGAACTCTAAAAACCAGGGCACATGGGGGCCGCGAAATGTACATTGTCTCCCTGCCAGGTGTGGAGCCGTCGGACGGGGTCACGTGGACAGAGTCCAGGCAGTAATATCAAAAGAAGATTGTGTTCGGGATTCGGAAACATCTACGGGACCGATGCGATAATGTTTTACAACGTTTCACAGTCTAGTTCGCCATGTTTCTCTTGAAAACAGCGCACATGTTAAAAGAACGAGTTTTAAAGATTCGTGCTGCCTCAGCAGCCATGGAAGCTCCAGCGTGGGTGACATCATTGTGACGTAAGCCAGGCACACCAGTGGCGCGATGCCAACAACATCTAGACAGACACAAGGTACGTTCGATTAGGCCTGCACTCCCTGAACCAGTTCCGGGCAGTGCAGGGCCAGTTCTGAACTAGCGCAGCTCCAGTTCAACGGTGCAACACTAGTGCCGCTGCGAAACGATATATCGAAGTGCAGGGCTAGTGCAACCGTGATAGCGTTGAATCTTCTGCGAACTGACAGGAACCCTGTAGTGAATCGTTATTTCGACTTCGAACTCAAACGTCTTCGAATTCAAACGTCTCTTCCGGCTCTCTCGGGGTACGTTCGAGAATTTACATTAACTATTATTTGCCTTGTATCGTCTGCTGCCATTGCCGCCATTACTCGGCACTACCGCTGAACTGACCCCTGTGGGAGTGCAGAGTTTCCTTACACTAGGGCTACACTTGGCATGCACTGGTTTGAAACGAACGAGACGGTGCAGGGGGCGCTAGGCTACACTGGCGAAACGAACGGGCGAGTGCAGCACCACCGGAACTGGTTCAGGCAGTGCAGGCCTAATCGAACGTACCTAAAGCCTGCACATTGCCTCCTCTCCCTCTTCGGGTCGGAATTCGTCTGCTACTGCGATACACCGTTCTGCGAATTCAGGAACCAGCAAATGATTGCAGCTCATCTGCTATTCGTGATTGGCTACGGCCGTTCAAAACACGACCCGGATTGGTTGACGGATGTTACGTCACGTTGACGAGCGACGCGCAAGCTTTATTATCTAGGTGGTGCTGGCGCAGCGCAGGCGATTGTCTTCGAGCTCGTTTGCTTTTCGTTCGCACAACAGTATGCCGATAAATGCGCCGACTTTCGCTTATCAGTGTGCGAACTCTGTCGCAACCATGGAATATGGTGTCATGTTCCCGGCCGTGTGAGAACCTTGGAATGACATTTCGTGAGATGGCCACAGACTCTCGTCAATCTACAGACGCCCGCCCTCCCATCGTTCGCCAGGGGGCGTTCCCTCATTGGATTTGTCCGTGTGACGTTTTCTTCGATTTCCAGAGACGAAAACTCATCGTGTACACTCAATATCCGACGTCTGCCTCTGCCATGCTAACCTCAAATGGCACAAAAACTACCTCACTAATTCGCGTCGGACTTTCGAGTTCGTTTTCGGTGATGAACGGGAAGTAAGAGGGTACTATAGTTTCGGAATCGGTGATGACGGACCCAGCAGTCCTATTGGGGATGCGGTGCTCAACCCTAACAACACCGACTATCCTCTGGATGTACGAATAATGTCGTAACGGATTAATACGTCCTACGGATATCCATCAGGTATCCACCGGACATACGAAACCGTTAGGACATTATTCGTACATCCAGAGGATAGTCGGTGTTGTTGGGGAACTGTGTCCAGCGTACTACAATTCTTCATCGCCCATGCGATACAGATTCCAGTTAGTTACTATAAGCGTGCCTAAAATTGTGACGTCGTTAACTTACGTCATCGAACGCGGAGGTTTGTTTGTGCCGTTTCACCCTTCCGTGTACAACCGTCAGGGAATCTGCAGATAATATTCTTGTCACCACAGGTTTTTGAAAGCCAAGGCTTCTTCGCAACGCCTTCAACTTCATTCCAACTCTTTGCAAGACGCGCGGCAGTTTACCAACAGTCCGGCCGGAGGACTTAACGTCGCCCTCATCGTAGACGTATTGACGATGGTCCGCAAGAGGAGAGTACTTGGCGGCGACGTCACGTTTGGCTATCCTTTCCTCGTGCGCGTTGACGGTGGTCCACCGGACGTCTTCATGCTCTTTGAGGAGAAGGACCATGTACGGACGTCCCTGCTTGATGTCCAACTGCACGGTGGTTAACAGCGCTCCTTGATATTGGTTCATGCTAGTCTCATTAACGGCTTCGCTATGGTTCGATGTGTGGATGAGATGATCTGGAAGCAGAGCAGTCATCGCCGCAGAGATGAGAAAGTCCGGGCTAAGGAAGACGAATGCGAGCAGAGGGGCAAGCATTGCTGCTGTCAGAACGCAGACGAGAACGCGAGCATAGAGCACGAGGATAGACCATTGGACATTTTTCGGCTTTTTCTTGATGTGACACATAGCCATAGGAAAATGGACCATTTCCACGCGTCGCTCCTGGCGCCAAGAGACGACATGATGAGAAAACGACGAAGCAATGATGGCAATCCAACACCACGTGGGCGAAGCTGGCATTTTTTTGCTAATATAGCAGGATGACATTTGTTTTCAATGGTACAGCCTGATCCTGTGGAAGCACACAGCACGTGATGCACCCCAAAAACTGCACGAGGGCTTGTTCAAGCATATTCATAACACGCGTTGCTTTTATGCCACCAACTATCATGGCGACGCTCGTACACAGTTTCACGCAGCACATTTGAGGCACTGCGAAAGCTTCGAAGCGCATGCGCACACACAGGCAAAGAGAAAGATGATGGGGACGGAGAGCGTGACACTTGAGTTGTTCCTCGTCATCCACACGACACCATCTTTCTTCACGCCCCAACGGCGTGAATGCAAAGCTCCCGCTTTACTGTGTGATGCCTTTACAGTGGGAAACGGAAGAACCATACACCGACATTTATGCCTTTCATGTTTCGGCAGTTGACACATCATAGGCATTGCACGTAAAAGCTTCGCCAACTCGCATCACAGTTTTTATGCCAACAAACATGGCGTCCGCCGCCAGAAGTGGCTGGGCATGCGCATACGCGGACCCAGAAATGGTGTATTGACCACGGACCATAGTTGAATCATAGAGGAAGGAAACACAGGAGCGGCAGTTTCGAGCAGCTTTCCGTGGGACCCCTCTGGCGGTCGCTCCTGTCAAAACCGCCATTACTTCCTGTCCACCACGTGATCCTCTCTAAAGTTTCGGTTTGGCAACGCTTTGTTGCTTGCGCTGCTTGTCGTGCTTTTATGCCTTTCCAAAGTCACTTGCTTTTAAAATGTGAGCACCACTGCGGAAACAACGTTTTGTTAAAGTGCAGCTCCGCTGCTGTTCCGAAAGTATGAAGACATTGTGATATTCAGAACCGTGGTCCCAACTTCATTCATAAACGCACATTGCTTTCCAAATTTCGATACTCCTTCGTGAGAAATTTGAGAAAAACTACCGGGCGGCGGTTCCACTTGTGACGTCATACTTGGAACTGCGCGGATTGGATAGCCACACCTAGCCAGGTCTGCATGGCAACCAGTTTGTGTTTACACTCCGTCATGGCCGCTGTATCGTGCTGAAATAGCTGTCACGAGCTATCGGGGACCACGGCACCGTTTTATCATGTTTCTCATAAGGAATACTTCGTCTTCGAGCACGTTCTCGTTCTCAATAGCTTTGGTGGTGCTTTCTGCACGCGCAGCAAGTCCGCGCATAGTGCGCTGCCAAAGCTATTGAGAATGCGTAAGTGTACGTCACACGTTAGGTGTTAGGTCTTGTTGGTAGCATGAAGCACAGTGCGGGCACAGAATGTCCGCTCACGACGGCCGTCGTTGCACAACGAGGCCATCCTGTAAGGCTTGTTAAAGAAGACCGGCAAAACTATCTTTGAGGCTATTAACGACAGCAATTATCACGGAACACACCCAAGACATTCACCTTCGCCCATAGATCTCCGCCATCGCATCGACGATTTGGCGTTAGCCAAGTCACGAGCGCGGCTAAGCCAGGACGAAGCCGGGATTGGTCAGGGTTTGCCGACCACAGGACCTTCGTGCCAGGAAAATTTAAAAAATTGTTTTCTTAAAAACTATAAACAAATGAGTGAAAATTTTTCACATGTATGCTCCCTGTGCGGAAACAAACGCAAAGCCCAAGCATGGCTCCATTCTGTCGCAGTCGAAAATCGGCGGAGCTGAGCTTTAACGTGTTCTTACCGCGGTTGCGGCTGTCGTTCAACAGAAAGCAGCTCTGCCACTGGAATGACGTTTCCTTCGTAAGCACATCCTTGACCGGTTGTTTCGTACCCCTGTCTGTGAGAGAGTCATCTTGAATCGTTCCTTTGCAAGCTGGCGCTGTGCTACAGCTACAGGTTCAATTGATTTCCTCCATCGTTGTACAAATTTGATTACTGGCATGCTTTACCACTTCAGCAACAAACACACAAAACGCGGCCACGTCGTCACACAAACATCGCTGCCGCGAATGATGTTTCTAGTCCTGCGTGGTTGTCCTGCAGACCCTGACCGGTTTTGTAGTAGAAGGGTAAACCAAAAGTAAACCTCCGAACACACACAAATAAAGCTGGACGCGCGGCGTTCATCACAATGCAGATATCTGAGCTGCAAGACAATCACGGCTCCCGTCGTCTGCTTTGGGAGCTGGCCTGCGCATGCTCTTGGGGTCACGTGAGCGGTCACATGGTAGACAGGAGCATCCCAGAATGCAGTGCGAAGCTGGCATGCCCGTCCCAATGGCAAAAAGTTGGAAGGGCCGCTCCTGTGTTTCCTTCCTCCATGAGTTGAATAAGACGAAGCAGAAGGAGAAGTACCGATGTTGATGTTGACGAGAGACATAAAAGGGAGATACTGTATCAGTGCTTAATTTCGCGGTCTTATAAATTCGCGAATTCGTGTGGAAGGGGACAGAAGCGAAAATGGCGGGATCTGGGAGATCGGAGGATCATGTGACACTGCCAACAGTGAACAACGAGATTTAGCTGCTGTCCTGCCCAGACAGAACACTAGAGGGGTGTCAAGTGGACATCTCTGGGAGCTACATGGATGACGTCCCTCGCCGTACATCCGCAGTATGTACCGTAACGGCCCTTTGAAGAATTGTCCCAATAGGGTCCCTGACTGGATGTTACATGAAGCATTACCACAGGAGAGGAGGAACATGGCAAGATCTGTCGCGGCGTGAGTTCGACTTTCGATGAACCAACTGAATGAATCAAATCAAAAGCAGTAAGAAACACAGGCTACGTTATCGGCATAGTGAGTTAATACGTCAAGCAGTTCTTCAGTCCTGTGTTATTGGTATGCGCAATCGCATTAAACTTAAACACCCCACCCTTTAGTTTGACTCGCAGGCGAACAGGACTCCCGAATTTGTGGAAGCTTGTGAGACAAGCACTATATAGTATTAGCTTCCACTTTGGAAAGATGCCACCAACTGAATAAATTTTTCCCACACAAAAAGGTATGCCACTGCCTTTCTAAGTTATCATCATGGTATTAAGAGCTTATGTATGTGAGTCTATACTCTTTAGAATTTCGTGCTCGTTGTCCTTAACGGACATACGAGAAACAAACAAAGAGGAGCAACAAAGAAAGATGCAGTGGCCGAAGCTGAAACAAAATGGCAGAAATAAACGCCTAGAGGCCAGAGTAAGAATTTGTCCACTTACGCAGTAGCTCAATAAATCAGTATCGATAATAGTGAGCAAATACGGGACCTCAGCGCGCACGCAACTAAGTCTGTGCAACGTCCTGGCATCTCCGTGTAACTTCCTTTGAGGACAAACGACGGATATTTGTGGGAAGTCCAAACCGTGACCCCTCTTATATGTGGGGGACGTTCGTGGGGAAAATGTCTGTGTCCCAGGGAGATCAGAATTTCCGGGGATGGATATCCCCAGGAACACCACGGGAAGTTTTGTTCCGTTTGGGTTCATCTTGCTCTGTTGCCATCAGCGCTCCTCATAATGCCTGCACGGGTAAACGCGTACAAAGAACAGGCACGCCTTACACGTACACTAAAACGGCAAACAATCGTGAAGACACAGCGTGAACTGCTACAGGTGCGCGTCCATCATCCACACAGTTTGACGTTTCATAAATGAATGATTATTCCGCTGGCGGCTGCCGGAAACGCTTCCACTTTCGTGCAGTGCAATCTTGCATGCCATGATGGAAAAACAATAGCTTCAGGTGGGAGGCGCGATATGAAGTTACCACGGCACCTCTACCTCTGAGGAGATCAGTGATGGCCAGTAGTTAACTACATGTAGTTAATCTACCAGATTGTAGTTAAAAAGTATTTATCAACTGCTTGCAGAAATGTAGTGGCAACTACTAGTTCAACTACTATTTTAAATAGTTAACTACAGTAGTTAGGTTACTGAAGGCGCAAACTACTTCCGATTTTGCCGCAAGCTTTACGGCACGATTGTGCTTCCGACTTTTACCTTGAGCTACTTGTTTGATGTGAACGGAGGTGCAGAGCAATCGTGTCGTGCATGTGTACTAAATCTTCACTTTTAATGCTTGTCCAGTGAAGCCTCATTTGCTGTGAAGTAATTCTGCAACTTAGTTTATCGCGTAGGCACAGACAGAATCCCGCCGCAAGCTTTGTATTTGACAACGTGTCAAACGTTTGTATTTGTACAACGTTAAGTAGTCATAGATGTAGTTAAACTACATTGCAGTAGTTAAAGAAGTAGTTTTAACTACTCCCCTGTAAAGTAGTTGAACTACTAGTTAAACTACTCCATCGCAAAGTAGTTAGTAGTTATAGTTAAACTACTGTAGAAGTAGTTAGTGGCCATCACTGGAGGAGATATTCAAAAACATGTGAAATTGGCGAACTGTTTTGGAGCGCGGATGGGGAAACGTGTGCTACGGCGCCCCAAACATATCATCTCATTACTTCAGTTTCAGTTGGGGATGATCGTGTCTCAGTCGTTCGCACGAGGTCTGTTATGTCGTCCCGTCAGGACGGCTCGACGTAACAAGAGAGTACCGTGAGGCCAGTTCTGAGCCGGGAAAAAAATGGAAGCTTTATTCTCCGTCGATAACACTTAAATAGCACTCTGACGGAAGCGGTACACGCCCCCATACTTCCACCTTGATACCATCAAGGTAAACAACATGATACGATAAGGCGCGTATCATACATCCCCCTTTTCCTCCAAAGCTAAGTGGAAATGCTGACACTGTTTACATTCACCATGTACTATTAAACAAATCGAAAAACATCTCTACTTTGTAGATGTGAAATACAATCAGAACCCAAATCTAGCAGGCGGCTTAATACATCGTCCGCTCTTCGTGTGCCTGTGAGAGTCATCTGAACACATGACATCAAGGTTCTCAGTCAGTGGCACGGTCGCTTGCTTCGCTTGCTGTCCCTGTGCATGGTTCGTTGAATCAGGCAATCCCGTGGCTGAACTCGGGGTTTCTTGGCGAGAAACTGAAGTATCACTTCTCACGGAGAGGGCATCATCACTGTTAGAGGTGTCTTTCGTATACGGTACAAGATGGGTCCGCGTTCGACGTACTTCTTTGCCCCTCGTAGCTACCCAGAACGATCTAGGAGTTGTAGCTTTACTTTTGACGACTCCTTGGCGTTTTAGGTCTATTATCCATACCCTATCTCCAACTTCGACTCGTGGTAGATGTCGAACACCATGTCGGGTGTTGTACCAGGGAGCTTGTTTGAACTTTAACAGCTCCTCCCGCTTCCTCAGGTCGTCGTAGTTCGGCGTCTTTGGCAAAAGTGCTTCAGGAGAGATTGGGATAGTAGTACACAACTTGCGGCCCATCAGTTCCGAAGGGCTGTAACCGTTGGCCAGGGGAGATGTCCGGTATGCTAAGAGTGACTCATAGGGATCATCTGTTTTCTTCAAGGAATTCTTGATGATTTTCACTGCCGCCTCCGCGAGGCCGTTACTCTGGGGGTAACGCGGACTCGATATAGTGTGACGAAATTTGTATGTGGCGGCAAAGTTCTTAAATGCTGATGACTGCGCACCAGAAAACTGGGGACCGTTGTCAGAGATTACCTCATCAGGAATACCGTGGCGAGCGAAGATGGACTCCGATGAGGTGCTTCTTAACGGGCCAATTTCAGGAAATCGCGAGTAATAGTCGGTCACAACTAACCACCAACGACCCTTGATGAAAAAAAAAAAAATCCATAGCGACCTTCTGCCACGGTCTTCGGGGGAATTTCGTCGTCAAACACGGTTCCTTCCTATTCAGTGCGTGCTCCTTACACGCAGGGCAACTGCTGACAAAAGTACCGATATCCTGTCCTATGCCGGGCCACCAGACACTGTCCCTCGCATCGCTTTACATTTTACAATGCCTTGATGCCCCAAGTGGATCTGTTGTAAGATGTACTTCTGATATGATATGGGTACGACAATTCTACCTTTATACATCAGCAAGGAGTTCTCGAAGGCGATGGCGTCCCTATATTCCCAGAAGTGTTTGAGTTCTGGATTTAGGTCACGCCGAGATGGCCATCCTTGAGTGCTGAACCTAACCAGCGTCTGGCAAGTTCTGTCCTTTGTTTGCTCCGTGGCGATGGCCTTCAGACTCGTTGACGTCACAGGGACGGTTTTCTCGAGCAGATTGACGTAGCCGTGAAGTTGTTGCTCCAGTGTCGAAGGGCCTGCATACCGGAGTGGATTGCGGGAAAGCGCATCTGCAGCGACCAGCTCCTTGCCAGGGACGTATGTGACGGTGTACGAGTATCTCATCAGGCGCATCCTGATCCGTTGAAGCCGTAGCGTAAGGTCATCCAAGAACTTCGTACTCAGGATCGCGACGAGGGGTTTGTGATCGGTTTCAAGGCGAAACTCTTTCCCATTGAGGTATTCTTGGAATTTCTCACATGCCCAAGCCTTCTTTTTCAATTTGAGCGTAGCGGCGCCCTGCTTCTGAGAGGATTCTCGAAGCGTAGGCGATCGCCACTGGCGACCCGTCGTCTTGTTTTTGGAGGAGGACCGCTCCCAGGCCATACGAGGATGCGTCCGCAGAGACCACTGTTTCTCTGTTAACGTCATAAACTCCCAGCACCGGAGCCGGAGACAGGATACTCTTCCATTGTGAAAAGGCTTCTTGCTGTGGTTTTTGCCATACAAACTCTTGTTTACTGCTTAGCATAACAGTGAGCGGTGCTAGAAGGTCCGCCATGCGTGGAACAAAACGACCCAAGTATGTGGCCAAGCCCAAGAGTCGTCTCAGTTCGGTTTTCGAGGTTGGGGCAGCGATGTTCTTGATGGCTTCTAGTGCTCTTCCGTTTGGACATACGCCATCCTTGCTAATCGTGTTTCCCAGAAAGTCGATCGTGTCCACTCCGAAGATACACTTTTCGGGATTTAGAGTCATCCCTATCCGTGTTAGACGGTCCAGTACTTCATGGAGACTTGCGTCGTGGGCTTGCTGCGTTTAACCGAAGACGAGCACATCATCCATGTGACATATTACTCCCGGGAGTCCCTCGAGGATTTCCGACATACGCCTCTGGAAATGTTCGGGCGCTGATGAAATTCCAAACGGGAGTCTATTGAAGCAGAACCGGCCAAAGGGGGTTATGAAGGTCGTGAGTAGGCGACTGTTGGGGCTTAGCGGAACTTAGCGGAAAGAATCCGGCATTGGCATCAAGCTTTGAAAACACCGTTGCCCCCGACAATCGCCCCAGTGTGTGCTCCACCGAAGGAATGGGGTGCCATTCTATTAAAACAAAGCGGCTCAGTTCCGTGAGATCGACGCAAACACGCACTTTGCCGTTTTTCTTGGGTACTATGACCATTGGCGCGCACCATTCGGTCGGCTCTTGGACTCTTGATATTACCCCTAGACGTTCCATGTCTTTCAACTCCTGGCGTGTTGAGTCATATAAAGGCAGCGGAACCCTTCTTGGCGACGTTACCGCAAAAGGTATGGCTTCCGGTTTCAGACGGATATGATAATCGCCATGCAGTATTCCGAGTCCCCGGAATAGATGTGGGTAGTCTCCTTTCGGATCCCTTGGGTTCGCTTCGACGCTGCTCAGCTGGCCAAGTAAACGTAGCTCTTCAATTGCCGGCTTGCCTAGTAGGTTTTTCTTCAGATTCCGGATGACGAAGACGTTCTGATCGGACGCCCTATCCTGACAGACAATGTTCAGTGTTGTCACCCTGACTACTTCCAGTTGCTTTCCATCGGGCCCACATAGTATGCGATGAGGCGGGCGCAAAGGCAGTTCTGGAAAGTGTCTCTTGAGACATGTCTCTGATATGACGGATTCAACTGCTCCCGTATCTATCCGAAATGGTACGGGAACCCCGTTAACAGAAACGTTACGGTCCCATTTCGATGATGGTGTAGATGATGATGCCATTCCGAGGAACCCCTGCACTGCGACTGATGGTTTTCCTGAACGACAAACAGCAGCAAAGTGACCTCGTTTGTGACACTTATTACACGTCGAGTTCTTTGCTGGGCAGTAGGTTCTAGGGTGAGAAGTGCGTCCACACCATGCACACGTTCTTTGCTTGCTGGAGTTCAACTTACGGCCATTGGCTGAAGAAGGCTGTTGAATGTGTTCTTTCGCCGCCCTTGAAGTCTTGGCAAGTGTCTTATCGCGCTTGATAGCGATACGAGAAAACTCAGCATCATCGGCGACTGGGTGCATTTCTGCTTGTTGAAGCTTTACGCTCTCGTATTGGCGTGCCGTTGTCAAAGCCTTTTCCCATGTTAGCGTCGAATTTAACTGCAGCTTCTCCGAAAGTCGTTTATCACGAAGTCCAACCACAAAACGGTCACGTAACAGCTCTTCGTTCAGGCTACCGTACTCACATGTCACTGCAAGCTACTCACACGTCTCTGCAAGCTTGTAAAGTGATGTTGCAAAATCATGAACTGTTTGTGCTTCTGCTTGCACTTTGCTGTTGAACACGGCACGTTCATATATGACATTCCTCCGAGGGAGAAAATACTTCTCGAACTTTTCTAGCACATGATCGAAGTTCGAAGCTTGTTCTGACGTGAGCTTAAATGTCTGAAAGACGTCTTCAGCTTGTCGCCCCATGATGTAGACTAATGCATCCACCTGCTGTCGTTCCGATTGCTGACTGAGGCCAGAAACCGTGTGGAAGCGTTGGAAACGTCTCCTCCAGGCTGTCCACTCATTCGGCGACGAAAAGTTGAAGGCCTCCGGCGGGTCCATCCGGAAAGAGGTTGTCAGCGCTGCTGACGTTGTTACAGATACTTCTGCGTTGGCCATGCTGGCGGCGCGTAGTTTCCGTGGACTGTGGGCGTGACTAAGTCTTTCCAACTGGTTCTGACACCATGTTATGTCGTCCCGTCAGGACGGCTCGACGTAACAAGAGAGTACCGTGATGCCAGTTCCGAGCCGGGGAAAAAAGGGAAGCTTTATTCTCCGTCGATAACACTTAAATAGCACTCTGACGGAAGCGGTACACGCCCCCATACTTCCACCTTCATACCATAAAGGTAAACAACATGATACGATAAGGCGCGTATCATACAAGGTCCACTCATTCAATTGGCTTCGCATTCCTTGTATTGGTAGAGTTTCTCATCAAATCAATTGGAAATCAGCATTTCTCAATTCTATAGTAATTCCATAGTATTTCCATTTCTCATTGACATCCATCCATCCTTATTCCCTGGGTGCGATCTTCGCACCACAATTGGTAGTACACATTGTCGCGAAGGCTGCTTCCCTGCAAGACTCCTAATTCAGTCAACGAGAAATACTCCGCTTATACACATTTAACGAATTGACCGTCTGACTTCACATTGAATCTTCTTGCAAATGCGGGGAGAATTCATTTAGATCATGCCCCGTCTATGTCCAGCAAGGATTAAATCAGCGCATGAGACACTTGTTTCTTCACGGTCCCCGACTATCGGTACCGTTCACCGCACAAACCGTGGAGGAAATAATGACATAAACAGACAAACAAAAATCTCCGCGTTCCATGATGTTCCAAGACACGTCAAAAACGGCGGACAGGCTAGGCTACACGTTATTGCGCTGACATCAGCGTGCACTTTCACGCATTACGCAATGCCTTATATGGGACTTTGTACTCCTTTTTTACATATACATTGGCCGCTCCTTGCGTTTCCTTCCTCCATATGAGTAGAATGGCTGCTGAAAGCTTCTTGGTTGGATTCTCTGACGCCTTGGACCGGCGCCCCATGCAGTTTGTTAATTTACCTTCCGTAAGGTCGTGCTCGTTGTGCAACGTGATTCCGGATCTGACCCATCTGCTGGACTGTTCCCACGCTGTGTGCCAACTCTGTTATCAAAAGATCCTGGAAACCACCGGGCGGTGCCCGTTGGATGATGAAACGGTGCAGCAATGCAACGTTGGGAGATTGTCTCTCCAGCCCAGTCAGGTGGACAAATTTAATGTGCTCTGCTGTAATTCCACACTGGGTTGCGGCTTCGTTGGTCCCGTAGCGCTAGCAAAGCGTCACCTGTTACGCGAATGTGATTTTCACGCCGTCACGTGCAACGGATGGAGTGCCAAAGTGCTTCGTCGTGACATCGTGAGCCATATCGCGGAGCACCAGTGTCAGAGTGAATCGTCCGTGTCTGTAATCCGCCCAATGAGCGCCGATGTGTATGACATCGGGCGAAACATAACCATATCTCTGGAGTCCTTAGCCGTGAAGCTGTGCGCTCTGGAAGACCGACTCAATATTAATACAGTTTCCATCGATGAAGCAAGAAAGTCTCTCGCGAGAATTGGGGAGGAGATGAGTACGCTCTGCGTGGACGTCAACGACTGTATTATCCCACACATGGCCGACCGGTCAACGCTACAGAAGGACAACCGTGATGCTGTTGATAAGCTCACCAAAGAGGTGGGTGAGATGCAGCGCTGCTCTCAGGAGGTGATGACCTTTTTAAACGCCGAGAGAAAACAAAGCGAGAAACACACCCAGCCCGAACGTCCGAAACTGCAACCCAGTTTTGAGATTGAGAGGAGACGGGGACCGGCCCTTTTTCGGATAATCTTTGGTCCCAACTGGTAAAGGAAGTGAACTGAATTAAACCCCCACTGAAACGTACAACCTTCGTTTCATCTTGTGGCGACAATAAATAAGAAATATAAGTCGACGGTATCACTTCCATGAGCTTGAGCCGGTGGTAGGGACAAAAACACGAAAATGATGACACCATCGACCGTCGTTACACCAGCTTGCTTGCATTTTAACACTCTCTAATTAATAATTGGGTGTTTACGTCGCGAGACAACTGAGATCATGAGCGACGCCACAGCGGTCGGTCTGTGGATTGCTTTTGCCCAGCTGAGGGTTCTTTAACGTGCGATGAAAGCTCATCACACGGCACCCCGTATTTAACGTCCCTCGCGGAAGACGGCGTGTCTAAGCAACTTGTACCCTGCCACCAAGTTGCTGGCGTCCTCGACCGGGTGTTTAACACTCTCTCCAAATATTAATGGGTTAGCATTAGGAGTGTCAAAATGGAAAAAGCTGTGTGTGTGTATGAGATGGTGAAGCCTCACCGAGACAGCGGTATAAGGGGACATGCAAAGGGGATATTAGAGGGTAAATGTAAATGGAGGTACGGAGGTATGGAGGTAAATGTAAATGATTTGAAACTGAATCTGTCGAAGGTAATTAAGTGTAAGGGTAATTGCGCTAATTAAAAGCAGTTGAAACAAGAAAGTTGAGTTTAAAGCTAATGATATACGTAATTAAGACAAATATGAAATGAAATTAAAGAATACCAAAGGTAACCGCATGTTATGCCCGAGGTAACTAAATGTAATTAAAGGCAATTAACGTAATTAAAGGTAATTGAGAGAATTCAAGACTACCTCAGGAAACCTGCGGTTGCCCAAGGCAATTAAAAAGTACCTGAGGATAATTAAATGTTAATTATATGAACTTACATATATAGTAATTGAACGGGTCAAACCGGGAATCAAGCATTGAATGTAGGTGGAGAACCGGAAGTCAGGTTAGACGGGAAGTTGAGTTGGACCGGAAATGCATACCGGAAGTCAAGTATAGACGGGATGTGGACAACCGGAAGTTTGGTTTAAACCGGAAGTAGATCCCCAGAAGTCAAGTATGGACCGGAGAAAGCGTTAATGCTAACACATTTCTCTGGCATTTACCGCTAAATTGCCAGTGAACTTTTTTTATCCCTGTCGCATAGGCTAATTTAGTGTCATTTTCGTGAAGAGCACTTCAACCAAGAGAATGCCACTTTCACTACATTTCAAGCATTACCGAGCAAGGAGAAAGGCTTTATCAGAACCCCGAACAGCCGAGTAGCAGACGGCAGCGGAGTAGCAGACAACATTTCTCTAGGCCAATCAGCGAGCGTTCTCCTTATAGCGTCAGCTCGAGGTTCCAGGCAGATCACAGGCTGGTACTGCTCTTCACAACTGTTGCGCAGGGTCGCGTTTTGCGGCGTATTTTAAATTCAATTTCCGCGATAATTATGACCCTGTGGTGTAAATTACTTCGCATGGTGCATCTTACTGGCCTACTTAACAGTTTTATAGGAAGAAAACTGGGTGTTAAAAATGACTTCTGTGCTACTTTAAGTGTCACTTAAGCAATGATGGCAATTATGATATCAGAATAAATGGCGGAAAAAAATTTAGACGTGCGTCACAACACCTTCCTCAGAATGTTTTTATTCAATTTAGAAACACCTCCTGCAAATCTTCTTGCAACATTAAGCAACTGGCCTCAAACATGTGCCACAATAAAAATGGCCGCCGGTGAATCGCCGAGACCGTGAAGATTGTCACGGGTTGTTAACGGGAGTAACGACATGTTGTTGTTGTTGTTTTTTTCGGCACAATGTCACGCTGTACTAAAATAAAATAAACACGCAGTTGAAAATATTCGTTTCAAAATATTGTGGTGTCGTACCCCTCGCTTTTTCGAAGCGAGTTTAGGGAACCGAGTGTCACTAAAAGATGTCGTGTGACAGCAAGTACACGAATGACAGATGACACTAAGTGCAGACGTCACTAAATTAGTCCTTCCGACCCGGGTATAAGTCGCCACAAGTAACGGTTCTTAAAAGTGTTTACACCATAATTCTCTTGCGAACCTCAAAGAAAAAGAAAGCAAAATGATTTGATTCACTTTTGGCTACCAAAAGTTCATAAAGCTAGCTCCCCCAAGACGTGATCCCCCACACTATTACGGCTCTGACTTTGGAATCAGAAAAAAAAAGACCTCCAGTTCATCCCAGATGAATATAGAACGCAGTTTATTACGTAAAATACAGACTGGCACACGCAACATTTAAAACGTTTTAAAATTACGTTTCGCCCGCCCCAGCCCATTGAAGTACCAAGAGGTCGTAGCAATCAGGCAGTGGTCCCAGGTGTTTGTTGATGGCTCCCTGTGTTTGTTTGATATACCAGGATTCCAATTGTTTGCGTACGCACAGACGGTTTTTCCCTGGGTAAGATACCTTGTCAGATCAGACGCTCGCATGCCATTCTGATGATGGAATCAGAACGGATTTCGAAACGTCATTTTAATGGGTTTTAAATGTTGCGTGTGCCAGTGTGTATTTTACGCAATAAATATCACTATTCCCGGCATTTGGACTATTCTTAAAACAGTTCTTTGCACTGAAGTGAACCTGCATTAAATGTTTCACAGAGAACAGGGCAATAGCAGTGGAGAAAATGGGTACTTCGAATACTGAAGCTCATGCGGCTCCGACATCACACATTGTATATTTGATTGTATATCTGATTGATATCTCATTGTATTTGATATTGTACCCCGTTGCTGGTGGCAGCTGCGGTGAAATGGAATTGAAAATGAAAATGAACGATGATTGAAAACTGAAATTAAATAGTGAGTCTCCTCTCGGCGAGGATCTAAGTCTTAAAGTGTCAAAACAAAAGTTAAGTGTATTTAAGTCTAAATGCTTTCAGGGGAGACTGTTGATGGGCTAGATTGGTGGTCAAGGGACCAATCACATTTTTACACAGTGATTTCTCTTCACAATGTAAAACACGCGCAGAAAACAAATAATTATACAATTAGAAGAAAAACAAATAATGTTACAAGAGGCAGTACTGGTTCAGGAAATAACATTTTATTATCTTCCATAAATCTCTGGAAAAGTCCGAAGTACTCTGTGTGCCTGACAGGGGGCGCCAATGTTGCTCGTATAAGACCTTTCAATCCACACAGCCATATATACTAAGCACACAACCACGGTTAAGTTAAGAGTGTGGATGTTCCAAACACGTTTCACACGTTTTCTGTTCCCAGCAATTTACAGAGCACACATTAAACTTCAGACCGGTTTTTCTCTACCCTGCTAAACACTCTTCAAGCTCGCAAAGCGTCGTCGACATTTACAACGGGAATACTCTTCTAGGGGGCGAAAAGGAGAATACCCCGTGCAGGGGAAAAACAAAGTACTAATACTGTACATTCACGAGGGAAGGACGAAAAAAAAAAACATCCGCTAATGCGCTTCACTCCAACCTAGGACGAGTCGCTCTTCTGTAATCTGCTATTCCAAAGACATACAGGGTGTCCCAGCTAACTGTGAACACATTTTTTAAAAAATATATATAACACTTTTTCCAAGATGAAATCAATTGCAATATAGCATATGCTGAAGGGCACTCCCTAGGAGGGCATTAGCAAAGTCCAAAGGCAATATCTTAGTTAACTTCCATTAATTAACATTTTAATTATAAAAGCTACAAAGTTGTCCCAATGAGAACATCTGTTCCTTTCGGGCCACCTGATATCGTAGCCGTTTTCAGAACAAAAATCTGTTCCATAGATCGCCTCCAAAAAAATTGTGAAGGAACGCCATTTTTTTCTTTATTTTGTTCATTGCGCTTCTTAGAAGACGCGTCTTTCCTTCACCCCCAATGTGAGAGGGAGAAAAAGCACAGATGTTGTCATTGTGACAACTTTGTTGCTTTTATAATTAAAAGGTTAATTAATGAAAGTTAATTAAGACATTGCCTTTGCTAATGCCCTCCTAGAGAGTGCCGTTCAGCATAAGCTATATTGCAATTGATTTCATCTTGGAAAAAGTGTTATATATATATATTTTTTTTAAATATGTTCAGAGTTAGCTGGGACACCCTGTATATACTGTATTTACTCGCATAATTAACCCACTTTTTGTTACCCGGAAACTTGTACGGGAAGTTGGATGTCATCGGTCTGCGTGAGAAAGCAGACTCGCTCAGAAATGATGAACCGTGAAGTATTAAGACTGCATTATCCTTGTCAGTTTATTGTCAATTTTTGTCTTCTTTTTTTTTTTTAGAGAAACTTGTTTAGAATCAGCATGGGAGTGAAATTTTAAGTCGCAGCTCTGCCCACGATTAAACACGTTTCTGCAGTCCGCTTAAAAAAATAAACATGGCCGACACGACTCTGACACTGAAGACGACTGGGAATGAGGGTAGTTCTTTACAATCTGTGCTTTTTAATGTAAAACATAAAAACATACCAGTCAATAACTTGATTTTTTTTTTGTCTCGTTGCTGTTTGACGTTCCCAAGTTTTCTTGCACCCCCGCGATCAGTGTGTTACGTACACCTGCATTTAAATACAGGAAAGGGAGGGGGTGGGGAATTACCACCATTTGAGCACCCCAAAGTGGGTGAGTTAGTCTCGCAAGTAAATAAGGTAATAAACGCGGTGGATAAACTGGATGTAGCAGTCCGACAGGTAGCGGGCAGAAAAACGTCTCGTCCTCGATTCCAGAAAGCACGACAATCTATTTGAGATTTTTTCTTCTTCTTGGGTTTGCAAGTCATGCAAAGATTATCACGAGACAAGAAAAACAAAAGACAGAATAAAAAAACCCTAGAGCAGCACAATAAATAATATATCTCACTCTGCCCATTGTGTGACCGCACAGAGATAACAATCCTTGATGAAAAAAAAAGAGAGAGAGAGAGGGGGGAAAGCTCTTAGTAGAGGTTATCTTGAGCAAAACAAAAGTGGCCAGCACCTTAAGAAATCCGTCCGACAATCCGTGGCAAAATTTGGGGTCTGGATGCAGCCACGTCAGTTTAGAAATGCACCGAGAAGTCAACGATAGAATTTCTGCAGGAAAGAGTGCGTCGTCCACGAAATCACATGAGGCTACAGCAGCAGCTATAGATTTGGGGTGCACCATCGCCTAGGCAACTGCTGTTCATGGGCACCATAAAAATGGCAATCAATAGATGGGACATAACTTTTTTTTTAATGTCACGTCTAAATTTTAACACTGAACACTTCAAAGATTCTGTATCAAATTCAAAGTCCATACATTACCCCAAAAAACGTATTTTTATATTGTGCGTGTATTTATCTACCCTCGTTACGGTGGCTGTTGACAGGGTTGTGCTGCCGAGGCTCTAAATGTGGCCAGCCATATATTTAAGGCATGAGTTTTCGAGCAAACGGTTTCGAAAGAACGTCGTTGACATCGTCTCTGTGCGGACACACCAAGCTCTTTGCATACGTATTTCTAAATTGTCCGTCGCAAGCATTTAGGCACCGTTTGGCTTTGAACATCTTTCTCTTTTTTGTTTCAATAATGGCAAGGAGAAAAAAAATTCAAAAAGGAGGGTGTGTAGAGGAGACATTTCACCACTTTATAATATATTTACAAACAACAGCACTGGTAAAAACTTCAACAAAAAAAAACGAAAGAAAAGAGAAAGGAAAAAGAAAAGCAACTGAGGCAGGAAAATGTCTGTGTGTTAACAGCAAATGCACAGTGTATAAGTTAATTTTGAACGTTAAAAAGTTAAACGAACATGGCGCACATGTTTTGCCTAACAGAAAATTCTACTGAGAACTAACACAGATTGACTATTTCTCTTTGTTTCTTGTTTTACTTGTTCAATATTACTAGTTCACACACACACACACATCTGCACGCCAGTACAATTGTGACCATGTGGTCAGTGGTCTGTGGTCAGTGACCATGCGGTGTGTTACATATAAATGAAATGATTTGATTGTAAGTTTAATGGCGCAGCGACAACTGAGATCATAGTGCGCCAAATACGATGATGATACATGAATGGGTTATGTTAAGAGCATAGTGATTTAATTAAAAGGACAGTTGTGTAACTACACTTCTGTGTAAATTGGAAGGTAAAACTGGTGAACTAAAACTTCACAACTGGTTGATTACATTCACCTCTCTAAAGAAATTTAAAACATTTTCAAAGGGAACGAGAGCCTCATCACCCAGCAAAAGTGATGGGTGAAGAGGCAAATAGTGGTCATAAAAGAAAGGGAAACACTGCTTACGATGTTCCTCAAACAAAGGGCAAGTGATGAGCAGGTGTAAAACGGAAAGGTCAGCTCCGCACCTTGTGCACACGGGTGCTTCCTCTCCCCGTAAAAGATGTGCATGAGTGAGAAAGGTGTGCCCTAGCCTCAGTCGACTCCATAGGACCTCATGATGTCGCTTTGGAAAAAGTTGAGCACATGCGCCAACATGAGGTTTGACTGTATGAAGTTTGTTGTGTGTTTGTGTTGCCCAGAAACCCTGCCATTTCTTGTTGATGTATTTCTTGAGTTGCAGCATCAGGTCACTAGACGGAATTTCAAAAGGTGTGATATCATTTCCTTGGGGAGCTGCAGCTGCACGATCAGCTTTCTCATTTCCGCGAATGCCGACGTGGCTTGGTACCCAGCATAGCCTCAAGCTGTACCCTTTTTCTTGTATGAGACTCATTAGGTACCGTGCCCGCCTGACCAGTAGGTTCTTGTGTGTTGCAAGACTACTCATTGCACGCAAAGAGCTGAGGGAGTCTGAGTATATCACTGACGTCACAACGTGTTCCTGAAGAATGTGATTGAGTGCTACAATAATAACGTACATCTCACCACTAAAGATCGATAAAACAGTACTTAAATTGTATGACTTTGTGCATGTGCCAGATATCATGGCGCATGACACCCCAACGTTGGATTTCGATGCATCCGTGTAAATCTCAACATGATCACCAAAGCTTTCTTTCAGGTCTTCAAATTCATGCATGATTTCTGCTGCAGGGGTTTCCTGTTTGTTGTACTTTAGAAGAGTTACATCACACGCAACGGGTTGTTGCCAAGGGGGAACCATCTTGCTACAGTCTACTGAAGGTAAGCTAAAACAGGTGAAAGCATAGTTCTCAACATCATGTTGGAGTCGCATGCTGAACGGGGCTACCGCATGGGGCTTGTTCTCAAAAAGCTGCTTAAAGCGAGTTCCTTTTATGCAGGGCAATGCAGGATGTTGAGAGTGCCCCCTAATTCTCACGCTATATGAAGCTCCAAGATAAAAACGGCGTGTTTCCAGAGACCACTCGTTTGACTGTACGTAAAGAGACTGGACTGGAGTGGTTCTGAAAGCCCCAAGCACTAGCCTTAACCCGAGGTGGTGCACAGCGTCTAGAGCCTTCAAGACGGATGGGCGTGCCGATCCGTAAACGAAACACCCGTAATCTAACTTGGCACGAACAGTGCTGCTATATATACGGTGAAGGGTTTGACGGTCTGCACCCCATGATCTGTGGGATACAATTTTAGGTATGTTCAGAGACTTTAAGCATTTTGCTTTCAAGTTCTTCACGTGGGAAGAGAAGGTTAGCTTTTTATCAAAGTTAACGCCAAGAAATTTATGCTCGTCCTGAACAGTGATATCCTGACCATTCATTTTAAGTTCTGGCTCAGCAAAGAGGCCCCTGCGTCGTGAAAAAGGTACACAAACAGTCTTGCTGGATGAAAATCTAAATCCATTTTCGCATGCCCATTTGCACAGCTTGTTAACGGCAAGTTGTAGCTGACGCTCACAGACAGCAAGACTGGAAGAAGAGCAAGATATCTGCAAGTCATCTACATAAAGTGAATATGAAATTAATGGAGGTAGTACACGGACAAGAGAGTTCATTTTGATTATGAATAGGGTGACAATGAGAACAGCTCCTTGGGGAACACCATTCTCTTGTGTTAATGCTTGAGAGATTGTAGTGCCCAACTGAACCCTGAATGTCCGTCCTTCAAGAAAATTGGCGATACAGCGAAACAGACGACCACGAATTCCTAGAACATGCAAGTCTCTAAGTATGCCATACCGCCACGCTGTGTCGTAAGCCTTTTCTAGATCGAAAAACAATGACACACAGTGTTCTCTCCTGATAAAGGCTTCTTTTATTGTGGTTTCCAGCCTCAACAGGTGATCTGATGTTGATCGTGCAGCCCTAAAGCCACACCGATACCTGTCTAAGCACTGATTTTCTTCGAGGAAGTACATAAGACGACCATTTACCATCCGCTCAAATGTTTTACCCAGGCAACTGGTCAGTGCGATTGGCCTGTAACTCGATGGATCCGATTCATCTTTTCCTGGCTTTAGGAGAGGGATGATGGTTGCCATTTTCCACTGGGAAGGAAGCTGACCTTCTCGCCAGACTAGATTAAAGAAGTCAAGAAGACTGGATAGAGAGTCGCGTGGCAAGTGCACTAGCATTGAATAGGTGATTCTGTCTGGTCCTGGTGCTGTGTTTTTTCGAGCGGACAAGGCCCTCAACAGTTCTGTCATTGTAAATGGCTTGTTATAAGCACACCTGTCGCCTGATCTACAAGGGATGTGCTGCTTCTCAGCACGTTCTTTAAGCTTTAAGAAGTCACTACTGTAGTGGGACGAGCTCGACACGTTGCAAAAATGCTCGCCAAGGACATTAGCTTGCTCGTCCGCACTCTGACAGACTGCCCCATTCACTTGAAGCAAAGGGATAGAAAAAATAGTATAGTCACCTTTAATTTTCTTAAGCCTGTCCCATTCTACTTTAGATGGGGTGTTTGTGTTTAAAGATGACACAAAAGTGCTCCAAGACTGTTTTTTGGCTTGTCGCCGTGTCCAACGTGCCCTAGCACGAGCTCTTTTGAAAAGAAGGAGGTTTGTCCCAGTGGGGTACCTCCTAAAGATACCCCACGCTCTGTTCTGTGCTTTGCGTGCCTTTGCGCATTCATCTGTCCACCAGGGTTTGGGACGCCTGGGAAGACGGCCAGATGTCTGAGGAATGGACTGCTCAGCAGCGTGTACGATTATGCTGGTAATAGTGTTATTTGCCTCTTCAACACACATGCGTTCAAAGGACGAAGGCACAAGACTGGCCTCTGTTTGGAACAAGTTCCAGTCTGCCTCGGAATGTTTCCATCGTGGTCGTCGTGTCATCAGCGAGTTTGTGTGACCACGGAATTTTATAACCACGGGGAAGTGATCACTTCCATGCGGGTTCTGTTCAACTGTCCAGTCAAGAGAATGAAAGAGAGAGGGACTGCACAGTGAAATATCTAACCAAGAAAAACTTTGAGTCGAAGAATGTACATATGTGGGTAAGCCTGTGTTCAGTAGACAAATAGGCCTTGAAAAGAGCACCCTCTCCAACATTTTTCCTCGCCTATCCACTCTTGCACTACCCCACAGGGGTTGTGTGCATTCAGGTCACCAAGGATCATTAAATGGCTGAGGAAGTTGATCAATTAAGTTCTCCAAAGCTCTCTGTTCTAGTACAACTGATGGTGACAGGTAGAGCGAACATATTGTGAGGACCCTGTCGAGGCATACTTGAACTGCTACTGCCTCGAGGTCCGTAACAAGTGGAACATGTTTTGTGGGTATTGAATGTGGGAAAACCACAGCCACACCTCCAGATGCACGTGTACTGTCTGCACGATCCTTCCTGACAATGGTGTGTCTGCGAAAAGGATTTAGGTTGTGTTCATGTAGGTATGTTTCCTGTAAACAAATACACACTGCCCTGTATTTCTCTAAAAGATCGTGCACATCGTCAATGTTTGGGAAAAGGCCCCGGCAGTTCCACTGAAGGATAGCTTGTCCCATATTTAAGATGCTGAGCAACAGAAGAAGAGAGTGTATCTGCGTTGTCTGTGTGTATGTTCAGGGGGGCTGTACTCTTGGGGGTGGTTGCTTTGCCTTTTCGTTCGAGTTACATCCCCTTCCTCTGCCAGTTCTACGTTGTCTTTGTTCTTTCATTTCAGAAGAACTGTTGGGGAGGCTCGACGTTGACTTCTGCGACGAGCAGTCATCGTCGTCAACCTCCATACTCAGATTCGTAGTTTGAGATGAGTCCCTTGGGACACCGTCCCAAACTGAGGGGGCACCGACAACCTCCTTCGAGGCCGTCGCGGCCTGTTGGTGACTGCCTACAGAAGCAGCCGGAGCCACTGGAGAAGAACTCTCCACTGGCTTCTCTTTTGTTTGGGGAGTGAGGGGTAGAGGCTCAGAAGTCTGAGTCTCTACGGATTTTGTCAGTGGCACCACTCCCCTGCGCGCCACTGCGGCGTAACCGCCCTTGTTTGCAAATTCATACTGTGTCTTCGCGTCTTTGTACGAAATGTCTTGTGTTACTTTTATTCTAAGTATGTCCTTTTCTTCCTTCCATCGAGGGCAGGATCGAGAGTAGGCGGGGTGGTTGCCCTTGCAGTTTGCCCAGTGGAGCTCCTTTTGACAGGCTTCAGCAACATGGTCTTGCTCGGTACCGGCGCACTTTGGGCAAGTGGTCTTCCCACGGCAAGCCTGTGATCCGTGCCCAAAACGCTGGCATTTGAAGCAACGTCGTGGGTTTGGAACAAACGGTTGGACGTGGCAGTTGATATATCCTGCCCTTACGGTGGAAGGAAGTCTGTGTAGCTGAAAAGAAGGACCACATGCTTGGTTGGGATTTCCCTACCATCACGACGCATGACAATTCGCCTGGCTGCTGTTACACCCTCATCTTTAAGCCCTTCTTGGATCTCAGTGTCAGAACAGTCAAGGAGTTGTTCCTCAGATATTACCCCTTTCAGAACATTCAGAGTCCGGTGTTTCGTAACACTGACTCCCACGTCTCCAATTCTGCTGAGAGAAAGGAGTGCCAAGCTTTGCTGTCTATTGCTGACTTCGATTTGCAAGTCTCCTGTTGGCAACTTTTTAACATTGTATGTTTTCCCAATGATCTTTTCTAGTTCCTTTGCTATTAGGAAAGGAGATATCTTAGACAGTGGCTTTGTTCCATCCTCTGCATGCGGAACAAGGAACTTTGCATACCACGGTTCAGAGGAGAAAAATTGAAGTGAGTGCTGTTGATGTGCCTCGGTGCGGTGCCTCTTGGGGCCCCGATCATGTTTTTTTGGGTTGTGTTGAGTCCATAAAAGAAAGTGGGTGCTTCAGTGCAGGTGGCGTGTCGGCCACCACCGACCCCAACAACGGGAACGTGCTCTGCACGTTAACACTTCCCCTGCACTATACCCTAGTGCAGCTTCTGGAGAGGGAAAGACTGCCCAAGGTTGACCCTTGCCGCCAAAGAAGGTGAAAAGAGGAAAAGGAGAGAAGGAAGGAGACCAAGGAAGAGAAAGTAATGAAAACGAAGATGGCGACTAGCTGAATAATCCTGGCCGGGTCTTCCAGGACCACCCGACTATGGGAAGCAGGGGCCAAAGCGGTGTGTTGCTTTCCCGGAGGGGCCCCGAAGGGTCCTAAACCACCTCCGGGTCCACTCAACCGCCAGGATCCCCCTTTCCCCAGACACGGGAAAGCCACGCACAGCTATACGTCGGGGTCTCCCTCCTGCGGCGACCCAACCGTGGGTGCAGGAGGGGGCTACTGCGGCTGCTGCCGGGCGATGGGGGCGCCAAGTTCCCGACGCCGTGTGTAAATGAAATGTGCAGCACGTGAGAACATATATCATGAACGAGAAAAATTCTATTGTAGTGCACCCGGCTGCTCATGTTTCCAAATTAAACTAGAATAACCCATAGAATCAAAGTGTTCTGAAATGGCATAGCCTTTCCCACAATTTTTTTTTACAAGGAAACAGAAGTTTTTTTGTTTTTTTTCACAGAAGTTTCACAACCACAGAGTCACATTACAGCAGTCTCAGTCGTGGTTCGAGGCGTCATGAATGTAATGATTTGCGTGCTCATAGAAAAAAACTCGTCACAGATCTATTAGTTTCACTTTTGCAGCCATGTGTCTACGTAAAAAAAAAGTAAACTTTCCAATCAGAGACACTAACTGTAGGGAAAAAAAAACAGCAAAACATAATCAAATATCTGAAGATTCAGCACTTGGTGCCTGCTCGATGGATGAGAAGGACGAGATGAGTGAGAAGGACGTAGGAAAAGTAAACGCAAAAGTAAAAGACATAAGAAAAGTAAACGTAACAGTAAGGGACACAGGAAAAGTAACGTAACAAGAATGTCATACCACATGCTGTTGAGAGAGAGAGAGAGAGAGGGAGAAAGAAACACCTGCACTGAACTAGCTGTGACACGATTCGGTCCATCTCACGGATTCACATAGACCCACATAGACCCCAAGCTGTCCTAGACTCCCAGGAAGGTCTGCAGGTAGTGACCGGCCTACTACCTTGAAGTTACAACGACAGTTAAAAGACTGACGGTGCAGTCGCGTTTAAAGGGGCACTGAAGCGCAAAAATTTGAACTTGCAGAGCGAAATATGACTCTACTCTGACACCACTACAGAGGGAAAGGGATTCATAAGTTGTGTCGTTTGTGATTTATGAGTGAAATAAACGATTATTTATACTCTCCTTCTCAAACGATTTGTCCAAATCATCACTGGAGGTCACTTTGAGGAGGTCAATTTGAGGAAAGCGTGAATTGCGCTTCCTTTCACTCATAGTTGCTGCTGTATGTTGCCGAATTCACACAGGTAGATTTGTAGTGGAATTAGTAGCACTTGTCTCTTGATGCACAAAACATACTGTTGTCATATACCCGCTCTTGCTACGGCTCCTGGAAGAGTCAGCAGTATTACGAAATAAAAATAAAATAAAATAAAAATAAACGAATTACAAACAACGCAATGAATTCTCTTCACGCTTGAGTCAGAGTAAAGGCATCTTTCATTCCGCGCCGAGAAACTTCTTCGCCTTAGTGGCCCCTTTAATTTGAAGTACTATCTAAATTTGAAGAAGGTGTCAGCTAGTAAATGCGTAGCACCGATATGTCACAGCTAGGAGTGAGTGCAGGAAAACACCGTCTCATTTGAAAAAAACAACCGTCCTAAGTGTGCATGTCGTGAGAACGGACATTTCACATGAAAGATTCGATCCTGCGACTTGCAGCTGACTACGAAGACATTGCCGTCAAAAATCGACGCTCATCTTCTGACAGGTCCAGTCCATTCTTGAGGGTACGGCGCACTGTCGGAAAATGCGTAAGAAAAAAAGTCAAGCCTAAGCAGAGTTGTACGTAACGCGTTACTAGTATCAATTACTTTTTCAGTAATTTTTTAACGTAGTCACTTAATTTTGTGAGCAAGTAATTTTCCGAGTAATCTGATTACAATTTTCGGTAATCAATTACTGAGTAATTGATTACTTCTTTAACCTTCTGTCAGCAATGACAACCCTTTTCAGCGAGTCAATCTGTTCTTCTGTTCCACCACCAGTTCGACTGAAGCAATGACGCAGAGGTCACTGTGACGGCTGTATCTAGTCCACACGTGTTATTACCACAGCCACATGATATAACCGCAGTAATATGATAATATTGCAACCGCGACCTACTAGAGCAACAGTAAAATAGGTGACTGTATTGATAAATTGTGGGGGCTGAACATAACAACAGTAACAAAACGAAGCCAAACTTTCGATGTCGTCTTAAATGTATGTATAAATCTGTAATAAACGCGTGTGTGTGTTTTGTATGTTGCTTTCAAATGTATTTGTGAATTTCACTTATGATGTATGTTGGTGTCTCAGATTAGGATTTGCAACAAGAGCTGCATGGTTGCATTCACTGCAGGCTTGTTGGCTTTGATATGGCCCACAATTTAAAAGTAATGGGAAAAGTAACGCGTTACATTTTTAATCGGTAACGTATTACATTTTTGATGAAGTAATTTGTAACGGTAAAGAATTACTTTTTGTGCAGCAGTAACAGTAACTGTAATCAATTACTTTTTTCGAGTAACGTGTACAACTCTGAGCCTAAGTGTACGGACTCACTTGTGGTGAAGGTACATGCGGGGTGTTTTCTTAGCCTTTACAGAATTTTTATTTAAAAAGCTACGATAGCAGCATAGACGTCGTTTTTGCAATGGAGTTATACGGCCAGGCGGACATCCTCTCCCCCCCCAAAAAAAAACCCTCCCCCAAAAAACAGAGGGTCTGAGTCTGCCTCTGAATACAAACAGCATGTTCATCTCTTGCACTCCTGGTTTCCCCTACTGATTTTTTTATTAGGATGAGTGCTAAATCCTGTGGCTCGAAAACAATAGTTCTGACCCCAGAAAAGCAGAATTTGCATAAATAGCTCTATGAGAAAACGAAAAAGTTGCAAAATCGTAGCTTTTCAAGGACTGTGGAAAACTGCAGTGTATTCCAGACCTTGAAAAAAGCATTTTCAAATTCTGGGGTATTCGAGGGTTTCAAATGGACCAGATGGGAACCATGGGGAGCAAAGATTGGCACCACAGACACAAGACAGCTATGGCTGCGCGTACATTTTTTTAGGACATTTTTTTCAATAGTTGAAAACCACAGTAAGTACGACACGTAGAACAATAATTATTTTTTCCTCTGTATTCTGGCATGCAATACAATGCATCCATGATGCAATGAAATGTAATCAACCAAATCTATGAAAATGTTTCAACTCCTTTAAGGGGGATGTGGCCATTTAAAGCTAACCAGTTCAAAGCTTACAGTTCAAAGTTAACCAAATTTTGTGTGCATACGTATTTCAGTATCTCAATTAAACAATCAGTTTCTGAATATCGCTTTAACATACTGAGTTATAGGCATAAGCATACTATCTAACGAGCCTCTTGATTGATTGATTAATTAATTATGTTGAAATTTCATGATACCTTTATGTCAAAACTTAACTGAGGTCCTGCCCTGTGCAATAAACCTTTTCGTTTTCTCCCCTGTCCCAATTACTGTGAGCCAAAGTTGAACTACCCCTTGTCCCGTTTTCTCTACAGATGTACTGCTTGCATTTTACATTTTATGCATTTACATTTTGCATTTTACATTACATTATAGATACAGTCAACCCTCGATTTATGAACCCTCGATTTATGAATTTTCTCGTTTTATGAACACTAGCACGAGGAACCGAACTTTTGACATGCATTTTTCCCTCGTTTTATGAACCTCGATACTCGAATAATGAATGGAATTTCTGGGAACCAACTAGGAGTTGCCCAGCGTTTTTGACCTCAATTTACGAACGGATCGTTCCGAGGTCAACGGAAACCTGCAAAGGGATTATTCCGTGGTCTTATGAATGGTAGCACCCCGATTCGTCCAAATGTTTATTTCGTCCAAGTATTCACAACGTCCAAGTACTCAGCACGTCCGAAAAAAATTGGACATTGTGGGCATTGGACGAACTGAACCAAAGGGGGGGGGGAAACTTGACCAACCCGCCCAAATAACCGTACCGTCCAAACGCTTGTTTCGTCAGAAAAGGGAGGGGAATCTCCGAATGCGAGTGAACAATTGCTTCGTTTACGATTGAAGGTAGGATTTAAACATTCACACCGAAAGATGCCATGCCATACACCAAGTAAAACGAAAAACAAATGCTCAGCCTGCTCTGTTTATTTATTTTTCTTTCTTTCTTTTTTTTTCATTCCAACAACTGACTTATTAGTTGAAGGTAGGATTTAAACATTCCCACTGAAATATGTTATACACCGAGTAAAACGAGAAACAAATGCTCAGCCTCCTCCGTTTAGTTTTTTTTTTTTTTCCTTTGAGCAATTAACTTATTAGTTAGCATGGCCCAGCAAGTGGTACATGCGCTGCAGGTATGCCTTGATGACATGAGCAAACTGCTCTGTTACGTCTGTGAAGGGTGCTTCGTTTCCCAGCATAATTTCCCCTGAGCTGTATTTTCCGTACGCCCATGAGAAGGAAGAGCGAGCCTCTCGTATCGACTCCTGCTTGGCGAAGCCCCGTTCACCAGCAGCCGAATGCGTACCTGCAAATGGCGGTAAGAAGCATGAATACAAAGAGAGCAAGCGAGGAAGTATATATGCTATATTCTATTAATTATCATGATGATGTTCCCTGATTATGCGAATTTGTTGCTTACCTGGTTGTGCTTACATTGTGTATGGTTGACTCAAATTCGACGCGAAACTTCGAAAACGTCATGTGGGGTTGGCTCTTGAATTTCATGCACAGCCAATTATGCCACCCTTCGGCGTGATTGTTTGTGCGGAGATCGTCCTCATCCGCAAACTAATTCCAGAGATGAACGTTGGTAAGCCACTGCCGCTCGAAGTAGTCTACGTAAAGGCAAAGGACCGCAAGTTTCCTTTCAGATCCCGGGATGTTTCCAAGAAAGATCACTGATATTGGGAAACGCGGTACTTAGCGAGAACACAGTTATAGAAAGCAACACATCGTTAACTGGACGGTCACTGTAGGTCAGCGGTCCTGTGAACGGGTTTGTGTTTTCTGTGATTCCCCGTTTGATCGATAATCAATTTGCTTTCATGAATACAGTCACCTGCCATTCACCCAGTATCAAAATGGCCTGTGCTTTCATGAATGCAGCCAGGCAGTCGCCTGGCGAAAGGAGCAGAGCCTTAGGCAGTCGTCTGCCGAAAGGAGCAGAGCCTTTGGGAATTCCCCCATTTGGACGAAATGGGCTATTGGACGGTACGGGTATTGGACGCGCTGGGCAAGTTTCTCCTCGCCTGTTCATTTCGTCCAAGAGTTCAGTACGTCCGATTTTTTTCGGACGTACTGAACTACCAGGACGTACCAGACGTTCGGACGTACCAGGCGTAACCCTTATGAATGACGCCTGAATAGACAAATCGTTTTCCAGGTATTGCACCCTCGGTTCTTAACCCCTCGAAATCTTAACAAACGGGTCTTCTGGGGTCGCACAAGGGGCAACCAAGTGTTCCTGACCTCAACTGATGAATAAGGTGGTCGCTGTCACCCGGAGATTAATAAACGGAGGTTAAAAATCCCGGAGGAAATCCGAGACCAGTCGAGTGCGAATGAGGTGACATCTCTTCTTTCCAAGATTGACACAGCAGAAGGCATGGTCGAAAGCAAAATTACACAGTATATTGCATTATAAACACAATCTCAACTCGGGAATACTGTTCCATTTGCTCGATAGTACTCACTTAACGGAATTTTCGATTTATGAATCCCTCGATTTATGAACGATTTTTCAGGGAACCGAGGGTGTTCATAAATCGAGGATTGACTGTATACATTTTAATTGCCGCACCTTCCCTTAAAAAGGAGGAGAGAATCAGAAAGAGAGAGAGTGAAACTCACAAGACTTTCGGTCGCCGTAACGTGCCTTCTTACGCAAGCGCGGTTCGTTCTGGCCTGGCTTCGCCGTCGCTGTCTTCACGAGGCTCTCGAGGATTTCGTCATCCGCATCCGTCATGTTGTCGTCGCGGTTGGGTGTTGAGTGTCGACCGAGGGTTCCACCGGGACCTTGGAAGTGAGAAACAAATGAGGAGGACACATTACTCCTCATTACTCCATTTTATTTCCTCCTTCAAATCAATCAATCAATCCCCGACACGTGCAAGGATGATTCTTTCTCCACGAAAGTTTGACTGGTGAAACAGGGAAACATCTACCTGACATGTTCGAAAAAGTGAGATTGCAGCCGCATAGCCGCAGGTGTTGATCCACTAGAGTGCGCTCGCTGGTGCCGATAACGAGGAAATTACAACAATCGTTTTCTATTTCCGGCTGCGCCAGTGTACCAAGTATGGCTGCAGTACGGCATCAGCTTGCTCACGTGCATCTGACGATGGCGGTACTTTTAGTTCCAGGGAGTCTAGTCCTCAGCTTATGGTTATTTCGGGTGGCCATTTCGTGGCAGCATTTTCTGCTGCACTCATGCAGTCATGTTCGCTTTGTCAAAGCGAAGCAATCTCACATGTTCATGTGGCGCTTTCGGAGCGACAGAAAATCGCCAGCTAGCACTTTTTCTGCCCGGCCTCGGTACGACCGTGCAGTGGTTCACTCATGTAGACTAATCAGGAAGCTATTATATAGTAATTAGGAAATTTATTACTTAGGAAATAATTGAAAACTTACCAGAAAGGGATCTTAAACCGTGAGAAACTCATCATCAGAAAGTATGCATCGGGAAAGATCGGTCAATTTTAAACATAAATTCATCAGAAATTTTCACAAAATTCATCAGAAATTCTGATCAGCCTGGTGTCAGAGTCATTGACCTTTCAACAAAAAAATCATTAAATTTCTTGTAAGGGTATTTCTGTATTTCTGCAGCTTTCCCTATTTCTGTAGCTTCGATGACGGTTAGCATAGATATAATTCCATTTCTGTATTTTTTTATACCAATGCTGCTTGTCCAAAATAGAGGATATCTTAGAATATTGGTTTTTCGTGATGGTGTTGTCAGAAAGATCGTAACAAATATAGGATAAAAATAAGCTGTATCGTACTTGAACACAACAGCCTGCACTTCAGAATTCTTTGTTTTTCTAAGATATACCGTACTGCGTGTAATACCCGTTATCTATGTGGGAACATTAATTTGTTGATGAAAACCGAAAGATGGTAACGTAATACCCTGCAAATAAATGTCTGCTGATGTTGTATCGAAATAAAATCACCCACTCTAATCGTTTTTTTCTTTCAGACAAAACTTGGATGTCCGGACATATGTGTTTCGCCAGGTATGTTTGAGAGTTCTCTTCGGGCGTTCTGACAGACACCACGAACCCCTTTCGCACAGCTTTCAGTGCAGGGACCTCCAAGAAATTCGGCCAAGTCAGCATTCTGAATTCGCTTTGAATTTTATAATTATCAGCGTATAAGTGATGGTCTCAAAGGGGGATAACCCCCTCTGACCCTCCCACCTCCACCACCACCGCCACCAATTTGTGTGTGGGTATCACACACAAATAATTGGTCCCGGGGGTAAGACGTGGAACCACATGCTGTAGCAACGCGTCTTACAAAGAATGGTTAGTAGCACAGAGAGAAGCAGTATTGGTATACTGAACTCAAGTGGAACCCATTCATACACAACCCTTTGCCGGGGCCATGATGGGCCTTCTCGCACCTCGAAAGATTTGCAGTTAGAGGCTCCTATCATGCGCACCAAGATCATAATGATAAGTACTTTCGAGGTCATTATGCTGGTACCAATTCGGTTGTGCAATCACAAAAAAATAATAAGATCGCATTGGCCTTTCTCATTGTTTATAGTGAAACGACAGTTCACCGATTCAGAGAACGGCGTCGCCTCTTTGTTTGTTTTTTTGAAATTGATTTGCGTTTCATAGGACATGTGTCGGTCACTATAAGATTGTGGCGGCCCGTGGAAGACGATGAAGAGATGCCTCTGCTGCCACACGCCACTGCGCTGGTACAAGTTTTATCGGCACCGTCCTTGCGTGAGGCCACGCCCATCTGGACGCTGGGACATTCCATCATCCCCGGTCAGGACTCATGTAGAGGAAGACCATCGTCCTCTACATTTGGTGACCCGGACAACGACCACCATATTCGGTGTAATTCGGCTTCCTACCATCTAAAATTCCACAACGACGGCTGTTGTCGGGCAGCAAGATCCGCTCTCTTGCTGAAGACAGCAGACGATGGGGCTAGGGCCCGCCTATCGTGAGTCACCGAGCTCGTCTCTCCAACGGGGCTCGTAATAGGAGGCTACGCTCGCTTCTTCTGATCCGACACTCTCCGGCTTCAACACCCGGTACCGGACGAGGTACACCGTGGTCCCGCAAACTTCTCAAGGCCTCGACGTACTTTCCGATGGCACCTCGGACATCACCAGCGACCGTTCAGTTGGCAACACGCTCCTCTTCCGGTATCGGTAAGTCGCTGTTCTTCCGCCCTGACGCCGCATATGCGTCAGCTCGGCAACGCTTTCCGGAAGACGCTCGCGGAAAAGTCTCACGCTGCCCCCATCATCCTGCTTCCACTTGACACGACGCCAGCTGATCACTGGCGCAGCAGTACAACGCACAGCGCACTACATCGACCGTCCGCAGCAACGTTCTACAACGAATGTCCACGCCCGCTATCCTGCCGCGCCTGCTTCCGCGAACTCAAGCAGTATGCAAAGCTTTCCCACGTCCACGTGACATCACCATTCTTATCGTCTTAGTATTGACGCGAACCTCAACCACTCAACCGCAAGCCCAGCTCCTCGTATAAAAGGGGGGGGGGAGTAACGTGGCGGCCCGTGGAAGACGATGAAGTGCTGCATCTACTGCCACGCGCTACGGCGCTGCGCGAAATTTTTATCGGCACCGTCCCAGCGTGAGGTCACGCACATCTGCCCGCTGGGACATTGCATCATCGCCGGTCAGGGCTCATGTAGAGGAAGACCGTCGTCCTCTGCAAGATTTATATTGTCTTCCGTTGAGCACGTTGTAGTGACACAGAACTTAAAGAGACGGTATCGCACCCCCTGCCTGTCTCATAAAGTGTACCATTCGATTGCCCTTTGTTGAAAATGGAATACTGCGAATTTAGCCGACAAAACGCGCCACAGTCATTAAATAACCGAATTAAATTGATAAACATGCAGAGCATGCCGCCACCTGTATTGGCAACAATAAGAACGGCCACGCCGCCCTGCGGGAAAGTCCGTGATAGGATACAGAAATCGTCTGCTTTTGCGCGCGCTAGTACATAGGCGTGAGCGGACGACTTTCAGAAGTTGCTGGGCATTGCGCCAACTCTCGTACATTTTCTTTCTGTTCTCAGGTGAAAAACGCACATTCTAAGAAGTGCAAGCATAACGGTTTAGAAAACTACGTTAATCCTCAGAGACAAGTTAAAAGTCGTAGGACAACCCCACCCACAATCACAAATCTGAAGTCGCTGGCCATCAGCTCCGACCAAAAATATATTACGCGCGGTTCCATCACACTACCATCGCACACTGATCATGACAGCGAAAAAATGGCGATGAAGCAAGTGAACTGGTGAAGATGGTGCGTAATGTAAAAACCCCGAGACTAGGGAACACTGATCATGCTTCGAAATGAAGTGTGGCTGACAACGTACATGGAGAAGGGGTGCGTGTTTATTTAAAAACCGCATTGAATACTCGCGGAAAGAAAACACGTGACTTAGCTTCCACGTATTCGATTATGCGCCACATTATCAGAGACCGCACAGTCAATGTTCGGACTACATGCACCGCTGGCGGAGCTATATGACTGAGTGTCCCCATTTCGAGAGCAAAGGGGTAACTCAACCCAAGGTGCTTCTCCAACTTACAATTACCATGCAAAGGACGACGTTCCCGCAGGCCGACGTCATACGTGACGTAGGCATGACACAAGCGCAGGTTCCGTCGTCTGCTCTTACGGCATGTTTCGACAAATTCCTCGAAAACGACTTGGTTATTCAGAATGGAACTTTGACGGTCGTATGTGTACAGTACTCGTGTAGCTAGTTTTGGCTAAGTTTGGCTAAGACCGTCCCTTTAAAACTGATCTGTTTAAACGCTCCCAGTGTTGTTAACAAAAAGATAGGGATTGGAAGTGTCTTGTTTGAACATAATCCTCATGAGTAACGATAATTGAAACCCGGTTGAGTCCAGAAATTGAGAGTGCTGAGATTTTTCCTGGCAGTTACAGCGTAATCAGGAATAATAGAATATCTCGGGGGGGGGGGGGAGGTGTTGCCATACTACTAAAGAATGATTTCCAGTTTATTGCATAACCTTCTGCAGATTTCGAAAGCGTATGGTGCATACTGTTTTCAGACAAAGGGACTGTGACGATAGGGGTTGTATATAGGCCCCCTAGTGCTGATGTAGCGGTGATTAAGGGATTGTCTGACCATATAAGCAAGTTTGCTAAAACAACGCAAAAGATGGTTATGTGCGGTGATTTTAATCTCGATGGTGTGGACTGGAATAGTATGATGTGTCTTTATGTCATAAAGGTGCTAGCGCTGAACTTCTTTGTGATACGATGTTTTGAGTTCAACTTATTAAGACAGTATATAAACCTACTAGGTTTACTTCCACAACTGCATCGCAACTGGATTTGGTGTTTGTGAGTCAGACATTAAATGTTTCTCCTCGCAATATTTTTGATGGCATTTCTGATCATTCTGTTGTACGACTAACTTTCGATTTAGTCCCTGCTCGCACAACCAGTAAGCGGTTTACCACAACCCACAATTTTGCAAATGCTGATGATGTCGGTATTCCGGATCATTTGGCACACGAATTTGATCGTTTTCGCGACGCGTCAGTAAGGGGTGATTCTAATGAGCTCTGGTCACTCTTTCTCAATATTGTACAACATTCTGCTCAGACATTTGTTCCAATTAGAAAGAGGCAGGTCGCAACGCGCAAGGAAAAACCCACGGATTGATCGTGAAATAATTCATTTGAAACGCCGTCTTAATAGGATTACAAAACAGCCTCACCCTAACTCCCAACGGGTTACTGACCTTAGGAGAGAACAGAGAAACAGAATACGTGATAGGAAATTTTAGTCTTACAATCAGGCCCTAGCGAGGTTCATAGTGGAATCACCACCCAAGTTCTGGCGTTACGTTGTAACGCCTAAGAAAAGTTCTGATGCGATCTCATCCAGCAACCAACTCAGATCCGATAGAACATGATTAAGAACGCGGAGGGACAGGGACAAACAGACACGGAGGCGGTCAACGTTCAACGCCTCCGTGTGTGTTTGTCCCTGTCCCTCCGCGTCCGTAATTGTTATGTCCCAACCAACACGCTCTACACCTTCTCGCAGATCCGCAATCATGTAATCTGTAGTGTATGTTGCGGATGCGGATCGGACGCGGATAACGTGTGCGCGGATGCGGATCGGATGCGGATGCCAAAAATCTCATCCGCGCAGGGCTCTATGCAAACGGTTCCGAGGCGGCCGTACATCAATATAACACGATCCCGGGCGGGGCGGCTAGAAGACCAGTGTCAGAGTTCCTGAGAACATCAAACTTGTGGAGCGCCTGATCCTCAAGGACCGACGGATAACATGTCTCAAACTCGGACCTTTCTGTGGGAATGTTAAACCCTATTATGCATAACCTCCGGTTTCGGAAAGCTATTGCCCGTTGGGTCCCGAGGCAGATGTCCGTGTTTGGCCGGCAGAGAAGGCAGGAAATGTGCCAAGAGCTAAGGTATCGTTTCGACACTGAAGGACGGCCGTACCTTGATCGGATTACCATGTGCGATGAAACGCGGGCGCAGCATTTCACTCCTGAGTCTAAACGCGCATCAAAACCGTGGAAGCATCCGGGTTCGCCAGCTCCCTAGAAGTTCCGAAGCACACAGTCTGATGGTAAGGTCATGGCCATGATTTTCTGGGACAAGGCTGGCGTTGTTCATGTTGATTTTCTACCCATGGTACTACCATCAATAGTGCACATTACTGGGATGGGTGCTCTCAGGGATGCGCACAAGGCGCTGATGCAGAGGCGGCCGGGTCTCATCACCAAGGGAGTCCACCTCCTACAGGCTAATGCACGCCACCATACCGCGCATTTCACGACACGCACCTGCTAAGTTGTTGCTGAGGGAGTTGCTGCCACATCCTCCTTACAGTCCAGACCTCGCCGCCAGCGATTTTCATCACTTCGGGCCACTTAAGGCTGTTCCTTGGGGGCCACTTCAGCTGCGACGACGAGATCAAAAATGCGGTCCGATCACGGCTGCCAGGCGCCGGTAAGGATTTCTACGCTGCTGGTATCGAGGCCCCCGTGAAACGTTGGGACAAATGCATTAGTACAGCTGGAGATTACGTTGAAACATTGAGCTAATGCCTTGCCTGTGCGTTAGTTTTACCTTTGCGAAAAATGAAAAGTCCCGGTTTGACACCCCTCGTATAGTGAGACAATCCCTTAATTACCGCTACATCAGCACAAGGGGGCCTATATACAACCCCTATCGTCACAGTCCCATTGTCTGTAAAGAGGTTGCACCACACGCTTTCAAAATCTGCATGTGGTCATGCAATAAACTAGAAATCTCTATTTATTAGTATCGCAACACCCCCACCCCCACCCCACCACCCCACCACCCCACCCCGAGATATTCTATCCCTCCTCATTACACTGTAGCCGCCAGGAAAAATCCCAGCGCACTGAATTTCTGAATTCAACCAGGTTTCCGTTATCGCCAACTCATCAGGATTATGTTGAAACGAGACAGTTTCAATCTCTATCTTTTTGTTAACAACACAGCGAGCGTTTAAACAGATAAGCGTTAAGTTAGACGTGGAATCTGCTTAACGCGCTTCAACTGCGTGTCATAAATGAATTATTTATCAGGAATGTAAATCTTATCATTGCGCACTCGGTAGGGCTCTCGGCTTACCTTGGCGTACTTCAGCAACTCTGCCCTTTCTAATCGGACCGCGAGGAAAAATCCTCATTGGTGTATATATTTTAACCGCGCTGCTTCTTAGAACCCGGTAGCACCTCTATATCACTACTGTGATCTGAGTTGCAGAGGACGATGGTGTACCTGAACATGAGTCATGACAGACGATGATGGAATGACCCAGCGGACGGATATGCGTGGCCTCACGCTAGGACGGTGCCGATAGAACTGTCGTGCCAGCGCCGTAGCGCGTGGCAGCAGAGGCACCTCTTCATCGTGTCAAGTGGAAGCAGGATGATGGGGGCAGCGTGAGACATTTCCGCGAGCGTCTTCCGGAAAGCGTTGCCGAGCTGACGCATGTGCGGCGTCAGGGCGGAAGAACAACGACTTACCGATACCGGTAGTGGAGCGTGTTGCTCATCGAACGGTCGCTGGTGATGCCCGGGGGTGCCATCGCGAAGTACGTGGAGACCTGGAGAAGGGTGAGGGACCACGGGGTACCGCGACCAGTTGGGGCGTTCAAGCCGAAGAGTGCCGGGTCATAAGAAGCGAGCGTAGCCTCCGATTACGAGCCCCGTTGGAGGGACGTGCTCGGTGACTCACGATAGGCGGGCCCTAGCGCCATCGTCTGTTGTCGTCAGCAAGAGAGCGGATCTTGCTGCCCGACAACAGCCGTCGTTGTGAAATTTTAGATGGTAGGAATCCGAATTACGCCGAACATGGTGTTCGTTGTTCGGGTCACCAAATGTAGAGGACGATGGTCTTCCTCTACATGAGTCCTGACCCGACGACGATGGAATGTCCCAGCGGCCAGATGTGCGTGGCCTCACGCTAGGACGGTGCCGATAGAACTTGTATATGGCGGGCTAGCCCCTTCTAGCCCTTCTAGCCCGCCATACTTGTACCAGCGCAGTAGCGCGTGGCAGCCACTGATCTCTATCTATAAAGGCTGGATGGCGCATGGGAGAGGGGCTCGCGGGGGAGAGGCGGGCATTCGGGCCGCCATGTTGGGAGGCCCTAAAGCGCAGTGTGCGCCCATAGAAAACAATGGGAGGCAACGGAGATTGTGAGTATTTATAGCGCTGCAGCCGTTGATCGTTGCTTGTCATCACACAATTTTGTAAGGTGCCAGTATACTGATGTATCCTAACAGTGTTTCACATGTGTCCTGCCGTTCGATTCTTAATTACGTTATGTTTTGCATTCCGAAACTAGACCGTCACAGCAGTGCAGCGCAGGGGATTGTACTACAGTACGTTTCCCAGCCAATATTTCAACAAGAAACGATGTGAGGTTAACAACCACCATGTATGTAATATCCCGTGCTGCGTTCTGGACAAAAATTGTTCCATAAAGAACGGTCCGGGAAAGGATATACTCGCATGGCAGAAAGAGATCGTTCTGTAGAATCACAGCCGTTGTTTTAGCCGTGTATCGGTTTCGTATGATTTATATCAAGCACCGCCGCAGAAAGTGTCTTTTAGTGAACGACTGCGGTGCTTTGCCTCGCAAATGTGGACACACCGAAGCAGCCCAAATACGTTGTGAGCGTGATTTAAGTGCTTCACGCAATTAGAACACGCTCTTTAGGACAGTTAATCAGGTAGTGATGTAAGCTTAATCAATTAAGTTACTTAAAAGTGGTAACACCTCCTTGAGACACAAGATTTACCTCTTTTTGAAGTACAGCCCTTCTATGTTTGTTTGTTTCTTCCTTCATTTGTTCTGATTATTTGCAGGCGCGGTTGTGCCAAACTGAATGTCCTTCTCGAGTACTCACATGCTTTTGCTGAATACAACTGCAGCGTGAGCAAAGCTGCTTAGGAACGGGGGCCTGCTATCCAGTGCTGACTTTGTCATTCTTGTTATGTGGAGCACGTTCGAAAAAATGCAGCTGCACATCTGAAACTCCAATGAGTATCATCGTCATCTAAAAGAGAGCGTCGTAGCACCGTTGTGAGACCAGACACGCTTTCTGAATATCTTCTATGGTACCTTCCGCAGTTTGCGCAATTTTGTTCAGCATCGAAGTCTCTCATAGGAACCACTTTGCATCAACTGTGACTCCCATCTTACATTTTGATGTGCAAGGGCCTTCTTGCACTACACACGTATGGTCTGCAACAGGATAATTGCAGCAGGACGATTTGGAGCTTGAAACAGTTGTGATTTTGTCATTTTGGCCCTCGTGTACCCCGTCTGTGAAACGTAAACAAAAAAAAATCTAACACGATATGCTTTTGTAAAGAAGGTCACTGATGATGGGTAAAGAGAATATACAAGTTCAAGTTTATTCAACATTTTATATCATACATTATATTATTCAACATTTTATATCAAGTTTATACAACATCAAGTTTATTCAAGTTATTTCTTGCACTTATGCGTTTATGAACGTGCAGGGAGGTCACAAAAGACTACATTTATTGTTTTATGACCTTGCTACAATGACAATATATATTTTAGGAATGACAATGGACAGGTACTCTCTCTAAATTTGTAGCACTCAATTTTAGGTTAGAATGAGCAATGAATAGCAACTTCCCTCCTGGTATTTTCTTATATATGATGAATTTTGAATTTAATGTGATCAAATATGTATAAGAATATAATATGTGATAAATGAATGTGATCAACAGTAGATGTAAACAACACCAGTAGCCAGAGAAGTGCATTATCAAGAAATAATTTTCTTCTTATAGCATATATGTGCATGCCTATTAACTGAAACAATTATCACGGTTCTCACGGTTTTAATTTCTGAGAGTGTACTGTAGAGACGGCTTAGATCTACAACAGTTAATACAAGGTATTATATACTGTGAATACATTTAAAAATCCCATGTGACACATACTTTCTGGAGGTGCTGTGGTAATGAAAGTTTGTGGGCATTACGCAGGTTCTGCACCCATTTCTTGAGTATGTCGAGGCAGCTGTGAAGTAACCAGCATTGATGATGATTATTCCAATTTTTATGGTGCATCGACAACAAAGGAAATAATACATCAGAACATTGGTTTGGGTGCAACCAGTTAAAAATGAATATGTTGTTTAATAAATGCATTGGACAAGTGTTAAAACATTAGCTTAAAACATGGTTTACAATCCCTGTATCTTCTCAAAATTAAAAAGATGAAAAACTATTCTAAAAAGAATATGGGGAACTCTTCTAAAAAGAATTATAATCTCTAATTATTATATTGCTGGGTGAAGGAGCCTAAAGTGTAAGGTGTGTTTCTGATGTGAACATGTAAGAAAATATGCAAAACTGAGAGAGGCTAACCACAGTGCGTGCACTGAGGTTGTTCCTTCCTGTAAAGTAGAAACCAGTGGATGAGGAACGTGATACTTACCTGTACACCCAGCCGTATCACACTACACAGATTATTCACTGGGTAGCCCTCATGACGAAACCTGTATTGAGAGACCACTTTTGCCTTAAAAACTGCTTCAAATAGCACGACACGCTACAAATTATTACTATCGTAACAAGCTGACGATACAGCTCAGACAAAGGCGTTATTCAAGTCGCGCCACACCACCGTTACGTAGGATTCTTTCTCACAAATCAAACCAAGGCACAAAACAATACCAATACATGAAAAAAGGTGACAATCGTGGTCTCATTATGACGTAATACCGAACTTGTGCGCGAAGGTAATTCAAAGAAATGAATGTGGCACTTGCTTCCGCAGAGAACACCGTGTACCATGCTAGCAATGCATGCAAAAAAGCGCTCGAGTGCTCGCACATATATTGATGACAACACTACCTGTGTAGTGTAACGTGTTCTTTCAAGCATATTATGCACTCAAACTGTATTTGCCGCCGGGTAAAATGCAAGTGTGCTCGATTGAACGTCGGAAGAGCGATCAAGCAACCTGCATCCAGTGCTCGTTTTGGGCAAAAAAACACTTCATAATGGTCAACTAAATATACAGAATGAACGCCTATTTATTCCTCGATAAAGAGTGACTCACTTGTATAAATTTAGGCCCTGTAACCTTGCCAGTACGGTTGGTACGACCGTAATTGCAAGAAGTTGCCATGATCGCTGCGGCGACTGTTGTGGGCACCGTAAGATGGCGGCCGGTTTCTTCACGCTCGCGCTCCCTATCCGCGATCCAGCCTTTTACAATCGAATTCAGTGGTGGCAGCAGAGGCACCTCTTCATCGTCTTCCACGGGCCGCCATACTCTTATAGTGAAACGCAAATCAAACGCCTATGAAACGCAAATCAATTTTTTAAAAACCGAAGAGGCGACGCCGTTCTCTGAATCGGTGAACTGTCGTTTCACTATAAACAATAGGAAAGGCCAGTGCGATCATATTATTTTTTTATCATTGCACAACCGAATTGGTACCAGCATAATGACCTCGAAAGTACTTATCATTATGATCTTGGTGCGCATGATAGGAACCTCTAACTGCAAATCTTTCGAGGTGCGAGAAGGCCCATCATGGCCCCGGCATAGGGTTGTGTATGAATGGGTTCCACTTGAGTTCAGTATACCAATACTGCTTCTCTCTGTGCTACTAACCATTCTTTGTAAGACGCGTTGCTACAGCATGTGGTTCGACGTCTTACCCCCGGGACCAATTATTTGTGTGTGATACCCACACACAAATTGGTGGCGGTGGTGGTGGAGGTGCGAGGGTCAGAGGGGGTTATCCCCCTCTGAGACCATCACTTATACGCTAATAATTATAAAATTCAATGCAAATACAAATTGCTGACTTGGCTGAAATTCTTGGAGGTCCCTCCACCGAAACCTGTGCGACAAAGGTTCGTGGCCAGAACGCCCTAAGGGAACCGTAAAACTTAATTGGCGAAACAGATATGTCGACATCCAAATTTTGGCTTAAGTTAGAGTGTGCGATAGAGTGGGCAGCTATTCGCAGGGTATTATATTACCATCTTTCGGTTTTTATCAACAAATTAATTTTCCCACACAGGTAACGGGTATTACGTGCAGTACGGTATATCACATTCTTACAAGTACAAATAATTCTGAAGTGCAGGCTACTGTGCTCAAGTACGATACAGCTTATCTTTATCCTATGCATCTGGATCTCGCTATATCCTGACCGCACATTGCCCTGCCACGAAATCCCCCGAGGCGATACCACTCAAAGAATTAAGTTCGGCAAATGTAGTTGATGCACTGCTGTCAATCTTTGCTCGGGTGGGCTTTCCGGCAGGGATACAGTGTGATAACGGCAGCGTATTCACGAGTGCCCTAACGACGACGTTCTTTGAAAGATGTGGAATGAAGGTGCTTCATAGTTCCATTTACCATCCGCAATCTAATAGTGTTGAACGAGTCCACTCTGTTTTAAAGCGGGTGCTGCGTTCCCTGTGCTTCGAGCATAAAAGAGATTGGGAAGCTTGTTTGCCGGCGGCTATGTTCGCGCTCCGTTGTGCACCCCATGATACGACAGGCTTTTCTCCAGCCGAATTAGTCTACGGAAGAAGCCTAAGGTGCCCTTTGCGTATGCTACGGGAGTCATTGGAGGGGCAAGGGGAACACCCCACGGTGGTCGAGTACGTGTTAAATCTCCTAGATCGGTTGAGCCATGCCAAGGAGGTAGTCGGAGAAAACATGAGATCCGCCCAGCAGAAAGCAAAGGCTTACTATGATAAGAGTGCCCGAAAGCGTTCTTTTGCAGTCGGAGACCAGGTGATGCTGCTTAAACCGTCTAAACAAAATAAGTTAGAGGTGCAGTGGGAAGGACCCGCTAACGTACTCCAAAAGATTTCGGAGACGAATTACGCGGTGGAAATGGGAAACCGGCAAAAAAAGGTTAAGGTGTACCACTGCAATCTAATGAAGCCCCGCAGAGAAAGGGAGGCTGTTGTAAACATGACATTAAACGCGCTCGAGGAGGAACATAACGAAATTCCTGATGTCGGCACCAACAAAGAGCTTACGACAGCAGAAATTTTCGAAACCGCTCGTGTAGGTGAAAATCTAGAACCGTCGCAGGTGGAGGATCTAAAGAGAGTCATTGAAGAATTTCGACCCCTATTTTCTGAGAAGCCGGGAAAAACTTCGCTGCTATAGCGCACGATATCGAGCTCACAAGTGAACAACCTGTACGTTCGAAGCCCTATCGAATGTCCCCGAGACAGAAGGATATCATGCAGGTCGAAATCCAGAAAATGTTGGAATTGGGAGTGATAGAACCGGCCGAGAGTGATTTCACGTCACCCATGATTCTGGTTGAGGTCCCTGGGAAAGACCCCCGTCCGTGTATAGATTACCGTCGACTTAATTCTATAACACGTGACGAAACGTATCCCATACGGAACATCGAGGAGCGGTTAGAATCGGTAAGTGGGGCCAAGTTCATTTCGACGCTGGATTTGGTAAGGGGATACTAGCAGGTCCCTCTTACGGAGCGTGCGAGTCGTTACGCAGCGTTTGTTTCCCCGTTTGGTACCTATCGCCCTGTCATGTTAGCGTTCGGACTTAAGAACGCGCCGTTTTGCTTTTCGAAGCTGATGGATCGAGTTCTTCATGGATTGGGCGACTTTGCACTACCGTATTTAGATGACGTTGCCGTGTTTTCGAATAGCTGGGAGGAGCACGTTATGCACCTGCGAACTGTGCTACGTAAACTTCAGGAGGCAGGTCTCACGGCAAAAATCGCCGCCGTCGTCAACTACCCCCGTCCCACGACCAAGTCCGCCATACGAGCATTCCTCGGTCTTACCGGATACTATCAGCATTATATTTCCAACTATTCGCGCTTAGCCAGCCCGCTAACTGATGCGCTGCGGAAAAATGCACCACAAACCGTCGTGTGGGACTCTCAGAAAGAGGAGTCCTTTCAATCACTATAGACTGCGTTAACTCGCAAACCCGTGCTGGTCGCACCGGATTACACACGCACGTTTATCGTCCAATGTGACGCAAGCGATCGAGGGTTGGGCGCCGTTCTCTGTCAACTAGATGAACGCGGCAGAGAACGACCGGTTCTATTCGTAAGCCGCAAGCTAACCATTGGTGATGAGGCGTACAGTGCGTCAGAAAAGGAGTGCGCGTGCCTCGTGTGGGCAGTGCAGAAGCTGTCGTGCTATTTGTCTGGGGCAAAGTTCATCATCGAAACAGACCACTGCCCGCTGACATGGCTGCAAAACATGTCCTCCAAAAACGGCCGCTTGCTCCGGTGGAGCTTGGTGCTCCAACAATATAATTTTGATATACGGTACAAAAAAGGGAGCCTCAATGGTAAAGCCGATGGCCTGAGTCGGGGCTTCTAGCCGCTGGATAAGCTCGAGTCAATTGATCCTGCTGTAAATCACTTGTAAACTTCGACTACATTGTATCTTTGGCTCATGTGCTTTAAAGAATTCACGAACCTTCCTTTAGTGTTAGGAGATTGATAATCATATTGTGATTATGCGACGCAAAATGGCTTGAATAATTGTAAATGTATTCACAGCCTGGCTGTAGTCAGGTCAGGAAACGCAGAGCGCTTCCTGTGTGTGGGGCTGCGGGTTGGCGTGGTTGTTCTTCCGTTGTTTTCTGTTGCTGTGACCTGTTCTCCAGACCGTCAAAGATCGGGGTCCAGAACTTCTAGTCCGAAGGGTCCCCATCTCCTGGACGAGCTTTTCGCAACCCGAGCCCATCAAAGACCCAGGGTGTCCCGCAGAAAGAAAGAAAGAGTCTGGCCACCATATCAGCGGAGCCCTCATCTCATCAACTCAGCGGAGCAGCGTCAGGAACTGCAACCCCTTCGTGATGACCAGCCCGGTGAGGGAGGTGTTGTTGAGACATGGCTGCCATCTTTTCATGCTACTTGGCGCCAAACCACGAGGGAGGCCTGTGCAGCTCCAAGAACGGATTCGGGTCAGCCGTGGATAAGAGCCCTTTCATCCCGCTGACCAAACCAGACATCGCTGGCCGAGTCAATAGGCAGTGCGCCCTAGTTCCCAGACTGTGGGATGGATTTGTGGAACGGATCTGACGCACGGACTTTGCATATAATGCTTAGAGATGACGTCCTTCCGTTTATGTTTCCTATTTAAGCGCGGGACCCCAATTCTTGAGTTGTATGTCTTGTCTTCAGTCGTCATCATGCTGCAATAAATGCTTGTTATGGTTACGAAGACCGGACCCCTGATCCTCTACCTCCATCACGCTACCACTCGGAGACTTGGTTCCCAACAGTGACTACCCCTGCTCAGTGCACTACTATGTGATAGTATGGGACTCCCTGCATAATTTATGACTTGTTATGAGTATTTTTTTGCTTACAGCAACAAATTGACTTTTTATGACTATGCTTACTCTATGCACAACTATGGGACGGTATAGGACTACCTGCACGATTTATGACACGTTTTAGCTATTTCGTCCTTTACAGCCATAAATTGACTTTTCTGTGAATATGCCTACTCTATGCACTACCATGGGATAGTATGGGACTACCTGCATGGTTTATGAACTGGTATGACTATTTCCTTGTTTATGGCCATACGGTGACCCTTTTGTGACTATCACTGTTCAATGCACTCCTATGTAATAGTACGGGACTTCCTGCTTGATTTATGACCTATCATGACTATTTCCTTGTTTACGTGTATAAATTGATTTTTGTGATTATGCCTACTCTATGCACTACTATGGGATGGGATGGGACTGCATGCACGATTTGTGACCTGTTTTGACTATTCCTCGTTTACAGCCATAAATTGACTTTTTGTGAATATGCCTACTCTATGCACTACCATGGGATAGTATGGGACTACCTGCATGGTTTATGACCTTACATGACTATTTCCTTGTTTACGGCTATAAATTGACTTTTTATGACCATACCTACTTTATGCGCTAACCCCTATGGGATGGTATGGGACTACCTTTATGATTTATGACCTGATATGACTATTTCCCTGTTTATGGCTATAAATTGACTTTTTATGACTATACCTACTCTATGCGTTGCTATGGGATGGCATGGGACTACCTACATGATTTATGACCTTATATGACTATTTTCTTGTTGATGGCCATAGAGTGACTTTTTTGTGACTATGCCTACTCTATGCACTACTGTGGTATGGTATAGGACTACGTGCATGGTTTATGACCTGATATGGCTATTTCCTTGTTTCTGGCTATAAATTGACTTTTTATGACAATACCTACTCTATGCGCTACTATGGGATGGTATGGGACTACCTACATGTTTTATGACCTGATATGACTATTTTCTTGTTTATGGCTATAAAATGACTTTTTTGTGACTATGGCCACCCTATGCACTACTATGGTATGGTATAGGACTACCTGCTTGATTTATGACCTGATATGACTATTTCCTTGTCTATGGCTATAAATTAACCTTTTTGTGAGTATCGCTGTTCAGTGCACTCCTATATGATACTAAGAGACTACGTTCATGATTTATTACCTATTTTGACTAAATATTTCCTTGTTTACAGGTATAAATTGATTTGTATGACTATGCCTACTCTCTGCACTACTATGGGATAGTATGGGACTACCTGCACGATTTGTGACCTGATAACACTATTTCCTTGTTTATGGCTATAAATTGACTTTTTATGACTATAACTACTCGATGCGCTACTATGGGATGGTATGGGACTACCTGCACGATTTATGGCCTCATATGACCATTGCCTTGTTTATGGGTATACTTTTCTATGACCAGGACTACTCTATGCACCACAATTGGATGGTATGGGACTATGTGTATGCTTTATGACCTGTTATGACTCTTTCCTTGTTTCTGGCTTCCTGCATGCACTATTGTTTAGTAATATGGGACTACCTGCAATGTTTATGACCAGTTATGATTATTCCCTCGTTTGCAGCTATAAATTGACTATCGCTGGTAAATGCACTACTATGCTATAGTATGGGAGCACATGCATGATCTTGTCGCTGCGCCAGAAACCTACCAATCACCATCATCATCAACATGCATGATCTATAACCTGTTATGACTATTTCATTGTTGTTAAAGGAAAATTTATTATGAAAGTAATATACAGGCTGTACCAAACCCGTGCTTACAACAATATGATTTTTTTATGACTGTGTGTACTATTGAACTACCGTGGGGTAATTTAAGATATTGAATGTTTCTTGACCTGTTACGACTATTTTCTCGTTTGTAGCTACAAATTGATTTTTATGCATATAACTATTCTTTGCACAACAAAGGGATATTATAAGACTACCTATGACCTGGCCCTACCTATGACCCTATAATCTATGACCTGGTTTACAGCTACAAATGATCTTTTTGTGACTACGACTACAGTGTGTACTAGAACGGAATACAACAACAGTAACAACTTAAGATGATGAATGAGGAGTTTCATGTGTCCAGAAAGGTCAAAAGAGCTTTGATCGCAGAGCGTTGGTGGGCTGGATCTGGCCAGGAATAGCACGAGACTATCCTGCACGGTTTATGACATGTTGTGACTGTTCCATTTTCGCGGCTTCAAATGAACTTTGGGTTGAGCGATGGGATAGTATAAGGCTACGTTCACAATAACGCATGCTATGTGAGCATTCAAGAACTAGACTCACGTCATTTTAACACAGAAGGCCTGTGACGCGAAAAGAGATCAATGTATAGATCAATCTAGAGATCAATGCGATAGATTGTATGGAAACATGAAGAGCATATAAAGAACTGATTACCAGGATGTCGTATTGTCATGTGCATGTCATTGCTGACCAACTTACATTTGGAAAAAGGCAAGAAAAACAAGGGGGCTTTTCGATGAATGCCTTATTTCAATTGTTCTTGTTCCTAGGAAACTCGAAGGTAGTATTGTGCTTGTCTATTTGTATGTTCCAGCTTCAAAGCAACTACTTTCCGGGTAGTTCGCGTTAGTTCCAGGTAATCTCATACTATCTCATAGTGGTGCACGTAGTAGTCAAAGCCAAAAATTTCATTTATAGGCGTAAACAAGGAAGTACTGATCACATGTTTTATATTATGCAGGTGATCCCATATTACCCCACCGCAGTGCATTGAGTAATCCAGTCATAGAAAGTCAAATTATAGCGGCAAAGAAGGAAATAGTCGATACAGTCCATAAATCATGCAGGTAGTCGCATCACATCTCATTGTAGTGCATAGAGCAGTAGCATAGCAGTGCGTGGCAGCAGTCACAAAAGTCAATTTATAGTTATAAACAAGAAAATAGTCATAACAGCTCATACATCATGCAGGTAGTCCCATACAATCCCATGGCAGTGCATAGGGTAGGCACAGTCACAAAAAAGTCAATTTATGGGTGTAAACGAGGAAGTAGCCAAAACAGGCCGTAAATCATGCAGGCAGTCCCATACCATCGAATAGCAGTGCTTGGAGTAGCCATAGTCATAAAAAGTCAATTTATATTTATAAACAAGGAAATAGTCAAAACAGGTCATAAATCATGCACCTAGTATCATAATATCACATAGGAGTGCATTGAACAGCGATAGTCATAAAAAGGTAAATTTGTAGCCATAAACAAGGAAATGGTCATATCAGGTCATAAATCACGCAGGTAGTCCTATACCATACCATAGTAGTGCATATAGTATGCATGGTCACAAAAAGTCATGTTATAGCCACAAACAAGGAAATAGTCATATCAGGTCATAAATCATGTAGATAGTCCCATACTATCCCATTGTAGTGCATAGAGTAGGCATATTCACAAAAAAGTAAATTTATGGCTGTAAAGGACGAAATAGTCAAAACGGGTCATAAATCGTTACAGGTAGTCCTATACCATCTCATAGTAGTGCATAGAGTAGGCATAGTCATAAAAAGTCAATTTGTAGCCGTAAACAAGGAAATACTCATAACAAGTCATAAATTATGTAGGTAGTCCCATACTATCACATAGTAGTGCACTGAGCAGGGGTAGTCACAAAAAGTCAGTGTATTGCTGTAAACGAGGAAATAGTCAAAATAGGTCATAAATCATACAGGTAGTGCTCATTGTCGCACTGTAGTGAAAAGAGTAGTGAAAAGATTACCCGAGAATTTAGGATTGAATTCCACAGCATAAGGATTAAAATCGGTTGCACCAGGATTAAATTTAACAGAACAAGGATTAAATCCCACGGTATAATGATTAAAAGTGGCGGCATAAGGATTAAATCCAGCGAAACAAGGATTAAAAGTGGCGGCATGAGGATTAAATTCCACGGTATAAGGATGAAATTCCGCGGTATAAGGATTAAATACGACGGGAAAACCTGTAGACTCAGCATTCCAGCAATACAGATATTATGCAGCCATAAACTAATCATGTGGATCCAGATAGTACTGTACTGATGTCTGTGTTTCTTAATTAAATATCCGTTTAACTTAGCTAATACCGTCTCAAGAAAATATTAATAATGAGGGGGGATATACGTTTATTTCGGAAAGGTCAGCCTGACCGAAGGTCGGCTTGCTATTCCTAAATCAAAATATATCGCAAAGATGAAGTAAAACCAAATATAAGATGATGAGGGTGGCGTGATGTGTAGATGACATGAAAGGTCAACTCATAATTTGTTCATGAGGTCTGTCGTGTGGAGGAAGTCGAGGAAAGCTCGAGTGACGCACCACTGACGGGAGTGTCGAACAGGGCCAATTAATACAGGAAGGTCTATGTGTGTGTGCCCCAGAGCAGTCAGGCGTCCTTTGAGGGTGTCGCGTGCAGTGTCGTAACGTCTGCAGTGCAGTAGTAGATGCGCTGTGTCTGCTTCCACAAATAACAATGATGTGATGCAGCACGTTGCAGAAGTAAAGATACAAATAAACCATAAAGGTATAAAAAAATCGGAAGGTATAAGCAGCCTCATACCGTGAAAGGCATAGCCTGGTGATCTATTCTTGGTACAGGATATAAACGCGTGGTAATGAGGTATAAGTATGTTACGTTAGCCCTCCTTTATACCTCTTTCATACCCTTGAGAAGGGTTGGAGGTGTAAATAACAAATTTGTACCTCTTCTATACCCTCCAAAGTTATATACCCGAAGCAGAAAGTATAAAAGAGGTATAAGAGCACATTATTATACCTAATTTATACCTTTTTTTCTAACAGTGTAATGTGTGTGCAAAAGTGTGTGCAAAAAGGGCAAAAGAGCGTTGATCGCAGAGCGTTGGTGGGCTGCATTCGGCCGGGGACCAAACAATTCTTACAGGAAGAAGAGGACGAGAGTCTGCCTGACTACGAGACCATGAGGGATGGCGCTTCGAGAAGGTTGGTAATAGGAGCAATTATGAAGAATGCGCTCCGGGTCATCTAGAGCACCGCAGTGACAGCCAACTTCTCTCAAGCTAATCGCTAACAGCTTCTCAACGCGAAATAATTGGAACAGTCAATCAGAATTGCCATTTACCAAAGTGCAAAGTTGCGGTAGTTGGTGTGACATTACTGGTTTAGGCTGCCAAATGGAATTTCAATATTTTTCAGCATGGTGCCGATTGAGTCAGCTCCCCTTCTTGTCTTCTGTGGAATTTGATTATCTAACTGAGAGTCGCACAGATCGTGATATCGCCGTTTGAGTTGCTAAACCTGCTGTCATTGCTGTTGACGTCATCATATCTTGAGTTCAGATGTTTTTGTTTCCTTGTATTAAATTCGCCAGTTGAGAGTAGACTCTTTCTGTTGTGGTGTCTCCTAAACCAGTAATGGCTATCTACCAATTATCCTGCTAATAAATCTAAGTCAGCGGTGTTTGGACCAGTCGTGCCAATGTTTCCGTGGCAGGATGAATGCACGTACCTTACACTGCAACCTTACAGTTGTCCCATCGGAAATATTCGCTACACAGCGAACAGGTACTTCGTGCCGAAACGTGTGAACAAAACGGACCCCACATAATGAAGTCATGACTGTTACGCTGACGCATTTTGCTCATTACTTTTGACCTTTAGCCACGTCTCGGAGCATTGTGTTACAGCATTAGGATATTTCTGCCAAGAAAATCCACTTAATGAAAAGTCATCCGCAAAAAGTCCTATGTTAGAGGCTTTATTTTCTCAGTAACACATTTTTATGCATTAGTGAGAAACACTAATGGTCCTATTGCTGATCCTTGAGACACACCTGGGTGCACATGTAACAAGGGGGGAAACATTTCGTCACGTATGATAGACCGTAGCCTATTATGTAAACACGAATGGTAACAGGGTCCTCCAGGCTCGGTCACCGTAACGCACCATAGTACACCATGGTATGCGTGAAGAACACACAAGCACACATCCAATATTCATCTATAAAACACGTCAGCAACAGCGGCCACCACAATTTAAGAATATGGCCGCCATTAGCTTGTTACGGCTGCTTCAGCTCAGCTTCTGTGTCTCCTTTGGCCTCCAGCAAAGGTTCCTTGGTCTTCCTCCGTTTCAAAATTTCTTCCTGCCTTTTTTTCCTCTTCTTATCTTCGCTGTGGTTTATCAACATTGCCCTGACGTCATCCCGCACGGCGTCCGTCAAGAAATAATTGATCGCGATTGGTTCGCCCAGATTCCACTCTTGCGCAAACACTCTGGGGTCTCTGGTGGCCAGGTCGTAGCCCGTTTCCGTCTTGAACTGTGCAATGTCGATGACTCGAGTTCCCTGAGAGTAGAGGAGGAAGGCCAGAGTGTGTGGACGTCCAGAGGTTGGAAAGGGACCGCTGTAGAGGATCAGTTCGTCGCCAGAGTACACGTCATCGGTGACGATGTTCACCACCAGCCAATACTGCCAGACAATGAAGGTGATGTCCGTAAGAAGGAGCGTGTACAGGTTCCCTTCTTCCATGGGGAAAGAAACGTTCAAGTGTTCCAGCCAGAGTCGTTGAGCTACGAAAAAATTGCCCATTCGGATTTTGCGGCCGTAGCCGTAGTCGACGTTGATTAGTTGGTTCGGTGCGTCGGTCAAGAAGTGAGGTATGACGCCGTCTCTTGTTAGGTTTCCTCTGTAAGCGTCGAAGGTACCTTGGGGTCTGCCGCTGTCCGCGAATAGGCCATGTGCTTGGGAGTGGCGCTGCGAACGACATTGAAGGGTCAGGATATTTCGAAATGTCGCAAACCATTGTTTGCCGCTATGTGCCGCTTTTTCATTCACAACACGAAATAGGGCCTAAAAGGTTCTGGCGATGCTACGAAGGTCATATTAAGTATTGAGAGCTGGTGTGCTCGAATCTTACCACAGCATGTGCTGTCTTAGGACAGCCGAGTTTTCGAGCACTATTTGAAGACGTGTGTTGCGGTCCTCAAGTCGGACCAGAACTTTCTTGATTTTTTTATTATTGAACTGACAACATCGCAATAAAATCGTAATCGTAAACTCAAAATTGGGGACCAGAACTCTAAAAGCCAGGGCACATGGGGGCCGCGAAATGTACAATGTCTCCCTGCCAGGTGTGGAGCCGTCGGAAGGGGTTACGTGGACGGAGTCCAGGCAGTAATATCAAAAGAAGATTGTGTTCGGGATTCGGAAACATCTACGTGACCGATGCGATGATGTTTTTCAACGTTTCACAGTCTAGTTCGCCATGTTTCTCTTGAAAACAGCGCACATGTTTAAAGAACGAGTTTTAAAGATTCGTGCTGCCTCAGCAGCCATGGAAGCTCTAGCATGGGTGACATCATTGTGACGTAAGCCAGGCACACCAGAGGCGCGATGCCAACAACATCTAGACAGACAAAAGGTACGTTCGATTAGGCCTGCACTCCCTGAACCAGTTCCGGGCAGTGCAGGGCCAGTTCTGAACTAGCGCAGCTCCAGTTCAACGGTGCAACACTAGTGCCGCCGCGAAACGAATATCGAAGTGCAGCGCTAGTGCAACCGTGATAGCGTTGAATCTTCTGCGAATTGACAGGAACCGTGTAGTGAATCGTTATTTCGACTTCGAATTCAAACGTCTCTTCCGGCTCTCTCGGGATAAGTTCGAGAATTTACATTAACTATTACTTGCCTTATGTCGTCTGCTGCCATTGCCGCCATTACTCTGCACTACCGCTGAACTGACCCCTGTGGGAGTGCAGAGTTTCCTTACACTAGGGCTACACTTGGCATGCACTGGTTTGAAACGAACGAGACGGTGCAGGGGGCGCTCGGCTGCACTGGCGAAACGAACGGGCAAGTGCAGCACCACCGGAACTGGTTCAGGCAGTGCAGGCCTAATCGAACGTACCTAAAGCCTGCACATTGCCTCCTCTCCCTCTTCGGGTCGGAATTCGTCTGCTACTGCGATACACCGTTCTGGGAATTCAGGAACCAGCAAATGATTGCAGCTCATCTGCTATTCGTGATTGAACACGGGCGTTCAAAACACGACCCGGATTGGTTGAGGGATGTTACGTCACGTTGACGAGCGACGCGCAAGCTTTGTTATCTAGGTGGTGCTGGCGCAGCGCAGGCGATTGTCTTCGAGCTCGTTTGCTTTTCGTTCGCACAACAGTATGCCGATAAATGCGCCGACTTTCGCTTATCAGTGTGCGAACTCTGTCGCAACCATGGAATATGGCCTTATGTTCCCGGCCATATGAGAACCTTGGAATGGCATTCCGTGAGATGGCCAGAGACTCTCGGCAATCTGCAGACGCCCGCCCTCCCATCGGTCGCCAGAGGGCGTTCCCTCATTGGATTTGTCCGAGTAACGTTTTCTTCGATTTCCAGAGACGAAAACTCATCATGTACACTCAATATCCGACGTCTGCCTCTGCCATGCGTAACCTCAAATGGCACAAAAACTACCTCACTAATTCGCGTCGGACTTTCGAGTTCGTTTTCGGTGATGAACGGGAAGTAAGAGGGTACTATAGTTTCAGAATCGGTGATGACGGACCCGGCTGTCCTATTGGGGATGCGGTGCTCAACCCTAACAACACCGACTATCCTCTGGATGTACGAATAATGTCGTAACGGATTAATACGTCCTACGGATATCCATCAGGTATCCACCGCACATACGAAACCGCTAGGACATTATTCGTACATCCAGAGGATAGTCGGTGTTGTTGGGGAACTGTGTCCAGCGTACTACAATTCTTCATCGCCCATGCGATACAGACTCTAAGTTACCAGGAAGCGTGCCTAAAATTGTGACGTTAACTTACGTCATCGCCCGCGTAGGTTTGTTTGTGCCGTTTCACCCTTCTGTGTTCAGCCGTCAGGGAATCTGCAGATAATATTCTTGTCACCATAGGTTTTTGAAAGCCAAGGCTTCTCCATAACGCCTTCAACTTCATTCCAACTCTTTGCAAGACACGCGGCAGTTTACCAACAGTCCGGCCGGAGGACTTAACGTCGCCCTCGTCGTAGACGTATTGACGATGGTCCGCAAGAGGAGAGTACTTGGCGACGACGTCACGTTTGGCTATCCTTTCCTCGTGCGCGTTGACGGTGGTCCACCGGACGTCTTCAGGCCCTTCAAGGAGAAGGACCATGTACGGACGTCCCTGCTCGATGTCCAGCTGCACGGTGGTTAACAGCGCTCCTTGATATTGGTCCATGCTAGTCTCATTAACGGCTTCGCTATGGTTCGATGTGTGGATGAGATGGTCTGGAAGCAGGGCAGTCATCGCCGCAGAGATGAGAAAGTCCGGGTTAAGGATGACGAATGCGAGCAGAGGGGCAAGCATTGCTGCTGTTAGAACGCAGACGGGAACGCGAGCACAGAGCACGAGGATAGACCATTGGACATTTTTCGTCTTTTTCTTGATGTGACACATATCCATAGGAAAATGGACCATTTCCACGCGTCGCTCCTGGCGGAAAGAGACGACATGATGAGAAGACGACGAAGGAATGATGGCAAATCAACACCACGTGGGCGAAGCTGGCATTTTTTTGCTAATATTGCAGGATGACATTTGTTTTCAATGGCATAGCCTGATCCCGTGGAAGCACACAACACGTGACGCAACCCAAAAACTGCACGAGAGCTTGTTAAGGCATGTTCATAACACGCGTTGCTTTTATGCCAACTATCATGGCGACGCTCGTACAGTTTCACGCAACACATTACAGGCACTGCGAATGCTTCGAAGCGCATGCGCACACACAGGCAAAGAGAAAGATGATGGGGACGGAGAGCGTGACACTTGAGTTGTTCCTCGACATCCACACGAAACCATCTTTCTTCACGCGCCCAACGGCGTGAATGCAAAGCTCCCGCTTTATTGCGTGATGCCTTTACAGTGGGAAACGGAAGAACCATACACCGACATTTATGCCTCTCATGTTTTGGCAGTTGACACATCATAGGCATTGCGAGAAAAAACGTCGCCAACTCGCCCCCACCACAGTTTCCATATCAACAAGCGGTTGGGCATGCGCATACGCGTACGCAGAAATGGTGTATTGACCACGGACCATAGTTGAACAAAAACGAAGCAGAAGGAGAAGTACTGATGTTGATGTTGACGAAAAACATAAAAGGGAGATACTGTATATAAGTGCTTACTTTCGCGGTCTTATAAATTCGCGAATTCGTGTGGAAGGCGACAGAAGCGAAAATGGAGGGATCTGGGAGATCGGAGGATCATGTGACACTGCCGACAGTGAACAACGAGACTTAGATGCTGGCCTACCCAGACAGAACACTATCTCCTCTGGACGTCCCAAATAGATCCCAACGTCCATGTCCAGAGAGGGGTGTCAAGTGGACATCTCTGGGAGCTACATGGATGACGTCCCTAGCCGTACATCCGCAGTATGTACCGTAACGGCCTTTTGAAGAATTGTCCCAATAGAGTCCCTGACTGGATGTTCCATGAAGCATTACCACAGGAGAGGAGGAACATGGCAAGATCTGTCGCGGCGTGAGTTCGACTTTCGATGAACCAACTGAATGAATAAAATCAAAAGCAGTAAGAAACACAGACGTTATCGGCATAGTGAGTTAAAGCAGTTCTTCAGTCCTGTGTTATTGGTACGCGCAATCGCATTAAACTTAAACACCCCACTCCTGAATTTGTGGAAGCCTGTGAGACAAGCAGTATATAGTATTAGTTTCCACCTTGGAAAGACGCCGCCAACTGAATAAAGTTTTCCCACACAAAAAGCTATGCCACTGCCTTTCTAAGTTGTCATCACGGTATTAAGAGCTTATGTATGAGAGTTTTTACTTTTTAAAACTTGGTGCTCATTGTCCGTAACGGACATGCAAGAAACAAACAAAGAGGAGCAACAAAGAAAGATGCAGTGGCCGAAGCTGAAATAAAATGGCAGAAATAAACGCCTAGAGGCCAGAGTAAGAATGTGTCCACTTACGCAGCAGCTCAATCAAGCAGTATCGATAATAATGAGAAAATTTGGGACCTGAGCGGCGTACGCAACTAAGTCTGTGCAACGTCCTGGCATCTCCGTGTAACTTCCTTTGAGGACAAACCAGACATGTACAAGATACTCAAAAATGTATTTAAGATAAGATAATAAATACTAACGTTAGAATGTAATTAAGATAGAGTATAAATACATGAAAATTAAAGTAATTAAGAGAGTACAAAATACTTCAAAAAGTATTTGAAATACAGTTAAGATACTATTTATCTTTGAACGCAAAAAGTCACCGGTCACTGGTCAATGCGGCAAATCGTCGCTATGTGACATGAATCACCAAAACCCTGCGCATTAGCGCAAGCCGCCGCTGTGTGGCAGGAGTCATCTAAAAACAAGTCCCAAAAAGATGACAAAGAGATACCACATAACTCCAATAAGTATATGTGACCCAGAACAAAGCAAAATTCTAGCAGGTCCCCGCTCGGCGAGGTCTGAATTCGGCGTCACCGCGTCAGGGTACACATAATAGGACCCTCACTGGCAGAGGATTAAGACACACGGGGCAGGATCTCTAAATGCAGACTTCCAAGAAGGGCCAATGTCTCAGGTCAAGTCCGAGGGACTCAGGAAATTTCCACTGAACAAGCAAGATAATGTAAAGACGAGACACAGCAAGTTTGAGAGGGAGACCCAAAATATGTAATTAGAGTATTGAGTATAAAATACAAATAAAATGTATTTTAAATAGAGTACAAATACACAAAACAAAAAGTATTGAGTAGAGTACCAAAATACCGCAAATTGTATTTAAAATACGGTATTTTAAATACAATACTCCAAATACGTACAAGTCTGGGACAAACGACGGATGTTTGTGGAAAGTCCAAACCGTGACCTCTCGAATATCTGGGGGACGTTCGTGGGGAAAATGTCTGTCTCCCAGGGAGATCGGAATTTCCGGGAATGGATATCCCCAGGAACACCACGGGAAGTTTTGTTCCGTTTGGGTTCATCTTGCTCTCTTTCCATCAGCGCTCCTCATAATGCCTGCACGGGTAAAAGCGTACAAAGAACAGGAACGCCTTACACGTCCACTAACATATTGAAACGGCAAAAAGTCATAAAGACACATGGTGAACTGCTGCAGATGCGCGTCCGTCATCCTCACTGTTCGACGTTTCATAAGAGAATAATTATTCCGCTGGCGGCTGCCGGAAACGCTTTCACTTTCGTGCAGTGCAATCTTGCATGCATTGATGGAAAAACAATAGCTTCAGCTGGGAGGCGCGATACGCAGTTACCACGGCGCCTCTACCTCTCAGGAGATATTCAAAAACATGTGAAATTAGGCGAACTATTTTGGAGCGCGGATGGGGAAACGTGTGCTACGGCGCCCCAAAAGTATCATCTCATTACTTCAGTTTGAGTTGGGGTTGATCGTGTCTCATTCGTTCGCATTATGTCAACTCATTCAATTGGCTTCGCATTCCTTGTATTGGTAGAGTTTCTCATCAAATCAATTGGAAATCAGCATTTCTCAATTCCGTAGTAATTCCATAGTATTTCCATTTCTCATTGACATCCATTAGACGAATTCCTTGAACTGGCTCCTTATTCCCTGGGTGCGATCTTCGCACCACAATTGGTAGTACACATTAGAGAGTTTTAGTATACCGCTACCGGTGCCCGGTAGGCTACCGCGACTACCGGTGGACTTGCTTACCGCAGTCCCCGGCTCCGGTATAGGCACCGCACGCTAGTTTGAGGGCGCTCTGGTGGTTTGCCTGACCGCGCCCTCTATGGTGACTCCGTACATTTTGACTCGGTACCACACGGAGCCGCTCATTGCTTTGGTACGTTTGGGACAGTATCACGGCGTACGTGCAGTCACGCGTGTTTTATTTGGCGGCTTTCCTCCCATTGACCTTCCAGACTACTTCTGTGGAAGTACTGTCAAGAAAGGAAATCTGCTCCGGAATGCAAAACACGTGAAAACCGTAGAGAGGAAGTCTTCAGTGACGGAAAATCGAAACTGACGGCACAGTGTCTGGCGCAGACGAACACACGTAGGGTAAGGTGGGGCAAAATGAGACAGAAATTTGCACTTGAATATGAAATTTTAAATTTTTCGTGCTTTCAAAAAAAAAAAAAAAAAAGAGAGAACATCTAGCCATAGGAATTCTCAGGGGTCTAGAGCTTCTAACCTATAAACGCAGAATGGATTTAGGCGGTCTAAGATAACAGAACAAGAAATTCAAAAATGCAGGTTGTCTCACCTTGCCCAACCCTCGGGGCAAGACGAGACATCGAGTGGGGAAATATGAGACACGCCGTGGTAATTAACTATACAAATTAGTTTTTGCAATCCAATCAGACAAAATGTAAATGTAAAGCCCGTAGGCTCCTACGCAACCCCCTTGAACCCATCGCTCCACATAACGTGCAATAAAACCACACATAACCCGGTACTATTATTCTCCGCCGTTCTTTGCAAATACGGCACAGCCAGTCTGACATGTGACTGGTCGCTTGTTTGCGTGCGCTTCTGCTTTGCTCCAAATATCCTAGGAAACAGGACAATTTGCTGCCAAATCCTAGGCAATATACAAAAAAAAATATCTGAGGAACAAGCATAAGACCACCTAATAGTTGATTTACCAGTTTCTAAATTACATTAAATTTAAATTAGATTAAAGGAAAAGGGAAAGCATAAAACTTTATGGCAGGTTGCTTTCCCTTGACGGGAGCCCTGTTGTTGTGGCAGCTTGCTACGCAGCAATAGCCGCCGTTCTTCCGTTTTCGCCCAGAACCCATTCACAAAACGTGAAGGTAAATGTTTCTCGAGCCGTGACTGTTGTTGTATCACGGTCTCGGTGTCGTAACCAGCTTTAACTAACTTCAACCCTTCCGAGCGGTGATCGAAATTCATGCAGTTGTACGGGACTGCGCGGCAGGTACCAGGAGGTTACCCACATTTCGCCCAGTGGGGGCGCGGGTGTCGGCCGTAAAGTTTAGCGTGCTCGTTTAGTATAGCGCGACTCTACCGGCATGACGTCAATACCGGCCCCACCGGTAGCCTATGGCCGGCATACTGAAACTCTCTATTGTCGCGAAGGCTGCTTCCCTGCAAGACTCCTGATTCAGTCAACGAGAAATACTCCGCTCGGAGAAATACTCCGAGAAATATACACATTTAACGAATTGACCGTCTGATTTCACATTGAATCTTCTTGCAAATGCGGGGAGAATTCATTTAGATCATGCCCCATCTATGTCCAGCAAGGATTAAATGAGCGCATAAGACACTTGCCACAACACGGTCCCCGACTACCGGTACCGTTCACCGCGCAAACCGTGGAGGAAATAATGACATAAACAGACAAACAAAAATATCCGCATTCCATGATGTTCCAAGACACGTCAGCAACGGCGGACAGGCTAGGCTACACGTCATTGCTGACATCAGCGTGCACTTTCACGCATTACGCAATGACTTATATGGGACTTTGTACTCCTTTTTACATATACATTGGCCGCTCCTTGCGTTTCCTTCCTCCATATGGGTAGAATGGCTGCCGAAAGCTTCTTGGTTGGATTCTCTGACGCCTTGGACTGGCGCCCCATGCGGTTTGTTAATTTACCTTCTGTAAGGTCGTGCTCGTTGTGCAACGTGATTCCGGAGCTGACCCACCTGCTGGAGTGTTCCCACGCTGTGTGCCAACTCTGTTATCAAAAGATCCTGGAAACCACCGGGCGGTGCCCGTTGGATGATGAAACGGTGCAGGAATGCAACGTTGGAAGATTGTCTCTCCAGCCCAGTCAGGTGGACAAATTTAATGTGCTCTGCTGTAATTCCACACTGGGTTGCGGCTTCGTTGGTCCCGTAGCACTAGCAAAGCGTCACCTGTTACGCGAGTGTGACTTTCACGCCGTTACGTGCAACGGATGCAGTGCCAAAGTGCTCCGTCGTGACATCGTGAGACATATCGCGGAGCACCAGTGTCAGAGTGAATCGTCCGTGTCTGTAATCCGCCCAATGAGCGCCGATGTGTATGACATCGGGCGAAACATAACCAGATCTCTGGAGTCCTTAGCCGTGAAGCTGTGCGCTCTGGAAGACCGACTCAATATTAATACAGTTTCCATCGATGAAGCAAGAAAGTCTCTCGCGAGGATTGGGGAGCAGATGAATACGCTCTGCGTGGACGTCAACGACTGTATTATCCCACACATGGCCGACCGGTCAACGCTACTGGTGGAGAACCGTGATGTTGTTGATAAGCTCACCAAAGAGGTGGGTGAGCTGCAGCGCTGCTCTCAGGAGGTGATGACCTTCATAAACGCCGAGAGAAAACAAAGCGAGAAACCCACCCAGCCCGAACGTCCAAAACTGCAACCCGGTTTTGAGATTGAGAGGAGACGGGGACCGGCCCTTTTTCGGATAATTTTTGGTCCCAACTGGTAAAGGAAGTGAACTGAATTAAACCCCCACTGAAACGTACAACCTTCGTTTGATCTTGTGGCGACAATAAATAAGAAATATAAGTCGACGGTATCATTTCCTTGAGCTTGAGCCGGTGGCAGGGACAAAAACACGAAAATGATGACACCATCGACCGTCGTTACACCAGCTTGCTTGCGTTTTAACACTCTCTCAAAATATTATATAATGGGTTAGCATTAGGAGTGTCAAAATGGAAAAAGCTGTGTGTGGGAATGAGATGGAGAAGCCTCACCGAGACAGCGGTATAAGTGGACATGCAAAGGGGATATTAGAGGGTAAATGTAAATGGAGGTAAATGATTTCAAACTGAATTTGTCGAAGGTAATTAAGAGTAAGAGTAATTGGGGTAATTAAAAGCAATTGAAACAAGAAAGTTCAGTTTAAAAGTAATGATATATGTAATTAAGACAAATATGAAATGAAGTTAAAGAATACCAAAGGTAACCGCATGTTACGCCCGAGGTAACTAAATGTAATTAAAGGCAATTAACGTCAATTAAAGGGGAAATGAGAGCAATTATGGCAAGTAAACGTAATTAAAGGTAATTGAGGGAATTCAAGACTACCTCAGGTAACCTGCGGTTGCCTAAGGGAATTAAAGGGTACCTGAGGCTAATTAAATGTTATAATTATATGGACTTACATATATAGTAATTGAACGGGACAAACCTGGAATCAAGCATTGAATGGAGGTGGAGAACCGGAAGTCAGGTTAGACGGGAAGTTGAGTTGGACCGGAAATGCATACCGGAAGTCAAGTATAGACGGGATGTGGACAACCGGAAGTTAGCTTTAAACCGGAAGTAGATCGCACCAATAAGGGTCGTCCCATTAGAAGAAGACGAAGTTGTTCGTCCCCAAATGTTTTGTTACTGCCACTGATCTCGATTGTAAAAGGCTGGATCGCGGATAGGGAGCGCGAGCGTGAAGAAACCGGCCGCCATCTTACGGTGCCCACAACAGCCGCCGCAGCGATCATGGCAACTTCTTGCAATTACGGTCGTACCAACCGTACTGGCAAGGTTACAGGGCCTAAACTTATACAGGTGAGTCACTCTTCATTGAGGAATAAATAGGCGTCCATTCTGTACATTTATTTGACCATTATGAAGTGTTTTTTTGCCCAAAACGAGCACTGGATGCAGGTTGCTTGATCGCTCTTCCGACGTTCAATCGAGCACACTTGCATTTTACCCGGCGGCAAATACAGTTTGAGTGCATAATATGCTTGAAAGAACATGTTACACTACACAGGTAGTGTTGTCATCAATATACGTGCGAACACTCGAGTGCTTTTTTGCATGCATTGCTAGCATGGTACACGGTGTTCTCTGCGGAAGCAAGTGCCACATTCATTTCTTTGAATTACCTTCGCGCACAAGTTCGGTATTACGTCATAATAAGACCACGATTGTCACATTTTTTCATGTATTGGTATTGTTTTGTGCCTTGGTTTGATTTGTGACAAAGAATCCTACGTAACGGTGGTGTGGCGCGACTTGAATAACGCCTTTGTGTCTGAGCTGTATCGTCAGCTTGTTATGATAGTAATAATTTGTAGCGTGTCGTGGTATTTGTAGCAGTTTTAAGGCAAAAGTGGTCTCTCAATACAGGTTTCGTCATGAGGGCTGCCCAGTGAATAATCTGTGCAGTGTGATACGGCTGGGTGTACAGGTAAGTATCACGTTCCTCATCCACTGGTCTCTACTTTACAGGAAGGAACAACCTCAGTGCACGCACTGTGGTTAGCCTCTCTCAGTTTTGCATATTTTCTTACATGTTCACATCACAAAACACACCCTTACACTTTAGGCTCCTTCACCCAGCAATATAATAATTAGAGATTATAATTCTTTTTAGAAGAGTTCCCCATATTCTTTTTAGAATAGTTTTTAATCTTTTTAATTATTAGAAGATAAAGGGATTGTAAACCATGTTTTAAACTGATGTTTTAACATTTGTCCAATGCATTTATTAAACAACATATTCATTTTTAACTGGTTGCACCCAAACCAATGTTCTGATGTATTATTTCCTTTGTTGTCGATGCACCATAAAAATTGGAATAATCATCATCAATGCAGGTTACTTCACAGCTGCCTCGACATACTCAAGAAATGGGTGCAGAACCTGCGTAATACCCACAAACTTTGACTACCACAGCACCTCCAGAAAGTAAAGGCATATGTGTCATATGGGATTTTTAAAGGCATTCACAGTATATAATACCTTGTATGAACTGTTGTAGATCTAAGCAGCCTCTACAGTACACTCTCAGAAATTAAAACTTGTCAGGGAACTGTGATAATTGTTTCAGTTAATAGGCATGCACATATACGCTATAAGAAGAAAATTATTTATTGAGAATGCACTTCTCTGGCTACTCAAGTTGTTTACATCTACTGTTGATCACATTCATTTATCACACATTATATTCTTATATATTATTACTTTATTATCACATATTCGATCACATTAAATTTAAAATTTAGCATATATGAGAAAATATCAGGAGGGAAGTTGGTATTCATTGCTCATTCCAACCTAAAATTGAGTGCTACAAATTTAGAGAGCGTACCTGTACCATTGTCATTCCTAAAATATATATTGCCATTGTAGCAAGGTCACAAAACAATAAATGTAGCCTTTTGCGACCTCCCTGCACGTTCACTGTATCCTGAAACGCATAAGTGCAAGAAATAAATCTTGAACTTGAATAAACTTGATGTTGTATAAACTTGACATAAAATGTTGAATAATATAATGAATGATATAAAATATTGAATAAACTTTAACTTGTATATTCTCTTTACTCATCATCAGTGATCTTCATTACAAAAGTATATCGTGTTAGACTTTTTTGTTTGCGTTTCACAGACTGGGTACACGAGGGCCAAAATGACAAAATCACAACTGTTTCAACCTCCAAATAGTCCTGTTGCAATTTGAAGACCATACGTGGAGCTGCATTGTTTGGAACATGCTCCACATAACAAGCATGACAAAGTCAGCACTGGATAGCAGGACCCCGTCCCCAAGCAGCTTTTCTCACGCTGCAGTTGTATTCAACAAAAGCATGTGAGTGCTGGAGAAGGACATTCAGTTTGGCACAACCGCGCCTGCAAATAATCAGAACAAATAAAGGAAGAAGCAAACAAACATAGAAGGGCTGTACTTCAAAAAGAGATAAGTCCTGTGTCTCAAGGAGGTGTTACCACTTTCTAAGTAACTTAATTGATTAAGCTTACATCACTACCTGATTAACTGTCCTAACGAGCGTGATCTAATTGCGTGAAGTATTTAAGGCTGCTTTGGTGTGTCCATATTTGCGAGGCAAAGCACCGCTGTCGTTCACTAAAAGACTGTTTCTGCGGCGATGCTTGATATAAATCATACTAAACCCATACACGACTAAGACAACGGCTGTGATTCTACAGTACGATCTATTTCTGCCATGCAAGTACATATCATTCCGGACCGTTCTTTATGGAACAATTTTTGTGCAGAACGCAGCACGGGATATTACATACATGGTTGTTGTTAACCTCACATCGTTTCTTATTGAAATATTGGCTGGGAAACGTACTGTAGTACAATCCCCAGCGCTGCACTGCCGTGACGGTCTAGTTTCGGAATGCAAAACATAACGTAATTAAGAATCGAACAACAGGACACCTGTGAAATACTGTTAGGATACATCAGTATACTGGCACCTTACAAAATTGTGTGATGACAAACAACGATCAACGCCTGCAGCGCAATAAATACTCACAATCTCCCTTACCTCCCATTGTTTTCTATGGGCACACACTGCGTTTTAGGGCCTCCCAACATGGCGGCCCGAATGCACGCCTCTCCCCCACGAGCCCCTCTCCCACGCGCGATCCAGCCTTTATACATAGAGATCAGTGGTATGGACCGGAGAAAGCGGTTAATGCTAACACATTTCTCTGGCATTTACCGCTAAATTGCCAATGAACTTTTTTTATCCCTGTCGCATAGGCTAACTTAGTGTCATTTTCGTGAAGAGCACTTCAACCAAGAGAATGCCACTTTCACTACATTTCAAGCATTACCGAGCAAGGAGAAAGGCTTCATCAGAACCCCGAACAGCCGAGTAGCAGACGACAGCGGAGTAGCAGACAACATTTCTCTAGGCCCATCAGCGAGCGTTCTCCTTATAGCGTCAGCTCGAGGTTCCAGGCAGATCACAGGCTGGTACTGCTCTTCACCACTGTTGCGCAGGGTCGCTTTTTGCGGCGTATTTTAAATTCAATTTCCGCGATAATTATGACCCTGTGGTGTAAATTACTTCGCATTGTGCATCTTACTGGCCTACTTAACAGTTTATAGGAAGAAAACTGGGTGTTGAAAATGACTTCTGTGCTACTTTAAGTGTCACTTAAGCAATGATGGCAATTATGATTTCAGAATAAATGGCGAAAAAAAAATTTAGACGTGCGTCACGACACCTTCCTCAGAATGTTTTTATTCAATTTAGAAACACCTCCTGCAAATCTTCTTCCAACATTAAGCAATTGGCCTCAAACATGTGCCACAATAAAAATGGCCGCCGGTGAATCGCCGAGACCGTGAAGATTGTCACGGGCTGTTAACGGGAGTAACGACATGTTGTTGTTTTTTTTTTTTTTTGCACAATGTCACGCTGTACTAAAATAAAATAAACACGCAGTTGAAAATATTCGTTTAAAAATATTGTGGTGTCGTACCCCTCGCTTTTTCGAAGCGAGTTTAGGGAACTCACTAAATCGCACTTTCAGCCGAGTGTCACTAAAAGATGTCGTGTGACAGCAAGTACACGAATGACAGATGACACTAAGTGCAGACGCCACTAAATTAGTCCTTCCGACCGGGGTATAAGTCGCCACAAGTAACGGTTCTTAAAAGTGCTTACACCATAATTCTCTTGTGAACCTCAAAGAAAAAGAAAGCAAAATGATTTGATTCACTTTTGGCTACCAAAAGTTCATAAAGCTAGCTCCCCCAAGACGTGATCCCCCACACTATTACGGCTGTCATTGTCTCTCTAGTCCACACTGACTTTGGAATCAGAAAAAAAAGACCTCCAGGTCATCCCAGATGAATATAGAACGCAGTTTATTACGTAAAATACACACTGGCACACGCAACATTTAAAACGTTTTAAAATTACGTTTCGCCCGCCCCAGCCCATTGAAGTACCAAGGGGTCGTAGCAATCAGGCAGTGGTCCCAGGTGTTTGTTGATGGCTCCCTGTGTTTGTTTGATGTACCAGGATTCCAATTGTTTGCGTACGCACAGACGGTTTTTCCCTGGGTAAGATACCTTGTCAGATCAGATGCTCGCATGCCGTTCTGATGATGGAATCAGAACGGATTCCAAAACGTCATTTTAATGGGTTTTAAATGTTGCGTGTGCCAGTGTGTATTTTACAGAATAAATATCACTATTCCCGGCATTTGGACTATTCTTAAAACAGTTGTTTGCACTGAAGTGAACCTGCATTGAATGTTTCACAGAGAACAGGGCAATAGCAGTGGAGAAAATGAGTACTTCGAATACTGAAGCTGATGCGGCTCCGACATCACACATTGTATATTTGATTGTATATCTGATTGATATCTCATTGTATTTGATATTGTACCCCGTTGCTGGTGGCAGCTGCGGTGAAATGGAATTGAAAATGAAAATTAACGATGATTGAAAACTGAAATTAAATAGTGAGTCTCCTCTCGGCGAGGATCTAAGTCCTAAAGTGTCAAAACAAAAGTTAAGTGTAGTTAAGTCTAAATGCTTTCAGGGGAGACTGTTGATGGGCTAGATTGGTGGTCAAGGGACCAATCACATTTTTACACAGTGATTTCTCTTCACAATGTAAAACATGCGCAGAAAACAAATAATTATACAATTAGAAGAAAAACAAATAATGTTACAAGAGGCAGTACTGGTTCAGGAAATAACGTTTTATTATCTTCCATAAATCTCTGCAAAAGTCCGCAGTACTCTGTGTGCCTGACAGGGGGCGCCAATGTTGCTCGTATAAGACCTTTCAATCCACACAGCCATATATACTAAGCACACAACCACGGTTAAGTTAAGAGTGTGGATGTTCCAAACACGTTTCACACGTTTTCTGTCCCCAGCAATTTACAGAGCACGCATTAAACTTCAGACCGGTTTTTCTCTACCCTGCTAAACACTTTTCAAGCTCGCAAAGCGTCGTCGACATTTACAACGGGAATACTCTTCTAGGGGGCGAAAAGGAGAATACCCCGTGCAGGGGAAAAACAAAGTACTAATACTGTACACTCACGAGGGAAGGACGAAAAAAAAACATCCTCTAATGCGCTTCACTCCAACCTAGGACGAGTCGCTCTTCTGTAATCTGCTATTCCAAAGACATACAGGGTGTCCCAGCTAACTGTGAACACATTTTTTAAAAATATATATAACACTTTTTCCAAGATGAAATCAATTGCAATATAGCATATGCTGAAGGGCACTCCCTAGGAGGCCATTAGCAAAGTCCAAAGGCAGTGTCTTAGTTAACTTTCATTAATTAACATTTTAATTATAAAAGCTACAAAGTTGTCCCAATGAGAACATCTGTTCCTTTCGGTCCACCTGATATTGTAGCCGTTTTCAGAACAAAAATCAGTTCGATAGATCGCCTGCAAAAAATTGTGAAGGAACGCCATTTTTTTCTTTCGCCATTTTTGTTCATTGCGCTTCTTAGAAGACGCGTCTTTCCTTCACCCCCAATGTGAGAGGGAGAAAAAGCACAGATGTTGTCATTGTGACAACTTTGTTGCTTTTATAATTAAAAAGTTAATTAATGAAAGTTAATTAAGACATTGCCTTTGCTAATGCCCTCCTAGGGAGTGCCCTTCAGCATAAGCTATATTGCAATTGATTTCATCTTGGAAAAAGTGTTATATTTATATTTTTTTTAAATATGTTCACAGTTAGCTGGGACACCCTGTATATACTGTATTTACTCGCATAATGTACCCACTTTTTGTTACCTGAAAAAGTTGTACGGGAAGTTGGATGTCATTTGCAGAAAATGACATTCGCGCTGAATGTCATCGGTCTGCGTGAGCAGAGTCCCTTAGAAATGATGAACCGTGAAGTATTAGGACTGCATTATCCTTGTCAGTTTATTGTCAATTTTTGTCTTATTTTTTTTTTAGAGAAACTTGTTTAGAATCAGCATGGGAGTGAAATTTTAAATCACGGCTCTGGCCACGATGAAACACGTTTCTGCAGTCCGTTAAAAAAAAATAAACATGGCCGACAAGTCTCTGACACCGAAGACGACTGGGAATGAGGGTAGTTCTTTACAATTTGTGCTTTTTAATGTAAAAGATAACCCCCCCCCCATACCAGCCAATAACTTTCAATATTTTTTTTGTCTCGTCGCCGTTTGACGTTCCCAAGTTTTGTTGCACCCCCGCGATCAATGTGTTACGTACGCCTACATTTAAATACAGAAAAGAGGGAGGAGGGAATTACCAACATTTGAGCACCCCAAAGTGGCGGGGTAGTCACGCAAGTAAATAAGGTAATAGACGCAGAATCCGGATGTAGCAGTTCGGATGTGACTACGAGATGTCCGATAAGTAGCCGACAGAAAAGCATCTCGTTCGATGATTCCAGAAAGCAGGACAATCTATTCGGGATTTTTTTTTTCTCGGGTTTGCAAGTCATGCAGAGATTATCACGAGACAAGAAAAACAAAAGACGGAATAAAAAAAAACCCTAGAGCAGCACAATAAATAATCTCTCTCACTCTGCCCATTGTGTGACCGCACAGAGATAACAAGCCTTGGTGGAAAACAAAAAAAAGAAAAAAGAGAGAGACAGGGGAAAGCTCTTAGTAGAGGTTATCTTGAGCAAAACAAAAGTGGCCAGCACCTTAAGAAATCCGTCCGACAATCCCTGGCGAAGTTTGGGGTCCGGATGCAGCCACGTCAGTTTAGAAATGCACCGAGAAGTCAACGATAGGATTTCTACAGAAAAAGAGTGCGTCGTCCACGAAATCACATGAGGCTACGGCACCATAAAGTGGGAATCAATAAATGGGACATAATTTTTTTTTTAATGTCACGTCTAAATTTTAACACTGAACAGTTCAAAGATGCTGTGTCAAAGTCCATACATTACCCCAAAAACGTATTTTTATATTGTGCGTGCATTTATCTACCCTCGTTACGGTGGCTGTTGACGGGGTTGTAGAAAAAAATATTTCTGTGCTGCCGAGGCTCTAAATGTGGCCAGCCATATATTTAAGGTACGACTTTACGAGCAAACGGTTTCGAAAGAACGTCGTTGAGATCGTCTCTGTGCGGACACACCGAGCTCTTTGCATACGTATTTCTAAATTGTCCGTCGCAAGCATTTAGGCACTGTTTGGCTTTGAACATCTTTCTCTTTTTTGTTTCAATAATGGCAAGGAGAAAAAAATTCAAAAAGAAGGGTGTGTAGAGGAGACATTTCACCACTTTACAATATATTTACAACAACAGCACTGGTAAAAACTTCCACAAAAAAAAGAAAAGAAAAGAGAAAGGAAAAAGAAAAGCGACTGAGGCAGAAAAAAGTCTGTGCGTCAACAGCAAATGCACAGAGTAAAAGTCAATTCTGAATGTTAAAAAGTTAAACGAACATGACGCACATGTAACATTTTTGGCCTAACAGAAAATTCTACTGAGGACTAACACAGATTGACTATTTCTCTTTGTTTCTTGTTTTACTTGTTTGATATTACTAGTTCACACACACACATCTGCACACCAGTACAATTGTGACCATGCAGTGTGTTATACGTGAATGAAATGTGCAACACGTGAGAACATAAATCACGAAGAGAAAATTATATTGTAGTGCACTTGGCTGCTCACGTTTCCAAGAGTAAACTAGAGTAACCCATAGAATCAAAGTATTCTGAAATGGCATAGCCTTTCCCACAGATTTTTTTACAAGAACACAGAAGTTTTTTTGTTTTTTTTCACAGAAGTTTCAAAACCACAAAGTCACATTACAGCAGTCGTGGTTCGAGGCGTCATGAATGTAATGATTTGTGTGCTCATAGGAAAAAACTCGTCACAGATCTATTGGTTTCACTTTTGCAGCCATGTGTCTACGTAAAAACAAAAAAAAAGTAAACTTTCCAATCGAAGACACTAATTGTAGGAAAAAAAAAACAGCAAAACACAATCAAATACCTGAAGATTCAGCACTTGGTGCCTGCTCGATGGATGAGATCCCGTGAGAAGGACGTAGGAAAAGTAAACGCAAAAGTAAAAGACATAAGAAAAGTAAACGTAACAGTAAGGGACATAGGAAAAGTAACGTAACAAAATGTCATACCACATGCTGTTGAAAGAGAGACAGAGGGAGAAAGAAACACCTGCACTAAACTAGCTGTGACACGATTCGGTCCATCTCACGGATTCACATAGACCTACATAGACCCCAGGCTGTTCTAGACTCCCAGGAAGCTCTGCAGATAGTGACCGGTCTATTACCTTGAAGTTACAACGACAGTTAAAAGACTGACGGTGCAGTCGCGCAGTTAAAGAGGCACTGAAGCGCAAAAATTTGAACTCGCAGAGCAAAATATGACTCTACTCTGACACCACTACAGAGGGAAAGGGATTTATAAGTTGTGTCGTTTGTGATTTATGAGTGAAATAAACGGTTATTTATACTCTCCTTCTCAAACGATTTTCACCAAATCATCGCTTGAGGTTACTTTGAGGTGGTCAATCTGAGGTAAGCGTAGATTGCGCTTTCTTTCACACATAGTTGCTGCTGTATGTTGCCGAATTCACACCGGTAGATTGTAGTGGAATTAGTAGCACTTGTCTCTTTATGCACAAAACATACTGTTGTCATATACTCGCTCTTGCTACGGCTCCTAGAAGAGTCAGCAGTGTTACGAAGTAAAAATAAAATAAAATAAAAAATAAATGAATCACAAACAACGCAATGAATCCTCTACACGCTTGAGTCGGAGTAAAGGCACCTTTGATTCCGCGCCGAGAAATTTATTCGCCTTAGTGGCCCTTTAATTGGAATTACTATCTAAATTTGAAGAAGGTGTCAGCTAGTAAATACACAGCACCGATGTCACAGCTAGAGTGAGTGCGGGAAACACCGTGTCATTTAAAAAAAAAAAACGTCCTAAGTGTGCATGTCACGTGAACAGACATTTCCGATGAAAGACTCGATCCTACGACTTGCAGCTGACTACGAGGACATTGCCGTCAAGAATCGACGCTCCTCTTCCGACAGGTCCAGTCCGCTCTTCAGGGTACGGCGCACTGTCGGAAAATCCGTAAGAAAAAAAGTCAAGCCTAAGCAGAGTTGTACGTAACGTGTTACTAGTAATCAATTACTTTTTCAGTATTTTTTTAACGTAGTCACTTAATTTTGTGAGCAAGTAATTTTCCAAGTAATCTGATTACAATTTTCGGTAATCAATTACTGAGTAATTGATTACTTCTTTAACCTTCTGTCAGCAATGACAACCCTTTCCAGCAAGCCAATCTGTTCTTCTGTTCCACCACCAGTTCGACTGAAGCAATGACGCAGAGGTCACTGTGACGGCTGTATCTAGTCCACACGTGTTATTACCACAGCCACATGATATAATCGCAGTAATATGATAATATTGCAACCGCGACCTACTAGAGCAAGAGTAAAATAGGTGACTGTATTGATAAATTGTGGGGCTGAACATAACAACAGTAACAAAACGAAGCCAAACTTTCGATGTCGTCTTAAATGTATGTATAAATCTCTAATAAACGCGTGTGTGTGTTTTGTATGTTGCTTTCAAATGTATTTGTGAATTTCACTTATGATGTATGTTGGTGTCTCAGATTAGAATTTGCAACAAGAGCTGCATGGTTGCATTCACTGCAGGCTTGTTGGCTTTGATATGGCCCACAATTTAAAAGTAACGGGAAAAGTAACGCGTTACATTTTTAATCGGTAACGTATTACATTTTTGATGAAGTAATTTGTAACGGTAAAGAATTACTTTTTGTGCAGCAGTAACAGTAACTGTAATCAATTACTTTTTTCGAGTAACGTGTACAACTCTGAGCCTCAGTGTACGGACTCACTTGGGGTGAAGGTACATGCGGGGTGTTTTCTTAGCCTTTACAGAATTTTTATTTAAAAAGCTACGATAGCAGCATAGACGTCGTTTTTGCAATGGAGTTATACAGCCAGGCGGACATCCCCTCCCCCCCAAAAAAAAAAACCCCTCCCCCAAAAAACAGAGGGTCTGAGTCTGCCTCTGAATACAAACAGCACGTTCATCTCTTGCACTCCTGGTTTCCCCTACTGATTTTTTTATTAGGATGAGTGCTAAATCCTGTGGCTCGAAAACAATAGTTCTTACCCCAGAAAAGCAGAATTTGCATAAATGCAAGACAAGATAACACATAAAGAGCAAGACACATAAATGCAATTTTCAAGACAGCTATGGCTGCGCATAATTTTTTTAGGACATTTTTTTCAATAGTTGAAAACCACAGTAAGTACAACACGTAGAACAATAATTATTTTCCTCTGTATTCTGGCATACAATACAATGCATCCATGATGCAATGAAATGTAATCAACCAAATCTATGAAAATGTTTCAACTCCTTTAAGGGGGATGTGGCCATTTAAACCTAACCAGTTCAAAGCTTACAGTTCAAACTTAACCAAATTTTGTGTGCATACGTATTTCAGCATCAGTATCTCAATTAAACAATCAGTTTCTGAATATCGCTTTAACATACTGAGTTATAGGCATAAGCATAGTATCTAACGAGCCTCTTGATTGATTGATTAATTAGTTAATTAATTATGTTGAAATTTCATGATACCTTTATATCAAAACTTAACTGAGGGCCTGCCCTGTGCAATAAACCTGTTCGTTTTCTCCCCTGTCCCACTTACTGTTAGCCAAAGTTGAACTACCCCTTGTCCCGTTTTCTCTACAGATGTACTGCTTGCATTTTACATTTTATGCATTTACATTTTGCATTTTACATTACATTACAGATACAGTCAACCCTCGATTTATGAACCCTCGATTTATCAATTCCCTCGTTTTATGAACACTAGCACGAGGAACCGAACTTTTGACATGCATTTTTCCCTCGTTTTATGAACCTCGATACTCGAATAATTAATGGAATTTCTGGGAACGAAGCGTTTTTGACCTCAATTTACGAACGGATCGTTCCGAGGTCAACAGAAACCTGCAAAGGGATTATTCCGTGGTCTTATGAATGACGCCTGAATAGACAAATCGTTTTCCAGGTATTGCACCCTCGGTTCTTAACCCCTCGAAATCTTAACAAACGGGTCTTCTGGGGTCGCACAAGGGGCAACCAAGTGTTCCTGACCTCAACTGATGAATGAGGTGGTCGCTGTCACCCGGAGATTAATAAACGGAGGTAAAAAATCCCAGAGGAAATCCGAGACCAGTCGAGTGCGAATGAGGTGACATCTCTTCCTTCCAAGATTGACACAGCAGAAGGCATGGTCGAAAGCAAAATTACACAGTATATTGCATTATAAACACAATCTCAACTCGGGAATACTGTTCCATTTGCTCGATAGTACTCACTTAACGGAATTTTCTATTTATGAATCCCTCGATTTATGAACGATTTTTAAGGGAACCGAGGGTGTTCATAAATCGAGGGTTGACTGTATACATTTTAATTGCCGCACCTTCCCTTAAAAAGGAGGAGAGAATCAGAAAGAGAGAGAGAGAGAGAGAGACAGAGTGAAACTCACAAGACTTTCGGTCGCCGTAACGTGCGTTCTTACGCAAGCGCGGTTCGTTCTGGCCTGGCTTCGCCGTCACTGTCTTCACGAGGCTCTCGAGGATTTCGTCATCCGCATCCGTCATGTTGTCGTCGCGGTTGGGTGTTGAGTGTCGACCGAGGGTTCCACCGGGACCTTGGAAGTGAGAAACAAATGAGGAGGACACATTGCTCCTCATTACTCCATTTTATTTTTCCTTCAAATCAATCAATCAATCCCCGACACGTGCAAGGATGATTCTTTCTCCACGAAAGTTTGACTGGTGAAACAGGGAAACATCTACCTGACATGTTCGAAAAAGTGAGATTGCAGCCGCATAGCCGCAGGTGTTGATCCACTAGAGTGCGCTCGCTGGTGCCGATAACGAGGAAATTACAAAAATCGTTTTCTATTTCCGGCTGCGCCAGTGTACCAAGTATGGCTGCAGTACAGCATCAGCTTGCTCACGTGCATCTGACGACGGCGGTACTTTTAGTTCCAGGGACTCTAGTCCTCAGCTTATGGTTATTTCGGGTGGCCATTTCGTGGCAGCATTTTTCTGCTGCACTCATGCAGTCATGTTCGCTTTGTCAAAGCGAAGCAATCTCACATGTTCATGTGGCGCTTTCGGAGCGACAGAAAATTGCCAGCTAGCACTTTTTCTGCCCGGCCTCGGTACGACCGTGCAGTGGTTCACTCATGTAGACTAATCAGGAAGCTATTATATAGTAATTAGGAAATTTATTACTTAGGAAATAATTGAAAACTTACCCGAAAGGGATCATAACCCGTGAGAAACTCATCAAGTATGCATCGGGAAAGATCGGTCAATTTTAAACATAAATTCATCAGAAATTTTCACAAAATTCATCAGAAATTCTGATGAGCCTGGTGTCAAAGTCATCGACCTTTCAACAAAAAAAATCATTAAATTTCTTGTAAGGGTATTTCTGTATTTCTGCAGCTTTCCCTATTTCTGTAGCTTCGATGACGGTTAGCATAGATGGAATTCCATTTCTGTATTTTTTTTATACCAATGCGGCTTGTCCAAAATAGAGGATATCTTAGAATATTGGTTGTTTTTCGTGACGGTGTTGTCAGAAAGATCGTAACAAATATAGCTGGATAAAAATAAGCTGCATCGTACTTGAGCACAACAGCCTGCACGTCAGAATTCTTTGTATTTGTAAGATATACCGTACTGCATGTAATACCCGTTATCTATGTGGGAACATTAATTTGTTGAAAACTGAAAGATGGTAACCTAATACCCTGCAAATAGCTGTATGCTGATGTTGTATCGAAATAAAATCGCCCACTCTAATCGTTTTTTCTTTCAGACAAAACTTGGATGTCGACATATGTGTTCCGCCAGGTATGTTTGAGAGGTTCTCTTCGGGCGTTCTGACAGACACCACGAACCCCTTTCGCACCTGTTTTAGTGCAGGGGCCTCCAGGAAATTCGGCCAAGTCAGCATTCTGAATTCGCTTTGAATTTTATAATTATAAGCGACAAAGTGATGGTCTCAGAGGGGGATAACCCCCTCTGACCCTCCCACCTCCACCACCACCGCCACCAATTTGTGTGTGGGTATCACACACAAATAATTGGTCCCGGGGGTAAGACGTGTAACCACATGCTGTAGCAACGCGTCTTACAAAGAATGGTTAGTAGCACAGAGAGAAGCAGTATTGGTATACTGAACTCAAGTGGAACCCATTCATACACAACCCTATGCCGGGGCCATGATGGGCCTTCTCGCACCTCGAAAGATTTGCAGTTAGAGGCTCCTATCATGCGCACCAAGACCATAATGATAAGTACTTTCGAGGTCATTATGCTGGTACCAATTTGGTTGTGCAACGATTAAAAAATAATATGACCGCATTGGCCTTTCTCATTGTTTATAGTGAAACGACAGTTCACCGATTCAGAGAACGGCGGCGCCTCTTCGGTTTTTAAAAATTGATTTGCGTTTCATAGGACATGTGTCTGTCACTATAAGATTGTGGCGGCCCATGGAAGACGATGAAGAGGTGCCTCTGCTGCCACGCGCCACTGCGCTGGCACGACAGTTCTCATTGGTAGAAGAAGAAGAAGTTCCATCAGCACCACTGATCTCGATTGTAAAAGGCTGGATCGCGGATAGGGAGCGCGAGCGTGAAGAAACTGGCCGCCATCTTACGGTACCCACAACAGTCGCCGCAGCGACCATGACAACTTCTTGCAATTACGGTCGTACCAACCGTACTGGCAAGGTTCAGGGCCTAAATTTATACAGGTGAGTCACCCTTTATCGAGGAATAAATAGGCGTTCATTCTGTATATTTAGCTGACCATTATGAAGTTTTTTTTGCCCAAAACGAGCACTGGATGCAGGTTGCTTGATCGCTCTTCCGACGTTCAATCGAGCACACTTGCATTTTACCCGGCGGCAAATACAGTTTGAGTGCATAATATGCTTGAAAGAACACGTTACACTACACGGGTAGTGTTGTCATCAATATATGTGCGAACACTCGAGCGCTTTTTTGCATGCATTGCTAGCATGGTGCACGGTGTTCTCTGCGGAAGCAAGTGCCACATTCATTTCTTTGAATTACCTTCGCGCACAAGTTCGGTATTACGTCATAATGAGACCACGATTGTCATCTTTTTTCATCTATTGGTATTGTTTTGTGCCTTGGTTTGATTTGTGACAAGGAATCCTACGTAACGGTGGTGTGGCGCGACTTGACTAACGCCTTTGTGTCTGAGCTGTATCGTCAGCATGTTACGATAGTAATAATTTGTAGCGTGTCGTGCTATTTGTAGCAGTTTCTAAGGCAAAAGTGGTCTCTCAATACAGATTTCGTCATGAGGGCTACCCAGTGAATAATCTGTGCAGTGTGATACGGCTGGGTGTACAGGTAAGTATCACGTTCCTCATCCACTGGTTTCTACTCTACAGGAAGGAACAACCTCAGTGCAAGCACTGTGGTTAGCCTCTCTCAGTTTTGCATATTTTCTTACATGTTCACATCAGAAACACACCTTAGACTTTAGGCTCCTTCACCCAGCAATATAATAATTAGAGATTATAATTCTTTTTAGAAGAGTTCCCCATATTCTTTTTAGAATGGTTTTAATCTTTTTAATTTTTAGAAGATACAGGGATTGTAAACCATGTTTTAAACTGATGTTTTAACATTTGTCCAATGCATTTATTAAACAACATATTCATTTCTAACTGGTTGCACCCAAACCAATGTTCTGATGTATTATTTCCTTTGTTGTCGATGCACCATAAAAAATTGGAATAATCATCATCAATGCAGGTTACTTCACAGCTGCCTCGACATACTCAAGAAATGGGTGCAGAACCTGCGTAATGCCCACAAACTTTGACTACCGCAGCACCTCCAGAAAGTAAAGGCATATGTGTCATATGGGATTTTTAAAGGCATTCGCAGTATATCATACCTTGTATGAACTGTTGTAGATCTAAGCAGCCTCTACAGTGCACTCTCAGAAATTAAAACATGTCAGGGAACTGTGATAATTGTTTCAGTTAATAGGCATGCACATATACGCTATAAGAAGAAAATTATTTATTGAGAATGCACTTCTCTGGCTACTCATGTTGTTTACATCTATTGTTGATCACATTCATTTATCACACATTATATTCTTATATATTATTATTATATTATCACATATTCGATCACATTAAATTTAAAATTTAGCATATATGAGAAAATATCAGGAGGGAAGTTGCTATTCATTGCTCATTCAAACCAAAAATTGAGTGCTACAAATTTAGAGAGCGTACCTGACCATTGTCATTCCTAAACTATATATATTGCCATTGTAGCAAGGTCACAAAATAATAAATGTAGTCTTTTGCGACCTCCCTGCACGTTCATTGTATACTGAAACGCACAAGTACAAGAAATAAATCGTGAACTTGAATAAACTTGATGTATAAACTTGACATAAAATGTTGAATAATAAAATGAATGATATAAAATATTGAATAAACTTGAACTCGTATATTCTCTTTACTCATCATCAGTGATCTTCATTCGAAAAGCATATCGTGTTAGACTTTTTTGTTTGCGTTTCACAGACCGGGTACACGAGGGCCAAAAAGACAAAATCACAACTGTTTCAAGCTCCAAATAGTCCTGTTGCAATTTGAAGACCATACGTGGAGCTGCATTTTTTGGAGCATGCTCCACATAACAAGCATGACAAAGTTAGCACTGGATAGCAGGACCCCGTCCCCAAGCAGCTTTTCTCACGCTGCACTTGTATTCAACAAAAACATGTGAGTGCTGGAGAAGGACATTCAGTTTGGTACAACCGCGCCTGCAAATAATCAGAACAAATAAAGGAAGAAGCAAACAAAGAATGGCTGTACTTCAAAAAGAGATAAGTCCTGTGTCTCAAGGAGGTGTTACCACTTTCTAAGTAACTTAATTGATTAAGCTTACATCACGACCTGATTAACTGTCCTAACGAGTGTGATCTAATTGCGTGAAGTAATTATTTGCGCTGCTTCGGTGTGTCCATATTTGCGAGGCAAAGCACCGCTGTCGTTTACGAAAAGACTCTTTCTAAGGCGATGCTTGATATAATCATACTAAACGCATACACGGCTAAAGCAACGGCTGTGATTCTACAGAACGATCTCTTTCTGCCATGCGAGTATATCTCTTCCCGGACCGTTCTTTATGGACCAATTTTTGTCCAGAACGCAGTACGGGATATTATATACATGGTTGTTGTTAACCTCAAGTCGTTTCTTATTGAAATATTGGCTGGGAAACGTGCTGTAGTACAATCCGCAGCGCTGCACTGCAGTGACGGTCTAGTTTCGGAATGCAAAACATAACGTAATTAAGAATCGAACGGCAGGACACCTGTGAAACACTGTTAGGATACATCAGTATACTGGCACCTTACAAAATTGTGTGATGACAAACAACATCCAATGCTTGCAGCGCAATAAATACTCACAATCTCTGTTGCCTCCCATTGTTTTCTATGGGCACATACAGCACTTTAGGGCCCACCAACATGGCAGCCCGAAGGCACGCCTCTCCCCCACGAGACCCTCTCCCATGCGTGATCCAGCCTTTATACATAGAGATCAGTGGAGGCCACGCACATCTGCCCGCTGGGACATTCCATTATCCCCTGTCAGGACTCATGTAGAGGAAGACCATCGTCCTCTACATTTGGTGACCCGGACAACGACCACCATATTCGGTGTAATTCGGCTTCCAACCATCCCAAATTTCACAGCGACGGCTGTTATCGGGCAGCAACATCCGCTCACCTGCTCAAGACCTAGGGCCCGCCTATCGTGAGTCACCGAGCACTTCTCTCCGACGGGGCTCGTAATAGGAGGCTACGCTCGCTTCTTCAGACCCGGCACTCTCCGGCTTCAACACCCGGTACCGGTCGACGTACACCGTGGTCCCGCAAACTTCTCAAGGCCTCGACGTACTTTCCGATGGCACCCCGGGCATCACCAGCGACCGTTCAGTTGGCAACACGCTCCTCTTCCGGTAAGTCGCTGTTCTTCCGCCCTGACGCCGCACATGCGTCAGCTCGGCAACGCTTTCCGGAAGACGCTGGGGAAAGTGTCTCACACTGCCCAGATCGTCCTGCTTCCACTTGACACGACGCCAGCTGGTCACTGACACACCAGTACGACGCACAGCGCACTACATCGACGTCCGCAGTAACGTTCTACAACGAATGTCCACGCCCGCTATCCTGCCGCGCCTGCTTCCGCGAACTCAAGCAGTATGCAAAGCTTTCCCACGTCCACGTGACATCACCATTCTTATCGTCTTAGTATTGACGTGAACCTCAACCACTCAACCGCAAGCCCAGCTCCTCGTATAAAAGGGGGGGGGAGTAACGTGGCGGCCCGTGGAAGGCGATGAAGTGTTGCTTCTACTGCTACGCGCTACATTTCTATCGGCACCGTCCCAGCGTGAGGTCACGCACATCTGCCCGCTGGGACGCCGGTCAGGGCTCATGTAGAATTGTAGTGACATAGAACTTAAAGAGACGGTATCGCACCCCCTGCCTCTCTCATAAAGTGTACCATTCGATTGCCCTTTGTTGAAAATGGAATACTGCGAATTTAGCCGACGAAACGCGCCATAGTTATTAAATAACCGAATTAAATTGATAAAGATGCAGAGCATGCCGCCACCTGTGTTGGCAACAATAAGAACGGCCACGCCTCCCTGCTGGAAAGTCCGTGATAGGATACAGAAATCGTCTGCTTTTGCGCGCGCTAGTACATAGGCGTGAGCAGACGACTTTCAGAAGTTGCTGGTCACCGCGGCAACCCTCGTTCATTTTTTTTCTGTTCTCAGGTGAAAAACGCACATTCTAAGAAGTGCAAGCCTAGAGGTTTAGAACAACTACGTTAATCCTTAGAGACAAGTTAAAAGTCGTAGGACAATCCCACCCACAATCACAAATCTGAAGTCTCTGGCCATCAGCTCCGACCCAAAATATATTACGCGCGATTCCATCACACTCACCACTGCACACTGATCATGACAATGAAAAAATGGCTATGAAGCAAGCGAACTGGTGAAGATGGTGCGTAATGTAAAAATCCCGAGACTAGGGAACACTGATCATGCTTCGAAATGAAGTGTGGCTGACGACGTACATCGAGAAGGGGTGCGTGTTTATTTAAAAACCGCATTGAATACTCGCGGAAAGAAAACACGTGACTTAGCTTCCACGTGTCCGATTATGCGCCACATTATCAGAGACCGCACAGTCAATGCTCGGACTACATGCACCGCTGGCGGAGGCATATGACTGAGTGTCCCCATTTTGAGAGCAAAGGGGTAACTCAACCCAAGGTGCTTCTCCATCTTAAAATTACCATGACAAGGACGACGTTCCCGCAGGCCGACGTCATACGTGACGTATGCATGACAGAAGCGCAGGTTCCGTCGTCTGCGTATTACGGCATATTTCGACAAATTCCTCGAAAACGACTTGGTTATTCAGAATGGAACTTTGACGGTCGTATGTGTACAGTACTCGTGTAGCTAGTTTTTGCTAAGTTTGGCTAAGACCGTCCCTTTAACGCTTATCTGTTTAAACGCTCGCAGTGTTGTTAACAAAAAGATAGAGATTGGAAGTGTCTTGTTTGAACATAATCCTGATGAGTAGCGATAACTGGAACCCGGTTGGGTCCAGAAATTGAGAATGCTGAGATTTTTCCTGGCAGTTACAGCGTAACCAGGGATAATAGAATATCTCGGGGGGGGGGGGGGTGCTATACTACTAAATGGTGATTTCCAGTTCATTGCATTACCTTCTGCAGATTTGGAAAGCGTATGGTGCATACTGTTTACAGACAAATGGGCTATGACGATAGGGGTTGTATATAGGCCCCCTGGTGCTGATGTAGCGGTGATTAAGGGATTGTCTGACCATATAAGCAAGTTTGCTAAAACAACACAAAAGATGGTTATGTGCGGTGATTTTAATCTCGATGGTGTGGACCGGAATAGTATGATATGTCTTTATGTCATAAAGGTGCTAGCGCTGAACTTCTTTGTGATACGATGTTTTGAGTTCAACTTATTAAGACAGTATATAAACCTACTAGATTTACTTCCACAACTGCATCGTAACTGGATTTGGTGTTTGTGAGTCAGACTTTAAATGTTTCTCCTCGCAATATTTTTGATGGCATTTCTGATCATTCTATTGTACGACTAACTTGCGATTTAGTCCCTGCTCGCACAACCAGTAAGCGGTTTACCACAACCCGCAATTTTGCAAATGCTGATGATGTCGGTATTCCGTATCATTTGGCACACGAATTTGATCGTTTTCGCGACGCGTCAGTAAGGGGTGATTCTAATGAGCTCTGGTCACTCTTTGTCAATATTGTACAACATTCTGCTCAGACATTTGTTCCAATTAGAAAGAGGCAGGTCGCAACGCCCAAGGAAAAACCCACGGATTGATCGTGAAGTAATTCATTTGAAACGCCGTCTTAATAGGATTACAAAACAGCCGCACCCTAACTCCCAACGGGTTACTGACCTTAGGAGAGAACAGAGAAACAGAATACGTGATAGGAAATTTCAGTCTTACAATCAGGCCCTAGCGAGGTTCCTTGTGGAATCACCACACAAGTTCTGGCGTTACGTTGTACCGCATAAGAAAAGTTCTGATGCAATCTCATCCAGCAACCAACTCAGATCCGATAGAACATGATTAAGAACGCGGAGGGACAGGGACAAACACACACGAAGGCGGTCAACGTTGAACGCGTTGAACGTTGAACGCCTCCGTGTGTGTTTGTCCCTGTCCCTCCGCGTTCGTAATCATGTTATGTCCCAACCAACACGCTCTACACCTTCTCGCAGATCCGTAATCATGTAATCTGTAGTGTATGTTGCGGATCGGACGCTGATAACGTGTGCGCGGATGCGGATCGGATGCGGATGCCAAAAATCTCATCCGCGCAGGGCTCTATGCAAACGGTTCCGAGGCGGCCGTACATCAATATAACACGATCCCATGCGGGGCGGCTCGAAGACCAGTGTCAGAGTTCCTGAGAACATCAAACTTGTGGAGCGCCTGATCCTCAAGGACCGACGGATAACATGTCTCCAACTCGGACCTTTCTGTGGGAATGTTAAACCCTATTATCCATAACCTCCGGTTTCGGAAAGCTAGTGCCCGTTGGGTCCCGAGGCAGATGTCCGTGTTTGGCCGGCAGAGAAGGCAGGAAATCTGCCAAGAGCTAAGGTACCGTTTCGACACTGAAGGACGGCCGTACCTTGAACGGATCATGATGTGCGATGAAACGCGGGTGCAGCATTTCACTCCTGAGTCTAAACGCGCATCAGAACCGTGGAAGCATCTGGGCTCGCCAGCTCCCTAGAAGTTCCGAAGCACACTGTCTGCGGGTAAGGTCATGGCCATGATTTTCTGGGACAAGGCTGGCGTTGTTCATGTTGATTTTCTACCCATGGTACTACCATCAATAGTGCACATTACTGCCAGGCTCTCAGGGATGTGCACAAGGCGCTGATGCAGAGGCGGCCTGGTCTCATCACCAAGGGAGTCCACCTCCTACAGGCTAATGCACGCCGGCATACCGCGCATTTCACGACACGCACCTGCTAAGTTGTTGCTGAGGGAGTTGCTGCCATATCCTCCTTACAGTCCAGAACTCGCCGCCAGCGATTTCCATCACTTCGTGCCACTTAAAGGGACTATGAAACGATTTTTTTCTTCGTTTCGTTCGAAAGAAGACATTTTTCTGAGTCTAGAACTGAAATTTTACTTTCGTCGCGCGAGCGGATTTCTCGGGAGCGAATTTAAACGGAGCGGCGAAGGGAGGACAGCTGGCGCTGCGCCGTGACGAGCTGCCGAGCGGAGACACAACGGGTAACTTGACGCGACCACGGCCGGCTCAGCAACACGTCATCGTGACGTGTTGCCGAGCCGAGGAGTCCCGCCAGGAGCATGCGCCGTAGGATCCCGCGTATGCGTTCATCGGGAGTGGAAATCTCCATGACAGCAGCTTTCGCGCGATCGGCAGATTTCGGCAGTGGCGGTAGCCACAGCGCGAGCTCGCGGCATTAAGGGCAACCTCCATGGAGCGAATTTTTTGCAACGAAGTTCGCGCGGCAGACTGCCACGCGCGTTCCGCCGTCAGTTGTTCGCCGGCACCAGCTCCATGGAGCGAAAAACCAGCGGACGGCGTCGGGAAGTCATGCTGTGATGTCACTGTTGCCAGGGTATAAGGTGAAAGCTTAGTGAAATCAGCTGCTCGAAAAAGTGCATTTAATGTCATAAATTTTGCAACTAAATCCAACAACTGTCTGAAAAGATGCGACCAGTAACGTACCGAAAGGCATATTCACTACTGCGAAAGGAAAACATGTTTCTTGGCAAAGAATGCCTCACGTTCTAACGATGCAGTTGACGAAACAGCGAGCAGACGACAGCATCCAGTTGCAAGGAGAGGACGATGACGATGATTCACGAGAGCAGACAACCACGTGCAGACGGTCTGGCGTAGATTCGTAGCGGAAGAGCACTTTGATTGGTTCATCTGCAGTTGACGCTTCCGGAATCGCGGACGCTGGGCGAAAATATCTGGCATGGGCAGATCGGCGGCGGACGCTCACATTTTTGACGCCTCGCGCTGGGCGTCCGACGCTGAGCGAAGTTCGCAGCTTTTTCGCTGTACATTCGCTCCATGGAGGTTGCCCTTTACTTGCCATTGTGCAACACCGGTGACGTAACGGGGAACCGAAGAGCGGTCCGTACAGTTACACCATCGGCAGGGAAATATGCGCGGGAGAGGAGGAACGCGGAAGAGACATTTCCAGCGCGCGCTCCTCGCAGAGTGGAGCGATTTCGTCCGGAAAAATTTGTGGCATATTAATTTCTCTGCGGGAAGAACAGTTTCCATCGAAAAAAAGTATGGGGGTTTGGGAAATTTCATAGTCCCTTTAAGGCTGTTCCTTGGGGGCCACTTCAGCTGCGACGACGAGGTCAAAATGCGGTCCGATCACGGCTGCTACGCCCCGGTAAGGATTTCTACGCTGCTGGTATCGAGGCCCTCGTGAAACGCTGGGACAAATGCATTAGCACAGCTGGTTAAAATTGAATTACGTTGAAAAATTGAACTAATGTCTTGCCTGTGCGTTAGTTTTACGTTTGCGAAAAATGAAAAGTCCCGGTTTGACTTGAACACCCCTCGTATAGTCAGACAATCCCTTCATTACCGCTACATCAGCACAAGGGGGCCTATATACAACCCCTATCGTCACAGTCCCATTGTCTGTAAAGAGGTTGCACCACACGCTTTCAAAATCTGCATGTGGTAATGCAATAAACTGGAAATCTCTATTTATTAGTATCGCAACACCACCACCCCCACCCCACCACTCCGAGATATTCTACCCTTCCTCATTACACTGTAGCCGCCAGGAAAAATCCCAGCGCACTGAATTTCTGAATTTAACCAGGTTTCCGTTATCGCCAACTCATCAGGATTATGTTCAAACAAGACACTTTCAATCTCTCTCCTTTTGTTAACAACACAGCGAGCGTTTAAACAGATAAGCGTTAAGTTAGACGTGGAAACAAATTTTTTTCAGTGCGATGTGTACGTGAAACCTGCTTAACGCGCTTCAACTGCATATCATCAATGAATTATTTATCACGAATGTAAATCTTATCATTGCGCAGTCGGTAGGGCTCTCCGCTTACCTTGGCGTACTTCAACTCTGCCCTTTCTAATCGGACCGCGTGGAAAAATCCTCATTGGTGTATACAGGGTGTCCCAGAAAACGTGTCATTGAATTATAATAAAAAAAACTACGCACCTAGAATCATGCGGTCAACAGCATTTGTTCTTATTAAGTTTTTGCCACCTCCTAATGTGAATGTCATGTACTCCAAGTTTAATTATGTAAATATTTGCGAACTGAACTCGGAAATTTGCCAAGTAAAGGTCACTTTTTTACCACACCAATACGAAGAGCGGGCCGAATTCACTCAAATTCATGATAATTCACAGTGATACTCACGAGCTATCCCATCGGAAAAAATAGCCGAATATCATGCTTTTCGGAGCACCGGACCATAGCGCGCGATGACTTTTTGAGCGCAATCGCTCGCAGTGCGACGAAAGGAGGTTCCGAAGCCAGCCCACGGAGTGATAGTAGAAAAAGTAACAGTTCCTAAATTTGGGAGAGGGAAAGCATTATCCCAGCGAAAGTCGGACGTGATAAGCCGTGCCTGTTTTATCTCTTTCTGCGGTGTCGGGGAGGGCTGGGTTTCCAACCTCCTTTCGTCGGACTGACAAAGATTGCGCTGAAAAATTCATCGTGCGCTATTCTGTGCGACCACCGTAGAGTATGATGTTCGGCTATTTTTTCCGATGGGATAGCTTCTAAATATCCCTGTCAATTACCATTAATTTGACTAAATTAGACACGCTCTTCACATTGGTGGGTTAAAAAAAGTGACCTTTACTAGGCAAATTTCCGACTTAAGCTCGCAAAAATTAACATAATTAAATTTACGTTACACGACATTCACACGAGGAAGTGGCAAAAACCCAGTAAGAACAAATGCCATTGACCGCATGACTCTAGGTGGTGTAGTTTATTATAATTTAATGACACGTTTTCTGGGACACCCTGTATATTTTAACCGCGCTGCTTCTTAGAACCCGGGAGCACCTGTATATCACTACTGTGATCTCAGTTGCAGAGGACGATGGTGTTCCTGGACATGAGTCCTGACAGACGATGATGGAATGACCCAGCGGACGGATATGCGTGGCCTCACGCTAGGACGGTGCCGATAGAACTGTCGTGACAGCGCCGTAGCGCGTGGCAGCAGAGGCACCTCTTCATCGTCTTCCACGAGCCGCCACATCACTCCCCCCCCCCCCCTTTAGACGTGGAGCTGCGCTGGCGGTTTGAATGGTTGAGGTTCGCATCAATACTAAGACGGGAGGAATGATGATGTCACGTGGACGTGGGAAAGCTTTGCATACTGCTTGAGTTCGCGGAAGCAGGCGCGGCAGGATAGTGGACGTGGACATTCGTTGTAGAACGTTCTTGCGGACGGTAGATGTAGTGCGCTGGGCGACGTGCTGCTGCGCTAGTGATCAGCTTGCGTCGTGTCAAGTGGAAGCAGGATGATGGGGGCAGCGTGAGACATTTCCGCGAGCGTCCTCCGGAAAGCCTTGCCGAGCTGACGCATGTGCGGCGTCAGGGCGGAAGAACAGCGACTTACCGATACCGGTAGTGGAGCGTGTTGCTCATTGAACGGTCGCGGGTGATGCCCGGGGGTGCCATCGCGAAGTACGTGGAGACCTGGAGAAGGGTGAGGGACCACGGGGTACCGCGACCCGTTGGGGCGTTCAAGCCGAAGAGTGCCGGGTCAGAAGAAGCGAGCGTAGCCTCCGATTACGAGCCCCGTTGGAGAGAAGTGCTCGGTGACTCACGATAGGCGGGCCCTAGCGCCATCGTCTGCTGTCTCCAGCAAGAGAGCGGATCTTGCTGCCCGACAATAGCCGTCGTTGTGAAATTTTAGATGGTAGGAAGCCGAATTACGCCGAACATGGTGTTCGTTGTTCGGGTCACCAAATGTAGAGGACGATGGTCTTCCTCTACATGAGTCCTGACCGGCGACGATGGAATGTCCCAGCGGCCAGATGTGCGTGGCCTCACGCTAGGACGGTGCCGATAGAACTTGTACCAGCGCAGTAGCGCGTGGCAGCAGAGGCACCTCTTCATCGTCTTCCACGGGCCGCCACAATCTTATAGTGACAGACACATGTCCTCTGAAACGCAAATCAATTTAAAAAAAAAAAAAAACGAAGAGGCGACGCCGTTCTCTGAATCGGTGAACTGTCGTTTCACTATAAACAATGAGAAAGGCCTATGCGATCATATTATTTTTTTATCATTGCACAACCGAATTGGTACCAGCATAATGACCTCGAAAGTACTTATCATGCCAATACAGAGAAAGTACTTATCATTATGATCTTGGTGTGCATGATAGGAGCCTCTGAATGCAAATCTTTCGAGGTGCGAGAAGGCCCATCATGGCCCCGGCATAGGGTTGTGTATGAATGGGTTCCACTTGAGTTCAGTATACCAATACTGCTTCTCTCTGTGCTACTAACCATTCTTTGTAAGACGCGTTGCTACAGCATGTGGTTCCACGTCTTACCCCCGGGACCAATTATTTGTGTGTGATACCCACACACAAATTGGTGGCGGTGGTGGTGGAGGTGGGAGGGTCAGAGGGGGTTATCCCCCTCTGAGACCATCACTTGTACGCTAATAATTATAAAATTCAATGCGAATTCAAAATGCTGACTTCGCCGAAATTCTTGGAGGTCCCTGCACTGAAACCTGTGCGAGAAGGGTTCGTGGCCAGAACGCCCTAAGGGAACCGTAAAACTTAATTGGCGAAACAGATATGTCGACATCCAAATTTTGGCTAAAGTTAGAGTGTGCGATAGAGTGGGCAGCTCTGCGCAGGGTATTATATTACCATCCTTCGGTTTTTATCAACAAATTAATTTTCCCACACGGGTAACGGGTATTACGTGCAGTACGGTATATCACATTCTTACAAGTACAAATAATTCTGAAGTGCAGGCTACTGTGCTCAAGTACGATACAGCTTATCTTTATCCTATACATGACCAGAATTTTGGGACACCTCCTTTGATGCAGGTTCTGCCTGATAGCAGAAGAACATGTAGGAAAGCCAACTTGAAAGAAAAGTATGAGGTGAGGAAGAAGGAAAATGAAAAGAGGCGTGGGCAGACGAGAAAGGGAACATCAGATATCGCTCGTGGAGCCTGGCTATCAGCAGCAATTGCCTAAACCAGAATGAAAAACGTGATAATCAGTTCTGATAAGTGTTGTCAATCCTTTCTTTGCTGTACTGCTGCTTATAATTCTGGGCTGCTGCTCGTAGCGTGTGGAACGAAATGACCGGCACTCGTAAGGCTGGTTAATATACATTTTTGTTCTCTCTGTGGGAAATGGGGATGCCGTCGACGATGAGAAATGTGTGTCCTGGGGCGACTTCTAAGGGGACTGTGCCGGTGTACGTGTGACAGCGTCGGAGGAAAACCTCAGAAATTACCCTACATTATCACGAACAAAAAATACTCCATAGGTTACTAAGACGAATTCAGTAACTGCACTTCACTTTGTTACTTGTACCTTGTTACTCCTTTATCACTGTATCATACACTTCAGTTTGTTCTCGGCCTTATCATGAGGACCTCTCAATGCTTAATTCCAAATTTTGCGTGTTGCAATCTCTTCCCGACACCATCAAGAAGGCTTGTCGGCTACCAACGCCCTCCACTAGAAAAATGAAAATAAACAAACAAACAAGCGTAAGAAGTGCTTATTTTCAGATCACCTATATAGGTAGCAGCAGAGTCACGTTCGACACAAAAAGTGATTGGTAAACCAACAGCTCCTAGATAACGTCGGACTGCGCGCTTACGTCACCTATGGAGGCCTTTCGTATACTTTGCGATCTGCTTCGAGCTTTCTTCTCGTTCGCTGATTCATTTACCTCATAGCAGCATCCGCAATACTAACAGCGGGCCTTCCTGTGTGACGTAGGGCACGGGCCTTCTCCTTATGTTGGGAGTGTTGGGTAAACTGCTCAAATAAGTACGAGAAAAACGAAGAAAGGTGCAATCGCAAACTGTGGAGATAAGATGGTAGGGAGCAACTGACGTCATATCAAAGTTTCCTTTCAACGCACCAAGAGTAGAGTCGCGCAAAAGTCCGTGATGTTTCCCGCAGATAATCGCCATTCTTCTGGAATTTTTGTGGGCGTCCTATTCGCTTTATTGTGGAATGGGGTGAACATGGTAGAAAATTTTAGCAAACCGTTCATAACATGGCTCGCCTGAACGTGGCTTGCCAGTGGATAAGATTCTGAGTCTTACATAACTGCAAATTGGCACCGACAAGCATGATAGCCTTACAAACGGTCTGCTAAACCTGCTTTTATACGCTTGCTATTGATAGCCTGAAATAAGAGACTTCAACTAGCAAGCAACGACAGTTATCACAGTCCCATATGAAGACACTTTATAATATGCGAGAAGCGGTAAAGAAAAACGCGGATTCAAGTACAAGTTTTCTCACCCGTCGGAAGCACTGTAATGGTTAATCCGCATTCTCCGTGGGACGTGCATGACTTGACATGTCAGTCACTCAGTTTGATTAAAATGCACGGGAAGCCTTGTGAGTGCGCACGAGAGCAGATTATTAAGGGTGAACAAATACAATTTAAAAAGAGAAACAAGAATTTCGACCCCACGCGCCTTGCTGTTGTAACGATGGCGGTTAAAGGTGCTCTGTCTGCTGTTGTTCTGAAATGTTAACACCTTGGCATTCTGCAGTGGGGGTGGGGGTGGATAAATGGTTATTTCGGAAAGGTCAGCCTGACTGAAGGTCGGCTTGCTATTCCTAAAACAAAAATATAGCACAAAGGTGGAGCCAAACCGAATATAAGATAACGAAGGTGGGTGAAGTGTAAATGACATGAAAGGTCAACTCATAATTTCTTCGTGATGGGACTTCCTATAACGATGTATTAGTAGGTTCGGATGCAATGAAAAGTGGTCTACCTTTCACATACTAGTCATGTTATGTCATAGTGCCTAATAATAGGCCATCCAGGATAGTGATGATCTTGCCTTGCCGTAATCTTAAAACTCCCTTCATAGAAAAAAAGAAAGGCATGACCCTCAGATCGAACCAGGGAACATGAAAGCTAGAATCGACATCTGCAGCACTGAACCACCAGCCCAGAATGTTGTCATCGTGAGAGCTCAAGACGCAACCGCTTTGGAACGCACACTCAGCAGCCGTTACTTCTTTCGTCGTGTAAATAATAGTAATAATAATAATAACAATAACTTTATTTTTGTTCGGGTACCAAAAAACAACCACAAGGATTAAAAAAGATACGGTAAAAAAAACTACTTTTATAATGAATCTTCACGATTCCTGAAAACAAGTTGAACGCTCAATTCTAGATTTGTAGAGCACAACCCTGAGAAGTCTACTCAGCAAGAATCGAAACAGTACTACTCTTCTGTGCATTTAAAGAATATGAGAAAATACCCTATCGTAGAGCGTTGGGCGAGTTCGGCGGCCGCTTTTTCCTGTCGTTCTCTCACTGTCAACCTTTGACAACACTGACATCACAAAACATGGGGCACCCCCGCTTCCCAGCGTCCTGGTCGATATCGTCGTTTTTCTTTTCTGGCAGAATGTACACACTTATCGAGCAGCAGAATCGGTTATTTTATTTTTGTTATCTCCGTGGTACATCGGTAGTTTTATTGCGTGACAGTTGTCACATCAAATCGCGAACTGCCATGGAAGGTGCTGAGCACACCAAAGGAGATAATGACGGAAAGAAGATCAAACACGGCGTTTTATGATAAAGTAGTCTGAGAAATGGCAGCCCTAATTTCCCTCACGCTTACTTCTGGGGACAAAGCGTGCTCTTCTGTGATTTCAGGAACAACCTGATGTCAGTTGAAAAGGGGTGACACCGAGACAGGGAGAGTAGAAATTGGTCGCAAAACCCGCACAATGCTAAACTATTTTGTATTTTGGCACATTTTTAATAGAGCACAAAAATGCGCTGTCGTGTCAGTTCTTGTGGGGTAGACCCTCCAGAGTTGCACTCTACATCTTTGCAGTCACGCAGTCAAATTATTTTCATTAATTACAAAGATTAATTAAGAAAGTTAATTAACGGCTGCGCCATTTACTGATACACCACCGCCATTGAGCAGATCCCGTCGGAAATAGATTTATTCAACGACTTTCTCCAAAAAAAACAAGAAAGTCAATCGCAGATTTAATAAAATTCAGTCGGTCTTACGTCACGTACCCTGTATACTATATGACAATAAGCACGCGTGTATTTTTAACATATTCATTATTTTGGTACCTAGGACGAGTTAACCCGTAAGGAGATTACGGCCTTGCGCAACACTGAGAACGAAAGTTTTGGCGAGTTGGGGAATAAAGCAAGTTTAAGCCACATGTCCGAAAAATATATGCAAAATGATTGACATGTATTAACACTGCAAGAGACACGCGTGGTAGTTTGTTCATCTTAATTCTCTTTGCCATTAGAGAGCGTCAAAGTTGACTCGCATAATTGGTTCTGTCGTCACATCGATCTCGAATGAAACTTTGATGAGTTTCGTGTTCACAGAGAACAAAGGACGTTTAAGCCACAAGTTCGAAATTCATGTTAGAGGATTGACAATTATCTACATTATAACAAACACACGCGGCACTGTGCAAAACGGAGATTCCTGTAACGGTGAAGTAAGTCGGAGTGCAATGGAAAGTCATGCTATTCACATATTAAGTGCACAGGCGATCGCAGAGCATTACCGCAACTAAATCAAACCGAACAGCATGCACTATGACATAGAGCCAGTACGGCATTATTAAGCCAAAACTCTGACGCTCTCGCCCTGCCGTTACTCTCATAACTCCCTCTACCAAAAAAATAAAGAAAAAGAAAATACACGAATATAATAATAATAATAAAAACACTAAGCAGGCCGCGGATCGAACCACGGCCCTCGAAAGCTATAACCAAAATCGTCACCAGTGGGCCAACACCGCCCGTTGCTGACACCTTCAGGAATGAAGATACAGACGCTTCGCAGGCCACGCTGAGCTTGTCAACACTTCTTTTGTCGTGGGAACAACATTGGAGCGGCCCACAGTTGCGCAGAAAGTTGCAAAGCGTAAGAGACAACTTCACCTTTCATGTCTGACTCATGGGCATTTTCTGCAGAACCCATTGTTTTGGCCAAGTACGAGAAAAATAGCATAGCAATGCATTCTGCCACGAAGCCAACACGGCGAAAATAAATCCTCCAGGAAGAAAACTGTGACGTTCTTGCGCTTCCATTCCACTTGTTCGCCATCGAAGGGCCTCTCACAGCAACACCCTTGTGTGGGCATTTCTTTCTAAAGCTCGGGCTCAACAGATATTCTAACAAAACCAGATGGGATGCATTGCTTCAATGGAGGGCAGCGAGTACGCCGGTCAAGCCAACTTTAAGAAGCTGTGTACCGCACTTCTGGGAATGCTTTTGGAAGTTATTATCAGTGTGTGCAATATAATTACGTGAACATTCACCGTTGTGTTGTCAGACCGAACGGCAATTGGCGCTAAACAAAAAGTATACTGCTAAAATATTCTCAAATACGTTAACACAAACGAATTCATCCAACAGCGACATCTTAATAATTTATATGACAAGAGGTAGCGCTTCAAAATTTGTGTTCCACCCGCAGGCGCATAATGTACCAACCGTGCTCTCAAAATTATATCTAACTCAAGAAATGAGGTCAAAAACAGTTACTAAATCTAAATAAGCAGAGAAAAGTTCAACTGACGCGTAAAAGTAACTTCACTGCTGCACACCTCTGCAACGCGGAGAAGCCGCTTTGACCGTGTCCGAATTTTGGCGTCTGGGCCAAGTTTGCCGTACAAGGGAACCGCAGACGATTGAGTGACTCTGGCACTTCTTCTAAACGTTGAATCTAGAGGTACCCTACAACGCATATCCACGGGATATTACAGTGCATCATACATTACCAAAGTTATTAAGCGATGAAATCGTTTCCTGCGTGAAAATACCCATACCTCCCATGTATTCACGGTCCGAAAAGCGGGATGACTGGGGAACCAAAGGTATTTCATGTGTAACGATATTGTTCGTTTGTATAAGCTTAGAATAGATGTCTGGGACGTGTATCCTCTGGAATATTACGATACCTTGGATAGAACAGCTACTACAGCACTCTTCTATTGTGTTGGCTGCACGTTTCACACAATGGTCGCGAGAGGGCGCAAGGCGTCGCTGTCCACCAGAGTCGTTTATAGGGAGAGTTTGGCCATTAGGAGGAGCCTAACTTGAAGCGCGTCATGCGACGTCACTGCTGCGACGTCACTGCACCTCCCTCTCCGTGCTCTATTGTTGTTCCGTTGTCAGCCGGTCGCCGACGCCATATTGATGCTGATCGTTGTTTACGATGCAAGGAGGGAAGACACGTGCGTACATTGTCCTTCGAAAGCCCTTCGTCCTTGAACTCTTTCAGTTTGGCAACAAAGCCCCCCTCTTATCACAGGCGGCTGTGGGTCATAAGCCGGTTATTCCTGTAGACTGTATTCAGTGCGACAACAAAGCTGACGGACAGCATCAATATGGCGCGCATCAGATGGCTGATATGCGAATTCTGCTTGGATTCAGTCTGTAGCGGCACCTGCTGACAACGACGAGCCAAGATTCGCCTCCTGTCTTGTTTTATTCCGTAATCCTAAGGGCGGGTTCACACCAGGGACGAATCCCCAGGATAGGTCTGCTCGACGCGGTGACGTCACGTGGACGCAGGAGTCCCCGTCCCTATTGAGCATTCACACGGGACGAGGGATGGGAGCGGATAGGTTCGATATTTTAGTCTGCGTGACAAGTGTTCTCACTTTTCTGTACTGTGTTTAAATAGAAAAATTGACGTTTTCCACTTTGGGGTACATACAATTCAATGAATTCCACAACGCATGGCACCATCGCATCAGTGAAATAAAGAAACCGTTAAAGTCGATGACAACAGATATTCGCGGTTGACGCCTTTGCGTACGAGAAGGGTTGCCGTGCTGCGGAATCATGAACTGTCCACTTCGATGAAAAGAAAGAGCTCAAACTGCACTACGGTATCAGTTCAGTCAGATCTCAAGTCCGGACACGTATACTAAGAGCTCGTAATCATAATTTGCCTGTTGCTGTGCTCTAGTGGATAATATATTTGGAGATACACTGGCTTGTAGCTCGTAGCCCTTGTGTCCTGAAGACCCGTACACGATTCCTCCTTTTTATTACGCGATCCTTCGAATCTCCTCTGCTTCAGCGGTCAGAGCTGTAAAACAGCCTATCGAAAGAAGACAACAACAGCCAAAAGACGCTGCTCCGCCGTCATGTCACCCGGGAACCGTTTGTGGGTGGGAGGCTAATGGTCTGTGGTAGTATTTCCGTCCCCCGTCACGTCCACAAACCGTTCGTATAGGACTTTGTGGACACACTTCAAGAACTCGATGAAAGTATCTGGTTTCTCCCGACTCGAGGCGTCGGGTTCTATCAACATTTCTCAGACTGCCAGTTTGCTTATAAAAGCCAAGGCTTCTCCGTAACGCCTTCAACTTCATTCCATCTCCTTGCAAGACACGCGGCAGTTTAGTAACAGTCCGGCCGGACGACTTGAGGTCGCCCCGATCGTAGACGTTTTGGCGATGGTCCGCTGGAGGTGAGTACTTGGCAACGACGCCACGTTTGGCTATCTTTTCCTCGTGTGCGTTGACGGTGGTCCACCGGACGTCTTCAGGCCCTTCAAGGAGAAGGACCATGTACGGACGTCCCTGCTCGATGTCCAGCTGCACGGTGGTTAACGGCGCTCCTTGATATTGGTCCATGCTAGTCCCATTAACGGCTTGGCTATGATTCGATGTGTGGATGAGGTGGTCTGGAAGCAGATCAGTCATCGCCACAGAGATGAGAAAATCCTGGTTAAGGATGACGAATGCGAGCAGAGGGGCAAGCATTGCTGCTCTCAGAACGCAGACGGGAACGCCAGCACAGAGCACGAGGATCGACCATTGGACATTCTTCGTCTTTTTCTTGATGTGACACATATGCATAGGAAAATTCACCATGTCCATATATGCGTCGCTGCTGGCGGCGAGAGACGACATGATGGGAAGACGGCGAAGCAATGATGACAAATTAACACCAGTAGTAAAGGGGCTGGTCCAGGCTACATGGTGTCCAAACTACGGCACCCCTGCCCCTGAGCCCTGCGCGTATTTTTCCCCGCGCGGCGCGTGTGCGGAGGGTTGTCGTTGCGATTATAACATGGAGAGACATGATTTTTGCGTCTTGGCCGACCTTTTTCGCGTATTTTTTTCCCACGACCGGCAGGCGGCGCTTGGGTGGAGGCGCTTACCGGTGGGCGGCGCGTGGCCGGAGGGCTGCGTGCGCGTTTACCATTCAACCTGGGCCGCCGACTTTCATCATTTTTCAGCCTGAGCCAACTTGAATCGTAATTTTTTTTCAGCTACAACAGGTGTGCAGTAGGCTGCTTACATGCAAAGGATAGCTATAGACAAAAGTACAAGTGAAAATATATTCATTAAAGTCATTAGTGTCAGAAATTATGTTATGACTCTGCGTGAATGGGAAAAACTTAGCAAAAAAATCTGAAGTAGAAGCAACACAATACACGTAACAAAGAATATACTTATTACAGGTACGATACAATAGCATTGAATAGGTATCACAAATCAAACACAATATTTTTTATTAACTGTAATCATACACACAAGTTTTCAATGAATCAGAAGGGATAGCACATTTAATCAAAGAAGATGTTCTTAATCATTACGATTACAATCAAAATTACACGTTTTATTATAAAAAGTCTGAGATGTGAGAACCTGATAGATGTAAGTAATTTCGAGCACAATAGCTAAGTTTAATATTCCAACATGACACAAATTTAATTCATCAATTTCTATTGAAGTGAATAGCGCAGACATAAGGCAATAATTCGAATCAACACGATCAACACATAGCATTAAAGGGACCATGAAACGATATTTGACAAGCCCACAAACATTTTTAATTAGTTCCCCTGTAATAAAGCATTCACTCTGTGAAATATGAAGTTGAAAATCGTACAAATAGTGAAAATATTCTATATTTACCACAGGCGTGAACGGTGGCTGCTACGGCCCGCCTCCGAGGCGAACTGGCCGTGACATCATACACAGAACATGTTGCGGATTCGCGGACGGGCTTTTGCGAGCAAAGTGCAAAATTTTCAAACAAGCTTGCATACTTCATCGTGAAATACGTTTTAATTTCACTTGGAGACAAGACTGTAACTAACCGTTTATACAGAATCCTACGAGAAATGTAATATAGCCGTTGACTGTCAGCATGGTTACCGGAGCACGTTTTCGCCTTTGAACTTCTTCTTCGTCGGTGACATTTTACCAGGTGCTGCGTACCGACCGATCCATAGACGCTGTGTGTGTCGCATAACCTCTTCCTCCATTGCTGATAATTTGCCTTTCGCCATATTTTAAGTGGTTTCGACAGGAAATATACAACGCCCTTGTTGTCCAAACCGAAACCATGCACCCACGTGGTCCGGCGGGGTGTGTCTTCCTCGTCGTTCACAGTTGGCTGAGAGGATTGGATGGCGATGACGTAAGCCCGCTTCGAAGGCATATATCCAGCGGTCACGCCCTGTTATTTTTGTCTGACAACTGCGTCCCCGTTGTACTGAATACAGTTAAAAGTCGATGTGTGTACGACAGTGATGGATCATGCGAACGGTTTCCTGCAGAGTACTCGGAATTCTCGAAAATCATTTCATGGTCCCTTTAATATAGAACCAATCATCCAACATGTAGGGAAATAATAGCTACACCATATCAAAACGAGAAACGATCACCATACTTAATCAAAGAAGATATTCTTAATCAATATGATTACAAACAAAATTATAAGTTGTGTTATAAAAAGTCTAATATTCCTATACGTGAGAACCATCAGTGCAATAGCGGGAAGTTCTGATAGTTGTATGTAATTAACTGTGAACTGCAGAGACCCTGGAAGACTATGGGACACGACCCCAAGAGGAAATAAAATCTATACCACTACAAAGAAGATATTCTTAATCAATATGATGACAATCAAATTACAAATTGTATTAGAAAAAGTCTGAGACGTGAGAACCATCATTGCAATAGCGTGAATATCTGTCATAACATTTCGAGCGCAATAGGAAATCTCAGTTTCATATTCCAACATTACACAACTTTTAATTTCTTATTAAGTGAACAGCATAGACATAAGGAAATAACGAGAAACAACTCAATCAACAGCTACAATTAATAGAGAGCCAAACCTGCGCACCATCCAACACATAGAGAAATAATAGCTAATCAATCTATCAAAGGCGAAATAGCACAGACTTAACGCTGAAGAACAGAGGAACACGCGGCGACACGTAAACAACAACAGAGGAAAATAATCTATTATTAACCCTTAATAAAATCGACCAATATACAATTTTCATTCTAACAAACACTACGAACCTTGATGGAGGTATCCAAGACACAGAAAATATGGACTGGTTTCACTGTTTTCCTCAAAGCCAGGAGACTTTATGTCTCTATCTATGTGACCATAGCACCGCGCATGCTTTATCACTCAAAGGGTTAGGGGCTATATTACTTCGTCCAGCAAAGGGGGCGCTCTACAGGTCAGATAAGAGAGTTCAAAGGCGATATATTTTATTGTGCAGCTCAAATAGATGTCGATATCATTCAAGGGGGTCACTATCTTTTCGCATCCTTTCCCTGAAACGGAAATCTTTCGTCAAAGTGGTTGACAAGTCGGCTAAGTTTGTAGAGATGCGATATTGTTATTGAAGATCTAGACAAAGTCCAAATTATTAATTGGTAGCAACGATACTCAATCAAAAAACGAGAAACAAATTTAATGACATCAATTTTTGTAATATCTTGCAACAGAAATTGCTAATGAACCACACGGAAATATCAAATGTGAAATGCAACTCAGAGTTATGAGGCATTCCCATCTTAGAGGTACTTACTTATGTCAATCGAGAAATTGAAACAAATACAAGACAATAATTATTTCAGGCAGTAAGTTCACAACTCATAGAATATCAGTCGAGTGAATACTTGAAACAAAGTCAAAACAATAATTCTCACGACAGGTGGAGATTATAGCATTCTAAATCAGATAATAAATTTTAATCAATAAAATAAACATAGATGTGCTTTTAATTAAGTGTAGATGTGCACTTGAAAACAGAAGAGACAATTGCTCTACATTGAAAAGATGGACAGATTTTGAACTCGATACCATAAATCATGGGAAGATGTGATAAAAAACTGCTTCGAAAAGGAGGAGGCGCGAAACGATTTCATTATCGCTGCATTTCAATACGTCCTAGACATGGTCGTATTCGGGGAAATGGTACAAACTACAGAACTGAAGGTGCAAGAATTTATATGCCGAATCTACAATACTTCTAAAATATCTGCACATCAACAACGGAAGGGCCACTGGGATTGATGGCGGAGCTTTTGAGGTTTGCCGACGCAGAATTGAAGTACACTAGACCAGATGTAATTGTAATCATTGCAATGGGCATTGCGTTCATCAAGAAAGCAGTCGGATCAAATTATCATATACAAGCGGTCTATATCGCAAGATTCATTACGGATTTGTTGAAATTACACATATCTGAGATGGAAAGTACATAAAATCTTATCACGTGATATGTTCCACTACCACGGCAACGCAATTATTTTCTTCTATCAGTCTCTGCAACGATGTCGAATCAACAGAAGTTCAATATTGTCGTGCAAGGTCTGATGTATTACCACCTATTGAAATTCAACAAACATATCAATTGCGGTGGACCACCGGACGATTTTCATCTAATACTCTCTTGTACGCCATTCAAGAATCTTCATACAAAGAAAGGAAACATCAATAAGAGACTGTGCAAGTTCATAGCAAACAAAGTGCAAGTTGTTGAAGCAATACAAACACGGCGACAACATAGCGCCTGCGTTAATCAACGCTGGATTCAAGCCACCAATAATCAGAATAAACTATTTAATGTCTTTGGAATTCATCAATGAAGACAACAAACGAAAACTTCAGAGTTTGAAATAGAACTGTAATTTATCGAAATAAACAAGTGTATAACTGAAACAATAAATGTAATCTTTGTCATCATTATAATGAATTCTTCGCATCACAATGAAAAAACACCTTACATTTAGCATGGCTAGACTGAGAACAGTGATCGCTAAGGAAACGAATATTCAACAATTTGTGTAAGAATTCTCTTATGGAATGAGACCTGACCACCAAATAGGTTTTACTCGACTACACTCTGTACAAGTTCAACACCCGAAGGATAGAATTGCCGGAGAAGCATCGGTCATTGAAATTTAGAGACATGATACATCAGTCTATGATTACAAAAAGTATCACTAATCTCATGTGAAAACTTATCATATTTCGTGAATTAAATTCCACAGTGCATGTATATTTCTCAATCAGTTGCACTAGCCCAGACACAGTAAAAGAAGAAGAAAAGGCGTCTTTGACAAGCAACCGATTGGAGTGCGGAACAAATAAATAAATATTTTTGTCAACACAGTTGTCCATTTGTATGACTGGATAGGAAAAATGAGCCGTCCAAGAGGGGGCGAAACGGAAAATAAAGCAAGATAACTGATTGCGATGGGATAAGTCAAAGCGTTCGCGACACAGTGTCATCGACTTTTACAATCGCATTGGGGTTCACTGCCTGGGAGATAATACGAAGCCTTCACGAAAAGCGAATCTATTATCAGATGCCACAATGCAAACGAAAGATTTTACGAGCACGACGTGCAGGCCAAGTCTACATTTCTAATCACATAGTCTTCGTAACACACGGCACACAAACGTATATGAAATAATTTCCAAGTGGCAATCAGATTTTGGGAGAAGCGGATCACACAACCGCCATCCGAAGTGCTTAGCCAATATACAATGAAGATGAGCGTTATGCATGGAAGATATGTTATATTAATTATAATAACCAGATCAGTGCAGGTCACACATAAATGTAGATCCAATTCACAAAATATACTCGAGATTTCCCGTAACCATACAGAAAACTATCACACTATTTTAGTGTCATAGCATCCGGGCACTACAAATGGAAAGGCCATACTTTAATTTTATAAGTCTTTAGCTCATAACGTGGTAACACGCAAATTCCACACTAAAGATCATTTTCTTCTTTAAATTTTCAAAGTCAAAACTGCACGCTATTTCTTGCATTTTTCTAAAGATATAGATTAAAAAGTTGTGCATATACTCACACATACTATACAAGATATTTGATTGTAGATTAATTGCTAAAATTTATCGATCCACATTCAGGAGAAGTGGTGACTACCACACATCAGTAAGAGTTTAAGCACAATTTGAACAAGTGTTGCGATTTATGATTAGTGTTGTAGAATGTGTAATTTCACAATACGCAAGCTTTAATTCGCTCACTTTGACGAGCACTCTTTCGTGACGTCAGGGAATTTAGTCGAATGGAGTGATATTTTCTGGATACACTATAACATAATGCGAATTCTTTATGTCGTGGATATTAAAAGTTACGAATATTTTCCGAACGAAATTTACTTAAAACTCGAAGAGAGGGTCACCCGCGTCGCCGAAGACGCTTCGGCAACACGCCGGGCCGCGTTTCCCCAATGCCGTACCCGAAACCGAACGCGATTCTGCGCCCGACGCGTTAACGCGGTACCGCACGCGAGCGTGTTGCTTTTTCCGGAAACGGGTTCGTCGACGCGGGTGACCCTTTCTTCGAGTTTTAAGTACATTTAAAATATTCGTAACTTTTAATATCCACGATATAAAGAATTCGCATTATGTTATAGTGTATACAGAAAATATCAATCCATTCGAATAACTTCTCTGACATCGTGAAAGAGTGCTTGCCAAAGTGAGGGACCTAAAGCTTGCGTATTGTGAAATTACACATTCTACAACACTGATCATAAATCGCAATACCTGTTCAAATTGTAATTAAACTCTTACTGATGTGTGGTAGTCACCACTTCTCCTGAATGTGGATCGATAAATTTTAGCAATTAATCCACAATCAAATATCTTGTATAGTATGTGTGAGTATATGCACAACTTTTTAATCTATATCTTTAGAAAAATGCAAGAAATAGCGTGCAGTTTTGACTTTGAAAATTTAAAGAAGAAAATTATCTTTAGTGTGGAATTTGCGTTTTACAACGTTATGAGTTAAAGACTTATAAAATTAAAGTATGGCCTGTCCATTTGTAGTGCCCGGATGCTATGACACCAAAATAATGTGATAGTTTTTCTGTATGGTTACGGGAAATCTCGAGTATACTTGTGAATTTGATCTACGTTTATGTGTGACCTGCGCTGATCTGGTTATTATAATTAATATAACATATCTTAAATTGTGTTTATGCATAACGCTCATCTTCATTGTATATTGGTTAAGCACTTCTGATGGCGGTTGTGTGATCCGCTTCTCCCAAAATCTGATTGCCACTTGGAAATTATTTCATATACGTTTCTGTGCTGTGTGTTACGAAGACTATGTGATTGGAAATGTAGACTTGGCCTGCACGTCATGCTCGTAAAATCTTTTGTTTGCATTGTGGCATCTGATAATAGATTCGCTTTTCGCGAAGGCTTCGTATTATCTCCCAGGCACTGAATCCGAATTCGATTGCAAAAGTCGATGACACTGTGTCGCGAACGCTTTGACTTATCCCGCCGCAATCAGTTATCTTGCCTTATTTCCCGTTTTGCCCTATCTTGGACAGCTCATTTTTCCTATCCAGTCATACAAACGAACAACTGTGTTGACAAAAATGTTTATTTATTTGTTCCGCACTCCAATCGGGTTGCTTGTCAAAGACGCCTTTTCTGATTGGGCTAGTGCAACTGATTGAGAAATATACATGCACTGTGGAATTTAATTCATGAAATATGATAAGTTTTCACATGAGATTAGTGATCCTTTTTGTAATCATAGACTGATGTATCATGTCTCTAAATTTCAATGACCGATGCTTCTCCGGCAATTCTATCCTTCGGGTGTTGAACTTGTACAGAGTGTAGTCGAGTAAAACCTATTTGGTGGTCAGGTCTCATTCCATAAGAGAATTCTTACACAAATTGTTGAATATTCGTTTCCTTAGCGATCACTGTTCTCAGTCTAGCCATGCTAAATGTAAGGTGTTTTTTCATTGTGATGCGAAGAATTCATTATAATGATGACAAAGATTACATTTATTGTTTCAGTTATACACTTGTTTATTTCGATAAATTACAGTTCTATTTCAAACTCTGAAGTTTTCGTTTGTTGTCTTCATTGATGAATTCCAAAGACATTAAATAGTTTATTCTGATTATTGGTGGCTTGAATCCAGCGTTGATTAACGCAGGCGCTATGTTGTCGCCATGTTTGTATTGCTTCAACAACTTGCACTTTGTTTGCTATGAACTTGCACAGTCTCTTATTGATGTTTCCTTTCTTTGTATGAAGATTCTTGAATGGCGTACAAGAGAGTATTAGATGAAAATCGTCCGGTGGTCCACCGCAATTGATATGTTTGTTGAATTTCAATAGGTGGTAATACATCAGACCTTGCACGACAATATTGAACTTCTGTTGATTCGACATCGTTGCAGAGACTGATAGAAGAAAATAATTGCGTTGCCGTGGTAGTGGAACATATCACGTGATAAGATTTTATGTACTTTCCATCTCAGATATGTGTAATTTCAACAAATCCGTAATGAATCTTGCGATATAGACCGCTTGTATATGATAATTTGATCCGACTGCTTTCTTGATGAACGCAATGCCCATTGCAATGATTACAATTACATCTGGTCTAGTGTACTTCAATTCTGCGTCGGCAAACCTCAAAAGCTCCGCCATCAATCCCAGTGGCCCTTCCGTTGTTGATGTGCAGATATTTTAGAAGTATTGTAGATTCGGCATATAAATTCTTGCACCTTCAGTTCTGTAGTTTGTACCATTTCCCCGAATACGACCATGTCTAGGACGTATTGAAATGCAGCGATAATGAAATCGTTTCGCGCCTCCTCCTTTTCGAAGCAGTTTTTTATCACATCTTCCCATGATTTATGGTATCGAGTTCAAAATCTGTCCATCTTTTCAATGTAGAGCAATTGTCTCTTCTGTTTTCAAGTGCACATCTACACTTAATTAAAAGCACATCTATGTTTATTTTATTGATTAAAATTTATTATCTGATTTAGAATGCTATAATCTCCACCTGTCGTGAGAATTATTGTTTTGACTTTGTTTCAAGTATTCACTCGACTGATATTCTATGAGTTGTGAACTTACTGCCTGAAATAATTATTGTCTTGTATTTGTTTCAATTTCTCGATTGACATAAGTAAGTACCTCTAAGATGGGAATGCCTCATAACTCTGAGTTGCATCTCACATTTGATATTTCTGTGTCGTTCATTAGAACTTTCTGTTGCAAGATATTACAAAAATTGACGTAATTAAATTTGTTTCTCGTTTTTGATTGAGTATCGTTGCTACCAATTAATAATTTGGACTTTCTCTACATGTTCAATAACAATATCGCATCTCTACAAGCTTAGTTGACTTGTTAACAACTTTGATGAAAGATTTCCGTTTCAGGGAAAGGCTGCGAAAAGATAGTGACCCCCGCGAGTGATATCGACATCTATTTGCGCTGCACAATAAAATATATCGCCTTTGAACTCTCTCTTATCTGACCTCTAGAGCGTTCTGTTTGCTGGAGGAAGGAATATAGCCCCTAACCCTTTGAGTGATAAAGCATACGCAGTGCTTTGGCCATATAGATAGAGACATAAAGTCTCCCGGCTTTGAGGAAAAGAGTGAAAACCGAGATGAAAACAGTGCATATTTTCTATGTCTTGGATACCTACATCAAGGTTCATAGTGTTTGTTAGAATGAAAATTGTATGTTGGTCGATTTTATGATGGTTCAATGATAGATTATTTTCCTCTCTTGTTGTTTAGATGTCGCCGCTTAGAGTATTCCCCTGTTCTTCAGCGTTAAGTCTGTGCTATATCGTAACATTTCTCCTTTTGATAAATGGATTAGCTATTATTTCTCTATGTGTTGGATAGTGCACAGGTTTGGCTCTGTATTAATTGTAGCTGTTGATTGTGTTGTTTCTCGTTATTTCCTTACGTCTATGCTGTTCACTTAATAAGAAATTAAAAGTTGTGTAATGTTGGAATTGTGCTCGAAATGTTATATGACAGATATTCACGCTATTGCAATGATGGTTCTCACGTCTCAGACTTTTTATAATACAACTTGATTGTCAACAATTTGATTGTCATCATATTGATTAAGAATATCTTCTTTGTAGTGGTATAGATTTTATTTCCTCTTGTGTTCTTGTCGTTCGTGTTCCGCGGTCTTCCATACATCTATTGGCACCCGTCTTCAACAAATCAGGACAGATATCATTAGATCTGGTTGTTGGCTAGGAGCGTGCGTGTTGTGAAGTTCATTTTTAATATGTCTAGTTTCTGATGAGTTTGATTTTTTCTTCTGATTTTCTGAATGATAGATTACTATGTTGTTTTGATTAGGAATATCTTCTTTCTAGTGGTATATATTTTATTTCCTCTTGTGTTCGTGTCGTTCTTGTCGTTTGTGTTCCGTGGTCTTCCATGTTTGTTGGCTAGGAGCGTGCTATGTGGTGAAGTTCATTTTTAACATGTCTATTTTCTGATGAGTTTGATTTTTTCTTCTGATTTTCTGAATGATAGATTACTCTGTTGTTTGATTAGAAATATCTTCTTTGTAGTGGTATAGACTTTATTTCCTCTTGTGTTCGTGTCGTTCTTGTCGTTCGTGTTCCGTGGTCTTCCATGTTTGTTGGCTAGGAGCGTGCTATGTGGTGAAGTTCATTTTTAACATGTCTATTTTCTGATGGGTTTGATTTTTTCTTCCGATTTTCTGAATGATAGATTACTCTGTTGTTTGTTTAGGAATATCTTCGTTGTAGTGGTATAGATTTTATTTCCTCTTGTGTTTGTGTCCCATAGTCTTCCAGGGTCTCTGCTGTTCACAGTTAATTACATACAATTATCAGAACTTCCCGCTATTGCACTGATGGTTCTCACGTGTAGGAATATTAGACTTTTTATAACACAACTTATAATTTTGTTTATAATCATATTGATTAAGAATATATTCTTTGATTAAATGTGGTGATCATTTCTGATTCATTGAAAACTTGTGTGATTACCGTTAATAAAAAATAATGTGTTTGATTTGTGATACCTATTCAATGCTATTGTATCATACCTGTAATAAGTGTATTCTTTGTTACGTGTATTGTGTTCCTTCTGCTTCAGATTTTTGGCTAAGTTTTTCCCATTCACGCAGAGTCATAACATAATTTCTGACACTAATGACTTTAATAAATATATTTTCACTTGTACTCTTGTGTATGGCTATCCTTTGCATGTAAGCAGCCTACTGCACACCTGTTGCAGCTGAAAAAAAAATTATGATTCAAGTCGGTTCAGGCTGGAAAATGACGAAAGTCGGCGGCCCAGGCTGAAGGGTAAGCACGCACGCAGCCCTCCGGTCACGCTCCGCCCACCACAGCAGCCCTCCACTCGAGCGCCGCCCACCGGTCGCGGGAAGGAAGTCGGCCCAAGTAGGAAAATGGTGAAAGAAGTCAGCCGAGGTTGAAGGGTAAGAGCGCACGCAGCCCTCCGGTCACGCTCCGTCCACCACAGCAGCCCTCTACCCAAGCGCCACCCTGTTACAGGTGGTGAAGGTTTTTTGGCTGGGTTTTTCTCCTCTACCTGATTGGCATCACAATTGGCACAATTCCCAGCACCTATTGGCTTTAATAAATATATCTCAACTTGATTGGCATTACAATTGGCATTAATAAATATATTTGCACTTGTACTTTTTGTGTATGACCCTTCTTTGCACGTCTCTGCATGTAAACCGCTCACCTGTTGTATCGGAAAAATATGTGAAGTCGGCCCACGTATGGCCAAAGAAGTCTGCCCAGGCTGAAAAATACGCTACGATGAGCACACGCGCAGCCCTCCCTCGCCGATAAGCGCGCGGACAACCCTCCGCACACGCGCCGCGTGGGGAAAAATACGCGCAGGGCTCAGGGGCAGGGGCGCCGTAGTTTGGACCGCATGCTTACACTGCCCGCCCCTTTACTACTCATGCCTAATACTTTGTGTGCCCTGGTCTGTGCTGCAGCAGCAATTTTCTTCTTAATCCCTTACGGTTAAGATTCCATATTATTGTATGTACGTCACTTTTTACATTATTGAACTTGCCTTTTGCAACGTGCCAGACATCAAATCGATGCTTAATGGCCTTTGTCTTCATTAATGCCTTTACCCCAATATGCCTGGCTGTGATGAGCATTTCAATTTTCAGTTGTTGTTGTTCAAGGTAGTCCAAAGGTCGCTCAAGTCCACTTTTCTCCATTTGGTTGCTAGAACTGACCTCTGGTGACTGTAATGTAGAAGGTACTGGTAAACTGGATGTTCTTGTTTCATCGATAAAATATAAATATGCCGCCTTGAATTACCATTAGTAGCTCAAAAGGGAGAATCTTATTGACTGATGTCTCGAGGAGAGTGTATGTCCCCATCAAAGCACAGTGTCCCGGTGAATCGCACCTGGCATCAGCTGCTAGGTTTAGTGGCTTCTCCTCCGGGCTGCAAACAAAGGGTTTCTTGTTCAGATTTCCATGCCTAAAACATGCCATGACATCGCGCATGACGTCATTTTCATATATCTTCTTTCTGTGGTAGATATTGTTTGACAGTTGTGAAGAACATAAAGATATAACGACACTTTGAATGGCAGCTCTTCTGAACAACAAATGGTCTGTGATATCAGCAGTAGAATAACATGTTTTCTATAATTTAAAAAAATAATAATCTGTATAGATATGAATTGCCCTACCTCACGAACAGCAGGAAAGGGGTAACCTACCGAAATCAGTGTGTCTGCCATTGGACCTGCAATTAGAGATATTGTTAACTATTGCGTAATACGTGATCTTAGCCAGTATTAGGGACACAAACATACCCCTCACAAACATACATCTTCAGTAGACTTTTCATTCTGAACATCACCACCAGACTGAACACTAGCATCCTGGCTGCCTTCAGCCATCTGCCTGAAACTGTGAGTGTATGAATGAATGTTGAGCTAACGCAGCAAAAGCAGCACCAGTCAAATGCACAAAAGGAAGACATGTCAGTATATAATGTCCTGCAAAGAGTATCGCCAAGGCTCCTGCAAAGACCTTCCACACACAAAAAAAAGGGAAAAGAAAACAAGCACTGGTGTGTGTCAAGGCTATGAACTGTATTTTTGACAGACATAGGCAGCGTATACAGCATGATAAACATGGTATATACATTTAAATGCCACCCCCACATACACACACAAAAAGAAAAGGAGAATGTCTTGCAGTCTGCACCTCAACACAAGTCAATAATGAACGGCATCTTACTAACAATAGTAGTATAAAAATATACACTAGTCAATAATACACTCTAAGAAAAACGGGTAGAATATTGTACCACTTCTGGTAGAAGAGCTGTTTTTCTACCTTTCGCGCGGACTTTATCCTCGCCCAGTATATCTGTTGACCTACATCTCGCTTGCTCCCCTCTCCCTTTTAGGAAAGGGCTGCAGATCGCTCGTAAGAAGTACAACTGCTTGAAAGGAGTAGAACTCGGGGGTGAGGGTGGCTGGAGGATTTACGGACAGCTTTGTGGTGGTGGTTGCGGGGCGTCGTTGGATGAGGGTAGTAGGGGGAGAGAGGTGCGGGATACAGGGCTGTGCTAGCCTGCTCGATAATGGCGGCTTGGTGCGATCCGTCTTGTTCTGTGATGTGACGTGTGCCGTGGACTGTGTCTGCGTATTCCATAAAAATAACATGGACTAATTCGGAGTATTGAATATCGTTACCTATTTATCCTTAGGGGTGAGTTACGATGTGTTGACTGAAGGTCCAATGAATTGAACAGACGGGCCCCAAAACTTGGTCTCGGGAGAAATGGCCAAATAGAAAATGGTCCCTCAAGTCGTCTTACTATCACGGATTATTTATGCCTCACAGGAAACAAAATAACGTATGCAAAGTCAAATGTAATTTATGTCAAGCTTATCAAATACAGAGGATTTCTATTTTGTAGACGGGTTAGGTCTACAGTGGTGTACAGCCCAACAAAGGCAGGGGGCAAAACAAAGGAGTTGCAGTATTATCTACGTCCCAAACAGGAAATTGAACAGCATAAATTTTACCGTCTCGGGAAATGCATGTAAAAAAAAAAAATTTCCACATGGTTCATGACCTTCGTTCTTGGGTTGCTTCTTTTTCGTCCCTTTCGCGAGGAGAAAGACGGTCGACGACACGTCCAGCATATTCATGCGAACAGGGGAAGCATTCACAACGCAGTGTAGTTATATTCGTCGCAATGGTTATGCCATTGGACAGAGCATGAGCATTCACACGTACACACACACACTTTTTACACACATTTTACATACGTGAGGCCGACAACGGCAAGCCCTTTCACCATCACCACCACCACACACTTTTTCCCCCTCCTTTTCTTGGCACCCGCTGGGTATGATCATGTTGCTCGTGAACCTTCCGAAGCCTTTCAAACACAATGCCGCCGCGGAATCTGGACACCCGAAGCTGCGCTCCGATATAAATTTCTCTGCTTCGCCCACCGAGAAAGTCAAACAGATTGACAGTAAAAACATCTTTTTTTCAATTGACGAAGGGGGCGCGACAACATGCGTTCAGGCGCTATTGGATATTTTTTTTTTACCTGCCATGCCGTAAAAAAGATTTTTGCGAATTGCGAATATAGTATTTTTGCGAGCACAAATTCGTCTCAAATGGGATGTAAACGGCAGTTATTGGCCGAAATTTTCGCACCCTCTAAATCCGCCACAATATGGACTTAATAACCGGCGGCAGCACAATATTACATAATGAGAAGCTACAAATAAAAAACAACGAAAAAAGGACAGCCGCCGATGCAAGTTTCCGGATTGCGCCCACTTCAATAAATACACACACACAAAAGAAGCATAAACAGAATACCAAATTTCAGGTTGGTGGTTCCGATTCCCGATGTCCGATTGTATGTAAATGGTAAAAAGGCAGCCGTATTGCTCGTAACCGCTGCGAATTGCACCGACACCGTCCTCACCGGTACGCCCATTGCCGAATGGTAACGCAACGGCAATTCTTTTCCAAGCTCGGCTAAGCATCCGTCGCCTATAAAATGGCTAGAAGGCGTCACATTTGTGTGGAAGTGGCGTTAAACTACATCACTGACTAATTAAATTCAATAATGCACGCAAGAGGACAAGACAGCGAAGATGACGGCAACCTGGTGGACATCAGTGAGAGAAGAGAACCCTGCACCTAACAAGACACAAAAAAGACGTGACACGACACGAAGGCTGAAAAGCAGCAAATAAATTTTACTCGCTGGTTTAGTCCCTACATGTTGTGTCATTCTTTTGTCATTGCTCAAGTTCAGGGTTCTCCTCTGTCATGTATAATGTGATTGATTTGATTTTTTTTTTCTGAATAATGTTTTTCAACTGCGTATCTTGTAGAAAAGTTTGCATGGAAACGGTGGGAACACTGTAAGAGCATGAACTGATTCGCTACTTCCACACGTACCATCCTGGATGAACTTCCCTGTCAGCACAACGACAGTGCACAATCTAATATTTCCTGAAATTTCTCCACGTTTGCATAGTTCTGATTATAACCAACTGCCACAAAAGGAGTAAATAAGAAGATCAATAGCAACATAATGTGTTGCAGGACATTGTCACGCAAATTACTGTTATAGAACATCAGAAACAATTTAGGAGAACAGCAAAAATTGCGTAGTTATGTGTCTACAATGTGCACACAGTGTACAAGTGAAGCGCCAGACAACACGATTAACTTGCATAAAAACTCAAAGCAGTTTAATACCTCATATTTTTTCACACAATAATATTTGAGCAGGCATGACAAAAATATGAGAAAGGACTAGGCTGAACGGGGTGCACTTTGCCAAATTTCCAGACATTTAAACTACTACACACACATTCAACCAAGCAGGCAAAACTGAAGCAAATGAAAAAGCAAAAATTAAATACAATAAGGAACTATAAATCTGTAGCGAGAAACTGTCAACAGTTGTGTACTGTTGTGTACACGTGGCTCCCACATAGACGTCTGCTCAACAGTAGTAACTTGTCGTACTCAAAATACTGCCCACTTTGTTACAACTGCACCGCCATGGTAATAATCAAGTGGACAGTGACTTGCTTCGTCTCCTGGAGAAATCATTTTTTGGAACTGTGTGGCCTTGACAGAGAAGCAAAATTTGTGCCTCATGAACTGGACTGTGTGCAGAACATTGACAACAATATAGGTATTACTGCCTGACACAAAAATGCTGTTAATATGGCCCATGACAGGAACAGGTCCCTTCTCCAAGATGAGAACATCATTCCGACGGTAACAGCATGTGTCGACAGTGGCTTGTGTAACTTCATACACAGCTGCCTCGCAGAGTTCTTGTGCACATGGAGGAAGCATATCACTTTGTACACACCTTCCAGCTGACGTTGATGTGAATTCCCCAGTAATATCATTCTGCAGCTCAAAGCATTGTCGAAGCTGGTGCCTTGCAGTTAAGGTTTTGCACACATTGCGAAAGTTCTTAATTCTTGACGCCACTTGCTTAAAATACTGATGTTTTGCTTCAAATCGCATCGTCCAATATTGTTGGAGAGGGCCCAGCAAAGCAATAAAGCGAGGGTAATGCACAAGGAAGTGTAACTTTGGGATCACAGCAGTGTCAGGGTACTTGGCCGTGAAGCGTACGAGGAACTCCTGTATCTGCACCTGCAGGTAGCCAACATACTCATGAGGGATTTCTCGTGCAAAAATGATGTCCACAATTTCACGGAAAAGTAGCAAGAGCTCCCAGTCCTCATTCTCAGCGGGGACACTGTCACCAACCATGAGCGGCAGTAACCTCAGGAGACACCATTTTTGTGATGCCGTTCCAAGCAAGCCAGCTTTGTCACTCAGGAAAGTACGTCTTAATGGTTCAGGTTGATTTTTCCTGTCATGGAAACCGTAGTCAAACGAGGATATGGCATCTAAATCTTTGTATGTCAAAATGTCATCATTTAGAAGGCTTCGGAGAACTTGTCTGAGAACGTGCTCGAAGCCACCTTCCATAGCCACATCCCTTCGTGCATAGCGTCCGGAGGAAGCTGAGAAGTCACATCAAAATAGCTAAGCTCCAGCAAAGGTGATGAGCAGTTGACCCCATACATGCGCTTACAAGGAACACTGTTGATAGCAATAGCAGCCAGATGTTCTTGATGCATTGCTGCGGTACGCACTTTGCAGTCCTCTTCACTTGTAAGCACTGCAAGGTTGTTCTTGTAGGCAAGGCAAAACCGACAAACTTTTCCCTTGCTGAAACAACATGTGAAGCCACCAAGTCTGTTCAAGGAAAGGTTGTCACCGCAAAAGGCAAAAGCACGAACTTGCACTTGCTGCATGGCATCTCGTATCACTACAGAGATGCCTTTTGATTCCAGCTCCACCAAGTCTTTCATGAGAGGTTTTAGTATTTCTGACAGTCCGTACTTCTGCACACAGGTGTACTTAGCGAGGACCAAGAGGTGCATTGACCGCACTTTTGAACGGTACTTTGTATGAATATTCAAAAGTGTGACGTAGACACACAGCAGTTTGTGCTTCCCACGTTTTGCTCCCAACGGATTCACAATTTCCACCTCGTCAGAGTATAGGAGTAGAAAAATTGTACATTGGCTTCCGTCAGGGATGACTGCTTGGAATTGTTCCTTGAAGAGGGAACCATCCATGAAGGTTCTCAGGGTGCCCTCACTGTCACCTGATATCTGAGGATGTCCACGCAAGTTGGCCTCAACTTCTGGGAGTTCACAGAGCCTTTCGAGCAAAGGGGCCAGCGGTACATATTGAAATGTTTCACTGCTTCCGGGGATCTCATGTTCCTGAGGTGGCACGTACGGCAGATTATTCTTGGCATACTTTTGTCGTTGGTGCTGTGTTTCAATCCCATCAAAAATATCAATGAGAAAGTCACAGTCTAAGATTGAATGGACATCTTCTGATAGCGGTAGTGTTGACAGTCGACCTGACACCTGTCTTGCAAATGACTTGATGATGTGGCTCAGCATGAATTTGAATTGTTCAAACAGAGCACTAACCACACTATGAGGCAAGTTGTGCATTTCCGCTGCATTAAAAAAAAACATGCATATTGACTTCTTCATCTCTTTGCAAAAGCTCTCGAGCGACACCGATTCCTCTGGTCCTGCAGCTTTGTCGTTGTTAACTGCAGGGCCATTGACCTCTCCATCAGATGCGTTGTCGTTCAAGGACGCCGGGACGCACGCTTCTCCTGCCACGGGACTTCCAGCATCATTCCCGAAGTTGCTCCCATGGCTTCGGAGTGCTTCTGGGTGCCTTCTGTAGAGGTGGCTCTTGAATGCACTATAAGCTTCGTACCTTTTTGGGCAGCAATCAATGCCACAGGTGACGGCGAAGCCAGGTTCCCAAGCATGATGCGACCAGATGTGGTTCACTACGGTTATCAGTCGTCGCGACACGAAATGTCACTTTGGGCAATTAGTGACACTCATGACGTAGCCAAGTTTGACACGCACCGCTTCATGTAAATCTCTTGACTGTAGTCTGACGACCCGAACAACGTTACCGGCGAGAATAACCACGGGGAAGTCAGCGCGGGCAGGAGGACGCTATGTTGCGGTGCATTGTTGCCAACACAAATTAGGAAACCCGATGTTCGACTCCGAAATCGGCCACAATGACATCGATATGTGTCTGCTTGCTTCACGAAACAAAAAGTGCGCGATTTCGGTGCATAAACTAGCTGCCTTTATAACAAAAATTAGGAAACTTGCCACTTTATTCAATAAAAGTGTGGTCTTGCGAACTCAGCGGACTGAATCGTTTCGGCAGCGCTCTTGGATATCTGACGCAAGACCACTTGCAATAAGCAGGCTCCAATATCACATTTATGCTGAGGTTTCCTAAAAAAATCTACAAAATTACCTGCTCGTGACAATTTGGTTAGAGATTCACCCGCAGTACCTAGCTGCGGAGCAAACTTAGTGGTCCCAATGCGACAGTGAAATAACTGTACATTTTGTGGAAAATTTAAAAAAATCCTGAATCCTGAAACGAAGACCAAACAGGACAATAGGCGGCTGGATCAGTGGTTTATCCAGATAGTCGGTACCGGGGTGGGATGGGTGGGTGGATGTGGGTGTCGCCTTCTGCAGGGGCTGTAAGGCGAGTAACTTTTGAGTGTGTGTGTGTGTGTGGGGGGGGGGGTTGTTCATGGTCTGGATAGACCGCGCATATGCAGAGTCTCATGTTTTGTTGTTGTTATTGGAAAACACAGCGCCAATACAAGCTGTACGAGCGTAACATCTGTTTCTAACGTAAGTACGTTACAATGACCGTCAGTTTTCTTTTATCGCTCCCTTTGTGAAGCGCTATGTTAAAAAAAACCTATATGCGTGCCTATTACAATAAAAAACGTTCATTATTGCGATAAAATGGTTGGATAAGACCTTCGATTTTACTAATGCCGCATGTCACAGGCAGCGGTTGATTGTGTCTTTTTGAGGGAGGTGTTCAGTTTGGACGGGCGTCAGGTGCTTATTCTGGCCATAAAACTGAACAGCAAACTGGTGCGCTTTTCGTTTTTTTTTTTCTTATCTTTTGCCGGCTACCGGCCACAATCGAATGATTTTTGCGCATGCACTAATTCGATAAAAACATTTAACCTTCGTTTTGTGCATCCGACCGTTTGCGCACGGCTTCCCGGCCGTGCCGCACCCTCGGCCAATGGCACTGACGAAATAATAAGCTCCATCGGCACATAGTGATTCTTTTTATGTGTGTGTGCAATTAACGGGCGTCGTTTCAAAAATTTCTTGCGCGCAGCGGCACTGCACAACGGTGGTTCGCCGTTCGATACTTCCACGAATTGTCGTACAATTCAAAATATCGGGCTTCCTAACCTGACCTGACCTGACCTTACCTATCTTAATCCATAACTCGCCGCGGAATGCATGATGTTTCGCGTTGTTTTCGTGCTCGCAACTTGAATATGTCAACAAATTTCAAACTATGACGGACTTCCACGTTCCTTTCTAATCTAACATATCACACTCCCTAGCACATAAACCTGCACCCAAGACACGGACAACGTTCCGCAACTGTGCGGCATTAGGTATTTTTCAGATGCCACAAAACCCGCTTATTAAAAAGTTAACTAACGCTATGTAGATAATTGGCGTATGACCCACTGGCAGTCAAACGTCCACCGCACCAACCAAGTGCCAAGATGATACTTTCCGAATATTCCGAATAGGTTCTGTCCATGCCCCTATCTTGCAAAACCATGCATAGGATGAATGTTTCAGTTGGGCAGGACAGATTCAACTGAATGACGTTCGGCCAAATGGCTTTCGATGAAATGCTCTTGTTTCGATCAGACAGCTTTCGATCAAGCGGTGTTGGACCAAACATCTTTCGACAAAACGGCCTTCGATCAAACGTCTTCCATCAAACGGCGTTCGATCGAATGGGCGAACCCCCGGCCAATCAAGTTATTTGTGATAAGGATAAGAAACAGACAATTGATAATGTTGGATGCATCTGAGTAGGATGGCGTTCATGTTATCCCTGCAACAACGCTAAAATATGGTAGTACTGTGCACACAGCTAAAATCATCTTTAGGGAAATTGTGGATTTTCATTAAAATATATAGGCTCTGTCCAACCACGCTTCCCATTTAAACTTCATTTCTACGTACAGCCCTCTCATGCAAGTCCGGGAGGGGGGGGGGGAGTACACCAGCCCTGCTGCACACCACCACCCTAGCCAACGCTTATGGTCAGGAATGCACCGGTTACTACACGTGGCAATTCGTGGAACGCACTGATAGAACAAAGGGCTGGGCAAACCCCACCGAGATATCCTCCTAAACTTCGGCGTGACCCAAAAGCACAATGAACGGGTCGTACTGTTTCGCGAAGTGGCTACCATTCATCCCGGTGGATTACTTAACGGCAAAGAAGGATGACCTTGCGTTCTGTAACGTCACATGAATGACAGCACTTATTATTGTCCCATTCTACTGGCATCCGCCATCGCGGTTCGAGGGGCCAGCAGTACCAGATGTGAAGTTGGACCAGCAAGGCATCCTTTTTTTCGCCGGTGTAGGAAGTTCTCCATGGCGGCCATAAAAGTGCTTGTGACTTACGGCTCTCGGAAGCTACTAATAAGCGGACAAGAAAGATGTAGCTTCTCTGACCTGATCACCCCTATAACAGCGGCTCTGAGCATCGCACCACAAGAACTTTCTGCGAAAAAAGTTACGGTAAGTCTTAGTCCCGCTCGTATTACAAACAACTTATTTTCTGGGTATTGTGTATACGCTTGTCATGTTCGCATGTTGTGTAGCCTCTGCATATTCATGAATAGGGTTGCGTTTTTTTTCGCGGGATTGTCTGTTCTCATGTGCTGTTTCACGTGAGACGTTGATAGAAGTTAATAATTAACAAAGTGAGATACGTGCTAAAGGCCTACGGAGTATCCCTCTCACTCTTTAAGTGAGAGTCTCACTTAATATCCAGGGTGGGGGAGTAAACGCTTGTGTAACGGAAATGAAACAGAAGTTCCCGCTTTAGCTTGTGTGCAGCAATTTCTCGTAACGTGCCACGTGTGCTGCGTCTTGTCGTCCAACCACTTTGATATTCGACTGTTGTCGCGGCATCTTAGTAGTCGATGTTCTAAAACAGGTTGACCAGAACGCTTTCCGATGAACTCCTTAGGGGTTCGTTACATGCATATATATAATTCTTTTTCTGGGCACAGGTGTACGACGAGGACTTTCAGACATACGTGGAAATCACGGACAGCACAAGATTTGAAAACAAGGCGCGCGTACTGATTGAAGACGAGCAGCCTATAAGGTGTGTCCCATGACATAGTCAAGTTGTGCGAACTTTCCAAAAATCCCCTTTCAGAAGCTTTCCAAGGAGTTTATAAAGAGATGTTTGCAGAATTCAGGAGGATATACTTGGTCCACAAGAAGGAAATGCGCCTGACTCTACGCGGCCGTCAACTGAAGACTACGTCTTCCCGTCGCTGCCAGCGGACTTACATCAAGCCGCTGCCGCACATAAGCAAGGGCAGTATTTTGACCAGAGGGCAAGGATTGTCTCCTATCTGTACCGCGACATGTGCGGATACATTGGGTACGTTCCCATGCATGATGTGTTTCCGGCACATGATCACTAGTCCCTGAAGATGGAAGCTACTTTTATTGGTGCTCCAAGTCCTGTTCTTGTTGGATATTAATATTTGCCATGTTATATTATATGCTATATGCATATTATATGCTTGTTATATATTAATTTGCAATGGTACTGCTATTCTTATTGTTGTCATGTGGAAATCAGTGTTACAGGCAGCAGGCTATACGAGGTGGCGTCACGGAAGCTAGTGAAGAGATATCCGGCGCTAGCAGATAAAGTAGGACTTCCACATGTAAGTCAGCCCTTTTCTTGACCAAACGCATTGCGATAGTAGGGGAAAGTGGCCGGAATATTGTGTACATAAATGGCAAAATATCCCGTCTCACGGTTGCAGATACGAGCTGATGCGCCATATGTGTCCCACCCTGCGTGCTGTTATTTTCTCGTCTCTCTCTTCTTTTTTCTACACATGTGCGCGTCGGAATAGGATGCCGTCAGTTGCGTTTCGTTGTCGGCACCCTTTTCTAGCAGTGCTGATCGCTTTATTTAATTTTAGTAGTCCCTAACTTCAATTTAGTTGTAAAGTTTGCCAAGCGAGCGGCACATATATTCTGATGGGAGCTGGAAAGCCATTTCTCTGTTGTCACTGTCAGACTAACGTTTCTTTTTGCCCCTCTTCAATTAACACATCCCCCATATTTGGTGTGGTGAATATCATGTAAAATTACTGGTAGGGGTGCCCCAAGATCAAACTGCCACACACCGCGTATCTTTCTGTTGGTCATGTTTCGTCAAAAGATACAGCAATGGGCTGGACACTTCGTATATTGGGTTGCGCTGCGTTCCTTCATTCCTTATGAAGAAATATGTCCTTCTTTATGTCGTGTTCATTAGCGTTTAACTTTTTATTTTAAAGGGGTCCTGGAAAGCAGCCCTTATATCCAAGGGCAAATACGAACGACAAAAAATACGGATGCTGAGTGGGAGTCACCCGATGACATCGCAGAGAAGGCAACTTCCTGATCCTTCAAGTAGCCCGCCAGCACCGAAGAGGGTCTGTAGGAGAGCAGAGGTAGGTTCCTACATTGTGTCAGCATTTCAAAAAACACTTTCTCCCTTCGTCCGATATGACCATTAACGTTCAACATGCAGGCGTTGGAATCAAGCAGCTGCGCAGACGCTGAAGATGATGAGAGCGTTAATGCTCACATGGCTATCATCTCACAGGAGATGGCTAGGAGGGATCCCTGTGCGCTTATAGTGCACGACAGCATGAAACGAACTGCAAAGCACAGACAGCAGTGGATCTCTCAGAACCCGCCTGTTGATGAGATTTTTCAACGGTATCCTGCCCTCAAGGATCCTGAGCATGTATGCAGTCATCCACAGCAAGCCACTGTTTGCACAAATACATTCCTTGTGTCTTATTTCTTTCAGATTCAAATGGAGTTCCAATACCTCACGGGTGTAGAAATAGGCCTTACGCTACAAAGCACCATGGGCCGGATAAAGGACGAGGTCGTACGTCTGGCACGGAAGAAACGGCACATGAAAGCTTTCTTCAAAGGGCTGGAGACGATTGAGGCCTCAGAGGGTTCGCCTGATTTTACTTTTGGTTAGGCATTCTCTGCGCTGTGCTTTCTGCTGCTCTTATGATAACATTTGCATTTCTCTACTCAAACATATCGCAGGTGCGCTACTAGATGTTGCCATCCTCTGCCTACCAGCACTAGCCAAGGAAAGAAGGGAGGCCTTCATTGACATACTGGTACGTCATGCCCATTCATGCGATTATGCCGTATGAGAACAACGTCACTACACCATTTCTTCCTATAGAGGAAAGCACATTAATGCTGCCCACAAATACCCGCTTTATTCGTAGTTATTTTCTCTTTGATTTCACATGCATGCTCATTGTCGCAGGCGGAAAAGCGTTACGTGTACCCGTTCATTGGGTATGATGGCACCATTCTCCAGGACGCCACGTTCACGGTGTGTTTAGAAGACACGAGGATACGTGCTATCAGCCTCTGCGATGCCCTGGCCACGACACTGTCTCTCTTCTGGGCGACAAACATGGAATTTCCTCCGAAGGCGGCATCCACATTTCAGCTGCTTAGTTCACTGATTAAGGTAGATGTAGGCCCATTGGCAACATCAGTGAAGGTGGCAATATCTAGCCCGGCGTGCTGAATAAATTGTAAATAGTTTTACTCTATTTCGTCTCACAGTCCTTTGTCGATTTTTGCATGGGGCAACACGCACAGTAGTACAAGGTTTCTAACATCTGGATTACTGCACATGCCCTTTAGAAAAACCCGTAATTGTGGCGTGACATTTGGGAACTTCAGTCCGTTTACCGTGACGTACGTAAGTGACCAAGTGGACACTAAGGGGAGAGAGCACATTTTGACCGCATGCAATATACCGTTAAACTCCAATGGTTGAACGCTTCGACCAGTAGACCACGTCACCCCAGAGCATACATCTGTTGGACCCCAGCAGCACAACAGTTCTGCGGTTAACAGTAGAACTGTCGAAACATTCGGATGGCCATTTGTACTCCAAACGGTAGATATGCTCAACGACAGGTGTGGAACCGTTACACCTCCATGGTAGAACAGCTCTGCTGCGTAGAGTACAATATATAGACCTCTGAGAGGAGAATGTTCTACCGCACGAGTAGAACAAATAGGCTGATTGAAGTATAACTCTTCTACTCTTCTGGTAAAAAACATGGGCTGCAACCGGTAGAACTTTTAGACTGTACAAGTACAACTGTTTACCTACGGGAGTAGAACTTTTATACTTCAATAGTAGAACAGTTCCGCTCCGCGGAGTCGAACAGATGGACTTCAGCGGTGAGAATGTTCTACCAGAGGAGTACAGCAAATATGCCGAATGAAGTAAAACTCTTCTACCCTAGTGGTAGAATATTTGTACTGCAACCGGTAGAACTTCTTCACTGTACAGGTACAACTGTTCTACTGACAGTTGTGCCTGCAGCAGTAGAAACATTTCTACCCATACATTTGTACTCGAGCGAGTACAATTGTGGTTGCAACGCAGTTCTACTCGCGAAGGTACAAAATTCTACCCGTTTTTCTGAGAGTGTAATTAGCACATCAATTTTACAGAACAGAATAACTAGTTTACGTGGACACTTCGTCCTCCATGCTGTTGTATAAAGGTATAAAGCCGGTGTGCTATATTTTTCATCATGACGAATGTTGGCTTTTGGAACATCTTTGCAACTAGTCAAAGAACAAAATAGCAGTAGGAAAGTTAACCTGCATGTACTTCCATCTGCCTTGCAGAAAGCGAGAGAAAATTGTGTCCAATTATTTATTCTTACAGTGAACATAACCGTTTTTGTACTGTACACAATACTGCTGCAACCACACAAGTTGCAATGTCTGTCACTCTACTATAATACCATGATCCTCAGGACAATATTTTCATATTGTTACTGCTATAATGTACGATCACACAGGAAGAACTATGTCACTCCTATGAGCATTGAAGCTTCTCAAAGCGACGTAACCTTACCTGTTTGAACATCGTCTTCCGACATCTGCACGTCGCCGCTAGACAAGTTATTGTCTACGAGTGCCTCCTCGACGAGCTGCACATAACGGCTGTTGTCGTAACTCGAGAACAAAGCATAAAAAATAATGTCGATCGTCTTCTGGACAAAACTCACTACTACGCGTCAGTCTTCAGTGTTCTACGAAGTTTTCCTAGTCCGAACTCCAACTTCAACGATAAGATAATTCAAAGCTCTCTCTTGAGAAGTGCGCAGAACACATTCTGCCCGTCTTCGCACGCTTCCAGTCATGCGGTTTTCCTAAAGCATCTAACCATGCTTTGTGTGATTCAGCCTTTTTTTTTTGGAAGGGGGGAACGAAAAAATGAAAGAGTGGATCTTTCACCGATGTCCTCTTACAGTTGTAGCGACCCAGCTAGGCGCAGCGCTCTGTCATCGACGTACGCCGATCTTCGTCGGCATCTGCGCACGCTCCCAGCTCGCTGCGCTCTTGCAATTAAAACATTCTCGTTCCACCCTTCAACTAGAATGTTCTCTCTTCCTTCACTGGTGACCCGAACGTAGAACACAGCTACCATGACCTCTTCGGCGCCGACGATGCCGGACCCCGCACCGCTAGCGTCGCAACCTCCCACTCTTCATGCTGTAGCCGTGAAGATTCCGCCTTTCTGGCCTGCCGACCCGGCTCTGTGGTTCGCCAACATCGAAGAGCAGTCCGAGGCGTATCTGCACAGCAAACAAAATTATTTCACGTCGTTGGAGCGCTTGGCCCTAACGAAGCGTCAGAGGTCAGGGACGTTATCAGCAACCCCCAGCAGCCAACCCTTTCGACGCGTTAAAAGACGCGCTCACGAAGAGAACGACAGCCTCTGAACAGGAACGTCTGCGACAACTGCTCACAGCTGAGGTCCTCGGCGACAGGAAGCCTTCACAGCTGTTGCGTCGGATGCAGCAGTTGTTGGGCGATAGGGCCTCATCCTTGGACGAATCCATCCTGCGCGAATTATTCCTGAAGCGTCTTCCTCCAGGCTTTACGTGCACGACGACCTGGAGACGTGCACACACGTTTTCGTACGCGTCGACGCTGTCCGAAAGCCACTACAGCCCCCTTATACTGGTCCCTATCAAGTCGTTAGCCGCACTTCCAAGTTCTTCTTCCTCATCATCAACGGCAAGCACGAGCAAGTGTCCATCGACCGATTAAAGCCTGCATACATTGAGGCTCCTGCTGCTGACCTCACAGCTGCTCTGGTCTCCACCCCTCACTCGGTTTACCAGCCTGCCGTTCCCCGTTCAGCAAAATCCGTCCACCGGGCCTCTGTCCTGGTGATGCACCGCTCTTGCGTTTCACCAACGCGATAAGTGGGGGAGCAGCTGTAGCAATCCCAGCTAGGCGCAGCGCTCTGTCATCGGCGCACGCCGATCTTCGTCAGCCTCTGCGCACGCTCTCCGCTGGCTCCGCTCTTGCAATTAAAACATTCTCGTTCCACCTTTCAACTAGAAGATTCTCTCTCTTCCTTCACAGTCATCAGCAGCACAAGTCGTACCACTCATGCTTGGGATGAACGATGATTGCAGACTCACATAAACATGTCAAACCGAAACAATACAAGCGCCGGTATGGTGCAAAATGTAGGGCGCCAGTGATGAGAGGCCCAGTGACGTCGACTCGCACACTGTGCCCGAATTCCGCCGGGAGCGCGCAGCCTGCTGCAGAATCTGATTAAATTCGTTTTCTAATCACTCCGACTGTTTCAATGCGAAATATTCCGCTTACGTGCATTTCAGGTACCAACAATTGCGTTCGTACCTTCAGTGGAAATGCGGTTTTTGTCCGGACACCACCTCGAGGAACTGAACAGCAGCCAAGTATAAACAACGAAATAAACAGTACTCGTCCGCTATCCTGAGTATTTCCAAGCTCATGTCATCATTATTCCTAAACTTCGCACATTACGTGTGAGCAGTTTGCAGTGTGTTTCTGATTGGCTGTGACATGTTTCCTCTGCTGTTACTCATGTGTTGACATCGGGAGCTACACAGAAGACATGTCAGGAATAAATGTAGTGTGGGCTACATCGCCACACAACATAAAGACATCAGAAATGCATGTAGACTAATCAGGAAGCTATTATATAGTAATTAGGAATATTACTTAGGACATAATTGAAAACTTACTCGGAAGGGATTTTAAACCATGACAAACTCATCAAGTGTGCATCGAGCAAGACAGGCCAATTTTTAACATAAATTCATAAGAAATTTTCACAAAATTCATCAGAAATTCCGATGAGCCTGGTGTCAAAAGTCATTGACCTTTCAACAAAAAAAAATCATTAATTTTTTTGTAAGGGTATTTCTGTAGCCTTCGATGACGGTTAGAATAGATCTATTTCTGTATTTTTTTTTATACCAATGCTGCTTGTCCAAGGTAGAGGATATCTTAGAATATTGGTTGTTTTTCGTGATGGTGTTGTCAGAAAGATCGTAACAAATATAGCTGGATAAAAATAAGCTGTATCGTACTTGAGCACAACAGCCTGCACTTCAGAATTCTTTGTATTTGTAAGATATACCGTACTGCATGTAATACCCGTTATCTATGTGGGAACATTAATTTGTTGATGAAAACCGATAGATGGTAACGTAATACCCTGCAAATAGCTGTATGCTGATGTTGTATCGAAATAAAATCGCCCACTCTAATCGTTTTTTCTTCTAGACAAAACTTGGATGTCCGGACATATGTGTTTCGTCAGGTATGTTTGAGAGTTCTCTTCGGGTGTTCTGACAGACACTACGAACCCCTTTCGCACAGGTTTCAGTGCAGGGGCCTCCAAGAAATTCGCCCAAGTCTGCATTCTGAATTCGCTTTGAATTTTATAATTATTAGCGTACAAGTGATGGTCTCAGAGGGGGATAACCCCCTCTGACACTCCCACCTCCACCACCACCGCCACCAATTTGTGTGTGGGTATCACACACAAATAATTGGTCCCGGGGGTAAGACGTGGAACCACATGCTGTAGCAACGCGTCTTACAAAGAATGGTTAGTAGCACAGAGAGAAGCAGTATTGGTATACTGAACTCAAGTGGAACCCATTCATACACAACCTTATGCCTGGGCCATCCCTATGGGCCTTCTCGCACCTCGAAAGATTTGCAGTTAGAGGTTCCTATCATGCGCACCAAGATCATAATGATAAGTATATACTTTCGAGGTCATTATGCTGGTACCAATTCGGTTGTGCAACGATTAAGAAATAATATGATCGCATTGGCCTTTCTCATGGTGGTGGTGGTGGTGGTGGTGATAGGGCTTGCCGTTGTCGGCCTCACGTATGTGGGCAACGTCACGACTCACGCCCTGGGGGAATGTGCGTCCTGGGCCGACTTGTAAGGGAACTGTGCCGACATATGTCTGAAAGCGTCTGAGGAAAACCCAGGAAAAACCCCAGACAGCACAGCCGGCACCGGGATTCGAACCCGGGTACCTCCCAGTCTCGCCTTTCTCATTGTTTATAGTGAAACGACAGTTCACCCATTCAGAGAACGGCGACGCCTCTTCGTTTTTTTTTTAATTGATTTGCGTTTCATAGGACATGTGTCTCTCACTATAAGATTGTGGCGGCCCATGGAAGATGATGAAGAGGTGCCTCTGCTGCCACACGCCACTGTGCTGGTACAAGTTTTATCGGCACCGTCCTTGCGTGAGGCCACGCCCATATGGACGCTGGGACATTCCATCATCCCCGGTCAGGACTCATGTAGAGGAAGACCATCGTCCGGATGTAGTTCCGTATCGGGACCACTGGCTTTTTTAAAGAAAAACGAATAAAAACAAAAATCTAACGCTTTTACATGAAAGAGGAAGTAATTAGTAACGAAATTCAACAGGGAATGTCCCTCGTATATTGCGTAAAACGTATAAAAATTAAATTTTATCGCCAGTTTCTTGATGGCGATCCGCCATCTTGGCTGAAGACCTTACTGACCTAACCCGAGGCACAGTCTCGACGCCCGCACCGCCTAGTGCGTGCCCTGGGGGGCGGCGTCCCCCCCAGACCCCCCAATCTGTAGAACCTAACTTAACCCAACCTCACTAAAGTGAGGTGATTTAGCCCATTTCGACGACCCTACCTTTCGCAAGACGGCAAGTTTCGGATCAGTTAGGCTTAGCATTCCCGTGTTTCTCCTGCACTAAAAGTGAATCAGATGGGGTTGTTTAAATGCATATAAATAAACTTCTACTCCACAGAATTTTATAATTCTTACATTTTTAGATTCAGTATATGATCTTCTTCCACTTCTATGCAATATTTACTTTCCTAACCGTTTCAGTAATTTTTAAAAACGAGTGGTCCCGATACGGAACTACACCCCATCGTCCTCTACATTTGGTGACCCGGACAACGACCACCATATTCGGTGTAATTCGGTTTCCAACCATCCCAAATTTCACATCGACGGCTATTATCGGGCAGCAACATCCGCTCACCTGCTCAAGACTTAGGGCCCGCCTATCGTGAGTCACCGAGCACTTCTCTCCAACGGGGCTACGCTCGCTTCTTCTGACCCGGCACTCTCCGGCTTCAACACCCGGTACCGGTCGAGGTACACCGTGGTCCCGCAAACTTCTCAAGGCCTCCACGTACTTCCCGATGGCACCCCGGCAACGCTTTCCGGAAGACGCTCGCGGAAATGTCTCACGCTGCCCCCATCATCCTGCTTCCACTTGGCACGACGCAAGCTGATCACTAGCGCAGCAGCACGTCGCCCAGCGCACTACATCTACCGTCCGCAAGAACGTTCTACAACGAATGTCCACGTCCGCTATCCTGCCGCGCCTGCTTCCGCGAACTCAAGCAGTATGCAAAGCTTTCCCACGTCCACGTGACATCATCATTCCTCCCGTCTTAGTATTGACGCGAACCTCAACCACTCAACCGCCAGCCCAGCTCCTCGTATAAAAAGGGGGGGGGGGAGTAATGTGGCGGCCCGTGGAAGACGATGAAGTGCTGCTTCTACTGCCACGCGCTACGGGCGGTGCGCGACATTTCTGTCGGCACCGTCCCAGCGTGAGGTCACGCACATCTGCCCGCTGGAACATTGCATCATCGCAGTCAGGGCTCATGTAGAGGAAGACCGTCGTCCTCTGCAAGATCTATATTATCTTCCGTTGAGCACATTGTAGTGACATAGAACTTAAAGAGACGGTATCGCACCTCCTGCCTCTCTCATAAAGTGTACCATTCGATTGCCCTTTGTTGAAAATGGAATACTGCGAATTTAAACAACCGAATTAAATTGATAAAGATACAGAGCATGCCGCCACCTGTGTTGGCAACAATAAGAACGGCCACGCCGCCCTGCGGGAAAGTCCGTGATAGGATACAGAAATCGTCTGTTTTTGCGCGCGCTAGTACATAGGCGTGAGGAGACGACTTTCAGAAGTTTCTGGGCACCGCGGCAACTCTCGTACATTTTCTCTCTGTTCTCAGGTGAAGAACGCACATTCTAAGAAGTGCAAGCCTAGCGGTTTAGAACAACTACGTTAATCCTCAGAGACAAGTTAAAAGTCGTAGGACAACCCCACCCAAAATCACAAATCTGAAGTCGCTGGCCATCAGCTCCGACCAAAAATATGTTACGCGCGATTCCATCACACTCACCATTGCACACTGATCATGACAATGAAAAAAATGGCTATGAAGCAAACGAACTGGTGAAGATGGTGCGTAATGTAAAAATCCCGAGACTTGGGAACACTGATCATGCTTCGAAATGAAGTGTGGCTGACGACGTACATGGAGAAGGGGTGCGTGTTTATTTAATAACCGCATTGAGTACTCGCGGAAAGAGAACACGTGACTATACGTCATGACAGCCTATACGTGTAATCGTACTGTGAACGTCTAAATCAACTATTTTCGTTCCTTTTTTTAATCCTCAGTTTGCAGTGTGCACAAGTATGTGTGTGTTGTCGACACAGGATCAGCGTTGGGGGCGAGTTTTCGTATCGCCCCCCCCCCCCCTAACTTGGACGTCTGGCTACGCCACTGGCTTCCACGTATCCGATTATGCGCCACATTATCAGAGACCGCACAGTCAATGCTCGGACTACATGCACCGCTGGCGGAGGTATATGACTGAGTGTCCCCATTTCGAGAGCAAAGGGGTAACGCAACCCAAGGTGCTTCTCCAACTTACAATTACCATGACAAGGACGACGTTTCCGCAGGCCGACGCCATTCGTGACGTATGCATGACAGAAGCGCAGGTTCCGTCGTCTGCTATTACGGCATGTTTCAACAAATTCCTCGAAAACGACTTGGTTATTCAGAATGGAACTTTGACGGTCGTATGTGTACAGTACTCGTGTAGCTAGTTTTGGCTAAGTTTGGCTAAGACCGGCCCTTTAACGCTTATCTGTTTAAACGCTCGCAGTGTTGCTAACAAAAAGATAGAGATTGGAAGTGTCTTGTTTGAACATAATCCTGATGAGTAGCGATAACTGGAACCCGGTTGAGTCTAGAAATTGAGAGTGCTGAGATTTTTCCTGGCAGTTACAGCGTAATCAGGAATAATAGAATATCTCGGGGGGGGGGAGGTGTTGCCATACTACTAAATGATGATTTCCAGTTTATTGCATTACCTTCTGCAGATTGGGAAAGCGTATGGTGCATACTGTTTACAGACAAAGGGACTTGACGATAGGGGTTGTATATACGCCCCCTGGTGCTGATGTAGCGGTGATTAAGGGATTGTCTGACCATATAAGCAAGTTTGCTAAAACAACGAAAAAGGTGGTTATGTGCGGTGATTTTAATCTCGATGGTGTGGACTGGAATAGTATGATGTGTCTTTATGTCATAAAGGTGCTAGCGCTGAACTTCTTTGTGATACGATGTTTTGAGTTCAACTTATTAAGACAGTATATAAACCTACTAGGTTTACTTCCACAACTGCATCGTAACTGGATTTGGTGTTTGTGAGTCAGACTTTAAATGTTTCTCCTCGCAATATTTTTGATGGCATTTCTGATCATTCTATTGTACGACTAACTTGCGATTTAGTCCCTGCTCGCACAACCAGTAAGCGGTTTACCACAACCCGCAATTTTGCAAATGCTGATGATGTCGGTATTCCGGATCATTTGGCACACGAATTTGATCGTTCTCGCGACGCGTCAGTAAGGGGTGATTCTAATGAGCTCTGGTCACTCTTTCTCAATATTGTACAACATTCTGCTCAGACATTTGTTCCAATTAGAAAGAGGCAGGTCGCAACGCGCAAGCAAAAACCCACGGATTGATCGTGAAATAAATCATTTGAAACGCCGTCTTAATAGGATTACAAAACAGCCGCACCCTAACTCCCAACGGGTTACTGACCTTAGGAGAGAACAGAGAAACAGAATACGTGATAGGAAATTTCAGTCTTACAATCAGGCCCTAGCGAGTTTCCTTGTGGAATCACCACCCAAGTTCTGGCGTTACGTTGTACCGCCAAAGAAAAGTTGTGATGCGATCTCATCCAACCAACTGAGATCCGATAGAACATGATTAAGAACGCGGAGGGACAGGGACAAACACACACGGTGGTGGTCAACGTTGAACGCGTTGAACGTTGAACCCCTCCGTGTGTGTTTGTCCCTGTCCCTCCGCGTTCGTAATCATGTTATGTCCCAACCAACACGCTCTACACCTTCCCGCAGATCCATAATCATGTAATCTGTAGTGTATGTTGCGGATGCAGATCGGACGCGGATAACGTGTGTGCGGATGCGGATCGGATGCGGATGCCGAAAATCTCATCCGCGCAGGGCTCTATGCAAACGGTTCCGAGGCGGCCGTACATCAATATAACACGATCCCGGGCGGGGTGGCTCGAAGACCAGTGTCAGAGTTCCTGAGAACATCAAACTTGTGGAGCGCCTGATCCTCAAGGACCGATGGATAACATGTCTCCAACTCGGACCTTTCTGTGGGAATGTTAAACCCTATTATCCATAACGTCCGGTTTCGGAAAGCTAGTGCCCGTTGGGTCCCGAGGCAGATGTCCGTGTTTGGCCGGCAGAGAAGGCAGGAAATATGCCAAGAGCTAAGGTACCGTTTCGACACTGAAGGACGGCCGTACCTTGAACGGATCATGATGTGCGATGAAACGCGGGTGCAGCATTTCACTCCTGAGTCTAAACGCGCATCAGAACCGTGGAAGCATCTGGGCTCGCCAGCTCCCTAGAAGTTCCGAAGCACACTGTCTGCGGGTAAGGTCATGGCCATGATTTTCTGGGACAAGGCTGGCGTTGTTCATGTTGATTTTCTACCCATGGTACCGCCATCAATAGTGCACATTACTGTCAGGTTCTCAGGGATGTGCACAAGGCGCTGATGCAGAAGCGGCCGGGTCTCATCACCAAGGGAGTCCACCTCCTACAGGCCAATGCACGCCGGCATACCGCGCATCTCACGACACGCACCTGCTAAGTTGTTGCTGAGGGAGTTGCTGCCACGTCCTTCTTACAGTCCAGACCTCGCCGCCAGCGATTTCCATCACTTCGGGCCACTTAAGGCTGTTCCTTGGAGGCCACTTCAGCTGCGACGACGAGGTCAAAAATGCGGTCCGATCACGGCTGCTACGCGCCGGTAAGGATTTCTACGCTGCTGGTATCGAAGCCCCCATGAAACGTTGGGACAAATGCATTAGTACAGCTGGAGCTTACGTTGAAAAATTGAACTAATGTCTTGCCTGTGCGTTAATTTTACCTTTGCGAAAAATGAAAGGTCCCGGTTTGACTTGAACACCCCTCGTATAGTCAGACAATCCCTTCATTACCGCTACATCAGCACCAGGGAGTCTATATACAACACCTATCGTGACAGTCCCATTGTATGTAAAGAGTTTGCACCACACGCTTTGAAAATCTGCATGTGGTAATGCAATAAACTGGAAATCTTTATTTATTAGTATCGCAACACCCCCCCCCCCCCCGAGAGATATTCTATCCTTCCTGATTACACAGTAGCCGCCAGGAAAAATCCCAGCACTCTGAATTTCTGGATGCAACCGGGTTTCAGTTATCGCCAACTCATCAGGATTATGTTCAAACGAGACACTATCAATCTCCATCTTTTTGCTAAAAACACTGCAAGCGTTTAAACAGATAAGCGTTAAGTTAGACGTGTAGAGGTGTACGTGGAACCTGCTGAACTCCCTTCAACTGCGTATCATAAATGAATTATTTATCAAGAATGTAACTTTTATCACATGATAGGCAAGCCTGCGCGATGGGCAAGAACACGTAAACAAACACTAACACGAAGGCTCAAACGTTTTACGTGTTCTTGCCCATCGCTCAGGCTTGCCTATCATGGAATTTATCCACCAGCTAGCCTGCATTTACGCCATTCTGCTAAATCTTATCATTGCGAAGTCGGTAGGGCTCTCCGCTTACCTTGGCGTACTTCAGCAACTCTGCCGTTTCTAATCGGACCGCGAGGAAAAATCCTCATTGGTGTATACAGGGTGTCCCAGAAAACGTGTCATTGAATTATAATAAAAAAACTACGCCACCTAGAATCATGCGGTCAACGGCATTTGTTCTTATTAGGTTTTTGCCACCTTGTAAAGTTAATGTCATGTACCCCAAGTTTAATTATGCAAATATTTGCGAACTGAACTCAGAAATTTGCCAAGGGAAGGTCACTTTTTTACCCCACCAATATGAAGAGCGTGCCGAATTCACTCCAATTCATGATAATTGACAGTGATATTCACGAGCTATCCCATCGGAAAAAATAGCCGAATATCATGCTTTTCGGAGCACCGGACCATAACGCGCGATGTCTTTTTGAGTGCAATCGCTGGCAGTGCGACGAAAGGAGGTTGCGAAGCCAGCCCAAAGAGTGATAGTAGAAAAAGTAGTGTTCCTAAAATTGGGAGAGGGAAAGCATTATCCCAGCGAAAGTCGGACGTGATAAGCCATGCCCTGCGTTATCTCTTTTTGCGATGCCGGGGTGGGCTGTGTTTCCAACCTCCTTTCGTCGGACTGACAAAGATTGCGCTGAAAAATTCATCGTGCGCTATTCTGTGCGACCTCCGTAGAGCATGATGTTCGGCTATTTTTTCCGACGGGATAGCTCCTGAATATCCCTGTCAATTATCATTAATTTGAGTAAATTAGACACGCTTTTTACATTGGTGGGGTAAAAAAGTGACATTTACTAGGCAAATCTCCGAGTTCAATTCGCAAAAATTTACATAATTAAACTTACATTACACGACATTCACAATTTCACATGAGGAGGTGGCAAAAACCCAGTAAGAACAAATGCCGTTGACCGGATGACTCTAGGTGGTGTAGTTTTTTTATTATAATTCAATGACACGTTTTCTGGGACACCCTGTATATTTGAACCGCGCAGCTTCTTAGAACCCGATAGCACCTCTATATCACTACTGTGATCTCAGTTGCAGAGGACGATGGTGTTCCTGGACATGAGTCCTGACAGACGATGATGGAATGACCCAGCGAACGGATATGCGTGGCATCACGCTAGGACGGTGCCGATAGAACTGTCGTGCCAGCGCCGTAGCGCGTGGCAGCAGAGGCACCTCTTCATCGTCTTCCACGAGCCGCCACATCACTCCCCCCCCCCCCTTTAGACGCGGAGCTGCGCTTGCGGTTTGAATGGTTGACGTTCGCGTCAATACTAAGACGAGAGGAATGATGATGTCACGTGGACGTGTGAAAGCTTTGCATACTGCTTGAGTTCGCGGAAGCAGGCGCGGCAGGATAGCGGACGTGGACATTCGTTGTAGAACGTTCTTGCGGACGGTAGATGTAGTGCGCTGGGCGACGTGCTGCTGCGCTAGTGATCAGCTTGCGTCGTGTCAAGTGGAAGCAGGATGATGGGGGCAGCGTGAGACATTTCCGCGAGCGTCTTCCGGAAAGCGTTGCCGAGCTGACGCATATGCGGCGTCAGGGCGTAAGGACAGCGACCTACCGATACCGGTAGTGGAGCGTGTTGCTCACTGAACGGTCGCAGGTGATGCCCGGGTGTGCCATCGCGAAGTACGTGGAGACCTGGAGAAGGGTGAGGGACCACGGGGTACCGCGACCCGTTGGTGCGTTCAAGCCGAAGAGTGCCGGGTCAGAAGAAGCGAGCATAGCCTACGATTACGAGCCCCGTTGAAGGGACGTGCTCGGTGACTCAGGATAGGCGGGCGCTACCGCCATCGTCTGCTGTCTTCAGCAAGAGAGCGGATCTTGCTGCCCGACAACAGCCGTCGTTGTGAAAGTTTAGATGGCAGGAAGCCGAATTACGCCGAACATGGTGTTCGTTGTTAGGGTCACCAAATGTAGAGGACGATGGTCTTCCTCTACATGAGTCCTGACCGGCGACGATGGAATGTCCCAGCGGCCAGATGTGCGTGGCCTCACGCTACGACGGTGCCGATAGAACTTGTACCAGCGCAGTAGCGCGTGGCAGCAGAGGCACCTCTTCATCGTCTTCCACGGGCCGCCACAATCTTATAGTGACAGACATATGTCCTATGAAACGCAAATCAATTAAAAAAAAAACGAAGAGGCGACGCCGTTCTCTGAATCGGTGAACTGTCGTTTCACTATAAACAATGAGAAAGGCCAATGCGATTATATTATTTTTTTATCATTGCACAACCGAATTGGTACCAGCATAATGACCTCGAAAGTACTTATCATTATGATCTTGGTGCGCATGATAGGAACCTCTGACTGCAAATCTTTCGAGGTGCGAGAAGGCCCATCATGGCCCCGGCATAGGGTTGTGTATGAATGGGTTCCACTTGAGTTCAGTATACCAATACTGCTTCTCTCTGTGCTACTAACCATTCTTTGTAAGACGGGTTGCTACAGCGTGTGGTTCCACGTCTTACCCCCGGGACCAATTATTTGTGTGTGATACCCACGCACAAATTGGTGGCGGTGGTGGTGGAGGTGGGAGGGTCAGAGGGGGTTATCCCCATCTGAGACCATCACTTGCTCGTTTATAATTATAAAATTCAACGCGAATTCAGAATGCCGACTTGGCCGGATTTCTTGGAGGTCCCTGCACTGAAACCTGTGCGAGAAGGGTTCGTGGTGTCTGCCAGAACGCCCGAAGGGAACCGTAAAACATAATTGGCGGAACAGATATGTCGACATCCAAATTTTGGCTTAAGCTAGAGTGTGCGATAGAGTGGGCAGCTATTCGCAGGGTATTGTATTACCATCCTTCGGTTTTTATCAACAAATTAATTTTCCCTCACGGGTAACGGATATTACGTGCAGTACGGTATATCACATTCTTACAAGTACACATAATTCTGAAGTGCAGGCTACTATGATCAAGTACGATACAGCTTATCTTTATCCTATACATGACCAGAATTTTGGGACACCTCCTTTGATGCAGGTTCTGCCTGATAGCAGAAGAACATGTAGGAAAGCCAACTTGAAAGAAAAGTATGAGGTGAGGAAGAAGGAAAATGAAAAGAGGCGTGGGCAGACGAGAAAGGGAACATCAGATATCGCGCGTGGAGCCTGGCTATCAGCAGCAATTGCCTAACGCGGAATGAAAAATGTGACAATCAGTTCTGATAACTGCTGTTAATCCTTTCTTTGCTGTACTGCTGTTTATAATTCTTGGCTGCTGCTGGTAGCGTGTGGAACGGAATGACTGGCACTCGTAAGCATAGGTCGGCATTTTGCTAAGAATTCATTCAACATCACATCATGGTCAGTTTTCCACAAAGCCCATCACATCACATCACCGTCATAAACCATCACATCACGAGCCCGTAACTCAACTTCAACCTCAGAATTCATCACTTCATAACCCATCATTCAACTTCAACTTCACAATTCATCACATCATAACCCATCATTCAACTTCAGAACCCACATCACATCATTCAACTTCAACTTTAGAATTCATCACATCATAACACATCATTCAACTTCAACTTCAGAACCCATCACATCACATCACATCATTCAACTTCAACTTCAGAATCCATCACATCATAACCCATCATTCACCTTCAGAACCCATCATCAGAATTCAACTTCAGATCCCATCGCGGTTTTGAAGTTGAATTCCTATGCTGGGTTCTGAAGTCGGTGATGGATTTTGAAGTTGAAGTTTGTGATGGGGCTTTGAAGTTGAATTCCTATGATGGGTTCTGAAGTCAGTGATGGATTTTGAAGTTGAACTTTGTGATGGGGTTTTGAAGTCGAATTCTTATGATGGGTGCTGAAGTCGGTGATGGGGTTTTTGAAGTTGAACTCCAACGAAGGCCTACGTGGGGTGTGCCCGGCTGCAGGATTACGACGCTAGCGTCCTGCTCGCCTGTGTTTGCGTGGGTTTCCTGGTAGTGGCAGCAAAAGCGGAAGCGAAGGGGGGGATGCTGTTTGGAGGGTGCGGTCAGCCTGCACACGGTTGGACTTGGAAGCAGGGTTTACCAATGAAGGAGGAAAGGGAGGGATGCCACGTTTACCTCCGCTGTCGCATGTGAACTGCGGAAGGTGTATTGCTTGCGCGGTAGGGTTGTTGCACAATATTGCGCCCGTTGTTGACAGATAAGTGAGCGCATAGCACATTGCGCGTTCGTGTGGCTTTGGGTGACCGCTGATGGGGTTTTGAAGTTGAATACCAAGGAAGGCCTACGTTGGTGTGCCAGGCTGCTCGCTGCTGGGGGATTTCGACGTTGGCGTCTTCCTCGCCCCTGCTAGCGTGGATTTCCTGGTAGTGGCGGCGAAAGCGTAAGCGGAGGAGGGGTATGCTGTTTGGAGGGTGCGGTCGCCTTGCTCTGGGTTGTGCTTGGAAGCAGGGTGCACCAAGAAAGGAGGAAAGGGAGGGACGCAACGTTTGACCTCCGCTGTCGCATGTGAACGGCGGCGGGAGGTGTGTTGCTTACGCGGTACGGTTGTTGCACAATGTTGCGCCCGTTGTTGACAGCTAAGTGAGCGCGTAGCACATTCCAGGTTCATGTGGCTTCGTACGATATCCTTGCCTGTCGGCACATTGAACGTTCATATGACTTTGTACGATCGTCGTGTCTGCCGGTACATTGCACGATCATGTGGCTTCGTACGTCTGGCTTTTCCGCCGTGCCATTTTTCACTCGTGACGCGGGGGTATTAGCTTCGGCATCGGAATACATCGTGGCCTGCCACTCAGTATTACATGAGTTCTTGTGACATGATGCTTACTGACACTGGAAATAGCCGTCATGGACTAATTCAGCGACTTGTAATCACCTTCGCTGGACATATGTTTTTACTCTAGTTCTTCCATGCAATACACCACTGCAGTGGTTTATCCGGAATCCCAAGCAGGGGCCGTGGTCATTATTACAGCTACGTGATAACAGCTTTACACGTATAATTACCGACAGGTCATTACAGCTGAAACGGCAAGCCCCCTTTTTTGCAGGGGGTGTCGCCAAACTTTTTTCTTTGGGGTGGGGGGTGTCACAGGGATGTATCATGGTCTGGGTAAATCACTGACACCAAAAACTGAGAATCTGTCCTTGGAAAAGTGTAACCCATTGTATTCTTTTTCCTCCGAGGAGGGTATATACGGACGAACACTAAGTGAATTCTTAACGACCGAGGCGTTTGGACACATGTAATACATACAGAATGTGAGGCGCAAATTGAAGTGAAGACTGCAAGGGGCCCGGAAGACCACCAACTTACAGTCCGTGAAACAGTTTCTTTTCCTCTCACACAATCTCTAAATAAATATGTGTCGACACAATTCCCGCGACACAACAATTCCCACTCTTACCTGTTTTTATTTGATGTTTGAAACAACCTCTCATCATAATCACTTGACTGTAGTGTTAGTCACTTTTTGAGGTAACTTCGCAAAAGTATCACGAGCAAAGTTAGAAATTTCTATTTCGCTTCACGTCCAAGCAAGCAGAACGCACAACGCGGGCTCCTTTCTTTTTATTTTGCTGCTGAAAAATCCGATGACAGTGACCCCGCCTCTTGCACGTGCGCGGCGCCAGCAGCCTGTCTGCTCCGCCTTGTTGCAGCGCGATGTACTGGATGTACGCAAACGCAATTCCGATGTGCTTCTGAGTTAGGTCGCAGCAGAGCATGGAGTGCATTTTTTTTACGGGGAAGGTGATAAGGCCACTGGCAACGTTCTATGAAATGTGCGCGGAAAATGGGAACTCGCAGAACTTGGAATTCCAATTCTCACTTTGTGCCCGATTGACAAGGTATATTCGGAACTCCGCTCCGAACTTAATTTCGGCATGGTAGCAAGAACTTTAATTTCTCACTTAATTTCATTTTGATAACTTGAAGGTTGTAACTTCATTACATATTTAGCTTAATGACGTAACTCGTAACTAGCAACTTTTGGGTGGTAATTAACTTCCCCGCCTCTGCTGAAATGTACTGTATTGGCGATGAATATCTAAGAAATAGCAGCTGAGTGCTCTGATGGAACACTTGTGTCCGATGGATGCTACATGCATGCCGAACACATAATTCCCCAAAACATGACCTATGCACCTCAGATAAATAAGAGACCTATAGTGATATCTGTGTATTACATTTAAAATAAAAGACGTCCACAAAAACAATGCCAGCCCGATCTTGTCCTATTTGGATCCCAATCACACAAAGGAAAAATAAGCAATCTAAGAAGACACAAAATAAGCCTAATAAAACACACTTCGTCAGCACGACACCAATCTACTGTAAAACGCGCGTACGCGACCGAAGGCGGAGGCTCAAATCCAAACCCATCAAATATACATATACACGCACATTATAGCTGTAGGCGAGCAAATGAGTCAAACAGAACAATCGCAACGTGCAGACCGCGCGACCGCAGAACGCCAAATCGCATCTCGATCTAATCTACCGCTCACATTCGCAACATACAGTTGCCTCCGGCTACATGACATTGCCCTCCGCGCCCCACTACGCCAGAGAGTAACGCGTTCCAAACACTTCCCTCCCTGCGACCGCCGATACACAGCAAGGGGGGGGGGGGAAGTCCGCCAGGCATCTGCAGTGTCAAGCCCATACGCCCACACCAGACACGAAACGCGAAGCGTTTATGTGCGCTCGGTGCACTCCAATACACATTTGCCATTCACTCCGCACGCGTTCGCACAAGTAACAGTCACGACACGTGAACGTCAGACATCGACTAAACACTGTCGCCTTCAAAACCTATTATGAGGACTTCGAAACCTATCCGTCATCTTTAAAATCCATCGCGCAGACTTCAGCTTCAAAACCCATCGCGCTGACTTCAAAACCCAACACACGGACTTTGACTTCCAAATCCACACACGCTGACTTCAACTTCAAAACCAATCACGCTGACTTCAACATCAAATCCCACCACACTGACTTCAACTGCATAACCCATCACGCGGACTTCAACTTCAAATCCCACCACACTGACTTCAACTTCAATACCCATCACGCTGACTTCAACATCAAATCCCACCACACTGACTTCAACTTCAAAACCCATCACGCGGAGTTCAACTTCAAATCCCATCACGTGGACTTCAACTTCAAAACCCATCACGCGGACTTCAACTTCAAATCCCATCATAGCCCTTCATTCAACTTCAACATCAACTTCACATCACATGATAGCCCTTCATTCAACATCACATCATTCTCTATGAGGTGATGGTGAATGAAGTCGGTGAAGGCCATCATGAATGAATTCGCCGACCTATGCTCGTAAGGCTGGTCTATATACATTTTTGTTCTCTCTCTGGGAAATGGGGATGCCGTCGACGATGAGAAATGTGTGTCCTGGGGCGACTTCTAAGGGGATTGTGCCGGTGTATGTGTGACAGCGTCGGAGGAAAACCTCAGAAATTACCCTACATTATCACGAACAAAAAATACTCCATAGGTTACTAAGACGAATTCAGTAACTGCACTTCACTTTGTTACTTGTACCTTGTTACTCCTTTATCACTGTATCATACACTTCAGTTTGTTCTCGGCCTTATCACGAGGACCTTCCAATGCTTAATTCCAAATTTTGCGTGTTACAGTCTCTTCCCGACACCATCAAGAAGGCTTGTCGGCTACCAACGCCCTCCACTAGAAAAATGAAAATAAACAAACAAACAACCGGAAGAGTGCTTATTTTCAGAACATCTATATAGGTAGCAGCAGAGTCACGTTCGACACAAAAAGTGATTGGTAAACCAACAGCTCCTAGATAACGTCGGACTGCGCGCTTACGTCACCTATGGAGGCCTTTCCTATAGTTTGCGATCTGCTTCGAGCTTTCTTCTCGTTCGCCGATTCATTTACCTCATAGCAGTATCCGCAATAGTAGCAGCGGGCCTTCCTGTGTGACGTAGGGTACGGGTTTTCTCCTTATCTTGGGGGTGTTGGGTAAACTGCTCAAATAAGTACGAGAAAAAGGAAGAAAGGTGCAATCGCAAACTGTGGGGATAATATGGTAGGGAGCAACTGACGTCATATCAAAGTTTCCTTTCAACGCACCAAGAGTATATGGAGTCGCGCAAAAGTCCGTGGTGTTTCCCGCAGATAATCGCCATTATTCTGGAATTTTTGTGGGCGTCCTGTTCGCTTTATTGTGGAATGGGGTGAACATGGTAGAAAATTTTAGCAAACCGTTCATAAAGTGGCTTTCCTGAACGTGGCTCGCCAGTGGATAAGATTCTGAGTCTTACATAACTGCAAATTGGCACCGACAAGCATGATAACCTTACAAACGGTCTGCTAAACCTGCTTTTATAAGCTTGCTATTGATAGCCTGAAATAAGAGACTTCAACTAGCAAGCAACGACAGTTATCGCAGTCCCATATGAAGACACTTCATAATATGAAGCGGTAAAGAAAAACGCGGATTCAAGTACAAGTTTTCTCACCCGCAGTGGGGGTGGTGGTGGGTCTCTGCAGTGGGGGCGGTGGTGGATAAACGGTTATTTCGGAAAGGTCAGCCTGACTGAAGGTCAGCTTGCTATTCCTAAAACAAAAATATAGCACAAAGGTGGAGCCAAACCGAATATAAGATAACGAAGGTGGGTGAAGTGTAAATGACATGAAAAGTCAACTCATAACTTCTTCGTGATGGGACTTCCTATAACGATGTATTAGTAGGTTCGGATGCAATGAAAAGTGGTCTACCTTTCACATACTACTCATGTTATGTCATAGTGCAAATAATAGACCATCCAGGATAAATATTGTGATAATCTTGCCTTGCCGCAATCTTAAAACTCTCTTCATAGAAAAAAAGAAAGGCATGACCCTTAGATCGAAGCAGGGAACATGAAAGCTAGAATCGACATCTGCATCACTGAACCACCAGCCCAGAATGTTGTCATCGTGAGAGACCAAGACGCAACCGCTTTGGAACGCACACTCAGCAGCCGTTTCTTCTTTCGTCGTGTAAATAATAGTAATAATAATAATAATAACAACAATAACTTTATTTTTGTTCGTGTACCAAAAAACAACCACAAGGATTAAAAAAAGATAGGGTAAAAAAGAAAAAAAAAAACTTTTATAATGAATCTTCACGATTCCTGAAAACAAGTTGAACGCTCAATTCTAGATTTGTAGAGCACAACCCTGAGAAGTCTACTCAGCAAGAATCGAAACAGTACTACTCTTCTGCGCATTTAAAGAATATGAGAAAATGCCCTACCGTCGAGCGTTGGGCGAGTTCGGCGGCCGCTTTTTTCTGTCGTTCTCTCACTGTCAACCTTTGACAACACTGACATCACAAAACATGGGGCACCCCCGCTTCCTAGCGTCCTGGTCGATATCGTCGTTTTTCTTTTCTGGTAGAACGTACACGCTTATCGAGCAGCAGAATCGGTGATTTTATTTTTGTTATCTCCCAGGTAATACATTGGTAGTTTTATTGCGTGACAGTTCTCACATCAAATCGCGAACTGCCTTGGAAGGTGTTGAGCAGATCAAACGAGATAATGAGCAGATCAAAGACGGCATGTTTTATGATAACGTAGACTGAGAAACGGCATCACTAATTCCCCTCACGCTTACTTCTGGGGACAAAGCGAGCTGTTGCATGATTTTAGGAACAACCTGGTATCAGCTGAAAAGGGGTGACACCGAGACAGAGAGAGTAGAAATTGGTCGCAAAACCCGCACAATGCTCAATTATTTTGTATTTTCGCACATTTTTAATAGAGCACAAAAATGCGCTGTCGTGTCAGTTCTTGTGGGGTAGACCCTCCAGGGTTGTACTCTGCATCTTTGCAGTCACGCAGTCAAATTATTTTCATTAATTACAAAGATTAATTAAGGAAGTTAATTAACGGCTGCGCCATTTAGTGATACACCACCGCCATTGAGCAGATCCCGTCGGGAATAGATATATTCAACGACTTTCTCGAAAAAAAACAACAACAAGAAAGTCAATCGCGGATTTAATAAAATTCAGTCGGTCTTACGTCACGTACCCTGTATATATGACAATAAGCACGCGTGTATTTTTAACATATTCATTATTTTGGTACCTAGGACAAGTTAACCCGTAAGGAGATTACGGCCTTGCACAATGCTGAGAACGAAAGTTTTGGCGAGTTGGGGAATAAAGCAAGTTTAAGCCACATGTCCGAAATTTATGCAAAATGATTGACATGATTGACCTTTGCCATTAGAAAGTGGCAAAGTTGACTCGCATAATTGGTTTCGTCGTCACATCGATCTCGAATGAAACTTTGATGAGTTGCGCGTTCACAGAGAACAAAGGACGTTTAAGCCACAAGTTCGAAATTCATGTTAGAGGATTGACAATTATCTACATTATAACAAACACATGCGGCGCTGTGCAAGACGGAGATTCCTGTAACGGTGAAGTAAGTCGGAGTGCAATGGAAAGTCATCTGCTATTCACATGTTAAGTGCACAGGCGATCGCAGAGCATTACCGCAACTAAATCGTTTTGGCAAAGTACGAGAAAAATAGCACAGCAATACATTCTGCCACGAAGCCAACACGGCGAAAATAAGTCCTCCAGGAACAAAACTGTGACGTTCTTGTGCTTCCATTCCACTTGTACGCCATCGAAGGGCCTCTCACAGCAACACCCTTGTGTGGGCATTTCTTTCTAAAGCTCAGGCTCAACAGATATTCTAACAAAACCAGATGGGATGCATTGCTTCAATGGAGGGCAGCGAGTACGCCTAGAAGCCAACTTTAAGAAGCTGTGTACCGCACTTCTGGGAATGCTTTTGGAAGTTATTATCAGTGTGTGCAATATAATTACGTGAACATGCACTGTTGTGTTGTCAGACCGAACGGCAATTGGCGATAAACAAAAAGTATACTGCTAAAATTTTCTCAGATACGTTAACACAAATGAATTCATCGAACAGAGACATCTTAATAATTTATATGACAAGAGATAACGCTTCAAAATTCGTGTTCCTCCCGCGGGCGCATAATGTACCAACCATGCTCTCAAAGTTATATATAACTCAAGAAATGAGGTCAAAAGCAGTTACTAAATCTAAATAAGCAGAGAAAAGTTCAACTGACGCGTAAAGGTAACTTCCCTGCTGCACACCGCTGCAACGCGGAGAAGCCACTTTGACCGTTTCCGAATTTTGGCATCTGGGCCAAGTTTGCCGTACAAGGGAACCGCAGACGATTGAGTGACTCTGGCACTTCTTCTAAACGCTGAATCTAGAGGTACCCTACAACGCATATCCACGGGATATTACAGTGCGTCATACATTACCAAAGATATTAAGCGATGAAATCGTTTTCTGCGTGAAAATCCCCATACCTCCCATGTATTCACGGTCCGAAAACTGGGATGACTAGGGAACCAAAAGTATTTCATGTGTAACGATATTTTTCGTTTGTATAAGCTTAGAATAGATGTCTGAACGTGTATCCTCGGGAATATTACGATACCTTGGATAGAACAGCTACTACAGCACTTTTCTATTGTCTTGGCGGCAATGAAGGTCACTGATGATGAGTAAAGAGAATATACGAGTTCAAGTTTATTCAATATTTTATATCATTCATTATATTATTCAACATTTTATGTCAAGTTTATACAACATCAAGTCTATTCAAGTTCAAGATTTATTTCTTGCACTTATGCGTTTCAGGATACAATGAACGTGCAGGGAGGTCGCAAAAGGCTACATTTATTGTTTTGTGACCTTGCTACAATGGCAATATATATCTTAGGAATGACAATGGTCAGGTACGCTCTCTAAATTTGTAGCACTCAATTTTAGGTTGGAATGAGCAATGAATAGCAACTTCCCCACTGATATTTTCTTATATGCTAAATTTTAAATTTAATGTGATCGAATATGTGATAATATAATAATAATATATAAGAATATATTATGTGATAAATGAATGTGATCAACAGTAGATGTAAACAACATGAGTAGCCAGAGAAGTGCATTCTCAATAAGTAATTGTCATCTTATAGCGTATATGTGCATGCCTATTAACTGAAACAATTATCACAGTTCCCTGACAAGTTTTAATTTCTGAGAGTGTACTGTAGAGGCTGCTTAGATCTACAGCAGTTCATACAAGGTATTATATACTGTGAATGCCTTTAAAAATCCCATGTGACACATATCCCTTTACTTTCTGGAGGTGCTGTGGTAGTCAAAGTTTGCGGGCATTACGCAGGTTCTGCACCCATTTCTTGAGTATGTCGAGGCAGCTGTGAAGTAACATGCATTGATGATGATTATTCCAACTTTTATGGTGCATCGACAACAAAGGAAATAATACATCAGAACATTGGTTTGGGTGCAACCAGTTAAAAATGAATATGTTGTTTAATAAATGCATTGGACAAATGTTAAAACATCAGTTTAAAACATGGTTTACAATCCCTGTATCTTCTAATAATTAAAAAGATTAAAAACTATTCTAAAAAGAATATGGGGAACTCTTCTAAAAATAATTATAATCTCCAATTATTATATTGCTGGGTCAAGGAGCCTAAAGTGTAAGGTGTGTTTCTGATGGTGAACATGTAAGAAAATATGCAAAACTGAGAGAGGCTAACCACAGTGCGTGCACTGAGGTTGTTCCTTCCTGTAAAGTAGAAACCAGTGGATGAGGAACGTGATACTTACCTGTACACCCAGCCGTATCACACTGCACAGATTATTCACTGGGCAGCCCTCATGACGAAACCTGTATTGAGAGACCACTTTTGCCTTAAAACTGCTACAAATAGCACGACACGCTACAAATTATTACTATCGTAACAAGCTGACGATACAGCTCAGACACAAAGGCGTTATTCAAGTCGCGCCACACCACCGTTACGTAGGATTCTTTGTCACAAATCAAACCAAGGCACAAAACAATACCAATACATGACAAAATGTGACAATCGTGGTCTTATTATGACGTAATACCGAACTTGTGCGCGAAGGTAATTCAAAGAAATGAATGTGGCACTTGCTTCCGCAGAGAACACCGTGTACCATGCTAGCAATGCATGCAAAAAAGCGCTCGAGTGTTCCCACATATATTGATGACAACACTACCTGTGTAGTGTAACATGTTCTTTCAAGCATATTATGCACTCAAACTGTATTTGCCGCCGGGTAAAATGCAAGTGTGCTCGATTGAACGTCGGAAGAGCGATCAAACAACCTGCATCCAGTGCTCGTTTTGGGCAAAAAAACACTTCATAATGGTCAAATAAATGTACAGAACGGACGCCTATTTATTCCTTGATGAAGAGTGACTCACTTGTATAAGTTTAGGCCCTGTAACCTTGCCAGTACGGTTGGTACGACCGTAATTGCAAGAAGTTGCCATGATCGCTGCGGCGGCTGTTGTGGGCACCGTAAGATGGCGGCCGGTTTCTTCACGCTCGCGCTCCCTATCCGGGATCCAGCCTTTTACAATCGAGATCAGTGAGAAATGCATCGCTTTTATTTAGACGTTGTCGTCGTCGTCCTCTACATCGGAACTGCGTTCCCAATACAGATTATCTAGGCTAAAGTTGGACTTCTTTTTCGCCAGTCTGTCCGCCGCTAAGATGCGGTCGAGCGTCTTCATCTTGTCCTGACACATTTCTTGATGCGCTTGCAACCATTCCAGGCGGTGGACTTGAAAGGCTTCCTCCACGATGCCGCTTATAAATTCGCGAAGTTCTTCGTTTTTTGTCTTTTCCTTGCGACGACGAGAAACGCAGGAGAATAAACCACACATGGCGTTTTCCACGTATCGGTCAGAATGATGACGCGAGCGCGGTGCGCGCTGCCTTTATACAGATAAACGCGCGCGCAAAGAAACGAGAGTAAAACCGAAACTCAGAAACCACCCGTCGCCGCTAGGAGCGCGCGCGCGCGCAGCGGAGAGCCGAAACCGAAAACACACGCGGGCGGCGCAGAGGGAGCTAGGAGCGCGCGCATGCGCGGTCGGGTGGAGCAGAGGGCGCGAGGAGCGCGCGCGCATGCGTAGCTGCCGCGGCGCGTTGCCAGGCGCCCTCAGCTCCCCATAGAGCCCATAGTTTGAGATAATTCAGGCAACACTGGACATACGACCAATGAAAATGCGTCGTGATGCCTAGCAGCCAACCAGTCAGCAACCTCTCAGTTTGGCTCGGCTTTCGGCCGGCCCTGGCTGCCATTGACTTCTGCTGGTTTTCATACCTGGCGCCCGTTATTACAAAATAACTAAGACATTTTTGATAGGCGAAATACATATTTATTGATGCAACGTATAAACTCAAATGCTTGACTCATATATTCACCGTGCGTACAGGACGTTTCGTTCCTTGAATAGACAGCAACCAAACCAAGTTCGAACTTGCAAAGCACACATACAGTCTACTTCTGGAGGCGAGCGAAGTCCACGAGTGCGTGCGTTTCACAGATGAGCATCTTCTTCTCATTCTGGCGATGCACCGTAGGTCACACAGTCACGGGAAATACTTTTGTCGTTACGAACACTCTCTTAGTCACTGTATTTGAAAATGCGACAGCGCTCGAAAGTGTTCCTCAGGCGTCATCTCACCAAGCATTCCAGTTCCGACCCGGCAAGAATGTCCGTAGGTTGACACTTTATCGGAGATCAGTACATGGCCAGAGTCACTATAGCTCACGAACAAACCCGCGCGTACACTTCCTCTTTGGTCGTTGTGGTCAACCGACATCGGCGAGCCGCGGAGACGTAGCGACCTTGCTTGGAGCTGCCCGCCTGGCCGACTGCCCGCGAAAAGTGAGCTGTCAGATATTTCGAAACTTTATCAACCAATCCCGGAGCGCGCATCCTCCTTTGGCCAATGGGCATCCGTCATGATGCCTGACGATGTAATACCACGTGACTGTGACGTGATTTTATTTTTCTACTGCCGCAAATGCGGGGAGCTGTGGAGGCCTGGCGTTGCCTCAGTCAGTCCAGCTCTGCCTCTCGTAGGGAGAAGAAGTGCGGCCGGTCGCTCCGTCGTCACTTGATCCCTGGCTGTCGACGAGAGCGGACGCTCCGTCGCAGCGGGGAAAAAGGTGAGTGATTTACCGATGTTTGCGCGTTGTTTTACCGTGCTCGTGTTAAGCCTTTTCTCGCATGTTTAGACTTGTTTAGCGGTGTCCAAGCCTGTTGACGCACGTTTACCATCGTGTGGTTCGCGCCTTGTGTTAGCCGCGTAGTGTTGTGACGCTGTGGTTAGGCCTTGTCGATTGCCTTTTCCCCCGATGTGTAGTGTTTTCTCCGTGCTGTTTAGCAGTAGCGGTTGGGCCTTTTCCCCGCGCTCTGGCATGGTTAGACTTGTCGAGCAGTGTCGCCATTTTTACGTGTCGCTAGTACTTTCTTGTTCTCTGTGTTTCTCGTATAGAGCTACGATGCTGGCGCCATCTGGTGTGATGCCTTGGAACTAGCGTGCCCCTGCCTCTGCAACCGTCGTGCTCCAGTCGCCCGCACCGGCGTGATTTCTTCAAGATGGCGTCGTTGATTTTCAAATAAATCATTTCCCACTGTCTGCTTCCTTTCTATCTAGTTTTTTATTTCCTACAACCCGAGTTTTACATAGAAAATCCACGACAAGTATTGCACTGAGTCAGATTTCGCCCAATTTAAAAATTTTAAAAATTTAAATTTTTTAAAAAATTTAAAGTAAAAAGTGCAATACTTGCCGTGGATTTTCTGTGTAAACCTTGGGTTGTTACATTACAACTGCCAAGAACGTGCGCCAGCCTTGACATGATAGAAGTGAAAACTGCATGTCTATAGCACTTATATCTTTTTTTTATGAGACATTCGTCTCGAAACACACACACACACTGTATTTGATGTTTCAAAGCTATTGTGCTGTTAGATGCTTTATTATGCAAAAAGAATATGGCAGCGAACGAATGCGGGGACATAGGTAATTAACTTTAACGGACCTACACTGTGGCAGCAATGTGACATTAGTGAATAAACCCCTCATTGCTGGACGGACGAGGACCACTGGCATCATTGGTAAAATGGTTGCTTACAATCGCATATAAATACTATAGGTCTGTTAGAGAAGAAACTCAAACATGGTATTGCTTGCAGCCTGCTAATCCGCGTTCCTGCGCGCATGCTATGTAACTCTTCTTATGCAACTAATTCCTGCTTTCTTCACTCCATTCCCTGACGTATAAACAAACTCCAGTGATGGGAACTCTGTGCCTACGTCTTTGGGTTGTACTTGACAGTATAAGATGACTGGCAAAAAAAAAACATAATTGCGTTTTCACGAAGCATGTCAGTTTGTGCGCATTAACAGCTGAACTTCTCAAGGAGGACAGGTGAACATAGTATGGCCGACATGGCAGTGGCCGCCGCCAAGTGTAGGTCGTTGAAGCTGCAAATAGGTATCTCCGGGCTTAAAGGGGTAACGATAACGATAAAATATGCTTTATTGCAACTTCCACATAAAGAATACAATCAGGGGGAAGCCAAAAAGCAGCGCGAGGCTGCTTGACAAGGGCATTACCCCTTTAACATAATCGTCGCGACGGCATGCAGCAAATGAACGAAATTGTCAATGTAGTGCGAAATTGGGAACGCTATTTTAAAACTAACCTTTAAACATAACCTTTAAAACTAACACAACCATGATAAAATACCACAATGTGTGTACGTAGATGGGTAGAAATCCAGCAAACCGGTAGAATGTAGGAAGGAGTTGCCTCAGGACAGAAGCCGCCGATATTTCGAACAGAGACTGTTCTTCTTCTGGGCGGAAGAAGAAGAACAGTCTCTGTTCGAAATATCGGCGGCTTCTGTCCTGAGGCAACTCCTTCCTACAATGTGTGTAGTTCGGTATGTACAATAATGCACAATACTACATTGTGTATACAATAACAAGAAATTGCCCTATCCCGAAATATCAAATTAAATAAACAACGATGTTAAGGAAGAAAAGGAGAGGTCATTGATATATACCTTCTGAGTAAACTGTGAACGGAGAAAACTGTTTAAACCGTACGGAAGGGTATAAGACAGGAACTGATGGCTGTAGTTGGTATGGCCGCTAGACTACAGAGGGCCATCCAAAAAATTTTCAGATTAAGACATCTCATGAAAGTGTGTGTGCCATTTTACTGAATGGCGCTAAAGTTTTGATGTGTGTAATTTGTTTCCCAGAAAAAAAAATCACATAAACACGGGTCCACGCCTTCACCCTTAACGCCTTCACCCGAGTATTACGAGGAGGACAAGGTATGATGCTTGTCACGTCACCTATGACGTAATAAGAATAACTCGTTCTGGTTCGCCTGTCTGGGGGGGGGGGGGGCGGGTAGCTTCTTGTCCCTTTGCCGCCGCAAACCAGTTTTGCCAGTTATCCCCGTGGAACTGGGGATAGAAGAAGCGACCGAACCATTACCCAGCCAGGAGAAACGCTTTTTCGAAACCCCGAACAGCCGAGTAGCAGACGACAGAGGAGTAGCAGACAACATTTCTTTAGAGCAATCAGCAAGCGTTCTCCTTATAGTGCCAGTGCGAGGTTCCAGGCAGATCGCCGGCTGGTACTTCGCATCACCGCCGTTGCGCACAGTCGCTTTTTGTGACGTACTTCAATTGAATTTATTTGACAACCATGACCCTGTGATGTGGATTACTTCTCATGGTGTAACTTACTGGCCTATTCCCAAGTTTCATACGAAGAAAACAGGGTGCTAAAAATTGCCTCTGTGCTACTTTGTGCGTGCAGCAGATACACTCACATATTGACTAAAGAGGTAACACAGCCCAGTGTTTGTCGTCAAGGATCACAGTCTACTTTGTGGCCATGCTGACAGGCCTTCCATCAATAATGTCTTTGTCACTTCTCGTGTGCATTTGGCATTTCTAGCGTGCATTTCAAGTCTGGAAAAAATGTAATAGTCGTTCATAGGCTGGCTATAGCCCTGCCCTTCGAACATTAGACCTATCGTTTAGAGTTCACCACAGCCACGTAGAGATGCGAAGCCCCGGAAAAAAACCTGGAAATTTTGAAGAAAAACAGTTTTTCTGTTGTTTTTTTTTCTCGTCTGCGTAAAAATAGCCCAAAATTTCCAGTCGACAAAATTCAAAAATGTAAATCTCCGTCCCTTTTATGCGTTCCAACCACTCAGGAGAACTAAGCAGACCGAACTCCGCTGGAAAACGACGTCGCAATTCCTCGAGTCAATTGTTGACCGCGGCGCGGCGCTCGCGTTCCCTCCGGTACAGAGCCCTATATTAAAAGGGAGTCTGGCCATTAATGGGTCATGCCTATACCTGAAGCTCCACCCACTTTTTCAGCTTTCCGACCAATGAAATCTTGAAATATGGGGCGCTATCAATCAGCCTATCCTCACTATTTGCCCCCTTATCCACCATGGGCAGCGCCATTTTGGGTGGCAAGTGGATTGGATGGGATTGAAATGGATACCTCTCGCAATCTGCAAAAGTAGTGGATTGTTGGTGCAAATTTGATGAGCGCCACCTAGGGAGCGTAAGGCACGTCGGGAATTGTCGTCTGCTTCCGTCGTTGTACCGCTGCCGGCAGAACTACCTGCCGGGACACATTCTGTTGTCGGTATGATTTTTAAACAAATCTACATAAATAGTTGGAATATAAGAGACAAGAATGTTTATATCCATGAAATCCAGCAATTAAATATAAGATTGTACAGCACTGCGCCGTTTTTGTTGTGATTTCGTTGTGATCGCCATGTTCACTAGGCCTATCACCGGCGACAAAACGTATTATTTTTAGTTAGATATCGATGGATGAGCATAAGTTGAAACTGATTTCCGAGAAACTTATATTAGGATGTACATTTGCAGCGTAAAATCAGGTTAGTCTGTGAAAATTTTTTGTCACGAAATGCCCGCTTCACTGTGTTTGTTTTCGTCGCCATTTTGGGTGGCAGTATGGTGTCATGGCGACCCCCTTGGTAAAAAGCAAACCAATCAGAGGAGCGAAACTGTGATTGACAGGTCGAGCCTCTTTTTGTGACTCCTCCCAATGGCCAGACTCCCTTTTAATATACGGCTCTGCTCCGGTACAGAGGCGTGTATATTAGAAGGGAGTCTGGTCATTAATGGATCATGCCTATACCTGAAGCTCCACCCACTTTTTCAGCTTTCTGACCAATGGAACGTTGAAATATGGGACGCTATAAATCAACCTATTCTCACTATTTGTCCCCGTATCTAACATGGGCAGCGCCATTTTGGGTGGCAAGTGGATTGGATGGGATTGATATAGATACCTCTCGCAATCTGTAAAACTGGTGGATTTTTAGTGCACATTTGATGAACGCCACCCAGAATGCGTGGGGCAAGTCGGGAGTTGTCGTCAGCTTCCGTCGTTGTACGGCTGCTGGCAGAACCACCTGCTTGGACACAGTCTGTCGTCGGCACGATTTTTAAAGAGATCTACATGAATAGGTGGTATATAAAAGGCAATAATTATTATATCCATGACATCCAGCAATTAAATATCAGATTGTACAGCAGAGTGCCGTTTTTTTTTGTGTGTGTGTGTGATTCATTGTGATCGTCGTGTTCACAAGGCCTAACACTGACGACAAAACGTATTATTTTCGGCTAGATATCGTTGGGTGAGCATCATTTGAAACTGACTTCAGAGAATCGTATATGAGGATCTACATTTGCAGCGCAAAATCGTAGTCTGTGATTTTTTTTTTTTTCTTGTCACGAAATCTCCGCTTCACTGTGGTTGTTTTCGACGCCATTTTGGGTGGCAGCGAGGCTACCTGTCGACCCCTTGCTAAAAGCAAACCAATTAGTGGAGCGAAACTGTGATTGACAGGTCGAACCTCTTTTTGTGACTCCTCCCAATGGCTAGACTGTCTTTTAATATATGGCTCTGCTCCGCGAAATCGCCTGCGCGGCACTGCGCCGTTTGTGCTCGTATACTCTATTAAAAAGCGTTCAAAAGGAATGTTTCTTTGATAGGAATAAACAACGGTGTCTCCAGTGACGAGTTAATATTTTCTGGTGAGCTACAAATATTTCTTATTTTCTTTCTTTTGTTTTTTCAGTTTCTACTAGCTCGTTTTTGTCTCATAGATGGAGGCTACCTGTCGGATAAAAATGAAATCGGAAATAGGAAGACCAAAAAAAAAACAACTAAACTTTAATACGGAAGAAAAACGTCTGACATTGCCAAAGGTGCAGGTGTCGAATGCCTCCGACGGAATCACCTGTCCCTTCTCCCCGGCCGTCTAAGGTATCGTGCCCTTCTCTCTCTGGTGCGCGCGCATTTTGACCGCTGCGCTAGCACGCTAACATATCCCAAAGAAAGCAAATGTTGTTCCGAAAAGCCATATTTGAATGGTATGGAGGAAAGAGTATGTTAGAAGCTCTGTAATCGAAAGTCGCCGGATGCGATCTTTCGGGAATCGCGCGTTACGTGGGTCGTCGCATAAGCTGTGACTGAGAAAGTTTTATGTCCGTACGTGTCCAGCAGTTAAGAGACCTTTGTGTGCGTGAGTGGCAAGGAGGGGCGGGACGCTCTGATGATGGGAGACGGTGGGGTTCCGAAGGTTCTGGTACTTAGTTTATTATTTCTTGTCATGCACACAATCGCTCTGCTTTGGGGAACTGCAACAGAGAGTCGGGATGTAGTCACTAATCTATGTTGACGGACACTGAAATCTTGAACAACACTTACTTACAATACACTATCGCTTTGGTGTTCAGTTCCATGTTACTTCTGTACAAGCATACTGCTCAAAGCGTCTCACGAGGGATTTTACCACCGCCACACACACACAAAAAGAGGAACAACGCTGCACTACCACCAATGTATGCCTGCATTAAAAGCTGAAAAGCCCTAATTTCAGTAAATATGGGATTCCCCCCCCCCCCCCCCCAGGATGAAAATCGTCTTCGAGATCCCTTCCTTAAACAGGAAGTGCATGCACTGAATCCTGCACAGCGCGTGTGCAAAACCTGCGACGGAAGTGCGTTCTGGTACCTTAGCATTATATTCGTGTATGGTGGCATGCGATATGTGACTCTTAATCCTAGCGGATGCATCACAATTACGACAAAAGGCTCCTGTTTCCCAAAGCGTTGTGTATAGCGGCTGGTAGAAACGCGGGCGACAGAGCTCTCATGCAACAGCTGGAATGCAAACGCGGATTAACCAACCCAATGACATCATTACCCTACAGTGCGAGATGTTCCCGGGAATTAACAGTGATCAATGCAAACCATAGGCATAGTCACAAAAATGTCAATTCATGGCTATAATAAAGGAAATAGTCAAAACAGGTCGTAAGTCATTCCAGTAGTCCCATAGCATCCCACAGTACTGCATAGAGTAGGCATAGTCATACAAAGTCAATTTATAGCTGTAAACAATGAAATTGTAATATCAGTCACAAGCTATGCAAGCAGTTTCATACTATCACATAGTAGGTAGTGAGCAGGGTGATGAAAAGATAAAAAGACAATGCCACGATTTAGAATTTAATTCCATGACATGAAGAATAACATTTGTACCATGAGGATTAAATTATCCAGAAGAAGGATAAAATCCTTGCGGTATTGGATTAAGAGCGGTGGCATGAGAATTGAATCTAGTGAAACAAGGATAAACAGTGGGATATCAGGATTAAATCTCACGGTAAAACAATTGAATTCCTCGGTATAATGATTAAATAGGACAGGAGTACCGGCATGATTAGTTACCTGTTTTGACTATTCCCTTCTTTATGGCTGTAAAATGACTTTTTGTGACCATCACTGCCTACTGCACTACTGTGTGATAGAATGGGACTACCTGCATGATTTGGACCACATGATTATTTCATTCTTTGCAGCTATACACTGACTTTTTGTGGCTTTTCTAGGGCTATGTCTGGTATGTGTGCTACAATAGGACGCTATGGGACTACCAGCATGTTTTATGGCCAGTTATGACTATTTCATTGTTTAGAGCTATAAAGTCAAGTTTTACTGCTATTTCCACTAGTATGTCATAATATAGGACTACCTGCATGATTTATGACCTCACATGACTATTTCCTTGTTTATGGCTATAGATTGACTTCTTGTGACTATTGCTGCTCTATGCACTACTGTGGGATAATAGAGGACTAGATGCGCAATGTATAACCTAATATGACTATTTCCTTTTTATGACTATCAATGGACTTTTTGTTACTATCAGTGCTCAATGCACTCCTGCGTGACAGTATTAACTGCCTGCACGATTTTGTGATGTGACCTGATAGAACTATTTCCTTGTTCACGGGTGTAAATTGACTTTTCTGTTATTATGCTTTCTCTATTCACTACTATAGGATGGTATGGGACCATCGTCATGATATACGGCCAATTATGACTCCTTCCATGTTTAGAGCTATAAATTTACTCCTCGTGACATTGAGCATATTTGAACTCCCATGGGATCATTCAAGATTCCTTGATAATTTATTACCTGTGAAGACTATTTCCTGGTTTCTAGCTACACACTGGTTTTGATGAATACGACTATTCTTTGCGCAACAACGGGATAAGGTATGACTTGCCACATAATCTATGACCTGTTACAATTCTGGGCTCCTGCTACAAATGGTCTTTTTATGACTATGACTATACTGTACATTACAGTGGGATACAACAAGAACAACTTAATTTAGGATGATGAACGGAGAGTTTCATCACCGGAGGCGATAAGCTCCATTGCTGGTGCTGAGGTGGGGTTCTAAATAATGAGCCCACTCACAATAAGGATCGACGTCCGATTGTGTCCAGAACGGTCGAAAGAGCTTGGTGTGCAGAGAGTGCTGGATTCGGCCAGGGATAGTGCGACTAGTGCTTCTTGCACCCCAATGAAGTAATATAAGACTGCCTGATTTATGACATGTTATGAAAATCCTGGTTGTGGACAAATGGACTTGGACAAACGAACAAAAAAATGAACTTTTTATAGTTACGCCTATCTCCTTAGACCGCGATGGGATAGTATAAGGCCACTTTCACAATAACGTTTGCTATGTGAGAGTTCAAGATCGGGGCGTACGTCATTTTAACATAGAAGACCTGCGACGCGAAGAGATCAGTGAAGCGATAAATTATAGGGGAACATCAAGAACTGATGACCAGGATGTGATACAGTGACGTGGCTGTCATTGCTGACCAATTTACATCTGGAAAGAGGCGTGCAAAGAAGGGGACTTTTTCCAATGAATGTTTTATTTCAATTGTTCTTCTTTCCAGGCAACTAAGCTTGTGTGGTGCTTGTCTCTTTGTGTGTTCCATCTTGAGAGCAATTACTTTCCAGGTCGTTCGTGTTAGCTTCTGGTAGCCTCATAACAGCCCACAGTAGCGCACAGAGTGGGCCACAGAGTGCAAAAGTCAATTTATCGCTACAAACAGGGAAGTAGCCTTAACAGCTCATAAATCATGACAGTAGCCCCATACCATCCCGTAATAGTGCACAGAGTAGGTATAGTCACAAAAAGGTCCATTTATGGCTGTAAACGAGGAAATAGTGAACACAGGTCATAAATCATGCCAGTAGTCACATACCATCCGATAGAGTTGCATAGAATAGGCATAGTGACAAAAAGTTCATTTATAGTCATAAACAAACAAATTGTAATATCAGTCACAACTCTTGCAAGCAGTCCCGTACTATAACGTAGTAGTGTAGTGAGCAATGGTAGCCACAAAAAGTCAGTGTATAGCTGTACGTGAGAAAGTAGTCAAAGCAGGTCATAAATCACACAGGTTGTCCCATACTGTCGCATGGTAGTGAAGAGGGTAATGAAAATATAACGCGAGAATTTAGGATTTAATTCTACGCAATAAATATTAAAATTGGCAGCACAAGCATTAAATTATTCAGAAGAAGGATTAAATCCCGCGGTGTAGTCATTAAGAGTGGCGGCATGAGGATTAAATCTAATGAAACAAGGATAACGAGCGGGATAACATTACCAACCTTACGTTGTACCAACCTTAACCTTACCAGCTTGATAAGACTGCCTATTAAGTGAGCACGTACACAGTTCATGTGTAGGATTCGAATTCCGGAATCTTGTCGAAATTTCGTGTCCCAAAATCACGGAACTTCTTCATAATTAATTTTCGCTTTTTGGACAAGGCATGTGCGGTCGTACGAGTAAGAAGGAAAAAAAAACGATGTCTTACCGAGTTTTGGTATTAAGCGGCCCTACCCTAAGACTATCACTTGCAATAAGAAACTGAACCGTGAAACCGATACCGCAACATAACCTCCGTGTCTGTGTCGTCCTTGTCCCTCCTCGTCCGTAATCATATTCAGTCCCGACGAACACACTCTACACATTATCACACCCTCATCGCCCACGGCATATGACAAAGACGTTGCCTGCTGACTTATGTGAGCCACGCAGGATATAGAACAGCCCTCAACTTGCATTAAAACTCCTTCGAAATAGTGAGCATTCGATCCATAAGACAACACATGAGAGCTATAACTGTGGATTGGTAAAAGGGTATAATAGCAAAATGCAGCAGGACAAACGATACTCCAGCGGAAGATCTGAAAAGCGTCATTGCTTTTAGCAGCCGATTATTATACAGGGTGTTTAAGGAATATCCCCCGGATGAATAATTCGAAAACTGCGCCAGCTATCAGGATTTTTTTTCGGTTAGCAACATTGATGTGCCGTCTACAAACTGGCCGCTCAGTTTCGCATTTGCAGGCCTTGGTACTTGTGACGTAGGAATCGCCACTCTAAATCTGTGCCAAACAAGTAAGAAGATAGCTTTGACTTTTAGTGTCTTTTTCGGGCAATTAACTGGTGTGCTGTTACAAATTTGTTGATTAGAGCAGTGCAGGAACGCGCTGTTTTGCTCTACTGTCCTGCGCTCCAATTCGTGTTCGTCCGGTTGCATTGGTGGCGACGGGCGCAGCAAGATAAGGAACAGTCGCGACCGAAGATTTCATATGGCTTCTCCTTTTGTACTAAGCTGGTAAACAGAATTGCGGTCGCGGCATTGGATTATTCAGTGCGCCTTTATCGCCATAATGGCGATCACTTGCCAATGGCGATAAACCTATTTCGCGCGGGACAACAGTGGGTTGCTGTTAACACGTTGAGCATTGCCACTCGATGAGGCCTTTTGTAGTGAAATACGCAATCAGTAATCATTACATGGCAGTGTACTATCTCCATAGGGATGGCTAGCTAGACATCATTCATTTTTATAAAACCACAGTTAGCTCAATTCGAAGCCGTTCGTTCCGTCCTCAGCACTTCGCGTCCCAGGGCCCAGCGTTCAGTGTGTGCCTGTTTACAGGCGTCGTCTTGAGGACAGGAGGACGCACTTCCGTTGCATTCTCGGTACTACGCCTTACCGAGATCTGGCGAGAAAGCAAGCCAAGAGTGAATGAACGTCCTAGTATTGACATAGCCATATTTCTGTCACACGGGAGCGGAGCCTGAATGGGTTTTGATGGAGATGTTTGGCAGCCATGAATCTACATTTCGAAAATGATTTCCCATAATATTCGGGATAAAAATAATAATAATAATTATTATTATTTCACACTCAGGATATGGTGTGACGCCAGGAGAAAAAAGCCAAAGGCTTGACTAGGCCCTAGGTACTATACAGCTCACGTAACGATACATGTAAGTTGCAGTCGTGGGTTTTACATAATATGCATAAATAATACACAAGACAAATAAGCATACACATACGTGAGATATCACAGGCTACATAAAAAAAAAAGAATGAGAAAAAAGAATGTGCTCAAAACCGAAGTATGAACCCAAAAAAAAGCTTCTTTACGTTTCTATATGTGAGGCAGAAAAAGTTAAGGTTTCTAGAATGCAAATCCTTCAGTAAGCTGGGTACCTGATAGGTAATAGGCTGAAGTCCATAACCTGTTCGGAAGAAAGACATGTGCCAGGGATGCAGTGATCTAAGGGAATATGTGGTTGTATTCCTCTCCAAAGAAAAAAGGGTGAGGACTAGGATTTTCTACTCTGACCATTTTCATGTAAAACTGGAACAATCGATATTTATACAAGGCACCAAGATTTAGACTTTCATATTTATTATACAAAAATTCTGCATGATCTCTCTATCAGAATCCTCCAATTGTGCAGAAAACTCTCTTGTGTATGACGTCGATGTTGTGTTGACTGGACTTGCCTGTGTGCCCCATGTTAGCGTGCAATAACAAAGTTTGGAGTAGAAAAGACTGTGATATAACATTAATTTATTTTAATTATATACATTTTTTGTGTATTTACATGCAAGCTAATCCTTCTTGTCCAAACTCTGATTTTTTCAAGAACAATATTTGCGGGGTTGACTATGGTCGTCTCGTCTGACGTTGATATTAGTACAGTAGATTGGATTCGCATCCCCCTTTAAGCATGCATATGTAGAAAACTGAAAAGCACATAGCCTGTGTGTTATATTATTTCGGAACAAGCAAGATGCAAACACGTTTGGAATTATGAGTGGCTTTCTGGGTGTTTTCAAGACAAATATTGTATCAAAAACTGCTTGCGATTTCAGACATGTTTCACATGGAAAGCACAAACAAATATCTGTACTTCAAACGCTGTTGTACATTGGCAATCACATAACATCATCTAGGCATTCAGAAGTGTTTTATCCAACATACCCTGGACGATGGGTACCAAAAACAGTAACGTCGTCACACAATGTCGTACTTTCTGTTAAGTTTTCAAAGCGGGCTCGTATGCCCCAGTGGGCATCACAATATTTAACGAACACCATCGATAGGCACAACTCGACACAACGACACACACACGATCGTACCAACGTAAATTAGAGGTTAGTAGGTCACTGAACACTCCTTGAGGGGAGACGGCAACCATAACTCACGCTCGATTGGATACGGCTTGAAGTACCTGTTCCGAGTAATTGCATGCCCGGTGCAAAGTACTTGCAGATAAATCCTGCTTCAGGCCGATTCTATGTGGCGTATTTTTTGACTGCTTATAACTATTGTCCACAATATGGCGGCCTCCGAGGTTTGGCGCGGTGAATAGGCTGAAATACGTCGCAGACGGCGGCTTTCACCCACCTGATCTGTTTGCCTTTCGACAATTGCCGACCTAGCTTTTGTCGTTTCTCGTGCTCATTGGTCGAGTGTGAATTGATTCCACAGATTGCATGATGAAGGGCGTCCACGATAATACCTCGATATCGGTGAGTTGTCCTTTTTGCTGCTTTCGTCGCGTTCTCTTATCCGCGATTGCCTTCGTGCATATTCGCGATTACCCTTCCCGCAATGAGCAGTGCATGTTGGTGATAAGTGTACTTAGTGTGTTTCTATTAGCAGTTTGTGTTTGCGGTTGTAATTCTTACCCTATCTCGATTACCTTGTTGCGATTAGCGAAGTTTGTTCTGGATTGGGTCATTCTGGTTGAAACGTTCGAAGTCGGTGGCTGGACTGTCAGAGTTTGCGATGGTACTTTGTTTCGTTTTCTTCTTTTTTGCGCGATGTTCCGTTTCAGTTGAATAGTACATTCGCAAAATATTTACCTTCAGTTTTTCACCGTTCTCCCACAAGGCGTCACCAAAGATGATCGCCCGACGCGTAACGCTTCTTCATTCCAGAGCTTCCCGCGAATGAACTATTCGTTCGATTTCAAAAATTCCTCTCACTAAATTGTCATGCAACTTTGACAAAATCAGTGGGACAGAACGACGCAGGCAACAAAGCCCAGTGCGTTCGAGTTCAACATTTTCCCATGATATCATGAAGTGGCGCCCGTGCGCCACATATTTTGCGTGCGCCACACATAACATTATTTTGTTATTTGGTCCCCATTACGCAGGAGTCCAGCATACTCTTAATTTTTTACTCCCTCTAGGGTGTAATCCGGGTGTAATTGGGGTGTAAACTGATTTTTACTCCCAAATTACACCAGCTCGAAGAAGCACCCTCGGATGAGGGGTGTTAAATGGGTGTAATAAAAACTTAACACCTTATTTACAACATCCAGTGAGCTTGGGTGTAAAAGAGGCGTAAAGTGGGTGTAGCGGGCATAGAGCTTTGTACATTAACTGTATTTCTTTTGAAAGTTCAATTATATGCTTCATGCTCCTTACAGATGCATACAATGGGGCACCTCGCTAGAAATTTTGAGTCTACACTCTAAATCTTGTGACGAACATGTGCTTGTTAAAAAAGTTCCCTCAGAAAATACAGCCGGTACACAGCCGTAACCTCTGGAAATAGCCGTAACAGTTATCAAATAGCAAGCACAGCGGTCTCTATCGCCAAATGTGTGTGCCTCCTGAGCCGTGTACTCGAGTGCGTGTTGAATAATGCGTGTGCAGGCTATGTGTGCCTTCGCTGGAGCGTACTACGCTGCTGCGCGCTCCCCCGTGAGGAGTGACGTGGCACCAGTGGCACCTCGTATTCCTCCGCAGTGTATTCCTCGCTGCTTTCGTGCCCGCTGTATGCTCTGCAACCTCGCGTTTGAGAAAGATGACAACCTTGTTTTTTTAAGTACAGGTTTAATGTTTGCTTAAGGTAGGTCAACCTACCTGGGATTCAACGTACGACGCCTGCGTTTTACTTGTGTATAACCATCGCAGTACATTCTGTTGCAGACAGTGGACGCATTGCAAATGGCGGCAGGAGAGGATCGGCTACATCGGTGAAGCGATGATGTACTGCTCGCGACACGGTTGTCTGAAATCTCAAGCCTGTGGCGGAGCGGTCCCCTATCGGCGGTGTCGCGCTCTAGGGAACTATACCAATACCGACTATGAGGGAAGGCCGTACGCAGTCGCCACCTGTCGGGAGAAGTAACCCTCGGATACCCGGGTGGCGTCTGATAGCAAGAGAGGGAGAGAGAGGGATTGCGGCCTCCCCTAGGATGTTGTATTGGTACAGTTCCTTCGTGTGCGACACCACCGATAGGGCACCGCTCGGCCACAGGCTGGAGATTTCAGACAGCCGTGTCGCGAGCAGTACATTACAAGCGAGGCTAATTGTATTCTTTCGTTATAGGTGCACGTGCGACTGTATCAACTTCAAAGACGTGAGTAACAAAATGCTGTACTATTCTAGCATTCACGTTTGAACAATACCAGCATGATATTCACTCCGGTTTCTTTACAGGTAGTTTCCTGTCTCAACGGTCACATATACGCGTGCAAAATTGCAACTGCTTGGCATCGAAGCGTGTATGGTGCCACTAGCTTGGACAATTATTCATCGGCCATTTCGTTTGAGGAACTGTCGTGTTCGTCACTAAGAATGATTTTGGTTGAGCTGTGCAGCGCCAGACTGTTCGAAGTTCCGAGGATTGTGTGTTCGATGTTTGGGGGACTGCCTGGTGCATCGGAGGTTGTCTGTCCATGCAACGTGTGCTCCATATGTGTGTGTTGGCATTAGTGAACCGTGTATGCTTTCCATTCGGCCAACGATGATGTACGGGACTCAATTTGAAGGCATGTGCACGCCAATAAAATTTGGTGTTTCAATTCGGATGTCCTTATTGCATTTTCTTTTTTTTTTTCCTTTTTTTGCCAAGGGTGGAGGTCATTTTTCTGGTAGGGAACCCGAGAGGCATAATGTATCTCACGTATTAATGGGTACAAGTATTCCTTTAATACGTAAGGTACACTGTGGCTCCTGGCGTCAGCAGGGATGTCGTACCAGTTGTTTCAGGGAGCACAGGGCACCTGCAGCTTTCGCAGGCCTCTTGAAGTCATCTGGCACATTTTTTGGGAAATGTGCCAGTTGATCAGGCGGCACCTATCTGTCACTGGGTTTAGAGTGTACATTGTACTGCTTGCGACGTACTTGTCTGAAATTTGCAATTGAAATTGGGGTGTGGAATTCTACAACATTTGGCTCTTTGTCCTGTCACACGGATTTACAGTTTGCAGCTGCTGGCAGCTCAGAAAACCGAAATTTCGTACTGTGTACAGACGTACAACAAACACCCTTTTTTTGGAGGGTGTAATCCTGCGCACGGTGTTCACTCACACCCTTAAGGGGGTGAGTTATGACACTTCTGGATTACACCCAAAAGGGTGTTTTTGGTCGAACAGAAAACACCCTTTTTCTGGAGGGTGTAACCTCTCCTAGAGATGTTCGCATACACCCTTTAGGGGGTGAGTTATGACACCACCGGATTACACCTAAAAAGGAGTAAAAAAGAACAAAGAAAAAAGAACAAGGCTCTAACTCAAAGTAGCTTTCCGTGAAAAAAGAAATCACTAAGTTGCCGTTTTTTGGAAAATGGCGGATGTTTGGGTGAAAAAATATCAAACTGCCGCTCGTCCTATAGGATGTCCATCTGGGGACCAAAATGTAGCGCAATGACAATGTCTTGCAACTGTAAAATATGTCATGAACGTTTTTTGTCGTTGCCGCGTAACAATGGTTTGAAATCCAGTACGGTCAGCTTACAACCCTAACTGAGTCCGGGCGGCCTTGAGCGAAATTTCCCAGACAACGGTGTTTTCGGTGTTTTCGACGTGGTTTTGAAGAACTGCTAGTTTAGAGATCAGCGTAAATGTGAAGCTGACATGAAGACACCAGGTAAGGTCCTACGAATGGGAACTCCGCTTTGCTTCCTCTGCTAATGATAATTGAGGGTTTACGTTGCGAGACAACTGAGATCATGAGTGACGTCACAGCGGTCCGATTGTGGATTGCCTTTGCCCTCCTGATGGTTCTATGACGTGCGATGAGGTCACCATGCGGTATCACGTATTTAACATCTTTCGCGGAAGACGGCGTGTCAAAGCAACTTTACCCTGCCACCAAGTTGCTGGCGTCCTCGGCCGGGGCCGAACTCGCTTTCTTGGGATCAGAAGACGAACACGCTACCGGGTGATCCACCGAGGCCGTTTTTACCGTATCTGAATAAGCGAATCTGATGCCTGGTGTATTTGAGGATGCCTTACGTTTTCGTTATGGAGGGCAACGAAATAATAAAAAAAGTGGAATAAGCTATGTGGGGGACCGACTATGTGGGGCTTCATCCCTGCATGATTGGGGAGTACGTCACGCTTTCGCTTCCCCGTATCACCCACAATGCAACGGACTAGTAGAGCGCACCAATCGCACTATCCTCGACATTCTATATGCCTGCGTTGATGACCACCACTCCGACTGGGACGACTACGTTGCTTACACCGCCTTTGCACTGAACACGGCTCGGCAAGACACAACCAGCGAGGTTCCCTTCTAATTGGTGTACGGGAGGACGGCTGTCCTTCCTCCTGAGGCGTCCCTTGACTTTACCTGGCCCCTCGTCGCGAAGAACAAGGCTTTGGTTTCCAGTCACGCCTACGAGACCAGGCACACACCACAATTCTCCGGTCTCAACAACTGCATACAGATAAGCATGGATTCCCGGAGGCCAGGTTTCACACTGGAAATCCGGTGTCGACTCAGACAGCGGGAAAGAGCCGCCATATTTTAACAGCTCTTTCCGGCTCACGTCGGCCAGCTGAAGCCGTATCTGGTCCGGATATGAACCTTGTAATCTGCCGTACGCATGATCTAAATGTGCCGGACGGTTCTCACCCGGGTGGGTGGAGAGTGTTACGGCGTTGGCGATTGCGTAGAAGAGGATAAAGGGCGCGAGGTCTTTCGGAATACATGCTGCTTGATGTTGGATGTTCCTGTTCTGCTTTCCGCCCTGTAACAATATATATATATATATGCTGAAAGATAGAGGTTTTGGCGACCGCGAGATTCTAACAAAGTCACAGGCAGCCAACGAAGATATAGGAGGTAGGAACAAAAGGGGGAGTTATTTATTTACTGGTGACAAATTAAGGGGGGAAGTCAACGTTGAGCTGGAGGCTTCGCGTTCGTCAGTTCTGAGGAAGGCGGAGCATCCGCCGCAACGTTCTCTTCCAAAGAGCTGCAGACAAACAGCTTAGGGTACGTTTCATCGTCCCTTGTACATTACCCAACCGATTAACATCGTACATACAGTTTGTTTGTCCATTTCCTTGAGACTTCTGTTCGCTGCTCAACTATGTTTGTCTTTAGTGACATTTCAGCCTACTACCAGTATTACGCAGCTACCAGTATTAGCTGTGCGCTCTATTGCCACTGCACAATCAAGTTTACAGAAAAAAAAAAGAAACAGCTGTTCGAGACATAGCCGCGGACATCTGGCACGTTACACCCGACATGATGTCGACAAAGCCCCCGTGCGTTGTCTCACCCACGTCATGAGTTACGGCAGGGGAATAGACTAGGTCAAAGGTAAGTACATTCCTCCTTCCCTCATTATCTGGTACTCTCTGCCGAAAAGCGGTTGATTGTTTTTCAATGTTCTTCGTCATTCGCCGTTTTTTCGCAGGCACTCTTTTTTGTGTTTGTTGTTCTTGCATAACATGCCGAAGCCAATTAGTAAAGTGGAACGGCTTCCTTCATGGAAGTAGTCGCGTGACGACGTAAACCCGACATATCATTACTAAATATTCGAGGACGCACGTCACACGGCTGCACGTGAAAACCGTTTTTGTAGGCCCAGATTTCAAATGAGCATGGCGATTGGACCTCGTATGAGTGTTCGTCAGGAATCTCTGGCGATGGGATCGATTGAGCGGCTGAATGTCTATGTCGACAACGTGACAGCTTGCAGGCGGATCTTACGAACCATGCTTAACTACCCGCTGCGGTATACCAGAAAATATCCTTATCCCATCTTACCCATTCTATCACATTATCCTATCCTATATACACGGTTTCTAATAACGATTATAGAAAATTTGGAGTGTCTAATGAGGATAAAACAATGTACGTAACTATTCATCGGACGACGTATCATGAACTAAAATTTTGTGTCAGTACAGTTACTCCAGGTTCCGACCAGGATCTTACTGGCAACAATTCGTGAAAGCTCAAAAAAAAAAAAAGAAAAGCAACAACGCCGGCTTCTTTGCTGTGTTTCCGCTCCTTCCTTCCGCTGGATGGCGCCGCAATCGGAATATGTGTTGCAGCCGGCGTTGATAGCAAAGGCGCCTGTCCAACTGGATCTGCAAAACTGCTGTATAAAGCGGTTTTGTACGTAGAAAAAAAAAAGAAAATACACGAAGCGTACAACCGCGAAGCCGGAATATCAGGATGAACGTACTAGCATGCACCCAATCAGACAGATTCTGCGTTCATAGCAATCATCTACAAAGCTCTTCGTGTTATGCGACGTGCACTTCTATTCATGCTATCGTTCGCATTTTTCTCATTATTTATCGTATTGTTTGTTCATCTGCTGTCTATCGCTGTGCATACGGCGATTCCACTTTATTCACATTACGCACAATGCGCAAACTGTTCAGGAGCGAACCAATGTAATGGCCCCACGGAGCAAAGGAGTGCTCCACTAGTGCTAAGAAAATGCAGCTAGGGGCGTCAAAAGTCTCTGACAGCAAGGGCAGTGTGCCTTCACCTAACCGAAGCTAAGCTGACCACCTGACGTAACCTAGAGGAGACAATACCATGCATTGTCATATGTTAAGAAGCGTGTCAGATATAAAAATTTAGCGCCTGTTTGAAGCGACTCGTATATCAATCCTATTACGGTGGCGCTTGAAACTCGGATGGGAGGGCCACGTCGTTTTCTTCGTTACCTTGAGACGAAAAAGAGGTTGGCGTTAGAGCAGCACAAACTCAAATATTAGTTGATTGTTTCATTAAGTGTGGTACGACGATTGGAAGCAAGCCAGCGGTTTCGTCTTATGTATTATTATTCTTTTTTTTTTCGTTCCGTGAAAAATATAATGAGTTCGTGGTGGTGGTGGTGGTGATGGTGAAAGGGCTCGCCGTTGTCGTCCTCACCTATGTGGGCAACGTCACGACTGACGACCTGGGGGAATGTGCGTCCTGGGCCGACTTCTACGGGAACTGTGCCCACATATGTCTGATAGTGTCTGAGGAAAACCCAGGAAGTAATGAGTAATGGGTTCGTGTAAATATGTTCTGCCGATTGTTCCTCCAATGACACGGGCAAATACAGCAGATATGCTACATGAGGTATCAAACACACCAGCGAACTGCTTAAAGGAGTAATGAGGTGACATTTAACGTGGCTCGAATGTCTGCCTCATCTGTCAAACAGCCTATTAGGAGTCCAAGTGCAAAATACTTTCGTTCTGCGATCTATTATAGGTGCAAAATCGAGCTTACACAAAGAGTTAGGAGAAAGCCAGTCTCGCACGGCCAACACAATCCTCGAGTGTCGTGGAAACGTACCCATGCCTTGCTTTCTTTGTTGATTTCTTATCCGCTGGCGCACCGGTTATACATGACTGTACGTGATTGACATGTGTCGGTGTACGTCACGAGTCACGTGGTCGTGGACCACGTTACGTCACGACGTATTCCACTTCCACGCTGCGGTATTTTCACGATCGGAAGGAACTTTTAAGTGTGTGCTGAACAGAGGCCTTGTGCGTGCTCTGTAGGTCTCCCTCTGTAGTGAACGGTACAGGATTATATCGAGCCTCAACAAACAGAGTACAGATACCCAAGTAAATTATTTCCTCTATGCATTGGGCGGCGAAGCCGAAGATGCCCTTGCCTTTGCCCAGGATGCCGCGACTGTCGGACGACGACTCGAAGGCATTTCTTCTGTATTTCTTCACCTGTATCGTTCCTTAATTTTCCCACGACTGGAATATGCGTCTCCACTACGAAACTATCTTTCCTTCAGTGACTCGTCACGAATTGAATCTGTCCAGAAAAAAAATCTACGCATTGTACATAGCGTATTTTTAAGAAAGAGCCCTGACTTTAGAATGTAGGTCTTTAGAGAGATAATGTCATTTCTTAACCTTGAACCACTCTCAGCGCAACGTCGATTTCATTATATTATGCTATGTTGTAAGATCTTACAAAGTTTTCTCGATGCACCATCTTTATTACATCAGCTTCATATCGTGGTACCTGTCAATGTACCCAGACACACGAATATATTTTACCTATCCCAATATATACCTGCAAATCCGATCGCACCTATTGTACAAGTGACAAGCCCAGTTCACCCCTCTCTTGATATCTTTAACCCCCATACAAAGGTTTTCAAAACTCGTCTCCAGCTTTCACTGAGTAACATGTGAAGTTGTACAGTTCTTTCCTTCCCTTATAGTGCCGTGTGCTGTATGTCTGTAAGTCTGTACTGTATGTATCAATGTGAATATCTTCCTGTTATATTCCTGTTCCTGAATATGTTATATTTTACTTAATCTGTATATATATATATATATATATACAGGTACTAACAAAATATGAGGCAGACAACGAAGATGTAGGAAGTAGAAAAAGGGGGAGTTATTTATTTACTAGTGGAAAGTTAAGGGGGAAGTCAACGTTGCGGCGGAAGCTCCGCCTTCGTCAGGACTCCATTCGCCAGTCCTGACGAAGGCGGAGCTTCCGCCGCAACGTTGACTTCCCCCTTAACTTTCCACTAGTAAATAAATAACTCCCCCTTTTTCTACTTCCTACATCTTCGTTGTCTGCCTCATATTTTGTTAGTACCTATTTAATTTCGCGGTCGCCCGAACCCCTTTCTTCCAGCATGTATATATATATATATATATATATGTGTGTGTGTGTGTGTGTGTGTGTGTGTGCGTGTGTGTATGTATTTGTAAGTACTGTGTTTTCTACCTGCGCCAATACTAAGGCTCGGGCTATTCTTGGGCACATTAGTGAAGATTAAATAGAGCGAAAAAAAGGGTGTCACCTCAAGGCAGCCTCAAAACCTCTGACATCTCGACAAGAGTCCCCCTTCTAACCAGGGAATATCCCTGTGGTAAGCAAGGCTACTGAGTGGCGTATCGGTACTCTTCGCGCAGCAGGTCCGAACATATAGTATCACACAGGTTAATTGAGTGATAGTACTACCAGATATGCGCTGTAACTACAATCTTTTGTGTTTTGACTATATCCACTAACCACTGTATGAGACTGTAGTTTAACTACTAGTGTGATCACTTCACAGCTAGTTAAGTTAAAAAAAGTTAGTTAAAACTACTTCGCATCAGCTGGGTTGTAGTTGTTTAACTACATTTGTAGCTACTGATGTTTTGTGCGTGTTGTTATATCTGTGATCGCTTAGATGTAGAAATAGCGCGTGGGTGGCTAGAGGGTCAGAAGATAGCTAGTGTGCTCTCACACTCGGAACAATCATAGCGCAACACGTGCCCCTAAATACAATGCTGATGTAATGACAAGTCATGCGATGGCCTCCAATCTGACGACGAAGGGGGCGTAAGCTTTTCAATGCGTGCTGTGGGTGCCGGTCGTCATGTACCCTGATTGGCACAAACGACGTACGTTCTGCTCATGTGCCGTAACTTAAAAAACTGGTGTCTCCATTCCGTATCTAACCAGTCTAACTCAACTAGTTTGACCACTGAGGCTTGTGCAGTGACGTCATATTTGGTCACGTGACATAGGAAGACATAGTACCGTACCGGAGTCAAAGTAGAAGGGCATGCCGTGAGTTGTTGCGGTATGCGTGCAATGACGAGATAAGATTGCAAAAAACACACGCTGCTGCCTCATTCGTTGCTCAGAAAGACACCTGTGACGGATCCCCGTGTTTTCCCATGTCACGTGGCTCCAAGGCGCACAAAGGCTGCGCGTGACGTCACGTGCACACGCCTCGTTCTCCGACACCTGACGGTCCTGTGGCAACGCGTTGGATGTTGTCCCCGTCGAAACCGCTTCTCGCTCCACGCGCTTCGCGCTCTTGAGTCAGGCACACCGTGCGTCTCTGTGCACCTGCGTTTAGCATCGCAGTCCGTTATGAAATTCTCTCGTCGAGTGAATGTGCTGAATGAGCTTTAGCTGCCTGCGTCAGATGCACGAAGCTGATATTCGATTAAAACAATGAAAAAAGAGAGAGAGAGAGAGAGAATTGTCGCTAATAAGCAGAGGAAAGACCGTGAACCACACGGAAAGCTAAGTGAAAAATCAAGTAGTTGTATCCAGCTGTAACCTAACTACCGTAGTTAACAGTTTACAGTTTAACTACTTTTTAACTACCATGTTGTAGCTGAACTACATGAAGTACCTACTTGAGTGAATTTCGTCTTCTATATGCGCTTTGAAAACAGCCTTTGTTTTCGCTCTCCAGTAACGAAGCTGAAAGCGAATATGTCTCGGAGGACACGTATGAATAAAAAATGAAGTGCTGTACCCTCAGAGGGAAATTTTACGGGGGCTGGGCACCCGGAACGAAAACTCAGGGGGACGACACCCTCCGACGCCCCTACCTACGCCCTCGGTACACAACCTGAGTCAGAATATTCCGTTGGACGCGTTTGAAAAACGTTTGACCAGGTATCTCAAATAAATGTAACAGCAAAATGACTAAAATTCACGTCCTAGTGACTTGCAATCGAAACTACACACACACTCCGAAAAATACATCTCAGACGACGACTCCACGTTCAGACTCATCTTCACACCCAAGACATTTCCCGACTGGAACAATCTTCCGATGTAATCACACGTTCTAATTGTCGCGCCTCGTTAACATGAGCAACTCAAAATATTATAATTAAATCGATAAAACCAACAGTACGCTTTAAGCCATTGTCACTCGAAGTATGAACCGCATAGCTGAGCACCCAACATTCTGGACAATAGCAGAAAACACCAACTATATATTCCTATCTACCTATGTATCCTTCTTACGGACATCCTGTAGGGAACACCACCGAGACGGCAGTGGTACAGCCAGGGGAGGGGGTACCTTTGGCAGTGCATTTGTAAGAGGAGAACGAGGGGAAATCCTCCTCTATCATGTAAACTTCCCATAGAGCCCCTCCCACGATATTTTTCTAACTTCTCCACTGATAAGAGGAACTAGAGAGGGATGGAGGACAAAGAGTCCTGAACAGGATAAGGACGTTTTCCAGTAGCGTACACGCTGTCGTTTGATGGGGAGGGGTGGCAGGGCAACGCCTGTCCTTGCTGACGCCGTGCTTTTTGATGATAATGGCGATCAGCAACAGCGTAAATTCCATGTCCTTTCGCAAAAAAAGGACGTTACAATTTATTTTCCTCAAATTGCTTTCTCTCTAATATTCTATAAGATAGACAATTTGCTTGATGAGCCTTATTATTTGCTTTTTCGTTTTTCTTTTTTTTCTACAGGGAGTAGTTTGAAGGTGACCTTGTCACGCTTTCCCTTCCTCTTGATTTCCTCTTCGCGCCTTGGCTTCTATAGCAAGTGTGCCGTATACTATGCGCGTAACCATTTCGCCTCAGAAGGTCAACATGTCCTTGCCACACCCCATCTGGCATGTAGCAGCAGTTTGGAAATGGTCATTACTTTTCTTAGTTGCTAGTACAGTTTATTCAGACAGCTTATTCAGACACTTTATTCAAAGGAAATCGAGAAACTGCAGAAAACAGTTCAGCGGGACAAAGTACTGGACCTCTCAAACCACGGCATAACGGGCACGTTTATCGTCGAGGGGGCTGCCCGGTGCGGTGGCTGGTGGGAGCGCTTAGTGCGCATAATGAAGCGGAGAGGAGAGTTTTATGGCGGCAGTGCCGGACATTTGAAGAAATGACAAGTGGAAGAGGCTGGAAGCGGATGAGGTGGCAATGAATCCCCGTCCACTGACGTATTTCCATGCATCAGCGGACGAGACGACGTGCACACCCGACACAGGGAGAAAATAACAGACGATTATTTCTCGGACACAGCACAAAATTTTAATGGTACCCAAGGTTTAAATACACAAAAATCTCCGGATAGGAGAAATGGGCAGAAAGGATGGGTTGCTGACCAAACTTCCACGTGTAGCAGTCTACAAGGATTCCATAAGTAATATGTTACGCTCTAAGTCCTTTTCTTTACACAATACTACGGTTTGAGAAAAGATAGGTTCACATCCGCTTTTTAGGCCTTTAAAGCATAGGCCTTTTTCGAAAACAACGATAAGGTCCAAAAACTTTAGCTGATGGGCCATGAGATGCTCAATAGAAAATTGCAGCTCTGCGGCAAATGATCTCATGCTGTTACACGAAAACTGCGGTGACAAGGTAGGTTGGTTGAAACAACGATATCATCAACATACCGCCGTACGCATATTAATGGACTTTTTGTGGTGGTTGCTACCAATCCGAGAATGGCACGGTCCAGGGCATTGAGGTAAATATCAGCCAATATGGGAGGAGCGGACGAGCCGATACACACACCTTCAGCTTGAATAAAGGGTTTCCCTTCCCACCATCTCAACCGCCGATTGCAAGTGTAATTGAAGAATTGGCAGACAGTTCGCGGCAGGGCATGTCAACCGTGTTTGCAGTGATATGTTGATCAATCAATTCAGAGGTGCGTTTGAGTAAGAGGTATAGTCATAGAATAATAAAGGTCACTGATGTCGAAAGAAAACATTGACATTTGAACCGTGAAATGAGGCTAAGTACCCAAGCAAATCATCCGAGTTTCTCAATGCGATCGATCCGGGGGAGCTGATGTGACCGGAGGGATTTCTGCGAAAAGTCCGAAACCATCATTTGCCACGAACCACGTTGAATAATTACGATACGCAGCGGCATGTCCGGCGTGTGGTGTTTCAGCAGTCTTGCAATGTTTGACAGGATTCTTAAGTGGATGTTGATTATTCGACAGAATCTGGACAATACCTGCCTATATATATATATATATATATATATATATATATATATATATATATATATATATATAGCTGAAATGAAAATTGAAACACAGACTACGAAGGTACGGGAAGTAAGAAAAAAGGGATAATTTATTTACATTTAAGATACTTGGAATGCTAAAAGGGTTGTCTACGTTACGGCGGAAGCTCCGCCTTCGTCAGGACAAAACTGTTTGTCCTGTCCAAAACTGTTTTTTGTCCTGACGAAGGCGGAGCTTCCGCCGTAACGTAGACAACCCTTTTAGCATTCCAAGTATCTTAAATGTAAATAAATTATCCCTTTTTTCTTACTTCCCGTACCTTCGTAGTCTGTGTTTCAATTTTCATTTCAGCTACATACAGGGTGTCCCAGAAAACGTGTCATTGAATTATTAGAATTAAGTCATTGAAACCACGCCACCTAGAATCATGCGGTCAACAGCATTTGTTCTTATTAGGTTTTTGCCACCTCCTAATGTGAATGTCATGTACTCCAAGTTTAATTATGTAAATATTTGCGAACTGAACTCGGAAATCTGCCAAGTAAAGGTCACTTTTTTACCCCACCAATATGAAGAGCGTGCCGAATTCACTCAGATTCATGATAATTCACAGTGATACTCACGAGCTATCCCATCGGAAAAAATAGCCGAATATCATGCTTTTCGGAGCACCGGACCATAGCGCGCGATGACTTTTTGAGCGCAATCGCTCGCAGTGCGACGAAAGGAGGTTCCAAAGCCAGCCCACAGAGGGATAGTAGAAAAAGTAACAGTTCCTAAAACTGGGAGAGGGAAAGCATTATCCCAGCGAAAGTCGGACGTGATAAGCCGTGCCTGTTTTATCTCTTTCTGCGATGTCGGGGAAGGCTGGCTTTCCAACCTCCTTTCGTCGGACTGACAAAGATTGCGCTGAAAAATTCATCGTGCGCTATTCTGTGTAGTATAGAGCCGTTACGTACAACAGCCACTTTTTTCTAATCCAGTTGTAGAAATTTATAATCCACCACCCATTTCTAATCCAGGTCAAGCCAGGTCTAATCCAGGCTCCACCCCTTCATGGTGATCCATCCAATTTCTATGTGATTGGCTACCATTCGTTGCCACATCTGCTCGCTCGCTCATAAACAACAAAATTATCTATTCTATTCAATTCTAAGTCGGCTCATAAGCTTCCAAATTGCTCTTTTTTTAATCCAATTCTAGGAATTTCTAATCCACCACCCATTTCTAATCCAGGTCAAGCCACTTCTAAAACCCTCTCGTTGGTTGGTCACAGCTCCACCCCTTCACGGTGATCCATTCAATTTCTGCATGATTGGCTACCATTCATTGCCACAACATCTGCTCACTCGCTCGTAGACACCAAAATGATCTATTCTATTCAATTCTAAGTCGGCTCATAGGTTTCCAAATCGCTCACCTGTCTATCGGTCTGGGGGTGGTCACTTTCATTCATTTCTAAAACCTAGTGATTGGCTCAGGATCCTATTGGCTGCCTCCCATACATGTTCGATAGACTCATTGGTCATTCGCACTCACAGGTTACTCGGTCACACACTTTCAACTGCATATTGCTTCATAATTACAGCTGCATAATAGACAACCACTCATTGATCAATCCCATTCATTTCTAGGCCAGCTCACAGTTCCCCCAAATTGCTTATTGACCCGGGAGGCCTTCTTTTTTAGCCTGAGCGACTCTCGGCAATGGTTGGGACACAAAAACATGGTAAATAGTTCTCAATGTTTATTGAGTACATCATGGCAGTCTCGGAGATATTGTAGTTCTCCATGGGGACACATCCATGCACGCCGTACATCTCCGCTCGCATCCATGGCGTTTTCCGCATAAGAACCATGTGGATCACCCAGGTACTCGTCCTTCTCTGTCCATGACCCAGAGGCAAACCGCAGGAGAGAACAGTAGGTGACAGAAGCATTAATTCCCTTCCTGCACATCTTCTGAAGAGATGAAAGAACATTATGAGCTTCTCTATTTACATCATCCATTTAAACTTACCATATTCACAGCTTCCGTAAGGGTAGGATTCGATGTCATTGCAGAGGTATCGCTTGTCGTCATATGCCATCAGACTTCTTTTGACGTTTCTGATGGTGTACATGCACTGTTTCTTTCCAACGATCGATACTTGTTCGTTCGATACGCTCGTGTGATTGAACAAGGTATTGTAGTACGTCTCATGAAGGAGGTGCTTGCGTACAATATTCTTTTTTACCCCTTTAGCTCTTGCAATTTGCTTTCGTCCAGCTAATTTGACGGAATACATTTTAGCTTTCAAACATACTACTTCTTCGATGGGTACACTACCAGTTTCGCTTTTGAATGCCCCAAGTCTTCCACGATTCTTTTCACTGTACAGTGGATGATCCCGATCGAAGGAAGACAGATCTAAGTGGTCGTCGGCGATCGCTCGTAACTGATCTTCGTAGTCCTTGCAGAACAGGCCGAGGATCAAAGAATCCGTGTCAAAGTAGCAGGTAATCACCGGACAAGTGAGCTTGCTCAAGAGGGTTTCGTAGTAGAATGAGTACATGGTTAATTTACTGAGTTCTAAAATCGTAAACCCAATCTGGAGCGGGAAATCACATCGCACTTTTCTTTTGCGCATTTCGTACATGACACAATCCGGGGACAAAATTTCCATCCGCACGCATTCTGCCCGAATCCCGAGGCGACTCGCCGTCTCCTCATCGAAGGCTACTCGAATATCACGCATGTTAAATTTATTTAAAAGTGTTCTCCCAAAGACTGCATTATTTCAGAGTTTGTTGAAGTTTTTTTCGAAAGTCGTACACGAGGCAACGCGTCTGGCAACATTGTCCTCGATGTAGGGACGCAGGAATGGTGCTTGACAAAATTTTAGAATTCGGTGAATTTTTGTCACCTTCATGCCCAATGCGCAGTAGAGTGCGAGCAGTGCGTAATGAACGACGTACTCGACCTTGTCCTTGCACGTCAGCAACAGCTTTTTGCTGTTAGCTGGCTGATACATTAATTCTTCGAGAAGCCCTCGCTGGAATGGTGAGAGCCATTCCTTTGGGACGACTGCCTTCTCGGGAGCCAGGGGGAAGTACCTCGTTCGAGCGTGGATAGATTTTGGATACTCCAAGTCACATACGTACACATACCCCACCTCCAAATCCATGGGGTGACGCATAAAATCCACGGAGCTAAAATCCTCGACCCACTCGAAATCGCCGACGGGGAGGTGCTTTACCATACTGAATCCGTAAAGATTGTTGCAATCTATGTATGATATGTACACCTCCTCTTTATCAGGATCATAGCCACTACACAGAGGGTTGTTAGCCCGCAAATGACGCCTGCTCGCCTGACAGAGCCCGCCCCTAACACCCGATTTGATGGTTCTGCGATATGGTATTTGGAATGGTATTTGCGATAGCTCCGTCACTATGGACTTCGCGAGCAAGCGCCATAAAATGAGCTATGTGTGCGGTTACATCCCCTCGATTTTCTTTCATCATTAGAACGTCAGAACAAATGCAAAACCTAAAGGGTATTCTTTGCGCTCGCAAAATAGCAATTATATTGTGGAGGTGGTTCATTAAATATTGTCGCAAGTCCTCTACTCCCTGATCGTGAACAGATGCCAATAGCACAAACGCTTTGACGATACCTCGAAATGCGCTATCAGTTTGAAAGAAAGGCAGGAAGGAAATGTCCACATAGGGATGTGATCGCTCAACGTGAGCATGCAATGTGCCAGGTGAAATGTCTGGAGAAGATGGTGAATTCTCTTCCAATGGCTCATCATTCCCAATATTATGAGGATCAAGAAAGCAGAACACACATCTAGGCACTGAAAAATAAAGAAGAAACACTAAGAAAACGTGCACCACAGAGCGTGGATGAAAAATACTTACTTTTGAAGCGAGCTCCGCACACTCCCGAAGCAATGCGAAGACTGCTGCCTCTTTACACATCCTCCCCACTTATATAGCGGCGACCTCGCTGCATGCCCCAACATGCACGGGCGCGAGGAGTCGTCATAGCCTAAAAATAAACTTGTTCTGCATGTTCAAGGTCGCAGCTTGCCCCTTGGCTTCACGTAATGCTCCGTCCGCCTACACCATTGCCGCACCTGAGCGCAAAGTTCGCTCTCATCACATGTCATTCCGATATGCAAGTTGCTTCCATGAGCAGGCACACAACCATCCCTTTTTAGTCACAGTGGCTGCGGAATTTCAATAATATTACTTAAATGAAACAAATTGCAGTGAAATGCAGATTCATCTCAGATTCCCCCATTCACCAATTTCAGTGATCCTAATAATCCTAGTGATCCTAATTATAATGTTTAAAAAGGGAGGCCAGCGCAGCTTGTACCTTGGACTTGAAACATTACATGGGGGAGAACACGAAATTTACCGGATTTGTCGCATTGTAACAATTTGAGATCGACATCGTGTAGCTCATTCTCAACATTACAAATCTTGCGGGAGGTAGGGTTGCTTCTTCTGCAATAGGCATTGGAGGGGATTCGTGAGATACACCGCTCAGCAAGGAGGTTTTTGTCGGAGGGATCAGTTATTTTAGAGTCAGCATTAGATAGGAAAGCAGCGACATCGAATTTCGGAGACGTCACTGGTAAACAAAATTTCGGGGTAGCAGAAAAGACATCCAAAGTTGACCTAGAGGTATTAGTTGGATTGGACTGGCATTGGTTGGACTGTGGCATGTAGGGCAAAGGAAAATATGTATCAATCTCAGCCTCCTCGAGCATAACCTGAATACGGGGGAAAAAAAACTTGTCGCGCACTTGCGTGAATGCAACGGATGTGAACCTATCTTTTCTCTGAGTGAAGTATTGTGTAAGGAAAATAACTTATGGCATAGATTACTTAACCTATCATTTCTTCCCATTACTCCTATTTAAACCTTGGATGCCATTTTGTTCTGTCCCTACTGAAAAATCCTATATGTAGATCCTCATATGATGTTATTGGATATAGGACCTATAAGTGGTGTAGGTATCACAGGAGTTATAGGTTTTATAGGATAGGCAATTTTATTTTATAGGCAATATAGATATTATAGGAGATGTAGAACCTGCGTGTCCTATATGATCTGTACACTGCGTGTATGGGGACACGGTATGAAATTTGGCTGTGGCGATACATGCATACACATGCAATGAACAAAAATAATAAGAGAGGAGTACAGTAAAATACCATCTACGTCCCTTTATTTATTAATACCATTCACAATTTTTTTACATTCAAGGACACAGCTGTAAAGGCTTGCACTACCGTGGAGCAGATGACGGAGTTGCATGGGTGAGGCGTATGCCTCATCTGTTTCACAGTAAACACGAATCAGTGAAGAGCTCTGCAACGTACTTTCACGCGACTTACATGATGTCTCAACATTTCCGTGACGTATCTGTGCAACATTCCCACGTCGTGTGTGTGCTGGCTCATCTGCGTTGTTCACGAAAATCGATCCGTGAAAAGCATCTGAAATTCACAAATTCGTCGTACGTAGCAGGGCCACTGGAGTATCACATGTGACATCTTCACCCTGATATGTCGAGTGCGTTTATCCAATAAAAGGAAATTTGCATCCGCCGCGGGCTCGGAATCTGAAAGCAGAGACAAAGTCAGGAAATGGTGGTCGGTGTCAGGAATTTCGGGAATGACGCCTTAACCGCTGGAAATGGACGGGTGGTTTGAATGAGAAAGTTGTAGAGCAGAGAACAGAGCACATGCACACAAAATTTCGACTGAATCAGACGTCCGGTATGCGAGTTGAGACTCCGAACAGTGGGAAGCGTTTCAGAGTTGCGCTAGCCAGACTGGTCGCCTCGTCATACTCTCAAGCCGGTATCGCGAGAACGAAACGTCGCGCGTCTACGGGATCAACGCTATTCGAAAGAGCACATCGAGACTGTCACAACGAAGGGAAACACAACCATGTCGCAGCAAGGGGAACGTTTTGGGGGGAAAAAGCCGTCAGTCCCATATACTGGGAGGCCAGTCAACGCGGAAACCTGTAACTCGAGAACCGTTAAAGTTGGAAAAGTGTGGTAAATTTTACCACGTGCACCACGTCGATAATAGTATGCTCTCGAAAGATACATCATGTCCGACGCGACCTTATTTCCGAAAAAGGGCCCAGAAGTTCGAAAAAACGGCGTTTCTACCGCGTCTCCTCGTACAACTTCTAAACCAGTAGAGATCAGCTGCTAGTGTGATTCGAGCGATCGTAGAGCTATTCCAGACATGTTCGGACCTAAATTTTGGTCTCGATCCGACAAACGGGGCGAGAAGTACGGGACTTTGGTGTCGGAAGCACCGGCGGCGGCCTTGGATTTCCAAATATCTCGGCAACTGTCAGGATTTCTTACAAGCCACGAGCATGCAGGCGAAGGAGGAAGAAACGGGAATTCGTCACAAAAAACCGCGTCCCGATATGACAGTTGCATGCCGAGATATTAGACCCGGAAACCCATTGAGCGACAAAGCAATATCGCTGGATGGGGTTCAACAACCACTGGACGGTTGAAAAACGCCAAGTACTGTAATATGCCAAATGTGTGCATGGAACGCACGCATCATTTTATGTTTGATGTTTGGTCAATCAATAATGGACTTGTATGTATGTTCCAAAAATGAGTCGAACATCAGTTATTTTAAGCTGCAGCTTAAAATAACTGATGAAACACCCCCATATCAGCCCTCCTAAAATTTTTACATGTAAAAATTTTATATTGATTTTAGGAGGGCTGATATGGGGGTGTTCCTGCACGTTCTTACTTCTTACGGTCGACAAAGGATGACTCCTATGTGGCTGTATGTGACCCTGTATGACTCATGGTCATGCATGGTCTACATATAGGATCCGTGTAACTCCTACATCCTCTATGTAGGAACTTATGGGTCCTGCATGGTCCTACATGACTCCTGCATGGGCTCGTTTAGGATCTCATAATGGCCTACACAGGAGTTATATAGGTTCCTAAATAACCCATAAAGATCCTGTAGCATCCTATATAATTTTACACAGGACCTATACGAATTTGCTCGTTATTGTCTCCTCAAGTCGTCAGTATGAACCAGCTAGTCTGCGCCCTTTCACTATTTTCACCGGACGTGCGAGTTGCATTGACCTCAGTTCACACGCTGATTAGACGATGGCTAATACCACCGCCAAACACTCAAGGTGATAATCACCCATCATCAACTCTACTTGATATCGAAGCTTTATTGCAAGGCAACTGCATGATGTAGAGCAAATACTACGCTACGTTTCCACAGCTACGCTTGAAACATTGTTTCCAGGCTGGCCTTCTTTCGTAGTTGCTTACGTTGAGTGGCAGATCTGAAATACCAAAATGCGCGGCACTGCATCTTTTGATGACTCATGTCCTGGACGCATACGTTAGCCTTGTCCTCTGTCCTCGCCTTGTCGCTTGTCCTCCGGATTCCGCAACAAAATCACAATGAAGGATGTGGTATACCCAAAATATATCCAATTCCAGTTCAAATTCAAATTTCCAATTTTAATTTTTCCTTTATTGAAAGTGAAGAAATGGCAAAACATAGAAATCGGAACCGCAGGGCAAGCCCGTGAAGTGGTTCCCCTTCAAGGATGACAAAGACTTAGGACTTAAGGGAGCGCCATAAAACAATGTTACAGGCAGCAATAAATAAGAGAAAGCGAAATGATAAAGTAAATCGAAAAACAACGGTAAGATTAAAGCAACAGAGCACCAATATAGTAAAACAACATGTTGTATAGCACCAATGTATTACATGAATACAACTTTAGGGCAGGAGCATAACAACTGCAAAAATGGAAAAAGAAACCATCGATCGAAACACATCGAAGTTCACTCAAGATGTGAAATAATCTTATTTCGAAACACATAAAGCGATCGGGAGTCACGGACGGCATAGAGTAGACAGTTTCGAAGCTTCCCAGAATAAGAAGAAAATAAAAACATACAGAGTTAGAACGGGGGTAGGGAAGAGCTACTGTTAGCTTATCAGTTCTAAGATTACACACATTCCTATTGAACTGCTGAAGAACCGAGCACGAGTAAACCATACCATGAACGATTTCGTAAAACAATAGAAGGCATTTGTATTTAACAAGTTCAGACAACGGTCTAACGTGCAAGAGTGTGAAAGCAAATGAAACCGATTCTCGAAATGGTATGTGAAGCATAATGCGCAGTGCACGTTTCTGTAACACATACAAGTCATGGAGGCGATTGTCATAAATGGTATCATAAACCTCCAAGGCATAAGAGAGATGACTGTCGAACAACGAGTAGTAGACTGCTAGCAGTACCTTCAGAGGAAGGGGATACTTTAAACGAGAAATTCCATACAACCCTTTCTTAGCCTTTTCCCTCACATGTTCTATGTGAACTGGCCAAGATAAATGCGAATCTATGTATATGCCAAGAAATTTCGTGTTATCGACCCGCGGCAGCCGCATCCCCTAACTAATAATTCCCAGCTACCATAGTCAATACATTTTTGTTTTGGATGAAAAACCATATAACAGGATTTGTCAACATTGGGTTTTAGCCCGTTCACAGATAACCATAAGCTGAGCTTACTGACTACAGACGTAGCCTTGTCGTATCAGTCACAAAGGGAACTACTTTCAACAAACATATTCATGTCATCTGCATATAGCGCTGCAGTGGTAGATAAAAATTTAGGTAGGTCGTTAACATAGACTAAGAAGAGGAAGGGACCAAGAATTGACCCTTGTGACACACCACGAGACATGTATTGCATGGATGAGGTATACTGGCCTAGTGATACATATTGTTTCCTTCCTGTCAAATAACTAGAGAGGAGATCAAGCGCCGTACCCCGAATCCCATACTATTCAAGATTCCTAATTAATATTGCATGGTCCAAAACATCGAAAGCATTAGATAGATCAATAAATATACCCAAAGTCAACAATTTATTATCAATATTAGTTGTAATCCTTTCCATAATATCCACCAGAGCAAGCTCAGTTGACTTGCCCTTACTGAAACCGTATTGAGAAGACGACAGGAGCTTGTGAGAAAAAATCTAACCTAGTCAAGATTACCCTCTCAAGTACTTTACTAAAAACAGAGTATGGATATAGGACGGTAATTGGAAACCGAAATAGAATCAGCTTTTTTGTAGACCGGTATAACCTTTGTAATATTATCCGGAAAGCAACCATCAGAAAAGACAAGGTTGATTAGGTGGGCAAGAGGACCTGCTAGCAGGTGGTGAAATGTTTTAACGATGTTTACTGAAATACCATCATGACCCACTGCAGCCGTATTATTTAGTTGCACGAACAGATTCCATCTCGCCTTCATCTACCGGCGCTAGAAAAAATGAAGCCGGATGTCGTTCAAGATTCAATAAGTTAACCGATTGACTGTCACACTCTCCCGTTCCAGTGTTCGTTAAGAAGTTGTTGAACGTATCGGAAATACTAAGTTTGTTCGAGATAAGCGTTCCATCGTCATCTCTAATCGTCATAATGTTGTATTTCTGGTTACTTGTATTCAACGCCTGATTGGTGGTTCCCAATACCTTCTTTGTGTTGCCGCGAGCTTGCGTAACGCGGTCGTGGTAATGCAACGTTTTTGCGTCTTGAAGAGCCGAACGTAGAATGTTGTTATATGTACTAAATCGTTTACGTAGAATTGCAGTATCTGGATACATACGTACTTTTTTGTAGAGGTTATTTTTGCGTTTAATACATCGCAGCAGAGATGCCGTCACACAGGTCTTCCTTAATTCATTGCGCTTACTAAATTCTACAACAGCAGTGTTGGTAGCAGCGCTATTGCTAATTTCGGCAATGAATTGGTCAATCTTGTTGCTAACAGACGTGTCATTGGTCAGAAATTCCCAGTTAACATACCGCAATGATTTCTCAAGCAGATTATAATCAACTAAGCGTTTCTGCAGTTTTCTTAGAAGTTTTGTAGTAATTCCTGTATCACAAAGGAATACCATTTCGTGATCTGCGACATCAACTCCCACAACATCAGCAGATACTCTGACCATTCATATTTGTGATGATAAGATCTAGTGCTGAAGCAGTTCCTGTTTCAATCTATCGAGTCGGGGACTTGATCACTTGTTCGCATCCATAGGATGAGATTAGCTCCAGATATTGCATAGAAGCTGAGCTGTGTCTAAGGACATCAATGTTTATGCCACCGAGCAATAGTATATTGAGTTCCCGTGAGGAAAGCTCGTGGAGTAAGGCCTCTAATGCTGTTAAGAATACACTGTTGTTCACAATTGAATATTTGTAAATAACACCGATAATAAGCGGAGAATCCTTAAATGCTAAGGAGGTGAGACCACTAGTCACATGAATCTGAATGAATATGTTTTCGCACATAGGGACGTCGAGTGCAAAGTTACCACAGACGCTATAAGCTATTTCGTTGCGAATGTATAGTGCAACGCCACCATGGCTATCTGAAAATCTATTCGCAAATGTGCTCGTGTAGCCATCAACATAAAAAAAGAACAGTCTCGTTCAGATATCAACCAAGTCTCAGATAGTACAACCACACTAGTAAACGAACAAAAGGGCAAAACATTTGTGATTATTGGATCAAAATTCTTAGTTAAGCTTTGTACATTCATATACATTACACTTAGGTTGGCGTCCTTTGCAACATTTGCATATTCACACAAAGACATTAGTGTCATTTGCACTGGTGGTGTGAAGCGATAAAACGAGAAAAAAAAGGAAGAAAAAAAAGTTATGGCATGCATCGTTCAGCTGGAACAGCCTACAGTACACTTTGATCATTGCAGTGCTCAATGCGTACTCTTTCAGATGTGGCATCCTTCTTTACAAAGATATTTCCATTACGAACCCACACAAACATGTATCCTTTTTGTTTAGCTTGAAGCCTGGCTTGCCATAACAGTTTTTTGTTTACAGCCGTCAAGTTCTCGCACACAAATGAGTCTTGATACATCGCTCCAAAACTGCGCAGATTTTAGTCAAACATACAACATTTATTACAAAGCGAGCACCTCTGTGAAGCTATAGGGCGCTCAAATAAACAAACTTTTGATACAGTGGACTAGGATTAGTGGTGTGCTGAGCGAAGGATGGTACTCTCGCTATTATATGGTTCTACATGCGTCTCGATAGCGCGCGATTGACTCGCCTCTCATGGATTTCCGCCAATCTAATCGTTACGTGACAGCTCCAGGGCCGTTAGCCCAAGATAATGTATTTCTTCCTTCTTGCATGCGCTGTGTTTCACCTTGTCCAGGGCAGAGAGCCCCGCCAATGCCACACGTAGTTCCAGTTTCCGAAATATGTTTTCTGTGCATTATCTGTATGTTATCTCAACCAGCACGTTAATGTCGGTATGCGCGAGCTTCAATGACAATAATAAGGTTTACGAAGCCAACTTCGACGTTTTTCAATCTGCGTGGGGAATCTGGCAGTTCATCCTTGCCTCACGCATTTAAGGAAGTTGGGTTATCTGAGTGTAGCCTCCACATATTTTTGATCATTAGCATGATAACATCCTCGCTACACATACAGGGTGTGTGCTGAAAAACGTGACCCGCATTTAGGCACATAGCTTGTTGCCTACCGAACTAACAAACTTCCGGCTTGTTGCACGATGGCCCATTTATGCGTGCGAAATCTGCAGAAAAATTGTGGAGGCCATATTCAGTTTAAAAAATAAACGGAGCAACGAAAACGTCGGCTTCCGTGCATCAGAATAGGGCAACATGGTGGACGTAGGAGAGTTGTGTTCAAGTACCGCTAGGGGAGCTATCGGTGCATAAATCGAAACGATGTCCCACATGGATGCTCATCGGCAGTACCCCTGGCGGTGCCTGCACATAACTCTCCTGAGACCGAAATGCACTACCATCCACTGTCATGACTGCCCTATTCTAATGCATGGAAGCCCATGTTTTCGCGCTGTGTTAATTTTTTTTATACTGAGTATGGCTTCCAGGATTTTTTTGTAGCTTTCGCACGCATAAATACGCCGTCGTGCGCCACCGGAAGTTCCTCGGCTAAGTAGACAACGAGATACATGTAAAAATGCGGGTCACGTTTTTCTGCACACACCCTGTACATTATTTAACAAAGTTTAACACCGCATAACTTCATTGAATAACTATCACCATATTTACCGCAGGGACAACTGGTACATTATCCCATCCTAAACAAAGGGCTCAACCGCTAACAACCTATGTCTATGAAGGCTAAGCATGACCACGTAAAATGTGTTGACAGTTGACAGAAATAGTTCATAGTGGCGGTTGGCGTCGTCTCTTTTCATGTCGAAAGATAAACATTGTTATCTGCAATATGTCGGGTGTTTCTCGAACCGGTGCACCAATCGAAGAACTGTGTTTTTATATATGCATTTATATATATTTCCATATATTTATGAGAATGTTGCTATGTTAAGTATCAATCCGACACCTCGTACAAGCTATGCTGAAGAATGGGAGGCAGTCGTAAAAATTCTAATGAGTTTCACCCAAAAACATTATTTCTAAAGCACGGCGCCTCGGTATTGAAGTGGGTACTACCCCTTTTGGCACCTTCAGTGGACATCTTTTAAAGAAAAATCTCCAACCGAAGCGGGTCGTTGCAGTAATTAATTAACAGAAAAAGAAAACAAAAAATGTTCATCCACAACTTGCAAAGTTCCGTCCATGGTTCCGTATGAACCGTAATTTAAACCGATTACCGGTATTTTTGGTTCAGTTCTGGTTCAGCTCCAAAATGGCGTCGACTGTTGCGGCTTGGTTCAGTTCCGGCTCGACCAAAGATAACGGTTAGTAGCAGTGTTCGTTTCAGACTGCGTTCGAATCTCTGACACAAACAGTCCCAATAAACAAGTGCACGGTTCATAATCTATGCATGGGCGTAGGGAAGTGGTCCTCCATGACCAAGCAAAAAGCTCAGGGCAAGAAAAAATGTGCAATGAACTACTCATTAAGTTTGAAAAGGGTACCTCTTATCAGGGCTAATCCACTAGTAAAACCGCGATCCAGCGCATTGAGTCTGCTGACACAGTACCTTGATGGAAGTAGGAAGCAGCCAATAGGTGCACGAGGCAAGTAACATATTCGCTCTCCCCTGTTAGGTATACATAAAGGGGTAATATATAGTGCTCATGTTTGATGGATTGCTGTTTATTACCCCAGTGATAAAAATGAGCGGCCACCACGTCTCAGAGATCACATGTGCTGTGAATTTCCGGTGTCTTTCCCCGGCAGAGCACATGGAGCGTCACAGCCCCGGGTGTCACCGGCTTGAGTACAACTAGTTGCTGGCGAATGAAATAGCTCACTATCCGGACAAGGTAGCTGCTTCGAAAAAAAAACTTCTACACCGAAAATTGCCACACACTGGAATACTGAGGTCGTCGTAGTTCGACAAAAAAAAAAAAAAAAGAACGCCTTGTCTGCGGCAATCGCCTGCTCACAAGATCACGTGCCCGGCTTCAATCCCGCGGTACACGCCTGCAATGCTTTGCATAGGCCGCTCAGCACTAGTCCACCATACTGCTGACGTCATCCGGGGAGAACAAAGGCTTCGAAGCGGATGAAAATGCTGGCGGGTGACGTCATGCTATCCTGCTCCCGACGAACCACCGTAGTATGGAACTTTTTTTTTTTCCTTTTGCTCTTCGCATTTTGTTTCGTGTGTGCTATTGTCACAATTTACGAAGCAATTACCAGCGCAAAACGAATCAGTTTGTTGTACTCGCCATCGAGGAGGTGCTTCGTGTTCGGTGTGATGCTCACTTTTCTTTAATCCTTGCGGAGTCTCTCTTTAACCTAACCCAACCGAACCAGGTGTACAAGTGACAAGTGTTATTGCGTGGTGGTATCCTGGAACTATTTGGCATTCCATTACTGCATTTATAAGGAGTAATGTGTCATGGTTATCTCTGTGCTGTCGTTCGCGACGACATTCGACGACATTCGGATAACCTACACTTACTACTGGTTACTAGTTACTACACTTACTTAAGTAGTTTGACGGCACTTACAGCGCTTAATGTAGGATCACCATCCAAGAATCAGCCTTGTTTCGAGTTGCATCTAACTTGACGCAACCTCACGTTATTGTAGCTCAGTTTCAACAATTATCACACACAAGTGACAAAGGAGCATGAATGCGCGTCACATAGTCCACAATACTGAGCAGTTCTGAAACAATGTCTCAATTGAGCGAATATTGAACACAACACAGGGGCAGCAGTCACTGAGTCGAACCAATGTAACGTGCTCGACACGACCAGGTAACCTTGAGCAGATGAACGCTACCTCATGGATGCACAGGCAGCACCTTCGTCGTAATAGCTGTCTGGTAGGTTCCAATTACGACGGGCCAGCGCCTTTATCTCGCTGTATTTCTTTCTACATTGCTTGAAGAAGCACAGCTGTAGGAAGAAAAGGAAAAACGGATGATTCTTTAGCACGAAAAGTTGAGCCCTTTTGTCCTTTACGGCATTCTGTTGACTTGTGACAATTCATGCGTAAGCCAGACTGGGAACTTCGTTAATGATAGGCTTATTTAACATGCTACTTCTCTGAAATCAGGGGCACGAAGCAGTTTTGCGCTACACTGAGGAGCATGTGGCTACTGGCCTCTGTTAGAGAGCACTCGGGATTTCGCCAGATAGAAGGGTCAGAGCACCAGAGTGATATTCGAAGCTCTCACGATCCGTGACAGAAGAGAGTGATGTGTCAGTGCACTTTGCATTGAACTTCAACTACGGGATATTGCTTATCTAAACCTGTCTCCCTTTTCCCCATTTCACTTTTCTTTTCCTGCGGTGCATATCATAAACTTCAGCTCTTACTCAGCGCCTATGTTGTGTGGTTCTTTCTTTGTCGTCGATGGTTGCTGCGCTGTGTTGTTGCGTTAATTGAACAGATCGTACCACGGAAGTACACATAGATGAACGTCTGTATCTGAATCCAAATCGCGGTCCAATAACATGAATCGTAAGAGAGTTATTCAACTTTAGACCTGTCGTCATTTGAGCTGAGTCGTTAGAATGAATGCATCAGCACGCGAATTCTATTTTCTTCGGCAAAAATAAACATTCATATGACATACGTAGACCTGTACATGAAGACATGCGAGACTGTCCAAACTTCCTTGGATAGCGAATGACTTTTACTCTTGTATTGTGGGAACACAGCGCTATTTGCATACAATATGCATCTCCGAGTCTATATGAAGCATTTCTAGCATTTATGTTTAATGCCACGCAACCAGGGACTGTGAAGGGAAACAGATACGAAAACGGTGAATCGTATCTACGTGAATTCCATCGGAAACAAAAATAATAACAGAAACAATAATGGTTCCGTTACTAAGAAACAAAAACAGAAATATATTTGCATTCGTCTAAACAAAATCGGAAACAAACGAGAACGGAACCCGACACCGAAAGAGCTGAGACAAAAAAAGAAACAAAGAAAAAAAGAAAAAAACAAACGAAATATCTTCTGCAGGAACGGAAATCGTTACCAATATTTAATCACCAAAAAACGAAAAGAGTAAGGAATACAATAAGCTTCGCGAGACAAAAACTAGTCCAGATGATATCCCCATTTGGCCAATATTGATATTGATGTATAAAGGTATGGATCAGCAGGCGTTTTATGAAAGGCTGAATAAGCGTTTATTAAGGCTTCAGGCCGGTAACAGTTAGTACGAGCTTGTCCTGTTAGAGCGATTGATTTCCCGAGAGACTTCAGTGGCAAAGCGTTCTCAGAACCTGCGTAAGACTAATGCTGAAAATGAAAAATAACTTGCTAACACAATCATCAGTGATCGAAGCCATAAAATGAGGTAAATGCGTCATGTTAAACTCGCACAAATCGCTAATCAGCCTTAAACAGTGTTCCGCGGTGACGAGAAAAAAGTACAAGGTAAGGAACTTTGCAGACCTGCAACACGCTACAGCTTCGGAGACAAGCTCTGGAAAATCCTATTACGCTCCGTAAGGGAGATCAACGCAACAGTGACTACTGAATGATACAGAGTAGATGCCGCAGGGAATCGGACGCGACTGAATCTGGAACTATCTTAGCTCATAACCGAATGGAGTTCCTGTCGACTACGCCATGTCAGGCACAAAAATTGGATGACGGTGTCGCCCCGCTGGTCGCGTGATGGCAAAGTGGCGGTCCAGATGGCCAGGACAGATATTGATGAATAAACGTGTGGGGCAGTAGGCGGTCTACCAAAGCCGAATTTTATTGAAGCTAGAAGTTAAAGACGTTAGCGCTACGACTTCAGGTTGGTAAAGGGCCAAATTAAAGAGCTCGTGGATGTTGATGCGTCGATCCTGGCTGATGAACCCTCGTGGTCTCGCCCATCGCTTTGATGGATGCAACGGTGAAAGTGGTGAAAATTCAGAGGCAGTGATGACGCTGATGATGCTCACACAATACTCTTTTCAGTAACAATCACTGCACATAATGGAAAAGGTGGCTTTCTTGAAGGCCAACTAAATACGACGATGGATGTGCCTGTCCCTACACCTGCATCTAGTCAACGTATGCCAACAATTGCGACAGCGTCATTTCCTGTCAAATACAGTGTTTTCAATTCAGCCTGTGAGCTCTACTGTGATTACCTGCTAACTAGAGCTGTAAGAACATTCATCTGTGTCTTTAAGACTGCTACGTAAATTCTTTGCAAAGCGAGCAACACGCGAATGCTATTTATTCACGCTATATCGGAAGCTCGGACAAGGTATTTTTGCTTGCTCCTAGCGCCATCGAAATACTACTCAGTAAAAATAACGACATCCCGATGAGATTCCAGCGACGTTCAATCAGTGCTTATATCCTGGTCTCTTCGATAGTCCAGGAACTTCCCCAGGATATATGTACTGCGCCTTATACATCGGAATGCAAGCATGCAGAGCGCGATATTTTTTAGGCGTACCTGAGACATGTGTTGTTTACTGCACTCTTAAAAAATGGTGTACTTTAACTCCTTTTTCTTGCCACATATATAACTCCATTTTGGAGAGTACAATTACTCTCAACAAAGGTGTTACTCCCTTACTCCTTGCCGGAGAGTAAAATACTCTCCAGTAAGGGGTTAGAGCGTATCCCCACTTCCTACAGGTTGTGAGGAGAATCCCTTATTGAGAGTAATTGTACTATCCAAAAGGGAGTGATATATGCGGCAAGGAAAGGAGTTAAAGAACACCTTTTGTTAACAGTGTGGGATCACAAGGATATCCGGATATTCAGGACGTTCGTGACCAGGTAGATATGTTCCAGGGATATTAATGAAAGATGTACATTTCGTTGAATTTGAACAACAAAGAATACGAAGACAACAGATGACTCAAACCAGCAGTGAAGCTTTAATGTAAGGGTACCGCGAAAAGTGGAGCGTGGAATATCGTTGTCTCCTGCAAGGCTCGCAACTGTAGGAATCCTAAGCAGTCAGAGCTAGATTATTTCTTTTTTTTTTTTTTAGTTTTCTTCCTCACGTCCTCTTTGTCCGTGTTTAGTATCTCCTAGGAGAGCTTCAGGTAATTGTCCTTGTTGATTTTGCGAATGCGTTGCAACTGACAACTTAATGCGATAAATTTCCTCGCGCCACTCGGCTCCCCAACGGAGAGTAACACGACATAGGTGCTACGTGGATTGGAGACAGACCTGCTTACAGCCACAAATGTAGAACCGAGAACCGTGGATGTCGTACGACTTTGCTGTTGCTAAGGTGGTCGAAAGTTTGGGACTGATTTCGATTACCAAAAAGGGATTAGTAAAGTTAAAGAATCGAATATATATAACTTATAAACAGAATGATAAAATAACAGAAGGGTAGAATAGACAAATTGAAATACTAAGTGCGAATCAAGAGGGACTTACGGAGGAACTACCTCTAAATTTGCACTTACTATGCTAATTAATTAATTTATTCTATCTGTCAAATTGAAATACTAAGTGCGAATCAAGAAGGACTTACGAAGGAACTACCCCTAAATTTGCACTTACTATGCTAATTAATTTATTCTATCTGTCAACACCATACAAAGTAGAATATCTTTTATGCTTTAGCATTACAATTCCCCAGTTCGAAAACCGTGACAGACTGATTGATATGCGAAGGGCCGGAGAAAAACCTTTCTGCTCCCTTCTTTATTCAATACCGGCATGCCGTGCAAGCACAATGGTAGATGGAATACCTCTCTACGGTAGCGCGGCCAGGGGAGGGGGAGGGGAGAGAAGGCTGCTGCTCTTGTTGTTGGCTTTGCAGTTAGTGATAGTGATTCTTAGGGGTGGATGGATGTGGGTAGAGGTGGATAGCGCTGCACAGTGGTAGTGGGTGGACGGTGTGTCCGCTATAAACAAAAAAAAACAACAAAAAAACAAGAGAATACGCGCATTCCGCCGCATTAATTATGCAATAATTAATCGTACTTCGATTTTTGGCAGTGAACCCGTTCCCTGGGATAGCAGAATTTTGTAGCAGAACAAACAACAACAACTTTATTTTCGACCTTGGAGAGTGGGGAGTTTCATCGCCGCAGGCGATACTCTACCCCTTTCACAATACCTAAATTGTAGCAGAAATTGCGCGTGTAAATAGTGCATACGTAGTTCACTTGTTTTGGAAACTGACAGCGGTCACACGCACGCGCACAAATTGTTCATCAATATACTTGTTTCATGTATTTACTCTTTATTTTCACAGGTGCCTGCAGTATCTTGGATGGGGTGATGGAAAGAACGGCGTTCTGTCCATGAAGCGTCTGCTTGCTAAGTTGTGATTGTGAGATCATCCTATCAGCTTGGTCTCAGTCAAACTCAGTCTCAGTATCAACTACATGGTGACTATCGACGTGGTGACTCTCTTGATGGGTGCCCTCTCGTCCTGGAGGTTTGATCCAAAACAGGTCGAAGTCAGGGCTCGAATTATACGAGTATTTTCCATTTAGGCGTAGGACAGCCGCTTTTAACAGAGCCAGGAGCGTGGTAGCGCACGAGTGCAAGACATTTTAGGCTATCCTGAGGGTTGTGTTGCATATCCATCAACTCTATATTTGGATATGTTTTAAAGGTATACTAGTCGAATGTAGATTGAAGGACAGAGCGAGCTCTGGAAGGAATGACGTTTTTCAGACGCTTGAAACGGGTGCGTGAGCTGCAAGCTGCGTCATCGAAGATGAAACAGGCACTTCTCTCTAGACATCAAGAAGTTAGCTGTCTGCGTCGTGTCTGTCTGTGTCTAAGCGTGCGTCCTTTGGCTTGTTTTTGGCACTTCGATTAATATTGTGGCATCAATGTCCTATAGTGCCACCAGAAAGCATTGAAGAGTGTTTTACGGAATGCCGAATGGTGCAGCTAGTCTTCACGAAATATTCTGGTGTTTTCTGTCAATCTATCTGGTCATGACGTAGCTAATAATGTTGGTTGTCTAATTAGAAAATAAAAGTGCACGTACCACATGGTCGTCGTCGAAGCATGCTTGTCCGGACTGAAAGGCAATACCGAAATGTTAATCAGGTGTGTGACGCTCTAGTACATTTGGATCAGATCATAGCACACTCAAGGGTACCAAGGAAAATGTTTTTTTTCTGTTTTACTGAAAAGCATTTTCTGTGTCCCGTCGTTTGATAGATACGTAATCATACAAAGTTCGGCACCAACCCCTGATGTGAGAACAGATAGGGTATCGACCATCGCATTTGTTCTCGTTAGGACGCTACGCTACGTCACCCTACGCTGCATGACGATACGTCATCCGTAGACGTCTCACTGACGGAGATGACTGCCGTGGCCATGGCAGTGATATCTCACACAGTGAGCTTCCGTATTCGTGCTACATATTTACACCCTACTACCCCGTTTAACGTAAAACTTCGTATTGGGTTCACATCGGAGCAAATGTACCCTGCCTAAATTGGGGTATGTAGTTATTCCTCGAAAATATTCTGGCACAGCGTCGATGTATTGTGTGTACCAGACTGTACTGAAAAAGCGTTCTGACATGTGTTCCCACTCTTCGACATGGTCCAGAACGGTTCTCAGCACACCACCAACCCAGGCAGCACACGACATCGGGCCGATATCGGCAGCAAGTTGGGCATGTCGGCCCAACATATCCCCGACACTGCCAACTTGTGACCGATATACGACAGAAGTTGGCAATGTCGGCTCGATGTTGATTGAAAAACGCGACATCTAGCCGACACTGCCAACTTGCGACCGATATCACGCTGAAGTTGGCAATGTCGGCTCGGTGTTGCCCGAAACAAGCGACGTGTAGCCGACAGTTTCAACTTGGGACCGATATCAGTTTGAAGTTGGCAATGTCGGCTTGATGTTGACCGACACCAGCGAGATGACGCTGACAATGTCAACGTGCAATTGACATCTCACAGAGATTGACAATATCGGCTTGATGATCACAGAAACGAGAGACATGATACCGACACTGCCAACTTGCGACCAACATCCCACTGAAGTTGGCATCGGCTTTCCATCGACCTGCTTGGTGTCCCGCGCCAAAAGCAAGTAGGAAACACATTCGTTACGTTGATGTAGAGTTAATATTCGAAGCAATTCCTCATTCGAGCCTTGTTTGTATGCGTCAGCGAATTAAAATAAGATACGTCACCTCCACCATTTTGATTCCGAGACGAGCAGGGCTCTCGAATTTGCGCAAGCTCGTAAGACATATATAGTATCTGTTTTCGTTTCGAAAGGAATGCCGGTACCTTTTAAAACATTCTTGCACTTCGTTTTAAGGCGCTTTTGAACTTTTTTCGTCTTGCTTTTTGTAATACCGCGCTGATTGCACGCCGTGGGAAATACGAGAAATAAAGGAAACCATCAGAAAATAAAACGAGTAATAAACAAATGGTAGAAATAAAACTTAGTTTCCTCGCAAACAACCAGTCTAACGTTGCTTTTTTCCTTACGATTGCCAACACACGAATAAAAATACAAAATTATGTTTGTGCAACATCGGTCACAAATCGGTAGCATGTCGAAATGACATCGGCAGCATGTCCAAATGATATCGGGCCAATATCGAGACCCGACATCGGCCCAACTCTGGGCGGTGTTGCAAAGCGTATGTTAGGCCGATGTCGGGAGTGTCGGCAGCAGCACATAGGGTTTTGCCAGGAGTTTCCCCGTATTGGATTAGACTTGGCAATAGGGGCCCCATATTGCCAAGCTTGAGCCGTTAACGGGGAAGTGTCGCTAATATCGCCCTGTATTGCAAGTGTGCAACCCGTCCCAACGTCATTCTCTCGTATGTTTAGCGGCACATAAAATAACTTTATGTTTTTCTAAAAGCGTTCTGGAATTTTGACAGGGCAACAGCCAAAAGACAGCAGCGTATTCGTACGAACGGCACGATTGTTATCACCCACCAAGAGAACACTGATCATATGTAATCCCTGTGTTCCGCACATGGTGCTAAGGCGTCGCATCGCTAATGACGACAATGGTGTAGCGGAACTAGACGCCATATAACAATGGCACGGGGAAACAATTCGCGCCGGTTACGCTGTATTGGGCTCTTCCAACATTTTCACATTATTGCGGCCTCTGCCAGCGCCACCTAGATACAGAAGGTCTGCTTATTACCTTCTCTCCCTCCTCCTCTACGTGGACACAAAGCCTGACTTCGTCTGATTGCGATGCGCCCTGTTACGAATCCAATAACTCCGGAATTATTGCAACTAACTTGGAACCTATAGAGACGAATCTGTAGATAAAAAGAGCACTTTCCACAAAATTACTCACGATAGAAATATGGGACAGTTTTGAGCTTTATTTTGAAGTTTTCCTGTTTACTACGCCTGGACGGCAGTGGTTCATCTACGTGGCTACGACAGCTAAAAGCTTTGATTTGATTTGATTTTTTTTTGTGGCGCATTAGTTAATAAGGCCATAATGCGCTAAATAGTACTGTAAGTTTTACCTAGGTAAAATTTTTGTGCTTACTAAACCAGTGCTAAGTGCTGGGTTAGTAAAATCACAGATGCTTTAAAAACTCGGTGCCTCTAAAAAAACATGTATACATTTTCAAAGGGTACAAAACTTTCATTGCCGAGCTGAAGAGCCGGGGGCAGTGGCAAGAAGTTTCTATTCCACGAAACAAAATGACGTTCACGGAGATGCTGGTAGGCTGGGCATACAATGAGGACGTGAAAGATTGAGAGTTGTTCCCCACAGTGACTGCATTCGGGACGGTCTACTTCCCGTAAGAGATAGTCATGTGTTAAATAGATGTGTCCCAGGCGGAGCCGACAGGATAGCACCTCACACAGTTGATTGGATGCAGATGGAGGAATAGCTTTTATAGGTTTTATAGTGCGTAATTTGTTGCTTGTCTGTTGGTCCCAAAAGCTCTGCCAGTGTCTGCTGCTTTTTAAACATAGCCCGAGATCTTTTGATGGAATGTCGAAGGGCGTTATCTCGTTTGTTAGGGCAGCAGAAGCTGCTCGATGGGCCTTTTCATTTCCTGGTATCCCAACATGGCAGGGTATCCAGCGGAAAAGTAATCGATATACCCTGTGCTTGCTAGGTTCCTTGCACGATGGACAATGGGGTCTTTTGTGAATGACTGCTACAGATAGTCTGTAATAAAGTCAAAAAATCTGCGTATATGACTGATGGTTTGATGCGATTTTGTAAGATATAATTAAGGGCTAAAATTATGGCATACACTTCTGCTGTGAAGACAGACATGGTGACCTTCACAGGATGTGACCTTGTAACAGTGCCAGTGACCATAGAGCATGATACCTTGGAAACACCCTTTGAACCATCAGTCTACAACTCTACGTGGCTGCCAATGCTATCCTTTCGCACCTCCAATTCCTGTTGCAGTTTGGTGCTTCACAGTTTAAAGTTTGTTGTATCTGGAGAGGTACATGTTACATTTTGGAGGGGCTGCCATGAATGAGTTTTTTACTTGACTCAAGGATAATAGAGTTGTACTCTGGAAAGCCATAGTGATCAACTGGTTGTGACATTCGAACGCTAAAAGAAGACACAGCTGAATGCCTGTTTTAAGAAATGCTGTCTGAATTGTGTACCTTCCACACATTGATATCTTGGGTTCTGAGGGTGAACCTTGATTCTTAATGAATGTGAAGCAGCCAGGTAAAACCTGCGTTGCTCTAAAGACCACTAATTTGATTATATGCATAGACATTGTATTGGCGAAGTTCTGAAAGTTCTGAGAACTAAACGTAGTCCTTGGAAGCGTACTGGACCCAGGATTTTAAGTGTTGATGGCCGTGCTGAAACATACACAGCACATCAATGACCCAATTTGCAAAAAAGAGTGGAGACGCTCCCTAGGACCGGTGAAGCTGAAGGTTCGACCGGGATTGGCTACCGCCGTGAAAAACACTGTTATGATTGGCTGACTATTAGTTGTTACGCCACGTCCATGGATGGCAAGGCTTCATCCATCTAGGTAGTGTTGACTCTGCACTGTGTACTTACAGTCTGTGGCGCCTTGCATGGACCAAGGAAGGTGGTGTCATACAAGTACCCCGGATGCCCACACCTCGTGGTACACGATTCGCTCACTGTAGAGCCTTGGACCTAGAACGGTGAGAGACGAGACGTGTTTTCATCACTCACCACACCACTGTCACACATACAACATGAAAATGACGCCCATGAGCATTTTCAATGAAGTTTCAGAATTAACAGCATTAGATGAATTTTCACGGGGCCCGGGTTTGGACTGAACTATAACGTTTTAATTTTAGTTTACTTCACGCTAGCGCCAGGACTTGACGCAGCGCCTCACGCCAGTTGCGTGCTTCGGATCAAGCCTGAAGTCAATTGCATGTGATCATCCCTACGGCTGAGTCTTTATTACTCGACACCTTATGTGGCACAGTTGTGTGGAGTTTAAAAGAGTATTCTACTTTCGGCATGGATAAAAGGACGGTTCTCGCCGAAGTCGGCCGCAAGGAAATTCCCCTGCCTCGACGGCACAGGTGCAGCGTCCAATGTTGCTCCATAGACGAAAACGTGCTGGGAGAAGGCAATGCATTTGGGACAGGTCCTGGTCGCACGTCACAGCAAATGTCAACCCACACGTGACCATATATATGGCCGCACCCGTGATCGGCTGATAAACAGTCCTTTTACTTTTTTTGTGCACTGTTCCGGGCGTCTTTCCACCTCGGTAGTTATATTCATCCGATAATCTTGCACTAAACGCTCAGTTTTCTAAATGAGGTCTCCTACTGTTGACCACTTTCAAAGAGGCGATGACAACCTACTATTACACACTGAGTCGATGCGATTTGCTTAAACTGAGGGGAAATCTGCTACTAAGTCTCGGAAGAAGCATCGTATAGTTGACGTTGCCAAAATACGTTCGTCTTCTGGCATGAAGGCAATCGGAATATGTCGACAAGCGCTAAAACGACATGACCTCAAAATGATGTTGTCTATGCTCTGACGCCATGCTTAATGTTGCTTCACGCGTGTTTCCTAACGTGGTGTCTAAGCAGAGGCCTCGTATTTTCCACTTTCGGGGCTTCTATCAAACGCACATAAAGGACACATCTTTCAGAGTGTTGTTATAGCTGAAACCGGTAGTACTCTCATATAAATGAAGCGTGCTTTTCCTGAAGTGTCTTCAGGTGTAGTAAATAATGTACCGTTTAGTGCTGAGATCCCAAATTGCACTGATATACTTGTGTTGAGCAAAAAAAATTATGCATGCCAGGAGTTTTGTTTCTCTGGTTGCGAGGTGAAGGATCCGCCTGAGATAAACGACTTGCTTTGTGAGTGACGTATTCAGTGTGTCAGTAAAGTATCACTAATCATATGTGAAGAAGGACACCACGGCAACTAGGTTTGCAACACTGGGTTTCCTTAAACCTGAGTGTAGGATTTATTCTTTGGTTCTATCAAGAAGCGGTCCGTCTGTAGTACAAGAGTACCTTATCACTAATAGTCTGCTGCTGAGACGCTTGGAGCTCGCACAATACTAATCAATCATTAATACGATCCAAATGCCGTCAATCCTCGTATCTTCTTTTCATCACGCGCGAAGCAATTTCCTTGGAAATGCAGTTACCGGAAAATTGAAATTCGGAATTCGGAAGGAATTCGAACAATCGAAAAAAAAAACCTTGTATTACTTCGCAGCACTACGACCTCGTTTGCATTTCCATAATTTAAACAATACGAAAATACGAAATATATGATTTTTCCCGTAGTAATGCTTACCGCTGTTAGTCCATTTGAAGTAACGGCCGCCTTACAGAAATTATCTACTTTGAATCCCACTACTCCTGAAAATGTAGGCGCCTTTTGCGTGTCTGTCGTTGTGTAGCATAGGCTTCCGTTCAAGTCATTCCTGTAAATAAACAAATTAGCTTCCAGAAACTTTGGTACAGGCAGAGTAGGTACGCTATTGGAAAAGCGCTGTCGCAAAACATGAACTAAAATGGCCATCTTCAACACTCTCGGAGCTAATCACCATTTAGAGACATTGTTCTGACTTCTTAGTTGTTGTAAATGCGAGCCGTATTTGCGTCTTCGTGCTAAGCGTCTATGCTCTGCTCTCCGTTGAGGGGCATCAGGCAAGGGTACCAGTAGGCTCTGCGACTGGGACAGAGGGCGTCATGCGGCAAACATATTTAGCCCTGAGTTTTTGTGAAAACAATGCGTCTATTCAGCGCCTTCCTTTTATGTTGGCACTCCGACGCAAGACTACATGCCATCATTCCCATCATTCCATGTCTACCTTCGAACGGTATTGCTTACGTGCAGTGTAGAAAACACGTAGTTTATACGTTAATGTAAGCACCTTCTCCCTTCATGGACGCCAACTGTCCCATTGTGAAGGTAAGTAATCGTGATCATAATCATAGTTCGGAATTTTTTTGTCGCCAGACAAGTGCGATCACGAGCGACGCCACAACGGTCGCGTCTGTGGATTAACGTTGTGCACACGTTACTTTTTTTTGAGCGTGCACCGAAATCTCGGCACATGAGACACCAGATTTAATGTCAGTCGCGGAAGACTGAGCAACTTGTGTCCTTCCAAAGAACTTACCATCGTCATCGGCCTGCTTTGAATCTTCCCAGATAAGTAGAAACGTCTTATGAACATCCATAAGACGTGTAGTCCTGGATATTGTGCACGTGTAATAGATATCCATTTTAATCCACTGAATATTCCATGGACGTACTATCAACATATAAAAACCATCCACACCGGAGTTCCTCAGCGATTTGTACCCTTCCAAAAAAGTTACCAGCGTCATCGGTATGCTTTGAATCCCCTATCTTTGAATCGGCGGGCGGACACGCTACCGACTCATCCGCCGACAGAAGCCATTATGAAAGGTGACTCTTACTTATATGCAGGGATGAGATGTTGGTAGCACTGATCAAGATGCTTGGCATCGCATTCACCGTTCTTCACTATCCTGCAAAAAAGAGAGTCATATATGGTCATGTAAGCTTATTGACTGCCTCTGAGACTTCGTGGCGCACATGTGGCAATCTCCAACTGCTGCGAGCGTACAATACTTTCACGTACATTTAGAGCGCCTGTCTGAAGAAAATGACTTGAACACAACGGCAATCCCGAAATACTCAGCGCAGCGGAATATTTTTGTGCATTTGGTTTCTTCCTTCTCAAATATTTTCAAATTCTTCCTGTGCGCATGATACTGTGATGATGCGTCCACCTGTACGTTGACTTTTCTTTATTTTGTTCATAGCGCATCTTCGGAGACCCGTCTTTCTTTCACCCCCAATGTGAGAGGAAGAAAGATCACACTGTCGCCTCTTGCGTCCTGGAAAAAATATTAACAGAAAACAGAAAATGCAACCCAAGATAAGGGCAGTTCAGATAGAGTCACCCCATACACACGCTTTTGTTTTATTTGTGCAAGTTCAAGCTCATCTTCGATGCATGAGGCGGTACTGTGCTCCTTCACCCTCTCACACTGGGGGTGAAGGAAAGACGGGTCTCCGAAGATGCCCAATGAACAGAATAAAGAAAAAAAAAGGCGTTCCTCCACACATTTTTCATGAACCGGATTATTTTACAGAACGGAGTCTTTTTATCAAAACGGTAATGATATCATGTCACCGTAAGGAACAGATGTTCTCTTTTGGGACAGCTTCGCAGCTTTTTCAACGATTCTTAGGTAATTAGTCGTTTGACGGTTGAGCAACATATGGCAAAGAACATCTGCCGGCCCAGAGAGAATAGTGAAAGCAGCATGTCTATGGCATATATCCAAATGTATCCAAAAGCAATCCAAAATGTATAAATCCATACACTCTGTGTACGTACATACACCTTCATACACACATCTGTGTGTTGTCTGTGGTAAGGCACATGACGTGAAAGCAAAAGCACAAGGCTTCCGACAGCAGCAATATATTGTGAGCTCCTTCGGCCCACTTTGCCGCTAGAGGGGCAACCATCAAAGTTTTTCTTTTTGTCTGTGGTAAGGCACATGACGAGAAAGCAAAAGCACAAGGCTATCTTCTGACAGCAGCAATATATTGTGAGCTCCTTCGACCCACTTTGCCGCTAGGGGCGCAACGATCAAAATTTTTCTTTTTGTCTGTGGTAAGGCATATGACATGAAAGCAAAAGCACAAGGCTATCTTCCGACAGCAGCAGTATATTGTGAGCTCCTTCGGCCCACTTTGCCATTTGGATGTACGTATATTTTGTGTTTCTGCTATTGTGTAGCGTGAATTACAGATGATACTGACGTACTTACAATACCGAGTGCAAACGCCTCCCCTGCTCACACCAGCGCGCTGACAAATATGTCGTACATACTTGTAGAATGAACAGTTGAAAATATTTCTTAATTATTTCATCTGCATGCTACGACCCTGCATCAACTTCCCGACCACACATGCGGGCCAAAACGCGAGCAGCTCATGTATCCCTATACACAGATAAGTGTGACAACACATTGGAACAAGTCATAGCGAACAATATATTTTCTACTTCGTATATCAGACTCAAGAAATTTTGTGTCTGTTGTCACCTTTTTTATCATTGGCTCACGGTTTCCCTATCACGATTCGCACTAAGTTGATGTGTTCTCACAATAAAGTTGTTTGTTTGTTTATGTTTATTGTACCAGCCTATTGCGGTGTCGAAGGGAATGAACAGGCGGACAGCGCCGCAGCAGCAGCTCTCTCGTCTCCGAGACGGACCCTTATTGCGCTGCCGAGGGGAGATCGTCGTTCCGTACTTCCACGCCTCGTCACTCCCCTGGCTTCCTGCCAATGAATCGCTGACATTTTCCCCCCAGATATGCAGAGCAAAGTTGATTCAGCGCTCCGTATACCTCTCATCAAGATCCCCGATTAGTTCATTGAATGCGCGTCGATGTGTGCTTTACAACGCGTGAGATAAGTTGACTCTCCCCAGTGCTCTCACTGCGGTGCTGTGTGAGATCTACAGCATATTCTCCACCTTCCACACCTTCTCCAACCGTACTCTCCGGTTCCCCTAACGAGCTGGGCTCCCCCCCCCCTCCCAGTCACAAAATTGCTTGGCCCCTGCCCACATACAGCCCACCAACACTCTGCCCGCAAAGCTCTCTTCACCTTTCTTGATGCTGCAACACATCTATCCTTATTGTGACGCGTCTCATTCTTTCATTCCCAGCATCATCACAAGTAAGGGTAGAGCATCGACCATGGCGATGAAACTCCCCATTCAACATCTCAATATTATCAGCACAGTTTTGTGTTGATAATATTAAGGGATGGGAGGAATCCAGAATTTCTCGGATCCGAATTCGAATTAAAGGAAGGTTCTACGAATCCACGAGTCTTTCGAGTCATTTCTTTAAAAAGAGTTCAAAAACCCAGGGAACAAACAAAGTGCTGTGTGCAGAATTTGATATCTGTTTAATGAAACACAAATTTCGGGCGAAGACATACCCACCCAGTCAGCACAAATTGTTGCAGTGGCATTGCACCAATATTGGAATGCAATATTGTTGTTATGTCGCTAATGACCGCTTTCTTTATGCTACAACGATGTCATTGAAACAACATTGCAAAAAAAAGTGATATCGGCAATGTTGATGCAACAGTGCCAATGACCAGTTATTTATAGTGTAGCGACGTTACAAAAATTACATCGGACACAGACTACATTAGTTAAACTACACAGTTAATTACACACTACAGTCTTCGTAATATATATGCAAGTGAGGACAGTATGCTTTCATATTCAGTAATTATACTGCTCCTGGGCAGACTTCAGGGCAATGTTGCCGACATTCGTCTGGGAAGCCTACCGAGAAGCTCTGGGAAAATCGCAGACAGCAGAGTCACGATTCGAACACGTGTTACTTCTCAGTCTTTGCGCGGAAGGCGATCGTTCTAACCACTATGCCACGCGAGGGCTGTGGTGTCGCAGCTGTTATATGGAAGAACGGCACATCCAGGGTTAGAGCGTAACAATGGATTGTAATTAATTTCTCAGTCGATTAATTTTCTTTGACCTTATGTTGTCCTCGTCTCGATCATTTTGTCCATAGTCATCTTCCATACTGCGTCCGCAGTGCTGTCCCAGACTATATCTCTCAGTCTGAATTCTCCCCATAATGGTCACACTAATTGTAATGTTAACTCACTGCAGCACCTGAAACATTGCCTGGGCAACATAATCGTAATGCTCCGCCAACATTGAACTATTGGCATTGTGGTCACATTTAATTTGTGCATGAGACGTTGCCGCAACGTTTGAACACGTCGCCAACAACCAATAGATAAATTACGGGTGAACGTCAGGCGAAGTAGTCAAGATTTCATTCATTATTTATTGGTGGGAATTACAGACAGAACAATATCGTGCAAACATTGCGTTACTGGAGCACTAGAGCAAGTGCCTCGGAAATAATGCTCCATGCGAAACGTGCAACATTGCAGTACTATGTTTGTTTCGATGTTGCTGCAATGTTTCAGACGTTGCTTAGAGGTAACATTTCTAAGTTGCTACGTATCCTCAATGTACCATGTGCAACATTGCTCTCGCAACGGAATCACACTGCGAGCTCTACGCATCCTTTGAAATATAGCAGACACATTGATGTAATGATAGTGCTGCAACGGTAAAATTAGGTGTCTGATGCACTCTTTTTTGAGTAATGATATTGCAACATTGCATTATAATTGATTGCCAAACACCACATCAGCAATGTAACAGCGACATTTCGTCAGCGTAGCACATCCACATTGCTTCAAAAACGCAATTACACTGTTCGCTCTACACATCTTTTGAAACACGACAAAAACTTCGAAATAGGATAAGGAAAGTACAAAAGAAAAGGAAAAGTATCGTGTCGGTTGTTTACCGAGAAGAAAAAAGAATTATTCTTGGCTATGACTTGGTCCAACATGTTCTTACACCTGTATCTGTTGACTGGATTAAGATATATAGATAGAGTAGAGAGATAGAGTGTATAGAATAGAGAGATAGAGAGTATAGATAGAGTATAGAGATAGAGTTTTTTGTCCTGACGAAGACAGTGCCACTGTCGAAACGTCGACCATTCTTTTTTTAATCTATGTGTTAAATTGCCCATTAAATAAATTAGTTTTTGTTAACGTTCCTGTAATCTGTAGTCCAAGTCTTATTATTTTACTTTTATTCAACTTCGTAGCCGTCTGATATATTAACCTATTTGTTCTGATAGAGTATATATAGATATAGATAGAGTATATGCATGCGTGAGCTGGTTGTATTGTTGGTTGTGTCCTCGTTGGTTAAGTCGGATCGCAGGCGTGTGCGAGAAGTTGTCATGTCGGATCGCAGGGTATAGATTAAATTATCAAGACATTGTCAATTGTTTGCATGTCAATACGCTAGTGTTGGTGGGAGGTTTTATGTGTAAACAAAATAACTAGTTATTTAACAAAAATAATCACGAATGTAATGAAGACTTCTGCCAAGGGAAGCATCTTATGATGCACCGACGCCGAAATTAGACCCATCGATTGATAACATTTTCCTTTGCATCTTCGCTTCCAGGAGTTCTTATGGTGTAAGTCCAACCTACAGTGTCAATACCGCCATACAGTCCAACCTACAAGGTATCTGGTCCCGTCTGAGGTCAGAACCATGACGTTTCTCTTCGTTGCGGGCGTTTGGATAGCACGCTATAATGAACAGCTTGTTGTGTGTGAAGACAAGCGAGCTGCATCTTTTCGTCGAATGCAATAGTCTTTTGCTCGGCAGCCATTAACAACAAGGAACGCAAGCATTCATCTCCGTGGCTATGACGTTTTTGCTGATGAGGTACTATCGCCGTCAGAATGGAAAGTGTCTGGTGGTTGCCTGGCTTTGCAATTATATTTACACGTAGGCGCATGACAACACAGCAAGTGCGTTGCGGAGTGTGACTGATATTTGGAAGCCGCCCCCTTTTGTTACTCGACTTGTTTGTACGAATTATAAATGTAAAAGACTGGGTGGTCTAACGCTTTGTTTTACATTGTTTCAGCTTGTGTTCATTACTATTATCCTTGAATCCTAGGTCAAGTATTCGAGATTCGGGAATCGGAATCCCTGAGCTCGTGAGCACAGCGAATAGAATTAAACGGTGAATATAATCTTTCGAATCCGCCAAGTTTGTTTGTTGGCGCCTCTGGAGCCCGCCGAAAACTAAATTGGACGACAGGTAGGCACGGACAAGAGCTCAGGTAGGCACTGTTACATTACATGTCACGTGTTTTTGCTTTACTATACTTGCTATACTCAAACACCGCCATGCCAGTACTGGCAGTACTGGCCAGTACTGGCATGGCGGTGTTTGAGTTACAAACATATGCTATACGTGTAGCCAAAGAGCTCCGGCTATTTTTTTCATTTTATACTTCACTGGCTTTGCACTGGGCTTTGAGTGAGTGAGTTACCTCACCCTGACGGGCGGAATCACGTGTTACGTGACCTTCTGACGCCATCCACTCAAATGTTGCCTGCCTGCGTACTGTTGATGAGGCCCAACAAGGCCGAAACAGCTGTCCAGTACTGGCATGGCGGTGTTTGAGTTACAAATATATGCTATACGTGTAGCCAAAGAGCTCCGGCTATTTTTTCCATTTTATACTTCACTGGCTTTGCACTGGGCTTTCAGTGAGTGAGTTACCTCACCCTGACGGGAGGAATCACGTGTTACGTGAACTTCTGACGCCATCCACTCAAACGTTGCCTGCCTGCGTACTGTTGATGAGGCCCAACAAGGCCGAAACAGCTGTCCAGTACTGGCATGGCGGTGTTTGAGTTACAAATATATGCTATACGTGTAGCCAAAGAGCTCCGGCTATTTTTTTCCATTTTATACTTCACTGGCTTTGCACTGGGCTTTCAGTGAGTGGGTTACCTCACCCTGACGGGAGGAATCACGTGTTACGTGACCTTCTGACGCCATCCACTCGAACGTTGCCTGCCTGCGTACTGTTGATGAGGCCCAACAAGGCCGAAACAGCTGTCCAGTACTGGCATGGCGGTGTTTGAGTTACAAATATATGCTATACGTGTAGCCAAAGAGCTCCGGCTATTTTTTCCATTTTATACTTCACTGGCTTTGCACTGGGCTTTCAGTGAGTGAGTTACCTCACCCTGACGGGAGGAATCACGTGTTACGTGAACTTCTGACGCCATCCACTCAAACGTTGCCTGCCTGCGTACTGTTGATGAGGCCCAACAAGGCCGAAACAGCTGTCCAGTACTGGCATGGCGGTGTTTGAGTTACAAATATATGCTATACGTGTAGCCAAAGAGCTCCGGCTATTTTTTCCATTTTATACTTCACTGGCTTTGCACTGGGCTTTCAGTGAGTGAGTTACCTCACCCTGACGGGAGGAATCACGTGTTACGTGAACTTCTGACGCCATCCACTCGAACGTTGCCTGCCTGCGTACTGTTGATGAGGCCCAACAAGGCCGAAACAGCTGTCCAGTACTGGCATGGCGGTGTTTGAGTTACAAATATATGCTATACGTGTAGCCAAAGAGCTCCGGCTATTTTTTCCATTTTATACTTCACTGGCTTTGCACTGGGCTTTCAGTGAGTGAGTTACCTCACCCTGACGGGAGGAATCACGTGTTACGTGAACTTCTGACGCCATCCACTCAAACGTTGCCTGCCTGCGTACTGTTGATGAGGCCCAACAAGGCCGAAACAGCTGTCCAGTACTGGCATGGCGGTGTTTGAGTTACAAATATATGCTATACGTGTAGCCAAAGAGCTCCGGCTATTTTTTCCATTTTATACTTCACTGGCTTTGCACTGGGCTTTCAGTGAGTGAGTTACCTCACCCTGACGGGAGGAATCACGTGTTACGTGAACTTCTGACGCCATCCACTCAAACGTTGCCTGCCTGCGTACTGTTGATGAGGCCCAACAAGGCCGAAACAGCTGTCCAGTACTGGCATGGCGGTGTTTGAGTTACAAATATATGCTATACGTGTAGCCAAAGAGCTCCGGCTATTTTTTTCCATTTTATACTTCACTGGCTTTGCACTGGGCTTTCAGTGAGTGGGTTACCTCACCCTGACGGGAGGAATCACGTGTTACGTGACCTTCTGACGCCATCCACTCGAACGTTGCCTGCCTGCGTACTGTTGATGAGGCCCAACAAGGCCGAAACAGCTGTCCAGTACTGGCATGGCGGTGTTTGAGTTACAAATATATGCTATACGTGTAGCCAAAGAGCTCCGGCTATTTTTTCCATTTTATACTTCACTGGCTTTGCACTGGGCTTTCAGTGAGTGAGTTACCTCACCCTGACGGGAGGAATCACGTGTTACGTGAACTTCTGACGCCATCCACTCAAACGTTGCCTGCCTGCGTACTGTTGATGAGGCCCAACAAGGCCGAAACAGCTGTCCAGTACTGGCATGGCGGTGTTTGAGTTACAAATATATGCTATACGTGTAGCCAAAGAGCTCCGGCTATTTTTTCCATTTTATACTTCACTGGCTTTGCACTGGGCTTTCAGTGAGTGAGTTACCTCACCCTGACGGGAGGAATCACGTGTTACGTGAACTTCTGACGCCATCCACTCGAACGTTGCCTGCCTGCGTACTGTTGATGAGGCCCAACAAGGCCGAAACAGCTGTCCAGTACTGGCATGGCGGTGTTTGAGTTACAAATATATGCTATACGTGTAGCCAAAGAGCTCCGGCTATTTTTTCCATTTTATACTTCACTGGCTTTGCACTGGGCTTTCAGTGAGTGAGTTACCTCACCCTGACGGGAGGAATCACGTGTTACGTGAACTTCTGACGCCATCCACTCAAACGTTGCCTGCCTGCGTACTGTTGATGAGGCCCAACAAGGCCGAAACAGCTGTCCAGTACTGGCATGGCGGTGTTTGAGTTACAAATATATGCTATACGTGTAGCCAAAGAGCTCCGGCTATTTTTTTCCATTTTATACTTCACTGGCTTTGCACTGGGCTTTCAGTGAGTGGGTTACCTCACCCTGACGGGAGGAATCACGTGTTACGTGACCTTCTGACGCCATCCACTCGAACGTTGCCTGCCTGCGTACTGTTGATGAGGCCCAACAAGGCCGAAACAGCTGTCCAGTACTGGCATGGCGGTGTTTGAGTTACAAATATATGCTATACGTGTAGCCAAAGAGCTCCGGCTATTTTTTCCATTTTATACTTCACTGGCTTTGCACTGGGCTTTCAGTGAGTGAGTTACCTCACCCTGACGGGAGGAATCACGTGTTACGTGAACTTCTGACGCCATCCACTCAAACGTTGCCTGCCTGCGTACTGTTGATGAGGCCCAACAAGGCCGAAACAGCTGTCCAGTACTGGCATGGCGGTGTTTGAGTTACAAATATATGCTATACGTGTAGCCAAAGAGCTCCGGCTATTTTTTTCCATTTTATACTTCACTGGCTTTGCACTGGGCTTTCAGTGAGTGAGTTACCTCACCCTGACGGGAGGAATCACGTGTTACGTGACCTTCTGACGCCATCCACTCGAACGTTGCCTGCCTGCGTACTGTTGATGAGGCCCAACAAGGCCGAAACAGCTGTCCAGTACTGGCATGGCGGTGTTTGAGTTACAAATATATGCTATACGTGTAGCCAAAGAGCTCCGGCTATTTTTTTTTTTTTTTCATTTTATACTTCACTGGCTTTGCACTGGGCTTTCAGTGAGTGAGTTACCTCACCCTGACGGGAGGAATCACGTGTTACGTGACCTTCTGACGCCATCCACTCAAATGTTGCCTGCCTGCGTACTGTTGATGAGGCCCAACAAGGCCGAAACAGCTGTCCAGTACTGGCATGGCGGTGTTTGAGTTACAAATATATGCTATACGTGTAGCCAAAGAGCTCCGGCTATTTTTTCCATTTTATACTTCACTGGCTTTGCACTGGGCTTTCAGTGAGTGAGTTACCTCACCCTGACGGGAGGAATCACGTGTTACGTGACCTTCTGACGCCATCCACTCGAACGTTGCCTGCCTGCGTACTGTTGATGAGGCCCAACAAGGCCGAAACAGCTGTCCAGTACTGGCATGGCGGTGTTTGAGTTACAAATATATGCTATACGTGTAGCCAAAGAGCTCCGGCTATTTTTTTTTTTTTCATTTTATACTTCACTGGCTTTGCACTGGGCTTTCAGTGAGTGAGTTACCTCACCCTGACGGGAGGAATCACGTGTTACGTGACCTTCTGACGCCATCCACTCAAATGTTGCCTGCCTGCGTACTGTTGATGAGGCCCAACAAGGCCGAAACAGCTGTCCAGTACTGGCATGGCGGTGTTTGAGTTACAAATATATGCTATACGTGTAGCCAAAGAGCTCCGGCTATTTTTTCCATTTTATACTTCACTGGCTTTGCACTGGGCTTTCAGTGAGTGAGTTACCTCACCCTGACGGGAGGAATCACGTGTTACGTGACCTTCTGACGCCATCCACTCAAACGTTGCCTGCCAGCGTACTGTTGATGAGGCCCAACAAGGCCGAAACAGCTATCCAGTACTGGCATGGCGGTGTTTGAGTTACAAATATATGCTATACGTGTAGCCAAAGAGCTCCGGCTATTTTTTCCATTTTATACTTCACTGGCTTTGCACTGGGCTTTCAGTGAGTGAGTTACCTCACCCTGACGGGAGGAATCACGTGTTACGTGACCTTCTGACGCCATCCACTCAAACGTTGCCTGCCAGCGTACTGTTGATGAGGCCCAACAAGGCCGAAACAGCTATCCAGTACTGGCATGGCGGTGTTTGAGTTACAAATATATGCTATACGTGTAGCCAAAGAGCTCCGGCTATTTTTTCCGTTTTATACTTCACTGGCTTTGCACTGGGCTTTCAGTGAGTGAGCTACCTCACCCTGACGGGAGGAATCACGTGTTACGTGACCTTCTGACGCCGTCCACTCAAACGTGTATATACGCTAACACCAAACACACACACACATTATATATATATATATATATATATATATATATATATATATAGAAGTACCGTAGAAGCAGTACTGTAGAAGCACCGTCTCCATTTCTGATCTTTATTGAATACCTATATATATATATATATATATATATATATATATACGCTCACCCTGCCCGGAATTTTTCCCAAAGCGGACAGTGACCTACGGCGAATGAGATCACCACCCGGACTTGACCTTCTGGAATATTCCCGAATCTGACTCACTGACAAACGCCTGTGGCGTGCCCGTACCGATTATGACGTCATGTAGCAAACCTATTTAAGAAATGTGTAATCAGCTACGCATCTTTTGTCCTGACGAAGACAGTGCCACTGTTGAAACGTCGACCCCTTGCCCATTTTACTTTTTAACGTCTCCCCATGTAATAAACTAGTGTTTGTAACTTCCCTAAAATCTGTTCCCGCGTCTTTTTTTAAACTTTATATATATATATATATATATATATATATACATGTATACGCCAACTTCACACCTTGTACCTGATGAAGCGTGGTCCCTCACGCGAAAGCTTCAGGAAGCTTCAGTGTTGCTTTTTGTATTGTGCTACATTTCTTATCGGACTCGAGTTCCCCTGTTTCACCGAGATTCTGCTATTTGGAAATACCCTCTAAGGAAACAGCACGTCAAATAAGAAACGCAACGTCCGATAGAAAGGGATGTCTGTTCTGTAACGCTAAGCGCCTCCAAGTTACTGCAGATGCAGTGGGAGTTGATGAGGCGTTTAAATATGTGATAACATTTGGAACACACGGACTGAGAGATCCTTGTTAGCCGCAATAACGCAAAGTACTCACTCTTTTGCGTCGTTTAGGTGGATGTTCTTTCCCCGGTGTGGAGAGGTATTTTGATGGCACTGCACCTTGTTTCAGCGATTCAGATTCATCAAATGAGGGTAAAATTTGGGCGGGTTGGTATGACATCTTTTAAAATGGATAAAATACCCCAGTCCAAAGGTAAAACAATGGGACGAGACGAACACAGACAAAGGGACGACGCACAGCACTGTGCGTCTTCCCTTTGTCTGTGTTCGTCTCGTCCCATTGTTTTACCTTTGCACTGGGGTATTTTATCCATTTAAAAAAAAAATTATCAGATTCATCGTCCCTTTCGTAGCCGCAACAATGGAAATATTTACTAGAAACACGAGCAGGTCATGGCACCGAACCGCCTTTCCGTTCCGGCGGTCCGATTGCTTCGTGCGATCAAAAGCTGTCCGTCTCGTCACTTGGAAATATATGACATTGGATGTCCCGCGAATACTGCTGTGAATTAGGACAACCAACCATCCAACATCGTCTCGGCATGTCAGCGAAAACCACTGGATGGGACTTCGATAGACTGCGACCACTGCGCGGACGTTGACATCATGGGGGCTTGGGCATAAAGAGGGGGGGGGGCAAGGGGGCGTGGCCCCTCCTCGAACTTCAAGGTCGCGTTATGATTATCCTGAGATTTCAGGATACCTCTGACCACCCACAGAGTGCGCAACGGCCGCCTTCAGAAAAAGATGTGGCAATGGGTGATGGACTGCACTCGTGCCCCACCCTCATAGCGCTCCCCTCCTCTTTCAGAATATCATGGGAACGGCCATGCATAGAAATTTCCACTACCGATGAACACATACGCGGGACCCCACGGCGCATGCTCCAGGTGGGCCACGGCACGTCCTCGATGGCGTGTCTCGGTCCCGGCCACTGATCTCTATATTAATAGGCTGGATAGCGGATTGAGGGTGCAACCGTACGGTCACCGGCCGCCATCTTGCGAAGCTCAAAACATTGTCGTCCGCCACTCAGCTGCATATTATGCATGCGCCTTTGCGTTCCGTTTTTTTTTTTTTGGTGTCATGCCCCCTGCTGTTGTTGTGGGTGTATTTCCCGTACTGGCAAGGCACCGGGGCCGACATTTCACAAGTAAGTGACTTCGTTTTACAAATAAATGTGATTTATTTGTCCAATAGCGGGGCGACAAAACGTTGCCATTGAAGCATGTGCGCGGCACTTCGTGGCTGGTATCTCAAGATCTAAATGTTAGACTTTAAGCAGTACGTTATCTGGATAGAGTCATTGTGATAGTCCAGACTTCCTGCAGTTCACGGATATGGTCTTGGCACGCAGCAGGCGTTGAAGTGCGCTTGTCAAGTGTGATACCTACGGCTCAGTTTGTTGGTCACGGTAATGACGATTGCTTGCTTGGATCAGCCTTGTCATCCCTGCCGTAATTGATAGCATAAATTGTTCAATGCAGGTTCCCTCACAGCCGCCCAGAACATTTAAAAATGTGTGTGGTGAATGTCATGCGAAAGGACTGGACGCCGTCGAGGAAATGACTGGTCTGCAAGACAGGTGCTTCGACAGAACGGGGCAATCCGTTCGACTGAGGCCTGACGCTGTGCCCAACAAGTTCGACTTCCCAGAACACCTCCAGAAAGTAATAATGCATACGTCATATGTAGAGGCCGGATTTATATGCACTAAAAGCTGGTTGAACACACATGCATGAAAAATTCATTAATCTTGCTCAAAATATGCACATCTATAAATTCACTTGCATTCACTTAAAACACGCAACAAATTCACTGGGGCAAAAGTATATTACTTTATGCAGTGTACAGAAAGCATGCACGTTGAAAGATTAGATCGAGAAGTTACCCGTCAAACGGAACTCGTTACGAAGTTACAGTGTGAAAAATGTGACCAAGTTAATAACGAAGTTATTCAGCCCGAAACGTAACTCGCAGTTGCGGAGTTATTAAAAAAAAGAACGAGTTACTCCCAGGTTACTTCGGACACAAAATAGCACTACACAGGTGCAGCGCGTGTGAGCAGTTCGGCCCTGAGTTGCCTCCGTTGAGTTTTCGTTTATGTCCAACAATTCGAACGCTTTGCATCTTATTCCCTGTGGTCACACAATGGTTCAGCTCCATTTCAATAGCAGCGGTTCTTACTTCCTGAACAGAATACTGTCATTGATTGAACATTTTATCATAAAATCACGTTTTATGTCATAAAACGTGATGGTGCATTTTATGACATAAAATGCCATGGAAGAACCGGAGAGAAAGCAAGAAAATAAGTGGACGTGAGTGAAAAGCGAATTAAAAGTAACTTGGAACTTTGGCAAAGTTACCTGAAAAAGAATCGAGTTCCTCTGAAAGTTACCGCGGCGAAAAAGTAGCGAGTTAATTATAAGTACCAAAAAAGGACCTTAGTTACAGTAACGAGATGCCTCGAACTCTGGTTGAAAGTGTGTATTTGCATGGCAATCTAGCCTCTATGAATCATGTTCCCTAGTGAAAAGTTTCAAGCGATGGTTGATGATTGGAATCAGTACTGCATGAAGGGCACCTTAAAGCTGCGACTAATCCAATATATGAAAACACTCCTGAATTATGCATTCATATGCAGTTAAAAGCCACTCCATATTGGATAGGAGAATACTAAGTTGGGCAAAAGCATATAAAGTAAAAAAGTATTGCATGAAACTCGTATTCATGGGACATACAAACACACCAGCCACATGTCTCTTTGGTGCGTTCCAGCATGTTTACTTTACTTAGAGGCAATATATAATTTTTCAACCTCGAATGTCTATTCTCCCTGCTTAGGTTTGCGACAACATATGTTTGAATGCAGCCCAAATGAAAACAATGTGATTCGTCTGATCAAAGAAGCTTCCCAGTGCTGCACCGCAATATGGCGGCGGGTTGGCGTACCCTTTCCCGCGATACCCTCACCCATCCGCTATCAGCCTTCTAAGTAGAGATCAGTTGTCTCGGCGGTGATTCCGTCAACTTGTTCGCTGTGACTCCGCGCAGCAGCTGGCAACGGCACGGCGCAGGCTGTACTGCCTCCGCCGCTTCGTTTAAATTCGCTCCCAAATCTATCCAAGTCCATCCACAAGACCTGTTCTACTTAGGCCAATTTTGACAGGGTTGACAAAACGTCGGGTGATGTCGGGGGATTCGTCCAGCCCATCAGCACTCGATCCTCAAGTACCGCTGGTTCAGGAGCAAGAACAAGTTCAGGAGCAACAATTTCACAGGGACGCTGTTAGCACGTGCAACGTCAGTCGTGCCATACTGACCGCAAAATGCATGACAAACGTTGCTTGTTGTATACATTTTTTGGACTGCTATACCTCTGCAGCATCACATATTTTATGAGTAACATACATGTCTTAACGTCAGACAACTAATTGCTTAGCATACTAAAAATTGGGAATCGCATTATAACGGGACGTCTTACCTTGCCAAAAAAGAAAAGAACAGTTTTAAGGAAGTGTATACCGGAAGTCCCACTGTGTAATCCACAAGACAAGGGTGTAACAGCTGTGTTTCAAAAACGCTATATCCTTTGTGATGAAATTAAGGAGGTGCATCACACCAGAGCATGCTGGTAGTACAGTTCGGATAATCGTCCTAGTCGAAAAAAAGTAATGGGTCCAATTACAAGATTTTCAATTGGATCCAGTTTTCGATCAGTTGTGCTTTTGCCACACATTGGACTGAAAATCAATGAACCTATTCAGGAACCAGTTCGTGCTCCCATTGCATGGCCAATTGGAGTTCAAAGTGAAATAACTTTCCTGAACGCAATGCGTGCGATACGAATACGTATCCGTAACGCATGCATTGCGTTCAGAAAAAGTTTTTTTTACAACGAAACAGCTACAACAACAACTTCTTTGTAACAAGTACAAGGATGTATGTAACTACACAACACGAGCTCGCGTTGTGTTGTTACGTCGCGTCCTTGTAGTTGTGCTTATAAGAAAAGATGAGTGCAGTGCGGGTATACCCGCGGGTATCCGCGCAAGTTTGTTCTTTTCGAGTACACAATTCCGTGTCATCGCGGGTTGCGGGCAAGGTGCCGGTAGACTCGCACTGCCTCCGCGGATTACGGAGGTATACCCGCTATACCCGCGGGCGCAGAACCAACCCGTTGGATTTTGGTGTATGACCCGATTCATGGCGAACACTTGGCCCAAAATACTTTACAAGACGTTCCACATGCAATTCATCATCTCAAAATACAGTTGTTATTGTTTGCCACACAGGGCTAACCTTGGCTATCTTTCGACACCAAGACTGGTACACTTCGCATCAGTAAGCTGGCAACCATGTCCATGCAGTGGACACAGCGCACGCGTTGGATAAGTAGCTCGCTACCGGAAGGACAGTGTCCTCAGCATCAATAAATAATTTCGTGCCGTCACGATCATGTGGCATACTTCATATATGCGTACGCATTGGGCAGCGGGTATATCGGCTGGTATGCGGATAGGCGTCGGGATGTGCGGGTACGGATGCGGGTTGTGCCCCCGCGGTTGCGGTGCGTTTGCGGGTACGAATTTTCAAGTCCGCACTCATCACTACCTATAAGCTCATGTTTCGTCGTCATCGACTCCGTGGGCAAGCTTTCCTACGCTCATGTCCTCTTATGTGTATAGTGTGTACTTAGTGTATACTCCATTGAACTTGCGTATTCCCGCATAAAAGACGTACCTGAGCAGGGTGTTGGGCCACATATATTGTGTAATAGCTACGTAGGAAAAGGGAGAGTCGTAGTAGATGCTGGCTATCAAACGTCCTCCACAGGGTCCTGTTCCATATTCGCGCCAGTCTGAAACAAGTCAGCACACTACAACGATCAAGACACAATGAAGATATCATGATACTCTATCGACCACAATCGACCACGTATTTCTGTACAAGAACGCCCCGGCAGAGACAGCCGTTGCAGTCAGTTCCGCCAGCAATTCACTTCGCAAGACACACCTTGTCTGACCCAGACAAACTCGGCAAGCGCTAGGCAACATTTTTGCATTTCAAATTGAAATTCGGAACTGAACGAAATTGAAGATGGCAACTAGCACCTTCAAGTAACGGATTAGTGTGAGAGGTGAGTGAAATAATTTCTATCTGTATTTCATTCTTTCATTGTATTCTATTTGTATTAGGATGGAATCAATCCGAAACAGGAAGGTTGAGAGGAAATCCCAAACATTTCTCCCTCCCAAGGCCACCGCGTACAAGCAGTATACCCAAGCAGCTCCTGCCTGCTCAGTGAAAAATGTAAATGCTTTCAAACATGAGTAACCCGCACGTCTCTCTCCACCACGCACACGCCAGATGGCTCCGTACCCTTTAGTAAAGGGTAAAAAATCGCAATATTTTACCCTCTATTTCAGAAGCTACCAGGTACCCTCTGAGCGACCCCTTTTATAAAGGTTACAAGGAAACCCACTAATTAGAGGTTACGGCCTTCAATCCAGCACCTGCCCGTAAAGGTTACGCCAACGTGCGGCTTTTTATACAGGATGTTCATTTTTATTCGCAACAGAGTAGCGCTCATTTGGCAGGTGGGGTATGTGAATTTTTGCTAATTAGTCGATCCGTAGTTACAAACACATGCGTCAGGAAATGTCGGAAATGTTTGTAACTACGGATGGGTTAATTTGCGAAAATTAACATAACCCATCTGTCAAATGAGCGCTGGTGTGATGCGAATAAAAACAAACACCCTGTGCGTGGGATATCGACAGACATTTACAGAACACACCAAGGTACCAAAATGAACCAGCAGAAAAGGAGATCTTGAACATATGTATATTACAAAAACAGAAGTCTGTCGAGAGGTGACACATTGTGCACAAGTGCGATTCTGATGTGAGGAGAAACCATGGTCGCTTTACCATGTATGTGGAAAAAAAGAACTATCTTCTAAGTGAGAAGCAATGCATAAAAGTGCGAGGAAGCTAGCGACTCAAAACAACTGACCTATGTTTGCTAAGCTGAACACACCCAACGAAATGGAGAATTGCAGCAGAAAAAAATTTATTCCACATTCGTGTTGCAGAGGCGAGCAAAAATGGCAATACAGTATTACATAAAACGCGCACAACCTTGAGGAATATGAGTGTACAGTAACCCAGGAGACACTACATTACTGCGTTATCAGCGTTGGAGGCGCTCTGGGACGAGTTTGTGAGGTACTGCATTGCGCTGGTGACGGTATGTGAACCTGCATGTGGGATCCTGGGAACAAAAGTTTGGGCAATGAGAGTAACATTTACGGAACCATTCAAATCCGTAGAAAGCACAAGGTACAAATCAGCATAAATGCGGGAAGGCGTTCACTCCGCGATTGAGTCTTAGAATATCGTAAGAATACAACAAGTAGGAAGCTGCGAATTATATATCTCGATGCATATATCCGCAGCTCGCAAAATGCACGCCGGTGTATTGACTTGGCGACCAAGTAAGAGCAGAAAAGTAGCAAGCGAAAGTGGCGTTCATATGCAGGGCCGCAAAACGCTTGCCATAATCACAACAAACATGCGCTAAGAGCTCTTGCTATCAAAATAACGCACGTACCTAGCACAAAATGTACACTTACCCAGTGTATGAAGTGTGTGAATTAGGGCTGCGGTGGTGACGTTCGTTTTCGGTTATATATTCTTTGCAATCTTCGCACTCACTACACTTTCCCCTCAGAACACCGAAAATATACTTGTTTGCTAGCGACATCTAGCTTTTCCGGTGTTCCTGACGATACTATGATAAACGCGAGGAAAACCACCGATTAAAACAGATTACACTTGTTAACGGACGAACGACGAGCGTTAAGCGTTACAAGGAAACCGCTCTCAGTGTGGATAGACCTAGACCAGGCTCGGCTACGCAGCGAAATCGGAAATCTTGGTGGTTGCGGCATTGACAATTGTTTTCCACCCTTTAAAAAGAAACATACTATCTGTATTTCAGACTGCGAACTTATAATCTGTGTTCATACAGCATTGATAACAGGTAGTTGACGTATAGGTGACGCTGAAACAGATAAAGAATAACAGCGTAGATTCGCAACTGTCGTCTCGAATGGGAGGCTGAAACGCGGCATTATGCTGAAAAACAAAAGGAAAACAAACGATAAGAAACTAAGAACGAGATTATCGTTGGAGATTTCGCTTAGAAGTTACAGTGTCGGAGTAGAGGGTACATTTATAAGTTACAACAAGCTGTCTTTGTTTTTTCCGAGATGTAACTTCTATTCGTGTTGTAAAGACATGACCTTGGTCGCTTTTAACCTCTAAATATACGTTACAGTGGTGTAACCTATAAGAAATCTCGAAATCTACGTCTATACAGAAGTTACATGTTTCTAAAAGTTACAATAAAAGGTACGGGTTTAAGAGTGTACGTAGCCTTTTGCAGTACGGGATGAGCTCTAAACTATGGAGGGACGTGACGTTCCGAAATTCGGGAATTCGCGGGGTCCCCGAAATCCACCATTAAGAATAAACGTTTAAGAATAAAACATTCAAGAATAATTCGCTTAAAAATACATGGTTAAAATATATCTCCTAAAATAAACCGCTTACTATCCCCGCTTAGAGATCACCATTTAATAATCCACCATTAAAAATAAACTGTTTCAAAATCCCCTCACCATCTAGCACGGAGGAGGTCTGATTGCAATTTAGGCCGGGTTATATCATGTTATGTTAGGTTAGTTTAGTTTGGTTTCGGTTAGTTTGGGATAGTTTAGGCTAGTTTGGTCCTGTGAGGTTAGGTTAAGACCCTTGCTTGCAGTTCACCTTGATTTGGGCCATACCACATGACTCTAGCAACTGTAGGGTGGATTTGGGGGGATTCTGAAACGATTTATTTTTAACGATATATTCCGTGGATTCCTTAGCGTTTATATTTAAACGGGGATATTTCGCCGATTATTTTTGTGCGTTTATTTTTAAACGTATATTCTGGGAGATATATTTTTAACAGTGGGTACTTACGCGTTTATTTTTGAAAGATTATTTTTAATGGTTTCAAACGGGATACACCCTGAAATTCAGCGTAGTGACATCTCTAACATCTCCGGCTCGACTAAGCAATACTAAGCGCCCAATGCCGAGGCGAACGTCAATAGTTTGGGCTGACGCGATTCCCACCCGGGTACATCTCAGTTACAACGTCACATGGGCAGCACACTAACCACTGAGCCACGCGAGCCGGTGACGCGATGCCGCGTGGTTCAATCCAGAGTACGTCAGCCCAGTCGTCGGAACCATTCGAAGGTGACCAGGACGACGACCCATTGCTTACCTGAGATTTGGGAACTGTAGCGCCGTATATTCATTCGCGCTTGCGGTGTGCTGCGTGCTAGAAAACGTGGTGCGCGTGTGATAGCTAAATTGAACGCATTTCTTTTCCAGTTTGAGGTTTGAACCGTTTAGGGTTTCAATGTAATATCGTTAAAATTCATCTAGTCAATTTCCGTAAGTGAAGTAAAATCATTCGTGGAACCCTTGATCATAATGGCAGTTCGGTTTCCGAAAGAACAGATCGACTGAGCTGGGTGTCTTAGCACAGAAAGGAACCGTACTAATAAAACGTTGAAAAGAAACTCGTTAGTCTGGGAATTTTTATTGATTTCAGCAAAGCATTTGATTCGTTTTCGTATAGGATACTATTACTAAAACTGTGCCGTTGTGGAATCCGGGGCCAACACTTTCGCTGTTCTCGTCATATTTATATAATAGGTATCAGAAGGTTGTCATTAATGGCTACTCTTCTGCACTGCAGCGCAAGTTAGCTTACTTGGTCCTTTGCGCTTTAGTGTTTAGATTAATGATATAGTGTGATCACCAAGAACGCTAAGTTTATCATATATGCCGACGATGCGAGCATCTTTTTTCACGGTTCAGACCCTGACGGGAGAGTCACACATGCAAATAGTGTACTGGAACGGGTAAATTATTTGGCTGATCCTAACTGTTTGAACATTAACACCAGTAGAACTAAGGCTGTTTTCTTCAACGCGAAAACAAGTTCAGCCCTCAGTAAATCTTGAAATAGATAGCACAGTTGCGGACAGAGTAGAAAATGAAACTCTCGGGGTAACTTTTTCTTCTACGCTTTCTTGGTCATTAAACGTTAATGACGTGCATTCCAAGGCATCGCGAATCCTTGGTTTTCTGTATAGGTATCGTAAGCATCTAACCAAACAAGTTATGCTACTTTACAACTGATTAATGTACTCACATTTTAACTACTGCTTCTTGGTATGGGAACAACCAAAATGGCCAACCTAGATAAGTTGCTTGTGTTGCGAAAGAAATTCCCCCGAATTTTGGATTGTCTACCATAGCCACACCACAACTGGTTTGTTTGAACGGTACTCGCTGATTATTATTCATAACCTGTATCGATATAAACATTTGTGTTATTTCACATTCTCACACAAAAAGTTCTTAGATAATATCTTATCACTGTTTGACCTCAAAGAGCATAGTTATTCTTATAATCATCGCGCCAAGAGCTTTTTGCATATCCCCCGATGTAGAACCAGATATGATGAACAGAGTGTTCATATATATTGCCATGTATCTTGAACGAGCCCCCTATTGATCCATTGACAGTGTCAAAGAAAGATATTCATATTGCATGCATTTATAGTTTACCTTCCACGGATGCTTTTCGTGTCGCTTAACCAATGGCATTTTGTACGGGGGCTGTGAACGCCTCAAGTCGATACTGCGACTTTGTTTTTTTTTCACGGCTCCCACCACGACTTAAAGTGGGAATAAACTTCCTTCATTCATTCATTCATAATTGGTGAGGAAAGCGCGAAGTCAAAATGACGTCAAGTGAGATCACAGGGTGGAGCTAAGAAGCGACAGAGTGCATTGAATATGTCATCCACATCCAAGCGCCTTTCGGATTTCAGCGATAGTAAGTACAACGAGCGTTCACTGCATAAGTTGCGCTGATATAATGCAGAGAAATGCGCACCTTGTTTTACCGCGTTGAAATACCTCAAAACTGTCATACGAAAGACATTGCGACCTATGCGAACGTTTGATTCCCCCGCTCGCGCGAACCTCTCCGCTTAGTTGCAGAGGTCGCGTGACAAGGCAAGAGAACGCGTCGCACGATCTGGCGAAGCACCTGCACAGTCTCACAGGAGGGATGCCACTCAAAGAGGCATGCAGGTTCACATGGAGTGTGAGAAAGGACCGCCTCTTGAGTTTGAAGTGACAATTATTCCGCGAAGCTATGCACGCAAGTCCGAAATTAAGCACATATGAGACAGATAGCGAATATCTTGCAGCATGTAGTTGAGATCACAAATGGTCAATAAATTGATATTTGAATGCTCCTTGCGCAATGCGCAATGTGTTAAGGAAAGAAAGTAATGTATCATCAACTTTATCAATAATAAATCGATCAAAAACACACAACGTGTCTCTGAAAACCACAAAACGTGTGAATGGCATTTCTTATTGCGAGGCGAGTGACGTAGCAACGCCGACTTCATCATGTCATCATGATTCGTATATATGGCCGTGAACGATCCATGGCCGGAGTCCTAGTGTTCTGATTACATGCCGGTATATCCATGATGGCTTGCTCTTGACGATCCTTACCAGCCGCATCTAGTTTTTTTGGGGTGTTTGTGATTTCGGGAGATCGTCGTCGTTTGATTTCCCGTTGCGCTCCGACGGTATGAGCGGATCATGCGCAGAAGGCTGCTCCCGACGAAACATCAGGCTTGCTGGAGTTTTTCCATTGCTCCATGACACGTCGTATGCTGCTTCTATAGAAATCGCCAAATCCGACAAGCTACTGTTCCTGAGCGTCCTCTTGACAGGGCTCTTTTAACCTCGCCAACCGTTCTCTCGGCTTGTCCATTAGTGGCAGGGTGAGAAACAACAAATTTAGGACGGGATGATGGCTGGCGATACTCTACCCCATTGCTGGTGGTGATGCGGGGAATGAAATAATGTGCCGGTTCACGATAAGGATCGAAGTCGTGTGGTGTCCAGAAAGGTGAAGAGAACCTTGATGGCAGAGCGTAGGTGTGATGGATGTGGCCAGGGACCAAGCAATTTTGTGAGAGAGAAGCGGCGGGAGTCTAGCTCATTGAGGAATGCGCAGAGTACGGTTCAGGGTGTGAAGATGCTGGTGTAACATGCTTTACACCATTTCTTTTGTGGAATTCCTGTATCTCCTCGGATACAAATGTCGTCCCATTATCCAAAACAGCCTTCTGAGGAATTCCGTCACAAACAAATTACGAAGCACTTGTACCACGGCTGCCGAATTGTGAGTCTTCATGTGCCGTATTTCCGCCCACTTACTGTAGGCATCAGCCACCATAACAGGTAATGGCCTTCAACAGGCTCAGCAAAGTTCATATGAATCGTGTAACATGGTTATCTGGCCGTGTCCACTCTGGCCGTGGCGCTCTTGCAAGGGCCTTCTGTGTCGCACAGCATGCTTCACATGACTTAACCATGGTTTCAATATCTCTCTCTATGCCACTCCATCAAGCATAACCCCGCTCAAGCCCTGTCAAGAGAACGTTCAGGGACCTTGGCTTGTTGGATTTCCCAAGCAGCGTACGACGTGTAATTCAAGCATTTGTGGCTACTATACCACGGTGCCCATCATGCACAAATTCAAGGGCTTGCTTCTATTTCGTTTGTCAAATGGCAACATTCGATGCTCGAAGTATGCGACCACAATGTAAAGAAAGTTCTGTCGCCAATGTCCGATAACTTCGTAATTGTGCATCCTGTAGCTCGTGCAGTGTCCCCACATTAATGGCTTCGTACACTTGAGGTAGTATCCGACCACAGTGCATTGCTGCAGATATGTCTTCTACTGTTAGAGAAGGACGCCTTAATGCTTCCCTCATTAACATATCTCCAGGCGAGCACTATTCGTCATCTGCCGAAGACATGGGCAACCTGCTTAATACGTGAGAATTGCAGTTGAGCTTTTCCGGCCGGTAGCTTAAGTAGTAGCTCTAAGCTGCTAGCATCCTGGGCGATATCTGTTGCGACACAGTATTTGCAGCTCCACGGATGCTCACCAAGGGCCTGTGTTCAGTATATATTTAGACGTGACGTCCTGGGAGGTGCATGAGAAAATGCGTAACCGCATGTACAATGGCGAGTCCTACTGTATCTGATTGAGCGTAATATCTCTCAGCTTGATCCAAACTCCTGGACGCAAAATTAACCGTCCTTTCATTCCCTTCCTTGTCAAGTTGTTCTGGCACTGGCCGTACACCATATGTGGAGGCATCATAGAGAAATAACGGGCGTTGAGGATCATAATGGGCTAGCATAGGAGCCCTGCAGATTTGCTTCTCGAGTTCCTCAAAAGCCTTTTAGCGCTCTGGGGTTCCCTTCCATTGTGCGTTTTTCTCCAGGCGCTTGTAGAGCGGAACTGCTGTAATACACCAGTTATTCAAAAAACGATCGTAGAGCGCTTTCATCCCGAGGAACGACTGCAGAGTTTCCTTGGATGTAGGTTCTGGCGCATTCTGAAGCGCATGTAGTTTAGCTTCTGTTTGCCGAATGCTTAAGGCAATTATTTTGTTCTCCAAATCTACATTTCGTCTTCTTCAGTATCGGTCGTGACTTTTCTAGTCTGTCAAGTAACAACTTCAGGCAGTGATGCGGCTGCAGTGGGCTTGCTCTGCTGCCATTATGTCGTCCAAGTAGATTGCTATGCCACCAATGCCAGCCAGAAGCTTGTCCATGTGTTTCTGGAATATTGCTGGAACAGCAGACATTCCGAAAGGTAGGCGCTTGCCTTGTACAGTTCCTTCATTGTATTGATGGTCAATCCCTCAGCCGATGGTTTCGTCACTCGTAATTGCTGGTCGGCTTAAGCCACGTCTAGGGTTTAGAATAGCGTGCATCCTAGCAGCTAACCTAAGGCTTCACTTGCAGTCGGCAACGGGTACGCAGCCTTCGTCGATGCGGCGTTAACTGTGCTGCGATAATCACCACACTGTCGTATGCTGTTGTCCTTCTTTCGTACACACATTAGAGGGGTCGTCCACTCTGCATGTTGCACAAGCTCTAGATTCCTTGTTGTTCCAAGCATTGAAGCTCCGCACGTACCGCATCCTGAAGTTCAATGGGCAACAGCCTTGCCCTGCAAAATATTGGTGTTGCATCTGGGTGAAGCTTGATGTCAAGAAGATTGCCGCTGTGGCCTTGGTTGGCACTGCCAAACAGTCTAGTGGAGATTGGCGTCCAGTGTGCCGCAGGCAAATATAACCCGCAGCATTGCATCAAGCGGCAACAATGTACATGTAGACCCAATCCCCACTGACGTGGTAGTACCGGCACGTCCTGTTGGCAATGCTGTGTTATCAGTTGCTGCTGGAGTGGTTACAGCGCCAAAGCTAGTCTGCCACCAGCCTCCTTAGTGCTGTAACGTAGCTGTTGATCGACTGATGAGGTCGCTGATCTAGCTTTTGGAATCTGCGTCCATGGAACACCTCGGAAGGTTGTGGACCACAGTGGTGCTTACGTAGTGACTCGACAATCTCTTCGTAGGTTGCGGCGTGTAACTGTCGTGGAGCGAACAGTGGTCGGATTGTTGCAAACGTTTTAGGTCCGCATCTGTTGAGTACCTGAGCCTGTTTCTTCACGGGATCTTCAATTACGTTTGCTTCAAAAGAGGTGGTCAGTCGTCCCTCCTATATAACCCAGTCTGAACCTTGAAATTGTTCCATAGATCTGTGAATTGTCGGTCGCCATTTTCCTTCCCTCTCGTCGCCGGTGCTACACTTATCCTTGATGGGCTCTTGATATGGCACAATACCGGAGAAACCAAGCCGATATACAACGATTTCTTAAATTACCAGCACTACGCCACTCATGCGCCACCTCGCATTTCTTTCTTCATCGTCGTCTCGAAACGTACAAGAACATCCAAACTCACGTGCATAATATTCCTCCACTCCATCACAGGTGGTTACATGCAGGGAAGCTTCAGTCCATATTCTGTTTTGCTCTGTTAGCACTTTTTCAGAATATTTTGAATGATCCTTGTATTCATACAATCGCAAACCGGAGGCACGAAGCAGCAGCACAACGTCACCTTCACTGAAAACGTTGACTATCGATTATATCATGTTCTCAGAAGCAAGATGCATAAATGTTCGAGGAGCTTCTGCATTCCTTATCGTCAACCAGAGGCACCTAAACAGGCCTGTCTCTTGCCGTTCGCTCATCATCCGTCCACTAACACGCTTCATGGCGTCCTGCGGCCGCTATACGCCGGTGACGCCACGTCAACTGGAGGCGATAGCGACAGGGGGGGGATACGCCACCGAGCATCCGAAAGAGGTCTGATCCTCCATAGACAACAATATGCGACGTAGCTTGGACCCCTATTCAACAACCGTTCAAATTAGTTACCGACAGCGTGTCAGCCTATACAGTTTTCGCATCAGGGCCAATTTCGGAATTTCAGTATTGGGCTGTCCTCCTCGGTAGTTGTCGCTAACGTGTTAGCTGACTGAGCTCAAGATCGGGTTCAAACCCGGCCAAGTACGACAGGAATATGGGGGAGGTAACACTGCCTCACGCACAATGCGGAACCCCGGGTGGTCGAAATTATCCGCAGTCCTCCCTGCGGCACGCCCAACATGTCGCCGTATTATAGGCCGGCAAACCCTACATGTAACATATTGGCCCCATTGTTTGCTCCACAAGGCTGTCCTTATTACTTGCTGTGCCTTGTATACTTACCCCATACAACGTTCTGATTTTCGCGTAGCAAAACCTTGCTGAAAACGAGAAATGTTCAGTTGCGATGGAACCATTTTGGTGAGCATTAACTGACTTTCGCACTGAGAGCACAACGATAGCAGCACACCAGCTGAACATATATAGTCAACCCTCGTTAATATGACACCCGTTTGTGCGACATCCTCACTTTGTGACCATTTTTCTGGGGCACGGTTTGCTCCCAATAGATGACCTCAGTAGAGGCAAACGTTATTATGACAGCCGGATAATACGACAGTGACCAACATCCCAGGGACAAACAGGGAAGAACACGTGTATTCTCTTCTCGTTATTGTGACCGTCCTCCACTGGCTGAGTCCAAGGGTCGAAACCGCAATGATATGAACCATAACCGAAAACCTGAAAAACAAACGTTATTTTTGGTCGGACCGAACTCGAACCGAACTGTAAACATTTTTTCTCTCCCCTTGAACGAACCCTGACTGAACTGTAAAAATATTATGCGGTAACCGGTTCGGCAGAAGGTAAAAACGCCTATACCTTCCAACTCGACTGCCGCCCACCAGTGCTCCCTGCATCGCTCGGAATCTTGCCGAATTCATAGAGCGGATATAACAAATTGATAAACCAAGAAGTGGTAAGTCCATGCACCTCTTGTGGTCTCACCTCCAAAAGGCTTAGGAAATGCCTGAGCATTTTTCTTACTCGACATTTTTGTGCACTTTGCATCGTTGCCTCGGGTGCTTCCTTTCATTCAGCGCCAACTTTAACCTACCGTTTAATATTGACAGCTACACCCACAAGCAACGCAGACAACGCAGACCACGGAAAAAGGTTGGCGCGTGGTCCAGAGCATGGTACAGAGCGTCGCGCTCTGGCACAACCAAGACGCCGAAAAAAGATACCTTTTTTCTTTAGAAGTTGGCGATAGCTCTTTTGCACTGGAGTTCAATGGCATGCTGTACGCCATTTCCCAGCACTTTTCGGTACCGTAAAGGATGATCTTCTGTAAAATGCATGGTTGTTTATAAAACTCAAGAACGGAATAAGAACTGCAAGGTTCTTTTTAGCTATGAAGCGTAGAGGCAAGGGTGCAAGACGATCAAATCATCGCCAGAACCTCATGTTACCTCTCACATGTGGTACTGATTTTGCATACCATACGTAAACCGGTTCGAATCGTTATTTTGGTTGCGCTGAACCCGAACCGAACCGATAACATTGAATCCCAACTTGAACTGAACCCCAAAAAATAATGTTTTCAAGCCCTGGCTGAGTCATCCGTCTGACCCAAAAGTTCAATGGCCGCGGGAAAACGCACGCACGGTGAATGCGGAAGACCCAAGTTCTGAGGTAACTCACTGCCATCTTTAGTGCAAGCAAGAAGAGTTAAAAGACGGTCAACCAGGGTCACTTTGCCAGTAATGTGACTCGTATCGGTATGGAAAGGACGTTCGGCATGTCTGGTGTAAAGCGTAAGCGTAGGGAGATCACAGCCGGGCTCCGAAGAGGTACCTGAGCTGCTACCCGTTAATGTGAAGGACGCAGGTGAAGCGCTCGGAGTGGCTCTTCGGTTCTTCGAGCAACAGAAGGACGCCCTGAATGTATTTGCTATTTCCCGTTCAACTGAGTCGGCGGAGAAGCTGTACAATGATAGTTTTTTTAAGCAGATGCTTTGGCGGATTTCTTTGGTCAATAGCTTGTAAATAAAGTGTAAGGTTGTAAATACTTAATAAATTATGTCGCTAAAATAAGTGAAATACCGTGCCTGCAATGTGTGCGCCTTAATAAACTAGGAGTCAGACTTTTATGAAGGGCTTATGTGGATCATCATCCATGTTGCTCGTTAATATGACAACTCGCTTTATGACCAAAATCTGCGGGAACGGCCTTGGTCATATTAACGAGGGTTGACTGTAAACCGAAGATAGCTTTGGTGAAAACCAAGGTAGTAGACACGTTGAACATTGGACAACTGTTCATGCTAAAAACACATTCTCTTGCATTCGGCGTGAAGCGTCTTGCAATGAATTTTCTTGCAAGTGGTCTGCGATCTAGGAGAGGCATCTTGCGTCGTGTGCTCTTCCCTCGACACCCACCTCGTGAATACGTAGACGATGTCGGACTCGTTGCTCCCAGGGTATTCAACAACTTTTGTGTTAAGTGTCTCCCAGGCTTGTTTTGCGTCTATTGACGGAACCTGTTTACCAGGAACTTCCAAGAGGTGGGTCCTGTCCTGGTCCTCAGTCATCTGAAAATACAGACGGTTAACAAAGTCATGCATGTGTCCCTAGGTCATGAAATTCCGGGGCTTTCTATGAGAGTAATTATCATCATCACTGCCGCCACTGTGGTCGCTCCGTATCTTAGGCTCAAATTTTTGAATGAGACTTTCCTTCCACTGCTTTCGTTCCTTTCTCTTAGGAACCCACAAAGCTACTCTCGTCAGAAGCTCGCCTTCTTTACCTAGTTATAGTGTTGAACTCTGCTTCTGGTTTCCTGCGCAGGAAAGCATAAGCAGAGTTCAACAGAGTTCGTCATGACGAAAGGAATCTTGAGTGCTTCCAGTAGTGCGTCTGACTGCGAGAGTACAGAGAATAACTTTACTAACCGCGTCCTAAAGACAAGCTATCGTCCAACATTTTGAACCTAAAAACGTTTTAGAGTTGCACTACGTGAGTTTGAGAACGGACGGTTGCAAGAAATCCCAGTGCTGAATTAAGCACGCGTTGCACCATGGGGGCTTATTGATATGTGAAAGAGATAATTGCCGATTGTGTTTCGTTTTCTATGACTTTCTATGACGCGTTAACATTGACGTAGTAAGGATACCCAAGCTATATCCACTCGGTGTATGCTGCCAAATGTAGCAACAGGAACACCAATACGTAACAACAGATAACGTAGTGGTCCTGCTTGAGCGAATAAGGAGCTAGAAGACCGTGCTGTAAAACAAGAAAACCGATCGCGTGTCGAAGGCTAGACTTGAAACGAAATGTAGCCCATCAGCAACCTTTGTAAATGCGGCCCTTTAGTGTGTGCGAAAGGAAGACCACAAGAGAAGGATTGTCTGAAACTGGGTGGAAGGTTTTCTTTCGGAGTGAAAGAGGAGCCGGAAACGAAAGTAGCTTTTCAAAGTTCTGGCCTTATTTTTGCCCATTAATGAGTGCTGAATTCCAAACACGGAACACCGCTATATCAAGGATACCCTTGCAAACATGTTCCAATACTGTGTTGCTGCTATGAAATTGCCTTGCCCTCAACCTGGTTTGAAGCCAGCACGTTGGACGAGTATGCACCTCCTGTATGAATATGCCCACTGATGCTAATGCATGTCGGGAAGTCGAGTATAAGATCGTACCACATAGGTGTCGTAAACTTTCATCTTCAGCTTGATGTTATTTTCTGCAAAACCTGCATTCATCTGGAACATAAGAAGAGAGATAGACAGTGTCCGTGTATTCGTATATTATGCAGTGTTTTTGTCATACGCGTCGAACTTGTGATTTGTAGACTACATAGCGGTACAAATTACAGAAAATAATCACCTTCGTCCAAGAATAAACAAACACAGTTCAAACAACATCGTATAGTGTGGGTAATGGCAAGTTCCATTCAGAGCGACAATGAACTTTCCATGGCATTGGGTGGGGTTTAAACAGTGCTGTGCAGCTTGGGACAAATCTTCAGGGAACAGCACCGTGCCGCATGTCTACATTGCAGTGACATCCAAACAGCACACAAGGGACATGAATAGATTCACACATAGATGAATAGATAAAGGGATGCATGAATAGAATTGTCAGCCACCCGTTTTTGACTGGGAGGTGGTTGGTTCGAATCCTTCCGCCTGCTGTTGAGATTTTCCCGAGGTTTTCCGGAGACTTTCCAGACGAATGTTGGCCAGGACGCATACTAACTCCCCTGTCCCCGAACGTCTTTATGTTGTCCCCTGTTCACCTGTCCACATCTGTACGCCGCTCATAGCCAAAATTGCTTCGCGGCGCTTACACGGAATTAAAAAACAAAGTCACCCGTTTGATATTCGACGTCTTCCTGATATAATGCAGACGACGTCTGCGATGGAGACATGCGCCAGTGCCGTGCATGTCAACTTTCGGTCTTTTGCATGTCAACTCAACGGTCGTACTAGAAGGACGTATGCCGTAATGGCTCTGTTTTCAGTTTGTGAGCAGAGATCTCGTAACGTTGCAACGTTTATCGCGAATGAAGAATTTTCCTCTGCAAATATGGGTAGCTGCGGGCTCTCTCTCAGCAACTTTCTGTAAAGCACACAATTGAAAAGCAACAATGAAGCTTCTTAAAGGGTCTCTGACAAGAACCTGGAAAATGTTTTGTTGGTAAGGATAACGAACCTACATGGTGCCTCCAATTTACAATTGAAACGTTTCGTCTCTGCGGTGCCGCGAACGGTTTCGATTGCAACCCTCAACTGGTGCGATCAACGCAAAAGTCTAGTTCTTATGCATCGGTTTTCCCTAGTGTATGACGCAAAACTCCCGCGAAGTTTATTGGCGGAAAGTCCACACCGGAAGTTCGGGTGGTTTGCGCAATGCTGGGTGCTTTTTTCAACATGGACGTCGAAGGAGAAAGCACCGCGGAGTCAACAAGGCGGCTTTTCAGATACCCAGCAACTGAGAGGAAGTGCTGCTACGTGAAGCAGAGTTCGAAAGCCTTGCTCTTGAAATGTTGAGCGACGAATCTACTTCAGGATGAAGAGGAAGTTCCATACGCATCGGACAACGTAGACAACAACCAACAGACTGGTGATGGGCTTTCAGCATTCATCATGATGACTCGGTATTCAGCATAGCACATGAACAGTTTGTGCAAATTTCCTGTTTGACTGCGCCGTCTTCTTAAGGTGCCGGTGTCTTTCATGCATAATAATGGCGAAATAGGCCGAGTGCTTATGCTGGAAGCAGCCGTCGTCAAAGTAGCATATTTAGAACTTCGAGGGCAGCACGAACCTATGAGCGCTCTTATTCACAAGTAAGAAGCGTGTGTCTTGCACACGTATGCTGGTGGGTTTCAATAGAAAATAGTTATTCTGAACTTTTCGTCATTGTTCGTCACTTATTCAGAAAGAGTACAGCTGAAATAATACTCGCCGTCCTACTAGCGTTAGCTTTTTTCAAAGCTTGTGTCGTATCATACAGGAAATACAGATACACTGCATACCAACAGTTTGTGAGATGGGTGTGGCACAAACTTGAAAAAAAAAAGAATGGTTACACCAGCCTGTGCGGTGAATAGGATAGTCCAAGCCTTTCCCATAGAAACTACTACAGGTTTTAAATCCCAAAGATACAACAGGTTTTCCCGTAGTATTTAATCCTCATACCGCGGAATTTAATCGTCATGCCGCCACTTTTATCATTGTTTCGTTGGATTGAATCCTTAGGCCGCCACTTTTAATCCTTATACCTTGGGATTTAATCATTCCTCTGATAAATTTAATCCTCGTGCTACCAAGTGGTTACCAGAATGGTTATACAAGCCTGTTCAGTGAATAGGATACGCCAAGCCTTTCCCACAGTAACTACTGCAGGCTTTACATACCAAAGATACTAGGTAGAGGTACGTCTTGCCATAATTTCCCTCATTTCGTTCATCTTTACGAAATTAGTACATTACTTAGTATAGGGACAGCTTGTGTTTATAAGCAACTTAGTCCAATACAGTTCATGTTCATTCATAGCCGTATGCGAATATTCAGACTATAACATCATTAGAGAAATTTTTAAGACAGTTTATAACCCAGATCTAAATGGTATACCCTGCATGTACAATTTCATAAAGCTGGTGCTATTAAACATACTTGTAGTTTGAGTTGTGCAGTATGTGATGACAAAAGATGATTGCCACATTAACAGTAGTCATATTTGTAATTCATATTCTAGTACGACAAAAAACATGAGCACATTTTTTAAACTTTTGTGAGCCACTTTGTGAATATCCCTTTTGCATGCATTTGCATTCTAAGAGATGGGGCTCTTGAATGTGAATGCAGAGAGAAAGTCACTGAAAGTCACTGAAAAGGTTAGCCAGCTGTAGAACTCGAACCCACATCTTCTGGATTACCAGTCCAAGGCTCTACCAATTAGCTAAGCTAACACGCCTCCCCAGCGACTTTCAGGGTGCGTCATCTGAAGGGACAAACCAGCCACTCTCTCTCACTCATCCTCCTTACACTCGTACATTTTTGCTCACTCACACACACATTCATACGACGGGATCGACGCAAGCGGCAAATGTTGAATATGAGAGAACTGATGTTCTGAGGCTGGAACAACATAGAAGGGACAAATACAACGATGTGTCTCGTTCGGGTGACGCTCTTGAATTTTTGAATTGTGTGAGTGAGAGTGAACATGACAAACTGATGTTCTGAGGCTGGAACAACATAGTGAGAGCATAGACAGAACAACATAGAGAACAACGTGAGTGAGAGCTTCCTACCCTAAGAAGATTAGTCAGAAGTATGATGTGTCAGTGGTGTAGGCTAATATGGGCTTCATAGACTGTGTCGGGTTTTTAACTCCTAGGCTAATAGCCGGTGTCGCAGGAAGAAGCATGCAGGGGATTTTGTTGAGCGCAGAACAGGAGTAATGTATAAGATACCACTGCCGTGTGGATGATCCTATATTAGCCCGCTGGGAAGGTGAGTGAATGATAGATTAAAAGAGCATGCGCTTGCCGTTCGGTCGGCCCCAGGTTGGGGCCAACCGGTTGGGGGTTACTGGCAAGGCCCTGGTAAGAGAGATTATAGAGGCTCATGCGATTGTAAAGGCCGTAGATAACACTTGTATCAGTCAAGCTTCCATCGCTCTATCAAATATACAGCTTGCGTTCTTTGAGAGGGTATTGAGGTGTCGCTGTTGCTCTCTTTCCTGTTGTTTTGTGGGTCTCCTTTTCTTTTTTTTTTTTTCGTTCCCTGGCTATGCTACTGGGAAATAAAACTTAATCGAGCGTGTGCCCTTTTCCGCTTCTCCATGTCCCTGTTCCTTGTGTGCTGTTTGGCGCGCTGCCATGTTGTTTAGTACAATACTGGGGTTGAGTGAACGGACACGGAGGTGTGGAAGAAGTTTGCTTCGTCTATGGAATGCTAGCAGTCGTTGAGTGTGCGATGCGCCCTCTGTGCGTAGCACATGCTTTCTCCGGTTTGCTCTGAGCAGGTGGAGTTCCAACACTGGAAATTCACACATCAGGACGCAGGAGCGAAAAATAAAAACCACAAACATTACCGGCCTTAAACCGCTACCACATGGGATTATTTAGTGCCAATTTCGTGAAGTGTACTCCAACCAAGCAAATATCACTTTCACTACATGCGTGCTACACGGCATAAGTGTCGGTTAAGCAATGACGGTAATTACGATAGATGACAATAAACGGCGGCAAAGGTTTTAGGCTTGCACCACAATACCTTCCTCAGAATGTATTTTTTTATATATTTAGAAGGCAGCTTCTGCAAATGTTCTTCGAACACTAACACTTTGAACACATCACATGACATCACAATTCGAACACATACCACAACAAAAACGACCGCCGCCAGACTCTGCGAGGTTCTGATATGCGGTTAACGCGAGCGATGACATGCTTTTTCGGCACAATGTCACAATGTACAAAGGTAAGCATGATTTGGAAAATACTGGTTTCAAATATTGCGATGTCGGTGCCTCTCACTTTTTCTCAATACTTTTACCTGTGCCACAGAGCGTGCCGTCGAGGCTACACACTCGGTCAGCCGAAAAGAAGCTAAGAGAGTTTGGGGAACTCACTAAATCGTTGGTGTACATTTTGCCTAGTGTCACTAAAACATGCCTTATGGCTGCAGACGAATGACACTAAGTGCAAGTGTCATTTGTTCAAAGTGACATTATATCATTCCGTCTGGCCAAGGCATTACTCATCGGGCGCATGCCTCTTCCCTTCTTTCGCGTTCCGCCGGCTTTGCCCCAAGGAAATTGCCGAATCATAAACCATTGTTCTTAGGAGCGAATGTTTTGCACCTGCTCTGCCAATGGAACATTCAACGGCTGACACGATTGTGTCAGCGGGACAGCTGCCCTTATCCAGGGCAGAAGTTTCACCAAGCTTTGGATATGAAAAGCAAGAAGCACAGATAGAGAAACGTGACACACCGAGAACGTGTGTATGTCATCTTTCAGTACCCCTGGTTCTCGGTCGACTTCATGAACAAGCTTGCCTGCACCGAATCCCTGTACAGTAAGGTACAGAATTTATTTGTGGTGGGTCACCAATACAGCTCCGATGAGTTTATGGCTCGTTCCTCAAGTTCCTCGTAGTATCAACACATCGATTCTCGTCTGAGGCGTTTCACTAAAAACACGCTTTCGGAAATTTATGAAAAGGACGCCTCATTCTAATATCACTGCATGTCATATTTGTCTAAGCTAAGCAGCGGTGCGATAGAGGTGGCATTTTGAGTTTGAGGAACACACAATGCGAAGAGCAGAACATGAGACTCTTGGAATCTTCGAGTCTTGTGTTGTCCTCTTCGTACGGTACGTTTCCCAAACTCAAGGAAATGTTATCACATTCTACAGTACAACAGCTTGCTTGCACCATTCTAATTTGCTCATCAGTGGTGAGATCCTGAGTGTGGTTGTCTCGGTGCTGACCTGTACGATGGTTGTGGAAGATGTCAGGGCAGCTTTCTTGCGTTTTCCCTCCTATGCGTAAGCGGCACGCTGAGTAAATTTGAACCACCAATACCACGACAAATTAACCAGTTGGAGGCTCGTCACGTGACTGACCATATTGGCGTAGTTCCTTCGGGACACATATGGTTCACGCTTTTTCCTTAAGCGTTCTGAGTGACTCCCCACCGTTTGTTAGCAACGTACTAAGGGCACGACTGGTTAGAAGTAGAAGTATTTCTCAGAGAACCGAGAGGATGGTGTTGAAGGTCAACGCATGAAAACATCAGACATACGAAGGCTCAAAAACAACTTTTAGTTCAATAGGGAAAAATATATGAGATCAAGAGATATGGAGCGGGGAGAGGAAGTCTCATAGACAGCTCTTTAGAAGATAATATGACGCCTGATACATGATTCATTCAACGGTTAGAAATAATAAAACGCGGAAGAAAACTGCGAGCCCCACAAGGTTGTTTCACGGTTTTGTTTTTCGCTTCCGTTAAGGTACAGTTATTGCCGAAGAGTTGAAGTAGGAAGAAGACCACAGAGGTATCGCTGACACAACCTGCCGTCGACACAATCGCCAACGCTATGCGGAAAACCATTCTTTTTTCCCCCCCTTTTTTTTTTGTCAGTGATCTCACGGCAAACACTACTCGCGTTTGTCTACATCACCGGCAACTTAGACGATGAATGTAGACATCGGAGATCCTGCATTTATCGCTTCGTTTATGGTCACGAAGCCGATCATTAAGACAGCGGGAAGTCAGTTGCACATATATCGCTCTACAGGAGAAAGGGTGTAGCGTAGACAACATTCTTGTAGTGCGGCATCTACCGGGTGTTTGACGAAGGACCCCAGGCTGGTCAGTTCGTAAAGAGATGGGGCCATCGAAGAAATTTCAGAGTCTAGAAAAAAGAGTCGTGAGCGGGACATATGCATACGCTCACTACTTAGGCAAACATCCTAATTTTTAAGTTTACTTTGCACGCTTTCAAGACCAGTGTTTACATGTCGGCACCTTCAGCGAAAAATATATATTTCAAAAAAAAAAAAAAAAAAAAAGAGACCGAACACGTCACTTCCATAACGAACGCCCAGCATACCAAAGCTGATTTTGCTGCTGTTCCTAATCTTGCGTCGTGCCCTTGTTATGAACTGATCAGATCAACACGACATTCACAGCCGGATAGCTGATTGAAAGAGCACATTGGTGCACTTCTCCGCGCAGGAAATATGTAGACCGAAACGGATAGGTTGTTCGAAAAAATCACTAAGCTCCGATGAGTTTTTTTTTTTTCCTTGGAATTTTTCTCGCTGAAAACAGGCATACTGACATACACACAGACATACATACATAAAACAGATATACCGTAGGTTCTGTGAAGTAAAATTGAAAAATTGGGATGTGTACTTTATTAGTCAGGGTATGCAAATGAGCCGCTCACTACTCAGTTCACGACCGATGTCGCAAGGATCTTTAAAAAAAAAAGAAAGGTCGTCTTTGGTGCCACCTGTTTACGAATTATTCAGCGGAGAAACCTACGTGAAACACCCGGTAGAGTAGACGCATTCCTTCTACACCTGACGTTAGGTGCTCTGGTGTTCTTTCTTTTTTTTTTTTTGCACAGTCTGGGGGCGCGTATTTGGCTGGTATCGTATGCCTTGGTGCATCTAGGGTAATCACCATCATCACAATCATCATCATCGTGATCAAGTCAAGCTTTTTTTTCTCTGAAATGGTAGGACAAGTAGGACAATCAATCAACAAGTAGGATGTGTCCTAGTTCATGAACTCGGGACAAATCGATTTTGTTGAGTTTGGGGACCGGTGAACCCTACGAAGCGGACTCAATCAAGTATCTCGTATCCATTTGCTTAAAACAGAAAAAGACAGAGGTCCATAGCTTTCACAGCAAGCTCTATCATGAAGATAACCTCTCCCACAATGTCAGAAACATACATTCTCTCTACACATTCCCGCCATAAGCAACGCAGTACGTGCATCTATTTCACACTTACCAGATTAAGCTGGCTCTGCGTATATATCATGAATTGTTCCTTCGATATGGTGCTGTAGCTGCGATCACCGACGAAGAGGACTGTGATGGGACGCGTTTCTGCTAGTTTAGTCAGCTCTTCGTCGGTCAGGGGACCCCTCGTAGCTGTAATTGAATATAAAATCATCACTGGCACTCTGCTCATATTTACGCGTTACTCTATCTCCGATTTGTTTGTCATGTCGCATATTTTGCATGTCAAGAGGGCAGAGTGCTGAACATCCACCCGAAAATATGTTTTCTATACAGCGTGGGGCCCGTCTCGGAAAAATGTTGTTAATGGCTATAACAAAGTTGAAATATCTTTCTTGTCAGGTGCAAGCACAACGATGCAAGCGTTGCTATGCGAGGCCTGTAAAATATACAGCGCATTGGGCACGGCCGAGATGAAGGTTCAGTGCGCATCGTGAAATGGATTCAATCGGAACTGTGTGGGGCCAACGTCGGGGGGGGGGGGGGGGGCACAACATTTGTACTCTTCCGCCATTGGTGCAGGATTCGTTCTTAGGCAGATATTAGGATGTTTCATGGCCGGAAGTGAATTAGGTGTTTGATTGAAATTTCGTATGAGTTCATTGATGCATTATAAAATTGGATGGAACGGATTGCAGCTAATCGATATCAATTTCTATTGCCAAGTAGTAATTTTTCAGTTCATTCACTTTTTGCCATCGTGTTATCAAGTTTTGTGTCTAAAGGCGTATAACGAGTGTAGTGGGGCTAACCGGCCATACTGAGTCATGCGCGTTCCCAATCCGAGCACTTTAAGAGAGAGAGCGAGAGAGAGATTATGGGTTTAGTGGCACAAAGGCGGCAAAAGCTAAAGAGCGCCATAACTATGGTGAGTGTGTGAGAGATGAGGATGAGAGAGAGGAGGATGACGATAACAAGTCAGTGTGCTAGATAAACGCTATCAAAAGTATGAGCGACGAGATGATCCAGGATAACAGATTTACATGATGAGTTAGATGACAAAGACTAAAAGCGGAGTAATGCTGAACATCCACATCTGACACGAGTCAGAACGACTGAGATTTCGAGTTTGGAACCGCACTGCGAATAACGTCACCTGAATGAATATACAGTTCCTCTGCAATTGTGACGATGAGTCAATTGCGGTTGAGTTCCCAGTCGAAGTTCCTAGCTTCATCTGCTATTGCAGACGTTCGTGTGCTACACAGTCCGTGCAAGCATATGCTGGAAGTTCGAGGCTCTTCGTGCAACGGACATTTGGCCTTTAGCCGGAAGAGATGCATTCACGTGTGTCTCATTCATTTTGGGAATCACGCCAGTTCTCCAGTGGAAAATTGGTAGCGATTTTAGGGAGCACAGAGTGTCAAGGTTCTACGCTCATTGATTCGTCCGCAACTGATGAAAGAAGTCCCATTGAATATTTGCAAGAGACGTGACCGGGCATTAAGAAAACGTGTAAAACGTGAAAGACGAAACGTCAACGTCCTTGCATGCATCGGTCCGGGATTACATTACGTGAATACAAAAAGAAGATTCTGGCCACGTTCCTTGCTCCACGGCTTTCATTACAGGATCAACAACTCAGAGCTCGCTTTATTCAAGAAGTGCAGTTGCTATCAATAATGCCTTACGTATCGCCGAAGCCTTTCTCAAGGCAGAAAGGGAGCTTCGTCCCCCCCAACACGAACACCCATACATCCACACATGTCACTAAAGTGCCACGTGGCGATATCCGGGAACACGAGAAATATTCCATTGTGGGATGATCCTGTAGTTGCACAAAGGAAAGCTGTACAGTTGGTTTCTAGTTGGTACATAGCGAACGCGTGCGTAGAAGGGAAACTTCTCAGGCGTTATATGGAGGTCGACAGGTAAAGACTAGAAGTAGGATGAACTCACAATTTTACCAATCCGAATCCAAAGCCGGTTCTGCGACTCCACCACGCTTATGATTCTAGAATCTACTTCGTAAATGTAAACTAAGACGTTGTTCATCGACTGCAGGACAAAGTCCCGAGCATAAATTGTTTCAATAAAAGTAACAAACGATCAAAACTGAAACTATATTGCATTTAAACATGGAATGGGAGAGTTCCTTCCCGAACTTATTCAGTCCAGAACAATGCCAGCGCCCGAAAACGTGACCGAGCTCTGGGCGTTCACTTGTTCGGTACTGCGGATAGTGAAGAGTACTATGAAGACATTTTCGAGTCTCTGCACAGCTTTCATTATTTTTTTGAGGAATTATGAGATTCCCTTTCACTTGTATGTGCTAAAGTGGTTCAGGATAAAGCGATATGTCTCGCCTACACACTTGGGCCCCAGTAAGACCGTCTACTTGGAGGATAATGCACCTTCGATAGGCATTGGTGCGGTTATATATCACAATATTAATGGCAAGGATAAGTCATTAGTCCAAGTTTGGCAGACAATAGAGAGTTCTAGCAGACCGTTGGTGACGTCGTTTGCGTCGAATCGTATCAACCAGAACCATTCAGTGGATAAGATTATGAGTCATGCACTGCGATTGGTTCCGATAGGCACGATAACCTTATCAACGGTATACTAAAATTCGCTATTGACATGCGCCGAAGGACATTAACCCCACAAGCAGACGGATCCCCATGCAATGATTTTTAAGCATTGCCATTATATCTCTGCGAAATAGTTGGTTCTCTATGCGAACCACAAGCCATTTACCGCAATTACCCGGTCACTGCGGCAATAAGAATGTTCCGTTAGATTCTGACTCTCCTGGCTTTTTCTATAGAGAATCGGTACAAGCCCACATGTTCGGTAGAACAGGAAATCACAACAAATTGGGACAGACTGCCAAGACAGACTTCTGCTGTGTGTAGGTGGCACGCCCACTGCTCCTTCTTGTTCATTTTTTGTACACTTCCTTCCGGGCTCAATATGTGTATGGGCCGGCAGCGGGCTCACACCTTCTATGTGTTTCGATATGAATACTCTCAAATGACCTCGTTGGCGACGATTACATCAGTTGCGATGGTTAAGCTCCTTAGAACGTTCCCGCAAGTTGCGTCATGGCTCAGCTTGGCCAACTGAAGGCTTTCCACACAAGCAGGCAACGTTCTTCAACTGCAAGGTTCTCACACGGCTACGTTGAAGACTAACAAGAACGGAAACGCAGGTACGGATGGTGAGACGGTTACGGTTACATTAGCACCTCTCTGTACAGTTCAAGGAGGTACTTCTTGGCTTGTTTGTAGACCAACTGACCAATGGACCAACTGAGATAAGAACAAATTCAAGCGAACCTCTAACGTCACTTCGATCCCCAGACTTCGGACAACCTACTACGTTATCATTTTCACAAAGGGAGGTCAGAAAGGACTACCTACATGGCGGAGATAAGGAGGTCGAGTGAATCCTGCATTTTAGTGGCTTAAGGCGCCATGTTACGTGATCGTTCGGTCTGCGAACCGGAGATGAGAAAAGGCTCTTCGCCGGTCTCAAGCTTTCACTCAAGCCTCCTCTCGAGTTAACCCTTGCATGCCCCTCATAACGTCTTCGTCTATTAAAGGATCGACAAGCAATGTTATGCAGGCCACGGAAACAGTTGAACGAAGTCCTCAGCGACACAGAAAGGTAGCAAAGCATTGTGCGTAACGAACACGTCATTGTACTCGATGTGGAGGTGTGCACGGCAGACAAACTAGTCACTTAGATGGAATAATCGGAGCACATTGATGTTGAATGCAAGAAGTTACAATGTTTGACAACATATAGGCCGTGGGTTAAACAGAGCACGATATCATACACATCAGGAGAATGTCAACAGTTCAGTGCTTTACATTACCTGTTATTCCAATCTTTACTCTCCTTTCTATTGGACCTATGTACTTCAGCCTCAGTTTTGTATTATTAAATTTTAATTTAGCAATCTTTTCACCTGTCTTGTGACAGACAGGTTAGCAATCCAAGCAGTGTTTATGCTCCTCTCACAACCTACTTTTTTATGTTTGAGGCTCTTTTTGTAAGAAGAGGGCAAGGGTGCCGGCAACATGGCACACGTTCACAAAAATGCAGAACCAGAGACACACACACACAAATATACAGCACAACACAGTCCCAATCATGATGTTGTGTCAGTTTTTCTGTGTCGTCTGTCCTATGTTTTTTTTTCTTGTGTCTGTAGGGATTTTTATCCCAACAGCAGTTGGCAGCAATTAGAGGATACTGAGAACATGTGAAGCATGCATATTCTCATTCTCACATTATGCATCTTTGTCTACTCACGTGCTTTCTCTGTGCTGTTTCTTGTGTCAGCGTTTCCCTATTGATACAGGGGCACAGGTGAGCGTTATACCGGCGACGCCTTCCGACCGTAAAACTCATCAATGCCTCACACCCTTTCTTGAAGCTGCGAACAAACATACGATCCGAACATATCATCCGAACCCTGGACATCGGATTGCGCAGGACGTTTCGTTGGCTCTTCGTTGTGGTGGAAGTCGACCGGGCTATTATTGGAGCCGACTTTTTACATAATTTTCATCTCGAGGTTTGCATTAGGCAACGAAGGTTGAAAGACGTCACAGAATTAGCCACCGGCGCTGGCATCTCGACGATCAACCAAACTGGCATATGCGCGTTCATTCTCGCTTCGCGCTACCGAGAAAGTCTTGACATCCTTTCCCGAGCTTATCAAGCCGTGCAACCTTTCGGCGCCAGCCTCGCATCATGTTACGCACCGCATTGACACTTCAGGACATCCCAGCACGGCGACCTCTCGACGATTATCTGGCGAACGCCTTTCCATTGCTCGTCGGGAGTCTGACCATATGTTGGAGGTGGGGATCATCCGTCCGTCATCTAGCAGCTGAGCTTGGCCGCTGCATATGACGCCCAAAAAGGAGCCGAACGACTGGCGGCGCTGCGTCGATTGCCGCGCCCTTAATGCACGAACAATCCCCGACAGATACCCTCTTCGGCACCTCCACCGTTTCGCGTAACGCCATGCCTGTGCCACCACGTTTTCAAAGATTTATCCAGCAAACGCGTACCACCAAATCCCAGTCTAGCCTGAATACATACCCCAAGACTGCGACTATAACGTCTCTTGGGTCGTTTGAGTATGTGCGAATGCATTTCGGACTAAGAAATGCCGCTCAAACGTTTCAACGTTTTATTTGCGAAGTTGTCCGAGGCCTCGACTTCGTAGTCGCCTACATAGATGTCTTCAGCTTGCTTCATCTCCTGCGACCAACAGCATGAGAAGCACCTCCAACAGCTTTTCAGCCGTCTCCAGGAGTATGGTTTGGTGGTAAACACCAAGAAGTGCACTTTTGGAGTTTCGGAGCTCGAGTTCCTCTGGCATCACGTGTCCTCCGAAGGAATCTGCCCTCTTGAGCCAAAGTGTAGGCCATGACTGATTTTCCCAAGCCAACGACGATTCCTCAGCTTAGTCGCTTTCGTGGCTTGATAAACTTCCACCATCGGTTTATTGCTAATGTGCCGCCACCATTCAGCCACACACGGACATGCTCCGCAACAACCCAAAGCCGTCGTTCAGCGTCCCTTGGTCGCAGTCCGCTGACGGTGCCTTCGCAGATGTCAAGCAGGCCCTCGCGGACTTTGCTATGCTAGTTCACCCCAAGACGCTCCAAGTCGCGTCATGGCATCTAGCACAGCTGTCGGCGCAGCTTTGCAGCAGCATATGGACGGCGCCTGGCACCCTGTAGCGTTCTTTTCCCACCGCCTAAACGACACGCAAACTCGATACAGCGTCTGTGGCCGACGGCTTTTGGCCATATATGCAGCAGTCCGTCATTTTCGATACTTCCTGGAAGTCCGCACATACCATGTTTTCGGATCATAAGCCCCTCGCATTCCTGTTTCGTACCAACAGCACCGACTACTTCGCCGGCAAGTCGCCACGAAGTCCGGCAGCTCGCAAACATTTCCCAATTTACGACGTATATACGTCATGTGTATGGTGTGGACAACAATGCTGCGGAGGCCCTCCCGCGCACCGAATCCATTTCTGCGCCAGGCGCAAGTCGGCGACTCCGAACTGAAACAACTTTTATCCACACTAGACACGTCACTGGTGCTGCGCGAGGTTCCCATTCCTGCCACACAGAAGACTGTCGACGACTTTTGTTATACCAGCACATGCGTTAATCAACCGTTCGTTCTTGTAAACTTGAGCCGGGCCATCTTCGACTCTGTTGGTTGGTTGGACTCGACTTGGTTGGTTTCGTTTTTGCCTCTAAAGAGGACGAAATAAACGGCTGACTGACCGAATGCGCGCGCCTGCCCATTCGGCTTCAACCACTCGGTCCGCAGTCAGCGCACAGAACAGTACGGTTCACTGGTCCCTGTCTAGCAAGGGGTATGGGCCCAGGAGCGGATACGTCTTTACTCTATCCCAAGGGGCTGTCAGTTGGAAGCCTACTCGGCAGCAGGTCGTCGCGCTTTCTACTTGCGAAGCCGAATATCTCGCTCTAACGGAGTGTATGAAAGAAGGGAAGTGGTTGAAGATGTTCTTAGGCGAACTGGCCCTTCAAATGTACTGCGGCGGAGAGATGCAACTTTTCTGCGACAATCAGTTCGCCATCAAACTGGCAGAGAATCCCGTATATCACCAGAGAACCAAGCACATACAGTTGAAGTACCTCTACGCTCGGAACGAGATCGAGAGCAAGCAGTTCAGTTTGTCATTCATCCCAAACGACGTCAGGATCGCCGACTCCCTCACTAAACCTGTACTGCGCGCCAAAAATGCCTTCTGCGCCCAGGGTTTCGGGCTTCACCTCACATGAATATTACCTCGCAAATTCTTCCGTTTTTCCTTCCGTGCTTTTCGGTTTTTTCGGATATTACTAGTGTTTCTTGTAACGTCCTGTCAGCTGGTTTGAGGGGGAGTATGTTGGTTGACGATGTTCAACCCAGCTGACACTCGGTTGGTTTTGTTTTTGCCTCTAAAGAGGACGAAATAAACGGCTGACTGACCGAATGCGCGCGCCTGCCAATTCGGCTTCAACCACTCGGTCCGCAGTCAGCGAACAGAACAGTACGGTTCACAGGTCCCTGTCTAACAGACTCGACGCGCGGCGATTCCCATTCCTGCATGCGCGATACCCAAAAGCTTCTGACACAGCGTTACGCCTGGCCGTGCATGAACACGGATGTTTAGCGCTGGGTGAAGACCTGCATCCCTTGTCAGCGCGAGAAGGTCGGTCGCCATACTCGAACGCCACTTCAGCTGTTTCTGCCACTTTGCGCCCAGTTCGATCATGTCCATGTGGACATCGTCGGTCCCCTCCCACCATCTTAAGGATACCGGTACATCCTAACCTGTGTAGAGCGATTTACAAGATACCTCGAAGCAGTGCCGCTGACCAACATCAGCGCCCAATCACTCACAGAGGCTTTTTTCGCATCCTGCAGCGCGCGGTTTGGATGCTCCTCCATCGTGACCACCGACAGTGTCAGTGCCCTTCCTCCACGGCTCTTACGCAGCTGCTCGGAACCCGCCATATCCACACGACTGCTTACCACCCTATGGCGAATGGGCTAGTCGAACGACTACACCGTCAGCTAAAGGCGACACTCACTGGCCGCGCTGACCCCGCCCACTGGAACCAACACTTCGCTTCGCATTACTGGGCATCACAGCCTCCAAAAACGAATACCTTAGCCGTGGTTCCGTGTACGGTGTCCGCTTCGCCTCCGACGTGAATTTCTCACATCGAGGCCCGCTGAGCCCCATCATCGCGCCGCCGAGGCGCGTAGATTTACAAGCTCCATGACTTGTTCCGGTCCATCGTCCTGGGTCTGCCGCGCTTGCCGACACGGCACACCGTTTTCGTCAGCCAGGACCTCAAGCACGCTTCGCACTGTTCATCAGGACCGACAGCGCCAAGACACCCCTTACGCCACACTATTCCGGACCGTACCTGGTGCACTTTCGCTCCCAGTCATCGTCAGCCTTAGTTGCGAGCACGACAAGATAGCCCTGGATCACGTGAAGCCAGCGTACGCCTCCACCGTCATTCCCTCTAACACGTACTGTGAACTTCCCATTCCTTCAGCCACACTGAAGCCCGAGGCCTACACAGCCGGAAAGACTGTGACATGGTCCCTTTTTTCTGACCGTCTCCAGCCGGACGACACTCTAGATGGGGGAGCCCGTAGTGTGCTGGTGCAATGAAAGAGGGTCGGATGGCTTGATTGAAGTAAAACTTGTGAAAGAGACACAAACAAAAGTATCTTCTACGGAGTGCGAGAGGGGGAAGATCGATGGATGACAAGGTAATACTAGACGGATATGAATAGTTGGACAAAATAAAACGGGTTGCACGATTTTGAATGAACTCGAGAAGATCCGTAAGAGTGGAGCGGTAGGGATCCCATATGCTGCAGGCATACTCTAATTTGGGTCTAATTAGGGTTAGGTAAGCAAGACGTTTGACGTCCGGGGGAGCAGGCCTAAGGCTACGACGTATCAAGCCGAGTTTACGATTTGCATCCCTTACAATGGTATGAACGTGATCAGTTCAGGAAAGATTTGATGAGAAATGAAGTCCTAAATACCTGTAGTTATCAGAAGTGTTGACAACCGACTCGTCAATGTGGTATTGATAGGTGAGGGGGGACCTAGAGCGAGAAAATGGAACATGGCAGCACTTGGAAGCATTTAAGGGAAGACGCCAAAAGGAACACCAGTTGGAAATTGACGCAAGGTCTTGCTGAAGGGTTATTTGATCTGAACGGGATTTAATAGCACGGTATAATACTCAGTCGTCGGCGAAGAGCCTGATGCAGGATGAGATGGAGTGCGGGAGGTCATTTATAAATATAAGAAATAGAAGAGGACCAAGCACAGAACCTTGGGGTACACCCGAAGAAACAGCGAGGAAGGCCGAAGAGGAGTTGTTTACAATGGTTGTTTCAGCTCTGTTAGAAAGGTAACTCACGATCCAGTTAAAGACGTCGGAATGTAGGTTAAGGAGCGAAAGTTTGTGTACAAGACCTGAATGTGACATGGAATCAAATGCTTTGTTAAAATCAAGAAAGACTGCATCTGTTTGGACACCACGATCCATATTGGAGAGGATATCAAAGGTGAATAGGGAGAGCTGGGTTTCGTATGAAAAGCCCTTACGAAAACCATGTTGTTGAGCAAAAAAGAAATTGTTGCCTTCGATGTGAGACGAGATAGCTGAGTAAATTACGTGTTCGATAATTTTGCACGGAATACTGGTTAAGGAAATGGGACGACAACTGAGGGGAGATGACGTATCGCCGCCTTTGAAAAAGGGGACGACCTTGCCCTGTCGCCAGTCGTGGGGCACGTGCCCCTGTTCAAGTGATTGCGTGAAGATGAAGGTCAGGAACATGGTCAGGGTTCTTTGGTATTTTTAAGTACATTAGAGTTGATGGAATCAATTCCGCAAGAGTGCGATAATTTCATGTTCTCAATTACCTTAAGTACCCCGGGCTGGGAGACCACAATTTTGGGCATAGGAGTGAAACCGCCGGTGGATGTGAGAGCACGGGGGAAACTGACGGTCGTCATGCGTAAACACACTGACAAAAGCTTCCTGACAGTCACACAGTCGGCGTCACACATTGCTGATCCGTCGGGGTTAGTCAGGCGGATGGAATCGCGCGCCGGTGGATTAATAATTTGCACCAGACAAGAACATCCCTCTACTAGCGGTTGCCAGAATGCAACATTATGCTCTGTACCTGCAAGGGTTTCAGTAACACATCAAGTACCGCAATACAAAACTGCATGGCAACGCAAATGCCTTGTCGCGACTTCCCCGCTCCAGTGAAGAACTTGCACAACTGGATGAGGCTGAACTGTTCGAACTACAATACGTTGTGGTGATAAGAAGGGTGCCTCATCTTGCGTCACGCTGCGCTGATAACCTGTCACGCGTTGCGAAGGGGGCGTTCCTGTCAGCTTTAAAAGACTTGTTAGCGACTGCATGTGGCTTTTTCCTGACTATCGGCAGGCCGAGCGGAGCTGGGGCTCTCTCTCTTGTAACTGGTATGTAATAAATGGCTTTTTGTTGAGTATCTCTCCCCTATAGTTGAGCGACCGCTAATGGCTCCGGGAGTGGGATTGCCTGCGGTGTGGCAGGAAGGAAGAAGTTTCCCACAACGTTTACAGCCTACCTGAGACCTACAATGAAATTGCCTGAGCACAAGCCGGACCGAGAACTGCAAGAACTGAGCCATGAACTCAAAACTGGCGTAAACAAAGCCAAGAAGTGAAACTGGGGTGGTGAAGAGTCCGCGCTGCAACAGGACTGTATCCTTCGAGCACACAGAGTGTTAATTCCACAGATCCGTAGCAGCAGGGTCCTCATAGAACTGCACCGAGGGCACTTCGGAATATCACGAATGCAGGCACCCGCTAGAAGTCTGGTGTGGTGGCCAGGCATTTATATTGATGAGATGAATAGCTACACGGAGTCCTTACTACACAAGAAAACGGCGCCCTTGTGTCAGGAACTTCAATGAAAACAGCATGGCAAAGATTGCATATAGACTATGCAGAGTCCAACAGCAAGTAGCTACTCATCTGCGTGGATTTTTTTTTTTTTTCAGGGTGGCCGAAAACGTTTTGAACACAGTCAACAAGCACATACAAGGCTATACACTTGCCTGAAGTCCTGAAGTGTTCAGCAGGTATGACTTCCCAGGAACACTAGTGACAAAGGCTCTCTAAGAAGAATGGGCATTAAACACAAAGTCACAGCCCCGTTTCACCCAGCAACAAATGGGCAAGCATGGAGATACGTTCAAAGTATCAAGCTGGGCCTTAAAAAATGGACCATACAGTGACAAGCGTTACGGACTGCTTGCGGGAATTGGTTATGCAGTATCGAAGGACGCCATCTGCGGCTACGGGGAAGTCGCCTGTAGGATTGTTTCTTGGCAGAGATATCCGCACACTGGTAGACCTGGTCAAGCTTGTGAGGGTTACTAAAAAAGTGTGCAGCGAAGGGACGAGATATCACAAAGGCGAGAAGGTAGTGGTATGCTGCTATGGCCGCGTGACTGTCGGGGTAGTCGTCAAGTGCTTGGGCCCCGTAACGTCATGGTGCTAGTAAGTGGTAAAGTTTGGAAACGGCACCTAAATCAAATGCCTCCTTTATGCGAGAAGGCTGACATTTGAAGAAGGTAAACGCGTTAGTGCTTCTCTGGCTTGAGCTGGACATGTGTGATCAGGAAATAGCTGGCAACTGCCAGCAAAGAGCATGTTCAAAAGATCCTGCATCTTCTGATAACAGAGGACTGGTAACTGTAACCAGAAGTGCATGGTCAGTGAAACACCTGACAGGCTAACCTATTAGGGAGCGAGGAACGTTACCTGCTTCTGACAGCAGTAGGCATATAGCGCACGCTAGAATTGAGGCACGAGAGAGAGACAGCGTTCCTACGGGCCTGTGTCTGAGTGTAGATTGTGACCGGCATGTCAAGATGGCACCGGGCGTTGTCTGTTAAATCGTTCTTACCAGGAGTCCCTACTCCTTCTGTGTAATTTGGTTAACACCAATCAAAGAATAGAAGAAAACTCATGCGGCACTGACATCACAGCCCTCGGCGTCGCGAGTGGGGAGTGGTCACGTGCTTACAGTGGCCAATGGGAACGAATCAACACTGAGCTCTGTGGGACCAGCTCTTTGGTCGATAGTGTCTTCGAGGGCTTCTATCTGGCTAAGCACGACACGTAGAAAAATAATTCTTTTTTCCTCATTATTCAGTATGTAATGAACCGCATCCATGAAAGTGTCCCAACTCATTTCATCCTAAGCGCATCAGCAAGGTTTCATGGCTTTTCGATGGACAGTGGAACGAAAGAAGATTGCAAATTCAGTGAATATGAGAATGGCGATCTCAGTGTTCATCGGGAGCCGAAACCTCCATCACGTCAGCTGCCACGCCGTGTCGCGTCTTCCGGTGATGCAAAAGAAAGCCATCAAATGCGTTTCTCTGGAGTGTCTGACTTACAACGTGAATATTTGGGGTAATTGATTTTTCCATGTTACTTTTGCGTTATGAATGATGGTATTCTTTCTTCATGCTTAAAATTCAATTTTAAAATTTGCATCATGTAAATATTCGAGACTAAGGAGCACCAAGGGACAGTCACAACACCAAGTCTCCCTTCGTCTTCCCTATATAGTGTCGGGTTTTTACATTATGAATAATTTTCATAAGCTTGTTGCTTCTTAGCCACTTTTTCATTGTCTTAGGATTTGGATATCAATATTTTCTCTTATCCCTACATACGCAAATGTTTCACTTGATGTTCATACTTACTGGTTGTGGTGGTTGTCCTACGTGTCAGTTTTGGCGTCGTTGTATCCTCTAAGGTTCATTTGGGATTAAATTTTAGATGTCAGTATTGTCTCTGATCCTTAACTCGGCAAACTTTCCAGTTGATGTTAATACTTACGCGTCGTGGTGGATGTGCCATGTGTGAGCTGTGGCGTCGCCAATGGGATGTCTCCTGTATCTGTTAAGACGAGCAAAACTCAGGACTTGGAGCAAACGAAAGGGAACTCTTGCAGAATAAATGTTGTCGCTAATTTTGAGTCCGAAACAGATAACGGTCGGATTCATCACAAAATTTGCCACGAGGGACCAAATGTTGTTCGGGAAATCTTATTTTCCTAACATGCCTATCAGCACGTCAGAAATATAGTCGCAGAAATGGAGAGAAATTAGTAGAGGAACGCTTTCACCAGATCAGTTTCAGCTGACACGAGGGACAAACGGTGTATCACCTGCATGATTCTGAACGGATCACTTCTGATTGGATCTTTGCTGCGCATTCTCTGGACGCATTCTCTGCACTTACGCACAACAGCCTTGTGGTTATGACTGTGATACATGGAGCACAAGCCAGTAAGGCTGCACTTTTCAGCACAAAAGCGGACACAGAAAAAGGGTGGTTAGCTAGATAATGATACTGACTCGGCAGTCGGAAGACACGAATATATCTTGCTGTCTGAAATTTGGCTTTGACATAAATACGCTACAGGGAGGTAAGGAGGGCACATTATTTCACATTTAGCATGCTCATACTGGTTGAGGAAGATACTATTTCCAGTGTTCCTACCTTGCTTGAAGATCATCCAGACTCTTACGGCGACGACGAGGATAAGCATTGCAAGAAGAAGAAATATACAGGCCAACACTCGGCCTCTAGAAACGAAATAAGGAACAAAAAAACGTTGACATGCAAAATCGAAATTTAGTGGGAGGTGCTCTCTAGGTGCTGAGTTCTGACCGCCGCGGTGGCGTGGAATAGCAGATTTTTTTCCCTTGTGCATTCTCTTTCGACGGTCAAAGTAGCGATACCTAATTCGCAGTAATACACGTATGTCTGTGGTCCGTCAGATGACATTCTAGCAATGCAACCGCGACTGTTGCACAATTAGCACTAGCTGTGCGAAAACTATCGTAATTAGCCTTAGCTCGATTTCACGAAACGCTTCCAGACATTGGCGCGCGAGATATATCAAAGAGATCAGATATACCAGAGACATATATGTGTATGTCAGAAAAGCTCACACATGGGGTCTGCAGCAATAACTCGGGTCAGATTCGATTAGGTTTGATTTTATTTTTGCGACGGACCTTGCACAGATCGGCGATCTAGAGACTAACGCGTTGTGCAGGATCATGCCGGCTTACAAGCTTCAGTGGTTAAAGAGGGTACCGATATTGCCTTTCCGAAGCTATTTCCATTCGCCCCCGATATAGTTCATATTATTCGTGACCTTCGTTACCTTCCCATTTTATGTTATCATGGAATGCGCGAAGTAACCATTAAAGGAAAGTTACCCACCAACATACTCGACATGGTCCCAGTCAACACACATTGTTGGTAGAATGCAGAATTAACGTTGAATATTGCTGAACAATGTAGAACGTAAAATGCGAACATTGGTTCCGCGCTGATTTTACGTAGTCAATTCAGCGTGTCAAATGTTTAACGTGAATATAACGTGGATTTGTTGATCAAATTCCATTGATTTCAAGGAAGAATAAAAGTTTGGGTGTTTGAGTTCCCTTTTCTCCGACATCTGCCTTCACCCCCCATGCCCCCACTGCCCCCTTCACTCCCTGCCCCCCTCCGTCCCCCTGCCCCCCTGCCGTGTGAGACCCCGCCCCAAACCACCGTACCACCGCCAGGCTGGCGCCCGGCCACAGGAGAAATCTGCGCAGAAGGCGTATTTTTTCGTCAGGCGCAGAAGAGAGAATCACGTGACGCTCTAGCCCGTTGCGCCGGGCCCTGTTGCAGCGGTTAATTTGAAACTGTTCCAGACGCCGCTGGGAGTTGGAGTCGAGGAACATGACGGCGTCTCGATGTCTTGGAGGAGTGCTGTAATTTCCAGCGCGAACAGCTCGAGCACAGTTTGTAGTTTGTGAAGCTTTAAGTGAGTATGCCTCGTAGGTATCGGATGCACCACATGCGGCCACAGTCTATACAGGTAAACGGCCGTGGTGTCTTTGTTTATTAGCGTTCATTTGAGACTCTATTGTTCTTCCAGTCGATTCAGCCCACCGAGTTCATGAAAATGAAAACGATCCCGGGTATGCTTGTACATTAGCGTGCGTGTGCTAATTTGAATTTGTGGTCCATTCACTGTAGTTTTCATCTTTCTTTCATCTTTCATCAGTTCTTTTAGGACTCAGAAAGTGTCTCCTTTAGCAAGCTTGGAATCATTTATCGTCTAATGCGCTACAGGTAAGAATGCTACGTAAATAGGAAAATTCTCAAACGTTGATTTGCCTGTATCATGTCTTATTTTTCTCAGTGTGCTTTGAGAGCGGAACTTATACTTGGCAGGTGAGTTCCAGAGGTGGGAAAACACGAAGGAACAATGAAATCGGTAGCCGTTCAGGTAAGGCGACAGGGGACCAGAGGCTACAGTTGCGTCGCTAGCAGGCAGGACACGAGCTAATTATACTCGTGAGTAACATCGATGATCCTTCCAAATTACATAAGGTGGCGATATTGTGATCGTGATCTGTATAAACGGACGCTGTGTGGATTGCAAAAACCACAAAGTGGTCTTGACACAGGCATGAGCAGCTCATCAGGTGGCGATTTTTTTACAGACGAAATGGATCACATTGGTCCGCTAGCCCTCGACAAGAAGCTTGCAGACACGCCTACGTGCTTCGTAACCGGAATTATGGAATTATACCAAACACGTGTTCAGCGTTTTTCTTTGAAACCGAAGGAAATAACTACGCTATGTTCAGCAAAAGAGTTGAGGTCAACGAACAGAGGTCAAGACTTTGACAGTGTGCTCCGGATTCCACTGCTAAGCTGCCGTTTCGCACTGAGTCAGGTTCACATATACTGTGACATTGTTAACTTCGGATATAGGATTCCTTGGGCATTGGATTCCATGGTAGGTGTGAGCCTGACACTAACGCAAATGTCACGCTGGCCTTTGTCAGCTGCCGGAAAGACCACGGCTTGCAAGGATGGCAGAGAACGATTTCAAGAATCAGCCATTTTTAAAAGTCAAGCCTAACGTTTCCTTTTTCTTCCTTCCTTTCACTTTCCTTTTTCGTCTTTTCACTGCAAAACTAGTCAGGTAGGCGATATTTCTATGTTGCGACATCTCCGTATTTCAAACAAAAGTATCGCCCAAAGTATCGCGTTTCTTTTTTTACTAACTGTAGCGATACACCGTTACTTTAAAAAGAAGTATCGATATCGGTATTTCGATACTTTTTACTCAAGTAAGGAGTGTCGGTATCGCGATACCATATTTCGGTAACGTGTACAACACTGTTTAAAGCTCACTCTTAATAACTTGTCTTATGTTTGTAAAAAGCCTGATGCATTATTCATGCCTTGACAACCAAAAGGCGGTTGATTTTGTGTATAAATGAATAAATAAATAAGTACCCCAGATACGGTAATTCAGCACTACTGTGCAATGATACGGCAATTTCAGCTTTCCAACATTGCATTATAGTAGTAGAGGGCCTTGTCCAAGCTCAGTCATGTCCACTTAGAGACATGGGTGTCTGGTTCGAACCCCACAGCGTCTGGGACACAGTCGCGTGTGTGGAGGGCGCGGCGCCTGTGCGGAGGGTTGTCCGCGCGCTTATCGGCGAGGGGAGGGCTGCGTGTGCGTTTGCCCTCTCACATTTTTCAGCCTGGGCCAACTTCTTTGGTCATTTTTCAATCTGCGCCGACTTTTTTCGCGACTTTTTCCCGTGCGCGACAGGCGGCGCTTGGGTGGAGGGCTGCTGCGGTGGGCGGAGCGTGGCCGGAGGGTTGCGTGAGCGCTTACTTGCTCACATTTTTCAGCATGGGCCGACTTCTTTCATCATTTTTCAATCTGTGTCGACTTCAATCGCAATTTTTTTCCCGCTACACCAGGTGTGCAGTAGGCGATTTACATGCAAAGGATAGCCATACACAAAAGTTCAAGTGAAAATATATTTATTAAAGTCACTAGCGTCAGGAATTATGTTATGACTCCATGTGAAGGAGAAAAACTCAGCCAAAAAATCTGATGCAATAGCATTGAAGGGGTATTTTATTAGGGAGAATCACGCAAGTTTTCAATTAAGCAGAAGGAGTAGCACATTTTTAATCAAAGAAGACATTTTTAATCAATACGATTACAATCAAAATTAAAAGTTTTATTATATAATCATTATACGTGACCACCATAGTGGAGTTTTAATTACAAAGTTCTGATATGTAACTTCAAGAACAATAGCTGGGCCGACTTCTCTAGCGATTTTTTATTATTTTTTTCAGCGCGCGGTGGGTGGCGCGCAGGTGAGGGGCTGTCCGTGTGCTTACCAGCGGGTTGAAGAGCTGAGCGTACACTTATGATTGTACACACTGGACTGACTTTGGCTATTTTTCAGCCTGGGCCGAACTCGTTCGCATTTTTTTCATGCGGCGCGCAAGTAGGGGCATGCACACTGACAACATCGGACCACATCTTTGGCGATTTTTCACCCTGAGACGACTTCGTTCGCAATTTTTGTCAGGTGGTGCGTGTATCAAAATTAAAAGTTTTATTATAAAAAGTCTAACATGAGCAACCTAGCAGAGATTTAATTACAAAGTTCTAATATGTAACTTCAAGAACAATAGATAATATTCCATTATGACACATTTAATCAAAGAAGATATTTTTAATCACTATGATTACAATCAAAATTAAAAGTTTTATTATAAAAAGTCTAACATTATTATATGTGAGCACCATAGCAGAGTTTTATTTACAAAGTTCTAATAGGTATAGTTAATTGTGAACAGCAGAGAACCTGGAAGACCATGAGACACGAACACGAGAGGAAATAAAATCTATAACAATACATTGGTTAATCAAAAACAACAGAGGAGGAGACTATAATTTTTAACTATCATGAAATCATCCTCGTGACCTCCCCATACAATTTTCATTCTAAGAGACACTACAAACCTTACTTTGTTTTATGAATTCAACACAGAAAATATAGTAAAAAATGAACTTCACCACATAGCACGCTCCTAGCCAACAATCAGCCAAGTAAACAGCATAGACATACGGAAATAATGAGAAAAACGATCAACAGCTAATAGAGAACCAGAACACATCACATAAACAACAGACACATGCAGGAAAATAAATGAAAAAGAATATATCAAAACGATCAACATGCACGGATGAACGGCAGAGAAACACTTTGAACAGCACATGATGAATAATTTAATACAGCACAGAGCTAACGCTGAATAGCAGAGAAACAATCTAAACGGCGCATCTGCCAACGTGTAAACAACAGACAGGAAAATATTACTGAAACAAGATCAACAGCTAATAGAGAGCCAAAATCCAACACGTAAACAAGAGGTACACAAAGGATAAATAGTTGAAGAACAATCTAACAAAACAAGAAACATGCATGGATGAATAGCAGAGAAACACTCTAAACGGTGCATCTACCAACGGTAAACAACAGACACATGCAGGAAAATAATTGAAAAAGAATCAATCAAAACGATAAACATGCACGGATGAATAGCAGAGAAACGCTTTGAACGATGCATCTGCCAATATGTAAACAACACACAGGAAAGTAATAGCGAAACAAACTATCAAACATTACAATTTGAAATAATATATCTTTTCAAATATCATAAAATCAACCTAGCGAGCTAACAATATAGAATTTTCATCCTACTCAAGCACTATAAACCTTGACAGAGTTATCCAAACACGCAACACAGCTATGCTTTACACAACACAAACAGACTCGAGACTCGGTGGGGTCACTCTCTCCATCTATGCAGCCCAAAGCAAGGAACCGGTTGTCAATCTGTGGGTGGGGAAACCATCTCTCTTTTTCAAATTCTTTCCTCCAAAAGGAAATATTCTTAGGACCAGTGTACAGAGGCGAAATTTTTATTGATCGCAAACAGACATTGGAATTATTCGATTCTCAAGAGCACAATAAGAATTCTGTCAAAAAAAAGTCTAGGAATTGGCTTTCTAAGCAAACGAGAAATATTATCGACGCAAACAATACCAAACGAGAAACGATGCATTTTAATGTATTTCAGATCAGACACAACTATTAGGCAATCATTATTCTCAACTTACAAAATATCAATTGAGCGAAAGTCAAATTTATTCATTGATAGAAACAATACTCACTCGAAAACGAGAATCAAATTTAATTACGTCGTTTTATGTTAACTTTGCAATACATGCAGAAGCCGCAAACAAGTCATCTGAAAATGCAAATTATTGTGTTTGCTATAGCGTAAATCAACGCACACAACTTAAAAATACATTCCCACACTAGTAGAATATTTTTATTAATATCAATCGAGTGATTATCTGAAACAAAGTCAAAAGCAGTAATTAATTTAGGCAAACATTTTTCGTAATCACGCAGCACAAATATACATCACAGAAACATGTCTTTTTTCATTCAGGACCCACTAGTGGAAATAATGTGAGAGAGGGAAGCTGAGTTCTCGCACACTTTCGTTAAGGTTACACCCGCAGGGAGTAGGGGAATCCAACAACGGTCTTGGTATACAAAGCCATAAACTCGCTCCTACAAGTCAAGTTAGGGAAGGAGGGGCTCTAGCGCTGTCTTGTACATAGAATCACTGAAAGCACACATTTTTTTCATTACGCATCACATCTTTTTTGTAAATTGACTTTCATAATTCTAACGTCAGGTGGAAGATTATGAACCTGATAATAAAATTTTAATAAATAAAATTAGCACCAATATGATTTAATTAAATGTCGAGGCGCACTGCAAAACAGAACAGACAACTGATATACATTGAAGAGATGGACAGATTTTGTACTCGTTACCATTCGTCATGGGAGGACCTGATAAAAAGTTGCTTCGAAAAGGAGGAGCCGCGAAACGATTCATTTATCGCTGCATTTCAATACGTCCTAGACATGGTCGTATTCGGAGGTATGGTGCAAATTATGGAATTCAAGATGCGAGAACTTGTATGTCGAATCTACAATAGTTATAAAATATTTGCACGTCAACATCGGAAGGACCATTTGGATTGATGGTGGAGTTTGAGGTTTGCTAACGAAGAATTGAAATACACTAGACCAAACGTAATTGTAATCATTGCAATGGGCATTGCATTAATCAAGAAAGCAATCAGATCAAATTATCATATACAAGCAGTCTATATCGCACGATTCATTGCGGATTTGTTGAAATTACACCTAACGGTTGGAATGGAAAGTACATAAAAAATCTTATCACGATCACACAACGATCACAATCTTATCACAGCAATACAAACACGGCGACAACATATCACCTGCGTTAATCAACGCTGGATTCAAGCGCCCAATAATCAGAATAAATTACTTGATGTCTTCGGAATTCATCAATCAAGACAACAAACGAAAACTTTGGAGTTTGGAATAGAATTGTAATTTATCGAAATAAACAAGTGTATAATTGAAATAATAATTTTGTTCTTTGTCATCATTGTAATGTATTCTACACAGCGCAACGAAAACAGCTTTTGATTAGATTGCTAAGGAGACACTACGTACAAGGATCTTCGCATGGAATCAGCGCTGGCAATCAGATTTTTACACGACCACACTCTATACAACACCGACACCCGAAGGAAAGAATTGTAGAAGATTCGATAATAGAAATTTAGAGGCATGTTACATCAATCTTTGTTTACAAAGAGGATCACTAATATTTTGCGAAAGCTTATTTTACGAATTAAATTGCACAGTGTATTTATTTTCTCAAACTATTGGACAGTTGACAATACTATATTGAAAGGAATCTATTATCAAATGACGCGAAGGTGGAGTCTACAATTCTAACCATCATAACATGCGGCACACGGTTCCAATACGATTTTGGGAGAATCGAATCACATAACTGTCATCAGAAATGTTTAATTGCTATACAATGAAGATGAGCACTATGCATAAGATATGTAATTATAATAAGTAAATATTCCTTTTGCAAACTTAACCAAAGCAGCACACATAAATGTAGCTTCAATTCACAGAATGTACCCGAGGTTTTTAATTAGCCATACTGAAAAACTATGAGTCTATTCGATATGTCACGGCATATGAGGCACTACAAATGGAAGGCCATACATTAATTTTAGAAGATTTTAGCTCATAATGAATCAAAACGCAATCTCCAACACCAAAGGTTGGTGTTTAAATTTTCAAAGTCAAAACTGTACACTCTTTCTTACAATTTTTTTACGATGTAGATTAAAAAGCTGTCTATGTAGTCACACATTGTATACAAGATATTTGTTTGTACATTAATTGATAAAATTTATCAGATCACATTCCGGAGCAGTGGAGACTATCAGTAAGTGTTTAATTAAAATTTGAACTGCTACCGCAATTTACGAACTGAGTTGTAGAAAGCGTAATTTCACAGCTTTAGCTGGCTCACTTTGATACGCGAAGGTTTTAAGAACTCTTTTGCGATGACAAAGAATTTAATTGAGTGTATTGATGTTTTCTATATACACTATAACGTAATGTGAATTCTCCACGACGTGGATAGTAAAAGTTACGAATATTTTTCGAACAAAATTTACTTAAAACTCGGAGAAAGGGTCACTCGCGTCGTCGAATGCGTTTCGGCAACACGCCGGGCAGCGTTTCCCGGACACCCTTCCGAAACCGAACGCGATTCGGCGTCCAACGCGTTAACGCGGCACCCCACGCGAGCGTGTTGCTTTCTTCCGGAAACGGGTTCGTCGACGAATCTTCGAATTCGAATTATCGTATCTTCTACAATTCTTTCCTTCGGGTGTCGGTGTTGTATAGAGTATGGTCGTGTAAAAATCTGATTGCCAGCGCTGATTCCATGCAAAGATCCTTGTACGTAGTGTCTCCTTAGCAATCTAATCAAAAGCTGTTTTCGTTGCGCTGTGTAGAATACATTACAATGATGACAAAGAATACAATTATTATTTCAATTATACACTTGTTTATTTCGATAAATTACAATTCTATTCCAAACTCCGAAGTTTTCGTTTGTTGTCTTGATTGATGGATTCCGAAGACATCAAGTAATTTATTCTGATTATTGGGCGCTTGAATCCAGCGTTGATTAACGCAGGTGATATGTTGTCGCCGTGTTTGTATTGCTTCAACAACTTGCACTTTGTTGCGACGAACTTGTACAGTCTCTTATTGATGCTTCCTTTCTTTGTATGAAGATTCTTGAATGGCGTACAAGAGAGTATTAGATGAAAATCGTCCGGTGGCCCACCGCAATTGATATGTTTGTTGAGTTTCAATAAATGATGATACATCAGACCTTGCGCGACAATATTGAACTTCTGTTCATTCGACATCCTTGACTGGTAGAATAAAATAAATGTGTAGAGGTTCTAGGGTGGAATATACCACGTGATAAGATTTTTTATGTACTTTCCATTCCAACCGTTAGGTGTAATTTCAACAAATCCGTAATGAATCGTGCGATATAGACTGCTTGTATATGATAATTTGATCTGATTACTTTCTTGATTAATGCAATGCCCATTGCAATGATTACAATTACGTTTGGTCTAGTGTATTTCAATTCTTCGTTAGCAAACCTCAAAAACTCCACCATCAATCCAAATGGTGCTTCCGATGTTGACGTGCAAATATTTGTATAACTATTGTAGATTCGACATACAAGTTCTCGCATCTTGAATTCCATAATTTGCACCATATCTCCGAATGCGACCATGTCTAGGACGTATTGAAATGCAGCGATAAATGAATCGTTTCGCGGCTCCTCCTTTTCGAAGCAACTTTTTATCAGGTCCTCCCATGACGAATAGTAACGAGTACAAAATCTGTCCATCTCTTCAATGTATATCAGTTGTCTGTTCTGTTTTGTAGTGCGCCTCGACATTTAATTAAATCACATTGGTGCTAATTTTATTTATTAAAATTTTATTATCAGGTTCATAATCTTCCACCTGACGTTAGAATTATGAAAGTCAATTTACAAGAAAGATGTGATGCGTAATGAAAAAAATGTGTGCTTTCAGTGATTCTATGTACAAGACAGCGCTAGAGCCCCTCCTTCCCTAACTTGACTTGTAGGAGCGAGTTTATGGCTTTGTATACCAAGACCGTTGTTGGATTCCCCTACTCCCTGCGGGTGTAACCTTAACGAAAGTGTGCGGGAACTCAGCTTCCCTCTCTCACATTATTTCCACTAGTGGGTCCTGAATGAAAAAAGACATGTTTCTGTGATGTATATTTGCGCTGTGTGATTACGAAAAATGTTTGCCTAAATTAATTACTGCTTTTGACTTTGTTTCAGATGATCACTCGATTGATATTAATAAAAATATTCTACTAGTGTGGGAATGTATTTTTAAGTTGTGTGCGTTGATTTACGCTATAGCAAACACAATAATTTGCATTTCAGATGACTTGTTTGCGGCTTCTGCATGTATTGCAAAGTTAACATAAAACGACGTAATTAAATTTGATTCTCGTTTTCGAGTGAGTATTGTTTCTATCATTGAATAAATTTGACTTTCACTCAATTGATATTTTGTAAGTTGAGAATAATGATTGCCTAATAGTTGTGTCTGATCTGAAATATATTAAAATGCATCGTTTCTCGTTTGGTATTGTTTGCGTCGATAATATTTCTCGGTTGCTTAGAAAGTCAATTCCTAGATTTTTTTTTGATAGAATTCTTATTGTGCTCTTGAGAATCGAATAATTCCAATGTCTGTTTGCGATCAATAAAAATTTCGCCTCTGTACACTGGTCCTAAGAATATTTTCTTTTGGAGGAAAGAATTTGAAAAAGAGAGATGGTTTCCCCACCCACAGATTGACAACCGGTTCCTTGCTTTGGGCTGCATAGATGGAGAGAGTGACCCCACCGAGTCTCGAGTCCGTTTGTGTTGTGTAAAGCATAGCTGTGTTGCGTGTTTGGATAACTCTGTCAAGGTAATGTTTATAGTGCCTGAGTAGGATGAAAATTCTATATTGTTAGCTCGCTGGGTTGATTTTATGATATTTGAAAAGATATATTATTTCAAATTGTAATGTTTGATAGTTTGTTTCGCTATTATTTTCCTGTGTGTTGTTTACATATTGGCAGATGCATCGTTCAAAGCGTTTCTCTGCTATTCATCCGTGCATGTTTATCGTTTTGATTGATTCTTTTTCAATTATTTTCCTGCATGTGTCTGTTGTTTACCGTTGGTAGATGCACCGTTTAGAGTGTTTCTCTGCTATTCATCCATGCATGTTTCTTGTTTTGTTAGATTGTTCTTCAACTATTTATCCTTTGTGTACCTCTTGTTTATGTGTTGGATTTTGGCTCTCTATTAGCTGTTGATCTTGTTTCAGTAATATTTTCCTGTCTGTTGTTTACACGTTGGCAGATGCGCCGTTTAGATTGTTTCTCTGCTATTCAGCGTTAGCTCTGTGCTGTATTAAATTATTCATCATGTGCTGTTCAAAGTGTTTCTCTGCCGTTCATCCGTGCATGTTGATCGTTTTGATAGATTCTTTTCCATTTATTTTCCTGCATGTGTCTGTTGTTTATGTGATGTGTTCTAGTTCTCTATTAGCTGTTGATCGTTTTTCTCATTATTTCTGTATGTCTATGCTGTTTACTTAATAAGAAAATGATTAATTGTGTAATGTTGGAATAATCTTCCCTATTGCGCTGGAAAATGTTCGTAACTGTCAGGTGTACGCCTCCCGTCTTGAACAAATCAGGGCAGATATTATTAGAGCTGAGTGTTGGCTAGGAGCGTGCTATGTGGTGAAGTTCATTTTTAATACATTTTCTGTGTTGAATTCATAAAACAAAGTAAGGTTTGTAGTGTCTCTTAGAATGAAAATTGTATGGGGAAGTCACGAGGATGATTTTATGATAGTTAAAAATGATAGTCTTCTCCTCTGTTGTTTTTGATTAACCAATGTATTGTTATAGATTTTATTTCCTCTCGTGTTCGTGTCTCATGGTCTTCCAGGTTCTCTGCTGTTCACAATTAACTATACCTATTAGAACTTTGTAAATAAAACTCTGCTATGGTGCTCACATATAATAATGTTAGACTTTTTATAATAAAACTTTTAATTTTGATTGTAATCATAGTGATTAAAAATATCTTCTTTGATTAAATGTGTCATAATGGAATATTATCTATTGTTCTTGAAGTTACATATTAGAACTTTGTAATTAAAACTCTGCTAGGTTGCTCATGTTAGACTTTTTATAATAAAACTTAATTTTGATACACGCACCACCTGACAAAAATTGCGAACGAAGTCGTCTCAGGGTGAAAAATCGGCAAAGATGTGGTCCGATGTTGTCAGTGTGCATGCCACTACTTGCGCGCCGCATGAAAAAAATGCGAACGAGTTCGGCCCAGGCTGAAAAATAGCCAAAGTCAGTCCAGTGTGTACAATCATAAGTGTACGCTCAGCTCTTCAACCCGCTGGTAAGCACACGGACAGCCCCTCACCTGCGCGCCACCCACCGCGCACTGAAAAAAATAATAAAAATCGCTAGAGAAGTCGGCCCAGCTATTGTTCTTGAAGTTACATATCAGAACTTTGTAATTAAAACTCCACTATGGTGGTCACGTATAATGATTATATAATAAAACTTTTAATTTTGATTGTAATTGTATTGATTAAAAATGTCTTCTTTGATTAAAAATGTGCTACTCCTTCTGCTTAATTGAAAACTTGCGTGATTCTCACTAATAAAATACCCCTTCAATGCTATTGCATCAGATTTTTTGACTGAGTTTTTCTCCTTCCCACGGAGTCATAACATAATTCCTGACACTACTGACTTTAATAAATATATTTTCACTTGAACTTTTGTGTATGGCTATCCTTTGCATGTAAATCGCCTACTGCACACCTGGTGTAGCGGGAAAAAAATTGCGATTGAAGTCGACACAGATTGAAAAATGATGAAAGAAGTCGGCCCAGGCTGAAAAATGTGAGCAAGTAAGCGCTCACGCAACCCTCCGGCCACGCTCCGCCCACCGCAGCAGCCCTCCACCCAAGCGCCGCCTGTCGCGCACGGGAAAAAGTCGCGAAAAAAGTCGGCGCAGATTGAAAAATGACCAAAGAAGTTGGCCCAGGCTGAAAAATGTGAGAGGGCAAACGCACACGCAGCCCTCCCCTCGCCGATAAGCGCGCGGACAACCCTCCGCACAGGCGCCGCGCCCTCCGCACACGCGACGGTGTCCCAGACGCTGTGGGGTTCGAACCAGACACCCATGTCTCTAACTGGACATGACTGAGCCTGGACAAGGCCCTCTACTACTCATTATACAGGGTGTTTCACCTAACAGTTCAGAAAAAAAAATATAAATGTACTTGCCGGAAAATGATGTGGTCAACGGTAGTTATCTTCAACAAATTTGTGCCATGATCCAGATGCACTTTGATCAGTTTTCAGTAGTGATAAATTTAATCAATTGAATCCAACCTCGAAATTTACCATGCCAATGTCACTTTAACATGTCAATTGAGTGCCAATGGCAGTGTTGTTCTCGTTCCCTTTTTTTGCACAAACCGAAAATGCATGTCGGATATACCGTGTTCCATCACAAAATGAATTGTCCTGCTATAGTGGTCAGACCTGAAAGAAAGAAGAAGAAAAAGCGAAACTCGCCGCTTCGAGATGCAATAACTGCCGGCCTCGCGCGGTCTTCACTGCCCCTTCAGTGCCTTTTTCCATGCTTCTGATGATAACGGCAGCCAGGGTTATCTAAAAAGGCACTGAGAACGAAATGAAGGTAAGAGGACAGTGACTTTTTCTTTTATGTTTTTGCGTAGCTCTTGTCTCTTTGGTGAGACATCCATGTTGTGATCGTACGGGGCAGATCCGACATGCGCTGTTTTTGGCAAATAAAAAAAAAAAACAACGTGACATTGGATTCGCACATTTCGGAGTTGAATTGAGAAAATTTAATTTATCGTGATTAAAGCGATCAAAAAATTGATCAAAGCGATCCTGCGTCTTCGTAAAAGATTGCGGAAGTGTCCCGTCGAGCCGAGACTTCTCATGGAAGTAGATTTTAACACATTTTTGTGACACGTTAGGTGAAGCACCTTGTTTAATGTTGCAAGTGTGACGCCACAAAAATGTAGGAAACAGTAGTGTCGCGCTGCTCGATCTGGAATGCGGAAGTGAATACTTACTCTGATGAAGTCGCTGGAAAGTGACACCGACCTCATGTCAAACACTAGCAACAACTTAACAAATGGTTCAACATGTGCCCTTGTGCATACCCATGGTTCTTTCGGTATGTGGCCAACACTCGCACATTCACAACATTCGCAGGATATTCGCGAGGCACTAATGTTGCCTTCGCAATACTCCAATTGTTTGAATATCGACGCGAGTACTTATATGTAAGATTATAATTCCGAAGCGAATACGAGTTTCGATATTCGAGTTGCGAATCAAATCGATCTAATCCCTTCCAAACCGAACATACTCGAATACTCGCCGGAGAGAAGATCACACAGCAACAAGCAATGCCGGTGTGGTGCAGCGAAATGACCAGAAACAGTGTTTGAGTGCACTAGTAGACTTATCCTATCACTTTCCTTAAATCGACAGTCCGGACCTCCGCAAGGTATTCGGATTCCGACTGCATTCGACTGCACGCCCACGTCCACGTAAACTAGAAAGTGAGCAAGCTTCCCCGTTTTAGAGTAAATACAGAGTTTTAGTACATCGTTACTAAAAGGCGATTCCGTAAGTAACAGATAGCGTTGATTGTTCTGCACACGCCCACAACAGAAAGAGATTTGCGCACGGCCCATAACCACCAACGCTATCCGTTACGTACGCAAAGGTGATAGCGCTCGATATACTAGAACTTACTAATGAATGACATCATGCGCTTAACCCATATCCGATTTTCGTTTCCCTGTGACGTCAGCGGTGTTCTCGACGTCACCATTGAGCCAAACAACAGAAAAATCGGCGCGTTCAAATCGAGCGCCATGAGCCTTGCGGGTACCCCACGTTGAAATTCCTCACTCATCCTCAGGATGGCACTGTGAGTCAGATATGACATCCTGGGAATATCTCCAAAGGAACCTCAATTTGTTAGAAAAGTAGAATGAGACTTCAGAGATGATCCTAGGGATAACATCTTGGGACAAAAATGGGATAGTCTCAGGAGCACTATAGGATCATATTCTTCTGCATGTAGCTATAGTGAATATTATTTCACTTCTCTCATGTAGAAGTGAGCTACGTTTACAGTAGCACCCAACTCTTTTTTTTTTTCAGTTTTTCAACCTCAGCAACCAGCTTGTTATTTTCAGTTTCTCCTCTTCGATTGTTTTCGATGACGAAGAATGGGTGCCGCGGTATAAACAGCGAAAATATATAAGGTCCTGCGCCACTACGTCTAAGGCAGTTCACTGAAATATGCGGTAATGGCATTTCCTTTCGGTGGTCTTCCACCATGATGCCAATACATATTTCCTTCCGCAGATAAAACATGTACTATATATTGCTTCTCTTGCGAACTCCCGCATGTGCTAGAGTCCTCCTAGCATCTCAGTCAAAGCGAAGGGTGAGGGTATAAGCAACCCTGCAGTGACGAATTCCTTGGAGTATTAGGTTACAACCAGGGTAACGTCCGTGTTTCCTACGTAGTTGATTTCAAACATCAATCGAACGTCAAGCATGCGCTGTAATATGCCATCACTTTCCTGTATCTTCCACGGAAATGCTCCGTGTAGCATCCCGTCAGGGATCTTGCTCGGATGTTAATGGCAAGAAGATCACAATGGAAGACCTAGCAAGCTATATTTTATCGCACATTAAACCCAGTGCATGGAGTATTCATTGATATTCGCAGGACGCAGGAGGTATGGCCGCAGGACGTATGGAAATGACTATCACTGGAAGATCCCATGATGACACTATCTGGATCTCCTCCGGACATCCCATCAGGGACAAGGACGCGATGAAACTTTCAGGACGTCCTGAGGATCGCGAGTGTTCTTGGGGTACAGAAACTGGGTGGTCGGTAAGTCAGACCTACGGTTTTTCTTTCTTTTTTTTTCATCTGAGAGACAAGAAACAGACAGGAAGCTGCGTACTCACAACTAAAGAAAAGTTTTATTGTTGACACATTTAAATAGGTAATTTCCAAGGCGTGTGCATCTCACAAACACGTGAGCACTAGGAACATTAGGGCACGTGAAGGCTAGGAATCATATATTACACAGCATTGATTGATTGATACATTATCTCAGCTTGTTTGAGCTCAATGGACGGTGCGCTCACAGATTTATCACTTGCAGGCTTCATAGATCTCCCTGTCCACTTGGTTTTCAAATGTACCAATTATTGTGTTGTTGTTGTTGTGTGTTGTTGTAGTGGTTCACATCCGCAGTTTTTGCAGTGAACTGGCAGATGACCAGACGAGGTGTTAGATTTTTGGGCAGCAGCGTGTTTATACATCTGCTCGTTTGGCCTATAGAGATTTTAGTGCACGATAAAGGGATACTGTACACAGCCCCTTGTGTACATTGCACCCTTTGTTATTGTGTTGTATCTGACAACCTCTGATCTTTTTGTCAGTTTTGTTTATGCAGAGTATAGCTTGAGAAGTTTATTTGGTGCCATAACCTCGACAATGATTCCTGGTCTTCACGTGACCTAATATTCCTAGCGCTCACGTGTTTGTGACATGCCTACGCCTTGGAAATTACCTATTTAAATGTGTCAACAATAAAGTTTTCCTTTAGTTGTGAGTACGCAGTCCTCCTGTCTGTTTCTTCTGTCCTTGTCTATCTGCTGAAAAAAAAAAAGAAAACATAAGTGTGAGCCTTGCGGGGGATGAATTCTATTCTTGCAGTGAAGACGACCTGTTTACTTGCTGGACGAATGACTGTCCTATTGCCGGTCGGGACGCAAAAGGCATTCCCTGTCGTACCTGCGCGTGGTTGAGGCGATTTTCAGGTTAGACTTGACCCAGTCGGGATTCGCGATTTATATATTCGATTCGATATTTATTGCTACTACGAACTATGTAGCGTGTGACAGTTGTTATGCGGGTGTTGGTGCTGTAACCCATGCTGCGTATGTGACCAGAACGATCTGGACATTGAATAACACTTACTTGTCTCTTTAAAAGGCTTGTTACTGCAACGAGCTTCTACCCAGGACGGTGCATAGTGTCTATCCGAACTGTTTTAGGGGTTCGGTCTCCACGAATCGGAAACTTACGTTGTTTTTCTTGTCTTGCACTGCACTAAACAACACCTAGCCCTCATCGCTCAACAACAGCGTCGCATATGCAGTAACCAGGCACTGCTAATAAAGAGCAGGAATGCAATACGCATTATAGATACGGCATGCAGGAACGGCCATGCACAGAACACAACACACAGCCAACACCATCTAGACAGACAAGGTCTCTCCATGCTTCTCTATTCCGCGCCCTGACGTCACGCAATCCCATCCGGCAGCTTCGTTTGCTAGAGCGGGATTCACATTGCTAGGTGCCCGCGTCCCAGTGCGTGCGTGACTTTATGACTGAATGAGCTTACATTTACTAAAAAGCAGGAAATACACACACAAAGCGCTACTTTCAACATTTCAATGCATACACACTGAAACCGTTGTTGTAGCGGATGAGCTTCTTAACAATGTAGCACCTTTGACCGACAAGCCCGTGCGCAAGGGCAGTTGTGATACGCGTCAGACACGAATGAATTTCAATCCTTCTGAACCATCACAGTAATCAGAGAAGCTGTCAATTGTGTCCATGAGATTTTCTTTGCTGTTCACTCAACCTTGCCCATTGAAGGAGATGCACACATATATCAATACGTATTTAGTTCATGAAGCGCAACACTGTATACGAGGCATCGTTGTGAAAGTAAAGCATTTCTACATAGGTTTGCGAACATCATTTTAAGACAGAACCAATCACATAAAACATCACGCTATGTTGACCTTGAGGCAGGGAAGGAAGTCGTAGTTACTGAAGGTCACAGGGCTGACTCGGTTGACGGCTGACACGCCTGAGGTTAGAAGAGGCACCCAGAAGAAAATAAAAAAGAGAAATTAAAAAAAGAAAGCGAGCACTGAAGCAAATGCAAGAAAGTCAGTTAAGGGAATGATATCACAATGTTCTCAAATGTATCAGACAAAATGTAAATCAAACTCTTTCTTTTTTTAGATGTTTGACCCATTTCAACCCCTCTAAAGCGTATGTGCAACAACAGGCCCAACGAAAAGAACACTGTAAGGTGTTTCTTCTAACCAGCATTCAATGACATTGACAAGGAAGTCGACGTTGAACGAGCGTCATTTAGTGCACTGTATAATTACTATGCGATTAAGAGAAACAGCCTAAAAAAGCGTGCTATTGAATTGACATTCAAGGCCTGAACGAAGCAAACATTGAGCAACAGAATGCGAAGCGTTTAAGATTCCCAGCACCTTTGTGGCCGAAACGCATACGTCTGTTGTTAATGAAGCTCTTTATGATTTTAATTCGACAAGTTCTGCATGAGAAAAAAGAGAACAATCAGAAATTCCTCTCCTAGAATAATCAAAACGGAGATTCAGCGCCATTACTCAATACATTCCGGAGGAAGAAGATAGCAATAGCAATAGAAACTTTCGTTTCAACACGTTCTTGCTATAGACACGCTGTTGAACAACATTAAGCTGCGACAGATCAGTTGCACAGGGAGAAGCAGCAAGCAACTTCTCAGAAACAAAAGATAAAACTCTACAACGTGAATACTAATAGTGCCATTTGATCAGAGCGTTCTACGGGTGCCATTCATAACGTAGTCAATGTTGCATCCAAAAACTAATTGTACGTCTCAAAGTACAACTTTTGCACGTATTTTGAAGTATGCTGCTGACAAACCCTTCTAGAACTGTTCCTGACGAAGTATTAAAAGCTACACGAGTCCAAACGAGTAGTAAAGCTGTTCAACTCACCTTTATTCGTGCTTTCGTGTACTCTTAACAGAAGAAGCTGTAAGTTGCTGGGCTTGCCGCTGTGTACGCAATTAATCCGTAAGTTATGGGCACAAACACTGCAGTAGGATCCTATTCTTCGGAAGTACACGTTCGTTCGCTGTTTCATATCGAGAAAACGGGTGAATTCGTCTTCGAAATAGCATCTCTGTCGAACGCAACCACAGCAAGCGGACGCCATTGTTGTCTTTCCGACGGACGGCATATAGGGTGACGTCACGGAGCTGTGGAGGGCCCTTGTGTATGTAGGTGGTGTTGACACAGCCCGCGGAGAGGAGTCAAGCAGATGCCGGAACAGAACGCTCCTGACGTCACTACTGTTCCAAGTGCGGCTTTCAGTTGAGAGCAAGAGATGCAAGTTCGGAATTGCATTACAAATTCTTGGAGTCGAATATAAACGAAACATTTTGCATGGTAGATCGGAATGATATAAGGAGCCATCTGACAAGGCCTGTTTACTTCACATTTAGGGTCCAGACTGGCCCTTTATTATGTCAGAACAATGGTGGTGAAGTACCATTTCGTCCTTGAATGCTTCATTCTCGAACGCACTACCTTCTCAATAGATACTAACAGATATGGCGCTTGTATACCGAAGTAAAACATATGATTTATCTGCGAACATTTTCTGTACGTTCGCTCTTGATTTCCACTCCGCCTATGCGTCAAACCGGTCCATTTTGGAGCTTGTGGGAGCGATAGCCAGAAACGTGTTCGTGTTCGCTTTGATTCACCTGCTGCAGTCGTTGTTGATAATAAGCATTGCTCTCCGGGGTGAGGAGGATCAACTGGGGGCGTTGCTCTCGGGCTTAAAAGAAGCAGCAGCGCTCGCGATGGGAAGACATGTCTGGGAGACGGTCGATAGGACTCGGCTGAAAGACGCGGCTGAGAGACACGGGGCTGGTGGCGGTAGCGTGGCTGTGCACGGTATTGTATTGTTGGCTCTTTATCTGACTGGTATGTAATAAAGTATCTGGATTTCCTACGTCTGTTTGGAGTGTCGTTCCTCGGAGGCAGAACGAGAGGTCTTCCCCTGGGTGGGTTTCGCCTGCCTGGTGATGGCAGTAGGATTCCCACAAGCTATTAGCTTCGTATTCGCTACGGTTCTACACTTATTCGCTTCGTATTCGAATATCCAAATGCGTTGTTCGCTTCGTATTCGTTTCGGTTTTCAAAGCACTGTTTGCACGGGATGGTTAAAATGCAGGTGGCGGAGACGTTGCACTGTATGTCGTGATGTAGTAGCGCGATAAGATATCTAACGTAGTTGCTCACTGAAGGAGCAGCGATAACCATATTTGCACTCACATTCATCGAGGACATTTACTTCCTCAGGACGTTCAGCACCAGCGGCGGCAACTTCTGCGGTACCAAATACAATGCATTAAGCAACACAGGTAAATGCGTGAGTTAATCAGGACTTGCGGACTGCGCACAATCTGCAACTCTTCTAACGTTTCCATCAGTGTCACATTCTGATGGGACCATTCATCCGGCTGTGGGGTATGAGTCATAAAACGGCTGTTGAAATTTAAATCGCCAAGTGGCAAAATCGAGACTTAAACATGTAGAATTCGACACATTGCTGCCATAATGGCAGTTATCAATTGTTTTTACGAGAATATATTTCCCGCTCAACATATGCTGCTTGCGCAGAAATGCTACACTTGTAGAAACCATGTGTTATTTGAAAAAACACTGCATGGACCAGTGATCTGTGCCGCAATCTGTGGACGGTTTCAAAACCATGGTCGACATGTCAGTGGATAATGTCGGAAATTAATATATTCATAGCACTGCTGCCGAATTAGAACCCATGTCGACACAAGTTTCATATAGTGTATTGAAATGCAAGATGAAAACACGTACAAGAACAGCACAACACACTCCGATAACACTGATAAAGCACTCCCTCAATAGCCCCCCCCCCCACCACCACCACCACCACCAAATCGCCTTCTTATTTACATTCTCGACTCGTGTAGTACTGTGTCCGTCCTTGGGACGTCTGCTGTGCGGTCATACGCCGAATTTCGGAGGCGATGCATGATGGCATTCTTACTCCGTTTTCAACTGTATCTTACACTTCTTCAGATGTGCACATCATGACAGTAGACACTGTTGCTACACTTTAGACCTTCACGATGGGATGGAATGAAATGGTCGCTCAATCGGTGCAATGCGTCTGTCACCATTCGGACGTAGTCAGAGCGGGGTGTTATGGGTATTCAATTCCCTATCCAAAAGCTAACTTTGGTAGTGCTTTTGGGAAAGGGGAATGAAGGTGACATCCTCCTGCTCCATGCAAACTTCCCATAGAACCCCTCCCCAAATATTTCCCTCGCTACGCTACTGTCTATCACGTACCCAAGCCGGTAGCTGACGCTTCATCACTTGCTGTTGCTGAAATACATTTAAAACGATAGAGCGTCAGCATATACCACAAACCGATGTCCCTAGAAAGATGCAACCGGTCACGATGTCCTAGCATTCAAAATTCAGTGTGTACATTCTAAAAGGACTATACAGAGTGTTTATTTGTATTCGTTACAGAATTTTGAGCAGTTGAGTTTTACGGCCAGACAACATCACCGTGAAGTAAGTATGAAACTACAGAATGACTCAATACTAAAATTTATTAATTATTTCTAATTATTGTGTTTCTTGCAAAATCGGGATATCAGAATGAGAGATCCTCCTGGCTGAAAGCCATTCCATGTCTAAAATGTCCCGGAACAAGCACGTGCGTGAAGGCTTCCACCCACGGATATTGATATGTAAATGTTCCGAAACTGTTACCGGGGCACATTTGCATATCACAATTGGAGGATGGAGATTTTAACGCAGGTGCGTGTTTCATGATTTTTTAAATGGTTTTAACCTAGGAAGGTCTATCATCATCCCCCTGTCCCCATGTAGAATGATCAGGTGTACAATCAGAAATCGCATGAGGTCTAGAAGCTAGCGATAATACCACAGCATCATTCCTTTCCTTGAAATATCAGACACGACTGTACTCGATCTCGTCATAACCAAGAAGTGAACGAAAAGCGAGCTTCTCGCGCCTCCTGGTCCTAACTCTATTTTTCTCTTTATATAACATGTACCAAAGAACCCATGGGAAACATGTCCCATACACCCCCTCCCGAAATATTTTCCTCGCTACGTTGCTGTTTTTCACATACCCAAGGCGGAAGCTTCCGACACCTGAGCACTTGACGTCTCTGAAATAAAAATTTAAATGAAAGCGTCAGCATTTACCAGTAAGTGATGTCCACAGGAAGTCGTCACGGTGTGCCACGATGTTTCAGCTTTAAAAATCCAGAGGCCTATATCTAAAAAATTATATGTATCTGCTGGGTCCGAAAATCACCGTGCTTCAAAACAGGACATCACTGAGCAACGTGTCTGTTTCGCGTTTGTCGATGTCCGTCCAAGTGGCTTGCATCCACTTCCAAGAATGATCCAAGAAGCAATGGTTGATGTACGAGGAAATAAAATAAAACTCCGATCTGAACAGCGGTGGTCCAGAGGACGATTTTCATCTCATTATGCAATCTCTTCCATTTCTAATGCGAACGAAACAAGGAAACATTAGGCTCCAACACTTCGTTGCAGTCAAAAGTGAGACTTGTGCCACTATCGCCAACCACAACACATCTCACCCATCATGTTTGATGCCGAGCTCAAACGACCACCCGTTCAGAACTTTTACCTTCAACACTCTGCATACGTCGTGCATCGGAAGCGAGACGGCTGTCGCAAGGTGTCCAGTCGGGAGGGCTATCTTGAAGAGGTGCGTATTTTGAAAAAAAATAAAATGAGAACGATTCTTGCCGAACCCGCATTGAACAAATAGAAGGTCGTTTTCATCACGGTAGGTCATAATATCGGAAGTGAGGTTCAGCAAACTTACAGGGTATAGACTCACTGATATTTGGCGATAATTCTCTACGTTTACCGTGTCAGTTGTTTTGGGAAACAGTATCACGTTTGCATGAAGCCAGTTTGCACGAAGCCAGTCGAGAGGTAGTACAGCACCTTCTAGCAATTCCTGACACAAGTGTTGTGTAATATTTATGCGTACTATTCCGCAGCACGGCAAATTAACTGTTATATATACAGGGTGTCCCAGCTAAGTGTATACAGATTTTTAAAAAATATATATAACAATTTTTCCAAGATGAAATCAATTGCAATATAGCATATGCTGAAGGGCACTCCCTAGGAGGGCATTAGCAAAGTCCAAAGGCAATGTCTTAATTAACTTTCATTAATTATAAAAGCTACAAAGTTGTCCCAATGAGAACATCTGTTCCTTTCGGTCACCTGATATCGTAGCAGTTTCCAGAACAAACATCCGTTCGATAGATCGCCCCAAAAAATTTGTGAAGGAACGCCATTTTTTCTTTATTTTGTTCATTGCGTATCTTCGCGAAGTATACAAGTAAAGTTAACCACGGCAACAACGTTATGCCAGAGTGAATCTTGCTCTATTCTCAAATCAGCTGGCCTTCTGCGATGTTACCAGAGAGTCCTCGATGCATTCTTTTCCCTTGTGAAAATGTGTCGTTGCTGGTCTTCTGGTAGGAAATTAGGAATTCGGAATCCCCTCTGGGCGTGGCAGAATGATAATGACCTGGAGGAAATGACTGACACGTTTGTTGTTTTGTGAACATCTAAAGTGCCCCATAGGCTGAGAAGGACGTCAGGACAGGTACAGGCGAATCGGAAACGGCATGTTGATCTCCATATGTTGTAGGCCGTTGACTACACTTGAACTTTGTTGAACTTTGTTTGAGTTTTCATCGGGGCACTGTTCGTGATCGACATTTAGTTTGACTCATAGAAATCACGCTAAAACAACTGTGAAAAACTGTGTGTTTTTTTTTTTTTTACGTGTAGTAAATCACCGCGATTTCGGTGCGTACACTGCATATGAAATCCTGAAGAACTTGTGCAGAAGCAACGTTGTTCATTCTACGTTTGGAACCGCTGTTTCAAGTGTATATTCTGACAATGTTGGATCAGTGGCGACCGCCTGATATTGAAAAAAAAAAAAGAACAAAGCGCCGGAGCTACGTTGCAAAATTGCACTCCTCAACGTTTCTCCGACATTCTTCGAGTGCTGTGTATTCCACGTCGACGCAGCTATTTCGTATTCATATTCTGGAACATATAGGTTGCCTGTTACCTCTGCACCACTGCGAAAAGGGCACCGTACCAATTGCTGGAGGACGTTGCTAATTTTATGTAGACTCTCCAACGTTCCTGTGAAACACATATATCGGTACTGCTGTTTCGTACCCACATTCTGACAGCGTTGGACCGGTGGTGACTGCCCCACATTGCAAAAAAGGCACCGTACCAATGCCGGAACAACGTTACAAATTTGATGAAGACCACTCAACGTTTCTCCGACATTGTTCCCATGCTGTGAACGCCACGTCGCTACAGTTATTTCGTACCCATATTTTGACAACGTTGGACCGGTAGCGACTGCCCCACATTGCAAGGAAAACACCATAGCAATGCTGGAACAATGTTACAGATTTGATGTAGACCTCTCAACGTTTGTCCGAGATTGGTCCAACGCTGTGAACGTCACGTCGGTGCAGCTATTTCGTATTCATATTCTGAGAACATTGGCCCGGCGACGACTGCCCCACATTGGAAGAAAAGCACCATAGCAATACTGGAAGAATGTTACAAATTTGATGCAGAGCCCTCAACGTTTGTACGACATTGTTCCAATGCTGTGAACGCCACGTGGATACAGCTATTTCGTATCCATATTCTGACATCGTTAGACCGGTGGCGACTATCGCACATTGGAAAAACGGCACCGTACCAATGCCGGAACAACGTTATAAATTTGATGTATACCCCTCAACCTTTCCCCGACATTGTTCCAACGCTGTGAACGCCAAGTCTATACAGGTATTTCGTATCCATATTCTGACAGCGTTGGACCGGCAGAGACTGCCCCACATTGGAAGAAAAGCGCCATAGCAATGCTGGAAGAATGCTACAAATTTGATCTAGACCCCTCAACGTTTCCCCGACATTGTTCCAACGCCGTGAACGCCAAGTCTATACAGGTATTTCGTATCCATATTCTGACAGCGTTGGACCGGCAGCGACTGCCCCACATTGGAAGAAAAGCGCCATAGCAATGCTGGAAGAATGCTACAAATTTGATCTAGACCCCTCAATGTTTGTCCGACATTGTTCCAATGCTGTGAACGCCGCGTCGGTACAGCTATGTCGTATCCATATTCTGACAGCGTTGGACCGGCAGCGACTGCCCCACATTGGAAGAAAAGCGCCATAGCAATGCTGGAAGAATGCTACAAATTTGATCTAGACCCCTCAATGTTTGTCCGACATTGTTCCAATGCTGTGAACGCCGCGTCGGTACAGCTATGTCGTATCCATATTCTGACAGCGATGGACCGGCAGCGACTGCCCCACATTGGAAGACAAGCGCCATAGCAATGCTGGAAGAATGCTACAAATTTGATCTAGACCCCTCAATGTTTGTCCGACATTGTTCCAATGCTGTGAACGCCGCGTCGGTACAGCTATGTCGTATCCATATTCTGACAGCGTTGGACCGGCAGCGACTGCCCCATATTGGAAGAAAAGCGTCATAGCAATGCTGGAAGAATGCTACAAATTTGATCTAGACCCCTCAATGTTTGTCCGACATTGTTCCAATGCTGCGAACGCCGCGTCGGTACAGCTATGTCGTAACCATATTCTGACAGCGTTGGACCGGCAGCGACTGCCCCACATTGGAAGAAAAGCGCCATAGCAATGCTGGAAGAATGCTACAAATTTGATCTAGACCCCTCAATGTTTGTCCGACATTGTTCCAATGCTGCGAACGCCGCGTCGGTACAGCTATGTCGTAACCATATTCTGACAGCGTTGGACCGGCAGCGACTGCCCCACATTGGAAGAAAAGCGCCATAGCAATGCTGGAAGAATGCTACAAATTTGATCTAGACCCCTCAATGTTTGTCCGACATTGTTCCAATGCTGCGAACGCCGCGTCGGTACAGCTATGTCGTAACCATATTCTGACAGCGTTGGACCGGCAGCGACTGCCCCACATTGGAAGAAAAGCGCCATAGCAATGCTGGAAGAATGCTACAAATTTGATCTAGACCCCTCAATGTTTGTCCGACATTGTTCCAATGCTGCGAACGCCGCGTCGGTACAGCTATGTCGTAACCATATTCTGACAGCGTTGGACCGGCAGCGACTGCCCCACATTGGAAGAAAAGCGCCATAGCAATGCTGGAAGAATGCTACAAATTTGATCTAGACCCCTCAATGTTTGTCCGACATTGTTCCAATGCTGCGAACGCCGCGTCGGTACAGCTATGTCGTATCCATATTCCGACAGCGTTGGACCGGCAGCGACTGCCCCACATTGGAAGAAAAGCGCCATAGCAATGCTGGAAGAATGCTACAAATATGATCTAGACCCATCAATGTTTGTCCGACATTGTTCCAATGCTGTGAACGCCGCGTCGGTACAGCTATGTCGTATCCATATTCCGACAGCGTTGGACCGGCAGCGACTGCCCCACATTGGAAGAAAAGCGCCATAGCAATGCTGGAAGAATGCTACAAATATGATCTAGACCCCTCAATGTTTGTCCGACATTGTTCCAATGCTGTGAACGCCGCGTCGGTACAGCTATGTCGTATCCATATTCCGACAGCGTTCGACCGGCAGCGACTGCCCCACATTGGAAGAAAAGCGCCATAGCAATGCTGGAAGAATGCTACAAATATGATCTAGACCCCTCAATGTTTGTCCGACATTGTTCCAATGCTGTGAACGCCGCGTCGGTACAGCTATGTCGTATCCATATTCCGACAGCGTTGGACCGGCAGCGACTGCCCCACATTGGAAGAAAAGCGCCATAGCAATGCTGGAAGAATGCTACAAATATGATCTAGACCCCTCAATGTTTGTCCGACATTGTTCCAATGCTGTGAACGCCGCGTCGGTACAGCTATGTCGTATCCATATTCTGACAGCGTTGGACCGGCAGCGACTGCCCCACATTGGAAGAAAAGCGTCATAGCAATGCTGGAAGAATGCTACAAATTTGATCTAGATCCCTCAATGTTTGTCCGACATTGTTCCAATGCTGTGAACGCCGCGTCGGTACAGCTATGTCGTATCCATATTCCGACAGCGTTGGACCGGCAGCGACTGCCCCACATTGGAAGAAAAGCGCCATAGCAATGCTGGAAGAATGCTACAAATATGATCTAGACCCCTCAATGTTTGTCCGACATTGTTCCAATGCTGTGAACGCCGCGTCGGTACAGCTATGTCGTATCCATATTCTGACAGCGTTGGACCGGCAGCGACTGCCCCACATTGGAAGAAAAGCGCCATAGCAATGCTGGAAGAATGCTACAAATATGATCTAGACCCCTCAATGTTTGTCCGACATTGTTCCAATGCTGTGAACGCCGCGTCGGTACAGCTATGTCGTATCCATATTCTGACAGCGTTGGACCGGCAGCGACTGCCCCACATTGGAAGAAAAGCGCCATAGCAATGCTGGAAGAATGCTACAAATATGATCTAGACCCCTCAATGTTTGTCCGACATTGTTCCAATGCTGTGAACGCCGCGTCGGTACAGCTATGTCGTAACCATATTCTGACAGCGTTGGACCGGCAGCGACTGCCCCACATTGGAAGAAAAGCGCCATAGCAATGCTGGAAGAATGCTACAAATATGATCTAGACCCCTCAATGTTTGTCCGACATTGTTCCAATGCTGCGAACGCCGCGTCGGTACAGCTATGTCGTAACCATATTCTGACAGCGTTGGACCGGCAGCGACTGCCCCACATTGGAAGAAAAGCGCCATAGCAATGCTGGAAGAATGCTACAAATATGATCTAGACCCCTCAATGTTTGTCCGACATTGTTCCAATGCTGTGAACGCCGCGTCGGTACAGCTATGTCGTATCCATATTCCGACAGCGTTGGACCGGCAGCGACTGCCCCACATTGGAAGAAAAGCGTCATAGCAATGTTGGAAGAATGCTACAAATTTGATCTAGACCCCTCAATGTTTGTCCGACATTGTTCCAATGCTGTGAACGCCGCGTCGGTACAGCTATGTCGTATCCATACTCTGACAGCGTTGGACCGGCAGCGACTGCCCCACATTGGAAGAAAAGCGCCATAGCAATGCTGGAAGAATGCTACAAATATGATCTAGACCCCTCAATGTTTGTCCGACATTGTTCCAATGCTGTGAACGCCGCGTCGGTACAGCTATGTCGTATCCATATTCTGACAGCGTTGGACCGGCAGCGACTGCCCCACATTGGAAGAAAAGCGCCATAACAATGCTGGAAGAATGCTACAAATATGATCTAGACCCCTCAATGTTTGTCCGACATTGTTCCAATGCTGTGAACGCCGCGTCGGTACAGCTATGTCGTATCCATATTCTGACAGCGTTGGACCGGCAGCGACTGCCCCATATTGGAAGAAAAGCGTCATAGCAATGCTGGAAGAATGCTACAAATTTGATCTAGACCCCTCAATGTTTGTCCGACATTGTTCCAATGCTGCGAACGCCGCGTCGGTACAGCTATGTCGTAACCATATTCTGACAGCGTTGGACCGGCAGCGACTGCCCCATATTGGAAGAAAAGCGTCATAGCAATGCTGGAAGAATGCTACAAATTTGATCTAGACCCCTCAATGTTTGTCCGACATTGTTCCAATGCTGCGAACGCCGCGTCGGTACAGCTATGTCGTATCCATATTCTGACAGCGTTGGACCGGCAGCGACTGCCCCATATTGGAAGAAAAGCGTCATAGCAATGCTGGAAGAATGCTACAAATTTGATCTAGACCCCTCAATGTTTGTCCGACATTGTTCCAATGCTGTGAACGCCGCGTCGGTACAGCTATGTCGTATCCATATTCCGACAGCGTTGGACCGGCAGCGACTGCCCCACATTGGAAGAAAAGCGCCATAGCAATGCTGGAAGAATGCTACAAATATGATCTAGACCCCTCAATGTTTGTCCGACATTGTTCCAATGCTGTGAACGCCGCGTCGGTACAGCTATGTCGTATCCATATTCTGACAGCGTTGGACCGGCAGCGACTGCCCCACATTGGAAGAAAAGCGCCATAGCAATGCTGGAAGAATGCTACAAATTTGATCTAGACCCCTCAATGTTTGTCCGACATTGTTCCAATGCTGTGAACGCCGCGTCGGTACAGCTATGTCGTAACCATATTCTGACAGCGTTGGACCGGCAGCGACTGCCCCATATTGGAAGAAAAGCGTCATAGCAATGCTGGAAGAATGCTACAAATTTGATCTGGACCCCTCAATGTTTGGCCGACATTGTTCCAATGCTGCGAACGCCGCGTCGGTACAGCTATGTCGTAACCATATTCTGACAGCGTTGGACCGGCAGCGACTGCCCCACATTGGAAGAAAAGCGCCATAGCAATGCTGGAAGAATGCTACAAATATGATCTAGACCCCTCAATGTTTGTCCGACATTGTTCCAATGCTGCGAACGCCGCGTCGGTACAGCTATGTCGTAACCATATTCTGACAGCGTTGGACCGGCAGCGACTGCCCCACATTGGAAGAAAAGCGCCATAGCAATGCTGGAAGAATGCTACAAATATGATCTAGACCCCTCAATGTTTGTCCGACATTGTTCCAATGCTGTGAACGCCGCGTCGGTACAGCTATGTCGTATCCATATTCCGACAGCGTTGGACCGGCAGCGACTGCCCCACATTGGAAGAAAAGCGCCATAGCAATGCTGGAAGAATGCTACAAATTTGATCTAGACCCCTCAATGTTTGTCCGACATTGTTCCAATGCTGTGAACGCCGCGTCGGTACAGCTATGTCGTAACCATATTCTGACAGCGTTGGACCGGCAGCGACTGCCCCACATTGGAAGAAAAGCGCCATAGCAATGCTGGAAGAATGCTACAAATTTGATCTAGACCCCTCAATGTTTGTCCGACATTGTTCCAATGCTGTGAACGCCGCGTCGGTACAGCTATGTCGTATCCATATTCCGACAGCGTTGGACCGGCAGCGACTGCCCCACATTGGAAGAAAAGCGCCATAGCAATGCTGGAAGAATGCTACAAATTTGATCTAGACCCCTCAATGTTTGTCCGACATTGTTCCAATGCTGTGAACGCCGCGTCGGTACAGCTATGTCGTATCCATATTCCGACAGCGTTGGACCGGCAGCGACTGCCCCACATTGGAAGAAAAGCGCCATAGCAATGCTGGAAGAATGCTACAAATATGATCTAGACCCCTCAATGTTTGTCCGACATTGTTCCAATGCTGTGAACGCCGCGTCGGTACAGCTATGTCGTATCCATATTCCGACAGCGTTGGACCGGCAGCGACTGCCCCACATTGGAAGAAAAGCGCCATAGCAATGCTGGAAGAATGCTACAAATATGATCTAGACCCCTCAATGTTTGTCCGACATTGTTCCAATGCTGTGAACGCCGCGTCGGTACAGCTATGTCGTATCCATATTCTGACAGCGTTGGACCGGCAGCGACTGCCCCACATTGGAAGAAAAGCGCCATAGCAATGCTGAAAGAATGCTACAAATATGATCTAGACCCCTCAATGTTTGTCCGACATTGTTCCAATGCTGTGAACGCCGCGTCGGTACAGCTATGTCGTATCCATATTCCCACAGCGTTGGACCGGCAGCGACTGCCCCACATTGGAAGAAAAGCGCCATAGCAATGCTGGAAGAATGCTACAAATATGATCTAGACCCCTCAATGTTTGTCCGACATTGTTCCAATGCTGTGAACGCCGCGTCGGTACAGCTATGTCGTATCCATATTCCGACAGCGTTGGACCGGCAGCGACTGCCCCACATTGGAAGAAAAGCGCCATAGCAATGCTGGAAGAATGCTACAAATATGATCTAGACCCCTCAATGTTTGTCCGACATTGTTCCAATGCTGTGAACGCCGCGTCGGTACAGCTATGTCGTATCCATATTCTGACAGCGTTGGACCGGCAGTGACTGCCCCACATTGGAAAAAAAACATTGTACCAGTGCCGGAGCAATGTTACAGATTTTATGGATATCTTGTAGCGTTTCACCGACATTGTTCCAGTGCTGGGAATTTCACGTTGGGATAACATCATAAGATGCCTATTCCAGCAATATTTCCAATTCGTAATCAAATGTTGCATAAATATTGGGGCAAGGCTGTGAAATAACGTTGGTATTCCAATATGAATGGGAACGTCGCAGCGACATTGCCAACATTGGCCAACGTAACCAATGTTGCACCAACATTATTCCTACACTTTGTGTTGCTTGGGTACTGATGAGGTTTTGATAGGGCAGGTCCTTTAGCGCCTCATTCGTGCTAACACTGCTTTGCTTTTCGCCCCGTCTTTCTTGCGGAGGAGGTGCTCTTTCGATTGGCGTTCTAGCCGGTTTGCAGGTACCGGCTGGTTTCTCACGCCCTCACGTAGGAAGGCGTACCTTACCTTTCTGGGGTAAGGTCAGAGGCCGAAGAAACACGGATTTCACTGATGTAAACTTCGCTAATCATAACATCAGCTTTATTATATTCGGGATTTCATTGATGTATCGAAGTATCGACGATATAGAATCGAGTATTTGTATCGAAAATCAGTTTCGGTTGTGTATCTTGTATCGGTATTGGTTTTTTTTTAGGATATCGAGTATTGGTATCGAAGGTACTCTATAAGTATCGTGCCTATCCCTGGCTGGAACACATAGAAATATCAAATACATACAAAGCCTCAAGTGCCTAAGAAATCAATGATGAAAGATGGAAGTCACTGAAAAGGTTAGCCAGCTGTTAGACTCGGACACACATCTTCTGGTTACCGGTCCAGGGCTTTACCAATTGAGCTATGCTGACACACCTCCCAGCAATTTCCAAGGGTGCGTCATCTGAAGGGACAAACCATACACCTGCACTTGAGGCTTTGTATGTATTTGTTCTTTCTGTGTGTTCCAGCTTCAGCAGATGAATTGTCTCATGTTCGACAAATGCCGCTTGCGTCTATCCTGTCGTATGAATGTGTGTATGAGTGAGAAAAATGTAAGAGTGAAAACGGGGATGAGTGAGTGAGAGAGAGTGGTTGCTTTGTCCCTTCAGATGACGCAGGCTTGGAAGTGGCTGGGAGGTGTGTTAGCTTAGCTCAATTGGTAAGCCCTGGACTGGTAATCCAGAAGATGTGGATTCAAGTCCTACAGCTGGCTAACATTTTCAGTGACTTTCATCTTTCATCTTTTAGAGCGCCCACCCTGTAGGTATAACATCTGAATCGAATGAAACAAACACCCTGGTGTTATATCCCTGCTGTTGATATCTAGTTGGATCTTCGGCGTACTGTGTGCCTATATCTATCGTGGGACAAAATTCTAATCGTGGTTCTTTTATCAATGAAAGCAGCTCCATCAGCGTCACATACGGTACATATTTTCTGTCGGATAACATAGTGCGCCCATGATCGATTTTCTGAGGAGGCATGGGCTGTCTCGCAGCTGCCTCCTCCCGTGCCACCAGGCCCCTTACAGTACATCAACACCCGTTAGGTATCCCCTGCCATTTGGGCACGCAGAACTCTTACCCCTGGAGTTCCCCCATGTCAGGAGTCAATTTCATTTTCTAACGGAGACATAAAAAGCAAACACTCTTCCGCATCCTTCAGAGAGGAACAATCTGCGAAAAGCAGCGCGGTCCGAATAAAACAACAACCAACGAAAGAAACTATTTTGCATAGGGTGTGTCTAAATAGGCCCAGGTAAAGTTAAGCATATATGCGTGTTAAAGAAGTGGTGTACTAACAGACTAGGGAACGACCTCAAGTCACAAGTTATTTCTCAAATACCTCCCGACTCTTGTACATCATACGCTATATCGTTATGTGACTGAAAGTAAATCAATGTCTCTCTCTCTCTCTCTCTTTTGTTTCTTTCTAGAAGATGCGAAGGCAGAAAAATAGGCGCTGTCAAGTTGCCGCTGGTGAGTAAATCAAAGAATGATATTAAACGGTAGGAGCAACTTATTTATTTACACATGGTAACAAGACTTTCGTGCACGAGAGTGCGCTTCTTCAGGTTACAAAAATACGAACATGGTACAGGAACATATATACAGTTGACGGGGGAGTTTTAGCACGAGAGGGTAACAGGGTGATGGACAGGATGCAGATACAGATAAAAATGAAAAGAACAAATACAAACGCAGGGATGATATCCCTGCGTTTATATTTATGTTCTTTTCATTTTCACCTGTATTTGCATCCTTTCCATCACCCTGTTACCCTCTCATGCTAAAACTCTCCCGTCAACTGTATATATGTTCTTTTGTATGATGTTCGTATTTTTGTAACCTGAAGTGCAGTCTCGTGCACGAAAGTCCACCATTGTGACCATTTGTAAATAAATAAGTTGCTCCTACCGTTTAATATGATTTTTTTTTCTAGGTAAGTTCAATGATAAGCTGGTCCATGTAACACTTGATTTCATGGCAAACCTCGTAAGCGATGCTACTTGCTTACACGTCACATTACACATGACGCGCATGCTTATAAATGCGTTAACTGCAATTTTCAGTGGTACAGAACTCACCACTCATGCTGCAATGTGGTACTTTTTTTGAGGGGAGGGGGGGTGGCGGCGCTTTGGGCAGCCCTGTATGAGGACGTAGATGTCGATACTCCTAACAAGTAAATCATCTTCGGCACAGCGCAGCAGATTTATCCGTACCTACAACACTTCGAACGCACGCAAATGTTTTGCAACTCCACCAACTTTTTTTTTCCTGTGTACCACTGTTACTTGTACTTGCACCCCTATCTTGGTGCAACCCTCCTCCGCCCCCAAGAGCTTACGGTTCTGAATAAAATCCTCGAACGCAGGCAGTAGCCATTATACTATCAACATGAAGGGGTACTTACGCAGTGCCGCGGTAGAACCGGACATGGCTGTCATCTGGTTTGCAAAACAGACGTTTCGGGAATTGGTTTTTGCATGGAAAACATTAAGTGTTTGAAGGCTACGATTTAACACACAGCAATGGATAAGCGAGTCCGAAGCGGAAGAACTGTAGTGCTTTAATAAATAAGTCAAGCTAATGATCAGTGCTTCGAATAAAAGGTTTCTTGTAAAGGCTTATAAGTCTTTCTGAGACGAGGTCCCAGCTGGCTAAAAACCAGGTTTTGAGGGTCATGTGATTTCAATGAACATGGACGCAGGGTCGAAGTATTCTATTGCCCCCCAATATGTGTTTAGTCGAAACATTTCAACCACATTCCACTGGAAACTACGTCCATGAAATGTCGAAGTGTGACAAGTGAATATTTCTTACCTGATGACGCAGTTCAAGTAAAATTTCAAGGTAAACGTTCCAGGATCCAACTCAATCTTGAGGAAACCCCTGGACCAGCACTGTTTGATCAAGAATGGATTAATTAATTGAGATTGCTTGAAGAAAAAAAAATATTTTCTAAAAATCTGCAAAGGCGAAGTCGACAAAAGACTACGAGGTAGCTTTCGAAACTGCTAGAGAAATTATTGCATGTGATACTCGTGCACTGCGATCCGCAGCTACCATCCCGACTCAATTGTGATGCCAGACGAAGAGGTATCGGCACGATCTCACGAAGTGCCTGATGGGACGGAAAGGCCAATCGCATTTTTCTCGTCAACTCTAAAAATGGCGGAAGAGAACTACTCACAATTCAGCTTAGGCAATTAGGCTTCACAATTCACAAACAGGCCTTAGCCATTGTCTGGGATGCGCACATGTTCTACGCTTACTTATATGGCACATTGCAGGCTTCCAACACATCAACCGTTGACGCAGATATCCTCACCAATGAAGGGGATATCTGCAATCTAATGTAACATCCAAGCAGCACCCTTCCAACGCTATGCTCTCTTCCTCTCCGGCATGGACTAGGATATAGTGTATAAGGAGTCAGAAGCGAACGGCAATGCTCACGTTCGTCGCGCTTATCTATCCCAGATGTTCCACCGGTGAAGCTGAGCTTGAGCATTTAAGCCACCTCCTGTTAACTTCCTGTTGCTCATGCACAACTGCGAGACGCTATCCGACGAGATGTATCCAAGATATATTTTAGTGTCACGAATGGCTGGGACAATTCTAACTCGGACCAAGATCTTGTGCTGTACAGCCAATTCCAAAATCTCGTCGTTATATATGTCGTCTCTATCAAGCTCGCCCATAATCTCAGTTGTCTCGCGACGTAGACCCCGAATTATTATTATCTATCAAGCGTCGACGAAGGAGAAAGCCCTTCCTTTTCGTGTTGAGATAGCCGCTATAAATTCGACTGAATAACTTTCCACGACCGCGTTCCCTTAATAAATTAACCAATGACTTCTATTGAACTTACCTTTATGTTGAGGCGGATATTTCTGCAAAACAAAGTCGCACAATGAATCGTACTACATCCACAGAATGAAAGCTCATGAACGCGTGACGTACTTCTTCTGCTTCATCCCATGTACGCCATGTATGAGCGCTGTGGAGAAATTCGCTCTTCCAGATAACTTTACTCACGAAGCGGGAGATATTTACGCATCAGACACGACTGCAGCATCTAGAAAAGTAACGGGCAACGCAGTAAATATATATATATAACTAGGATTCCTGCCTTCCCGGTTTATCCGGAATAATCGGGAAAACATACCGCAGTATAGGTAAAGCCATTTGAATCTTGAAACTATTAAAAACGCTCAGTAACCTCACACGTGAGAACAATACATAGATACATAGGTGAAAAATATGTGATCAATCGTATATTTTTGTGGTATACTTTAGCCACGTACTACAGCACAAGCGACTTTGCCTAAAGCCAACAACTTTATTACAAGATGATGACTAAGGAGTTTCATCGTCAGAGGCGATTGACTGTGTCTGACTTTCATTGACAGCAATTTCATCTCGCCAAAGTCAACATATATACGTCGTTGATCGGTCGTTTTTCTGTTGCGTGCTCATTAAACCGTATTTCGACATGCTTACTGAAACACTATGCGTGGGTGTTGCACAATTGTTCGAAAGAACGGTATCATGAGCTAAAAAACACGTATCTCTATGATTTTCGTTTCGCCAACATCAGCATCGATAGAAGAAGCTGAGGAGAATCGGCATGCGGTTTGAGACTGGCGTATGTTACGCCATGTGCTTGTAGTGAAGAGTGTCCAGAATATGACCCCAACGCATATACTGCACTGAGAAAAATTTCTCTGTTGTTTCAACGGAAAATTACCGGAAATCTATACCCCAGACATTCCGTTGTGCAATACGGGTGTTTCGTTAAATAAGCATTACGGTGTCTGTCGATATAACATATCCTGCTGTTATTTTACAGAGGTTCACGTTTTTTTAAATAACGCACGGCTGTTGAGCTGACAGGCTCACCTGTTAGCTTACTGGAGGACCTGTTTTATCTCAAGAACAGAAGGCTGTTGATATAACAGGTTCATCTGTTGCTTTTACAGAATGCTAGTTTTAACCCAACGACGGAACCTGTTGTTGTAACAGGTTTATCTGTTACATTTACTTGTTTTGTTTGTGTAACAGTTTGTCCATTTTTATTGAAAACAGAACACTTCACGGACAGAGCTATAAAAGAAAGACTGACACTACTTTTGTGGTATTTGTGTTACCAACAGGGACAACAGAAAAATACCCCCTGCTAAAGGTACAAGTACCACAAAAACATTGCCAATTTTCTTTCATTGCTGTGTTTGTGAACTGTCCAGCTTCCAATAAAAACAGACATCCTGTACAGTGTCTTCCATGGAATGCTTCCAGTGAAACATGGAATTACATGTACATAAAAGGTGTTACACTGGGACTGGAACATGTTTCTGGAATGATTGCGCTAGTTTGCTGTCCTGTACCCGATCAGAAACCACACGGAACCTATTTCTGAAACAACAAATGAATATGTATTTTATTTTCTTCATTGGGAAATTTCTTGCATCGGGGTCATTTGAAGAGTTGCTGCTTCTGTCTTAGGGGTGCGCTCATTTTGCGCTTCAACTACACATTGTGAAAGAAGTATAACAAACATAAGACTAGTACTTGTAGGCGTTGCTAGAATGATAACTGTGATAATGTCAGAATGGAGCAGCATGAGCCAAGTAAGCCGACATAGCATCTGCGTGGTGATGGTCTCCGCTTACAGCTTGTAATTGGAATGACTGTCGGAATAAAAACTTATGCATACAGGTTGTTGTCTCAACAAAACACCCAGCTCGTAGCCTCATATTGCTTGATTTTTTCCACAAATGAAAGCACTTTTTGCGTCACAACTCCAGGTCCACGCCTCTTGCTTTTGGCTTTTGTTCCTCTTTCAGGATTTATCTGGAGGAAGCACCTGCAAAGCAAATGCTGATGAAGTACAACTTGTACGAAATACATCTTTAATAAGCCGATTGCAGCTTGTGATGAGTACTATGACGGCAAAAGGAGAATCACAGTAAAAAAATCAAAAGTATAAAAGAGAGATAAGTAGCTTAGTTACTTTACAACGATAATGTAAAATACTGAACACTAAATGAGAGAAAGCCTCAGTGGGGAGCCGCTATTACTTCGGACACAAACTGTTCTTCTTAGGGGCACCACCCTTTCCGTGGGTATCGTATTTAAAGGCTAGGTTGATGACGTGTCAAAAGGAATGTGTACAAGAAGAAAAATCTTAGTGCACGACCCGAGGTGTGGGTAAACAACTGCAAGTCCTTAGGGGTTATTGCTAGAGCAGGGCTGGGAACGAACGTGTGGAGAGTCATACCGAAAGCAAGTGAGAACAAAGGGCAACGTGGAAAAACACAGTACGTGCAGCCAAACAAAGCTGTCAGCTAGTCACTTAGTCCATTTTTAGCGACAAGTATGAAGACACTCGGTTAGACACTGAATAGGAAAGAACAGGTCGCAACTTTCAACGACTTTTACTGGAATGAGCGAACATAAAACCAAATACAATCTTCTCATCTGTACCCTCCCCCTCTTCTTCCATACCTGAGCGCCGCACACTGCGCCAATCAGCCAGAAGAGGGGGAGGGTACGGATGAGAAGATTGTATTTGGTTTTATGTTCGCTCATTCCAGTAAAAGTCGTTGAAAGTTGCGACCTGTTCTTTCCTATTCAGTGTCTAACCGAGTGTCCTTATTCTTGCCGCTAAAAATGGAGTTGTACCAACCAGCCCTACTTTTTCTGTTGAGTCACTTAGTCTTTACAAAAACTTTTTTTTTTCTATTTCTTCGGGCCTTATTGCTTTCCTTCTTTTTGTGACATCACAGATGTCTATTTATACTGAGACCCCAAGAAGCTCTCGAGAAAAATTGCAGGAAACTCTTTCACGTATAAAATGACGTAAATTGGTTACACCACAATCATGCCCTGTGCAGTCCCATACGTTACCATGGCGAAAATCAAGAGACATGTGCGCTATTGAACTGTTACTTTTGCAACTTTATTTTGTGATTTGACATTATTTTACCTCTGAAGGAAGTCAAGTGTAGCTTCTGCCTGGCGAGGGTAGGCGATGTTGAACACGAAGTACAGAGCCATCAGGGCGCAGAGTGCATTTGTAAAATCAGAGATAGCAGTCATCACAATCTGCTGATCAGCTGCAACCATGAAGGTACGGCAAGTGTAGGGGCTCCCTGTCAGAAGAGGAAACATGATCAACTCCAAGAGATCCTTCGACACTGAAAATGCGTTCGTAGGTTCAGACTGACTGACAGTATAGTATTTTCAATTGTGAACTGTGATGGGAATTACAAGCCTTTCACTCATAACACCCCGCCCAGTCGTAAGTCATGACCTTCTTTGGCGGTCTCCTATTGCAGTACCGATAGGACTATTACTGTAGCAAGCGAATTGTACAGTTGGTGCTAAAACTTATAATAAAAATGTAATCTTTTATTGTTACCTGGAGGACGGGTCTTACGGACAAATTTCATTTCAGAACATCATAAGACAAATATCCCTAACGCGCCACAGCCAAAGATTGTATGACACCTACCAGCACACACAATCACTGCTGTCAGGGGAAGAGGAGCATCTTGGATAAGCACATCGGTCTGAAAAAAAAAAAAAAAAAAAACATAAATGGGAATGGCAAAATTGACCACGCCAGCCAAGAATTGGCAATCGGCAGATTGTGTGGCAGTTTGTGTTACTGGGAACGAAGGTTAATTCATTCAAAATTTTAGCAGCACACTGCTAGACGCAGGGCTCAGCTTGGCAGAAAAATTAGCTTGCAGACGTAAGTAAAACAGAGCTGAATGCGTTGACTGCAGATGAGAACGTATGCCTCACTGGAACACATGCTCAATTGGATCTAAAGCCAACTCGATAGTAAATGAGAAAGGAAACACAGAAGGTGACAGTACACGTAGCCTCAACAGTGCTGAAACCAGCTTGGGCAAGCAAAACAAAGCAAACACCTTAATCTATTCTCTAGACTAACGCAAGAAGCAGGAGCATCCCTTTCCAGTATTGAATTTCATTGCGTAAAGAATCATGCAACTGTGCTTCAAATAATGATCTCACCCCAAGCTCCACAATGAGGTAGGATGAGTCCTCATTCCAGCTTGCTATGGTCCCAAGAAGCATCCCTACGGGGTCTCCGTAATGAGTTTGAGATTCATGAAAGGCTTGACTGACAGACTGCATGATCTTCTGCACCTCTTCATTTTGACTTGTCGTTAGGAACTGAAGTACAGCCTTTACCTTCAGAGACATAGCATTACTAAATCGTTCTTTACAATCAATACCAGTGAGCCTCTTGAAATGATTGAGTAGGCATTCAGTCGTTAACAACCACGGCCATTTGTCTTGGACCTGAGAAACTGATAGTCCTTGATTGATGTGTTCCCTTTGTAGAAAATAAGTCTGCTGCATCATGTCTATTGCACGGCTAAGGCTTGCATTTTCGATGGCAAACATTTCTTCCAGTTCAGCTCTTTTGTCTTCTTGTGTTTCAGCAGTCTCACCTGCTGGTGGGGAGCAGTTCCATTCAATACAACCACACTTGTCACTGGCTACACGTTTTCTGTGTGATGCACGTGCCACCGGCACTGCCTCCGCAGAGCCACGATTTAGGTTGTCGAGTCTGTTCTCAAGTTTTGCACGCAAAGAGTCATACCCTGAGCCAACAACAGCTCCACCTAGAGTATCTGACAGTGAGACTGGGTGCGCCTCCACAATCCGCCTGGCAACTTCAGCAAGGGCTGCTCGTCCTGGCCTGGCACAAATATTGTGAATGTCACTGCACACCAGCCGCACAAATTCCAGCAGATGTTTCTTTTTCGGGCGCTTTTTCTGTTCCAAATCACTCAGGAAGCCAGAGTTTGCACGATGAAACGGTATTGAAAATGTTGTTGGCCAGTCAGCACTGACACGTTGTGGCACTGGCGGTCGTGCGTTCTCCAGAAGTTGTGACTCTGGGTTGTTGCCCGGAGGTTGTGACACAGTTAGAGCAGTGCTGTCAACCGGAAGTTCAACGTAAAGTAAATGAAATGTTTCCTACTCAGCTGTATAAATATGCAAAGGATACAAAAACATTCTTGCCACAAATGTTAGTTGAACGTATACTTTATATAATTATAATTTCAAGCTTTACCTCACAAGGTAATTGTGATCAAACATTTTCATGTTAATGCACAATAATATAGTGCTACAGCAGCAATCAAAATTTACCACAGCTGCATTTCAAAGATACAGGCTTTGTAACCTTGCAACATCATTTGCAAATGCAAATTGCTAAGTAATGTACAAGTGAAGCACTTCTGTTTTGCACAACCTATGCACTGAATGGTACACCTGCTTACAATCATTCCAGAGGTGCAAAAATTTCCTGCTTTGGATGGGGTTTAGGATAGTTGATAATTCCCTCTCTTGAACATATGTAACATCACCAGTGCTGCGAACTCCCAAGTCCCATAGGCATTGATGTAGCAGGGCTTCCTTTTCTCTCGAAAGGTCTGGGAGAAGTTGATTCAGTCTTGATTTGATATCTGCAGACAGCTCACACATACCTTGGACGGCCTTGTACTGCGGAAAGCAACGGCAAAAATGTAACACAGGCTTGGCACCTTGCAAGTTAGGATAACAAAGGAAGCCGAGCTTCTGCAAGCAAGTTTATCAAAACCTAAAAGTTCTGATTTCCCATCGCAAATAACGAAACAGAAAATTAGGGCATATATTGCGAGGAAGCGCACACCCTGCCCTGTATGCCCGCGGCACAGTCAAGCCAGCAAAGTGAATCACGTGGGTTCTACAGAGCCAGTCAACACCGCAACACAAGAGAAAAAAGTATTTAAAATGCAGTTCAAAGGTTGTTGCAGTATAGTAGAGCTCCGCACGGAACCTGGACCCGCACCATCCTGTTTTGATGTGGTTCGCCTCAGCACAGTGACACAGCGAATCGAGCCCGACCCGGCCCGTGTTTGCCTCAACTATCTGGCCCGGTCAGGTCCGATAACGCAGCGAATAGAGCCCGACCAGGCTTGGCCTGAGTCAGCATGCAAGGAGAGCGCATATCATTCCACTTTTCTGAATATGCAGCTGAAATACCCCAAATACCTTTCAATGACAAGGCAATTTTGCTGTGACGGTCATCCCAGTTGACGGTAACCGCGCGTAAACAGTCGAGGTACAGCGTTTAACGACGATAAAACCTGCGACACGGCACAGAAAAATAACTCAAAAGCGTATACTTGCGTCGGAAGGGCCGCGTTCGCCGAAGGTCTAAATCTCAACGAGGGCAAAAACACTCACAAAACTTGGACCCCACCGCACCAAACGTAGGCATGCAAAAATGACGTCTATGCGGCTCTGATAACTTATTCTTTCAAAAACAAGCGTCCCCTAAACAAACAAACAACAACAAAAAATACAAGAGCAAACATGCGTACATTGCGTGATCATTCTTCGTCGTGAGTAATTACCTGCTTGACATGGCCCTGTCGGGCCAGTCAAGCAGGGTGGGCCAACCAAAATCGATGTCGGCCCGGCCCACAGCGCACTGAATAGACGGCCCGACCCCGGTCCAGCCGACCCACGGTCCGTGTACAGCTCTACTACACAATGATTATTCCTTGGAACAGGTCAAACTAACTGAACTAAAACTGAAATCAACAAAAAGGCGGGACTGCTCGCGCGGCAGTTTGTACAGCCGAAACTGAACCCCCCGCTCAACGACACTGAAAACGTAAAAACCAATAACGTATCTCTTGCCAAACGCGGAAGTGTTCAAATAACGTTACAGGGCAATTAGACGGCGAAGAAGCACGCTAACGTAAACCAAAACCTACTCATTCTAGTCACAACCTATTATAGAGTTAGAAAACTGCGTATTCCTAGTATGTCGCGATAAAATGAGCTACGAACCAGCAAATCGAAGTGTTCTGCTCTACACAAGGCAAATTAATGTTCTGCGAAATGTTAACTTCGCGCGGGAAGGAGCATAACACAAACGCATACACTTCGGTTGGATATTGCAACCTGTAAAATGCAGTAAACAATACCTCAGACATCGCTACTTTATGCTCATGTTAACAATACAGAGTCATGCTTACCTTTGAAGACAAAAAAAGCAGAAGATGTAGCAGCGGGAAGCACAAACAAAACCACGCGTTCCTATTTCGCCAGTTGTTCATAGATGAGCCGACACAGTGTTGCTGCTTTGCCGGTGTTCGTCGGCGTTTCTACGCTGATCCCAATTGGTAAACAGCGGCGCGGAGCGTCGAAAATGGCCGAAAGTGCGCTATTCCCGGAAAGTTCCGTTAAATTAAGATAACGTAAGCGACCCGTAAAATTTTACAGTAACGAGTCGGGTAATTCTTCCGTTTTTTAGAAAAAATTTCTTAGAGTGCAATAGAGTTGCCCCGCACAAAAAGTGTTGGATGTAGTTTTGTAGTGTGTTGTTTATCTCGTAGAGCGCATCGCGGCATGTAGGTCGAGAGCCCTTATACGTATTTTTTGCATGTTTACTTGAGAGTGCGCATTGTTCTATACCACACAGGCCATATTTCATTCATAATAGTTTCGCAAATAAACACGTACGGGTCGATCTCATATTGCTTTTGAGTTAGGCATAGTGTCTTCAGATCAGGGTATGTGTAATCTGTATGTGTATCTAACAGATGTTATTAAGGGTAGTGCAACATTTCCCACTTCTTGAACCATGCTAACATTGCCAGAATAAGGAACATTACACTGTGCTGTGTATTCCACACTCAGTTGTCTCGCGACGTAAACCCCCAATTATTATATTGGGTACTCCACATGTTCAACCAGTCGGCACTTCCCATATCCTATTTTTTTTAAACATGTGCTTAAAATTCCACAACTGCCACTCAAGTAACTTTGCCACCAAATTAGTCAGTGACAAAAGGTATATGTACTTTATCACAAATTTAATAACCTTGGTGTAAATGGTTGATGGTGTCCTCTGCCTTGTACGGTGCACTTCATAGCAAAATACACAATAGTCCAAATGGTTTCCTTGTCAAAGCTGACTCTTATCAAAATGGGGAAGCGGGCTTGCTTGTCCAGAGAAACAAATATGAAACTGCAGTGCTCAACGTAAATAACTGCATGCTCAGCAACTAAGGCTGGTGATGCCGAAGACCTAATATTTCTAGGTTAAAAGGAACAAAGGAGAAAAGACCACTGCGGCGTATTAATGTTGTTTCAAAAGTATAACACCACAAAATTTGTGAGAGTCAGTTGGTGTATTTAGTTATGTTGGTCACCTCCTGCACCAATTTTTAATAAGATTCAAATGCGTTGCTACCAACCAGGACCTAAGACTGACCTATGATCTAATAATAATAATAATAGTATCTATCTATGACCTATATGGACCCTCACCACTAGTTTGGTCCAGGTTTCACACGTGGCTTCTAGTGAAGTTCGAAGCTGCTTTGTAGAGCTGACAGGAGACTTGCAGAGTAGAGAATCTTTTATTTATATTTTCCATAGAACATGTAAAAAATAATGTGCTGTACCAATTGTATTCAAAGAAATACAAATATACTTTGTTTTAGCTATGTGCATATTAGCAGATTACAGGTGACCGATGACACACAATGGGCGTCAAGGGTGAGAACACAAGAATACTACCACTGCAGGCACTGTCCTGAAATTCTAAGTCACCATTTGTCAGAAAGCAATGACCACGTACAGCCTAAGGATCATATTTAGCTCCTTCCATTATTCTTTTTATTGACAGCATGTTGGCTGCCATCCAGTCCATGAAAGTGACCGTTATCGTTGAAAGAACGGTTCAACAGCAAGCGAGCTGGTGATAGTGTCCATGATGGCGAAACCTGAAGAGGAGATACAAGAAGGGACATAAACACGCTATGTTGAGACATTGTGTATGTCCCTTCCTATCCCTCGTCTCAGGGTTTTTCGCTATGGACCTTCATGATGTTTCCTTCCGGAAACTTGACATATTTTTATGTAGAATTGTGAAGGTACAGCTAGGTGCTGTTAGCAAATCACACAGTACTTTTCTTGAAACAAGAATTCATAGAAGGTACACAATCATCTTCAGCATTGCACACATCTATGGGACATGTTAATCACTTTGGAATGTCACAGACAGGTCATGGAGGCCGGCACATGATTAGTGGTGTTGAACAGACAACTATTTGTCATATTTTAGGCACAAAAAGCAGTTTTGGCACCTGCATGTTGAGACAGATGTATCTCTACATACTTTGCTATGACACAAATATATCAAGCAACAAATGTACTCACTCTCTCTCTCTTAGTTCATTATGGTTATTAGTCAACACTGCCAAGAATGTGGGAACACAGTCTTTTACCACCTACACTCTTCAAAATGACCTTCACACACGACACATTGTAGGTCAACGAGACTCCAGAATGACGTCCTCTCCCTCCCCATTAGCTGAAAACATTTTTCTACAACCTTGCATAAGGGGAAGTTAGTACAAGAAACGCACACATTCCTTTTTTGAGCGAATTAATATTCAGAGCGTTACCATACTGTGGTAGGCCTGCAGTGCATTACGTGGTACAGCACACACTGTAAAAAATTTCACCGTAGAACATGTCCCCCATTCTAATGACAGTCTTCTCCAGTTTTTCAAACTGCCATTTCCCATAGTGCTTTATGGTATGACACAGTATTTCTAAATCTTTACTGTAGTTTACTGGTTGTAGCAGAAAAAAAGACATCACTGTTCTCGATCACAGGACGCAAGCCATAAGTGCTATACGGAAACAGTACATGCTGCTCTCTAGCAGTTGTTCGTGTTTGGACATGGTATGGTGCATGCAGGGTAAATTCCATGGTTAAAATATCCAAACGTGAACAACTGTTAGATTACATGATGTAGAATGCTCTATAGTACAGTAAAACCTCCAAAGTCTGACACCTCCCTACCTCGGACAACTCCCCACGATTTCATTGCATGGGCAGGCTCCCATTGAAACTACATGGGGACGAAATTCTCGATGTCGGACACCTCCCTATCTTGGAAGTAGGATAGGGTTTTCCCTGCAAAGTCGGACAAAACCCTGGCCAAATTACCTCAATATCGGCCCATCTTTGCACCAAAAAGACCCAAAATGAGCCAATGGCCTTGACTTTTGCCCATTTTTTCCCCTATTCTGGTCACAGCATTTTGTTGCTTTAGTTTTTAGAGTCCAAAAACAAGTGCTGTCAGTCTACATTGTAATTCTTTATGTGAGCACTTGTCTTCAGTTTGTCTAGAGCCTTTGAACGAGCATTGCACCAAAGCTATCAGAAGTGGGCTGACGCTTCAGAGACAAGTCCTTGCTGCTCGAAAAGCTCCAGAGGTAATGCCATTGAGTAGAATCTGAACGGAATTGAATATACTAAAATCAGTAATAATTATCAGTGAAGAGTGGGTAGAGGTACCACTACCAGGCACCACCACCAGGTACCACTAAGGACCTTAAATTGAAGAAGGGGGACATTTCTCACAGCTGTGATCTCTTCCATTTTTTGTTGCCATCATATTCTGTAACTCGGACACCTCTATAAGTAGGAGACGCTTCGGCTGCACCGCGGGTGTCCAACATAGGAAGGTTTCACTGTATTTGTGTTCCGTGTCATGTGACCACAAACAATATAGGCTTTTGCTCATGCTGCACAGCACAGGCGAATTCAGCTGCATGTGAGGATAATAACATGAAACCCGAGGTGCGGAGGAAAAGGTATGACTTTACGGTCTCTGTGTCAGTTGTTTCATGTTGTAATTGCGTACCAGCTCGTCTGTACCTGAGAATAGGTTTGATGCATTGTACACGCACCATACACATGCAGTATGTGGTGTGTTGTGATAGTAATGCCACTGCCAATTGAAGAATAATGCTCCAGGTGGATTGTTTCGGTACAATCTTGAACTATGCATACCAAGGGGTAGGGCATCTGCGTGACAGGTTTACCTGGAAGTAAGAATGTAAATGTTAGCATATCATTGAATAATTAACATTATCAATATACTGCTGCAGATGATACAAACAATAGCACACATGATGCTCCGATATGTTCTGGAGGAATGTCTCTGTACTCACAATATTAGTACAGCAGCTACAGAAAGGCATAAAACAAGTTTTTGTATACATGATACCACTTGAATGCAACACAAGCTTCTGCTGCACTGCCAGAACACCACGGCGGACAGATTTACCTTACTTCACCTCAGAAAAAGTATGCAGTGTTGTACACATGATGATGTTTGAATGTCTCGAAAAACATAATTTATGACCAAAAGACATCAACTGGAAGATTTCGATTTACCTTAGTCAAAACTGAGAAAAAGTATGTGCTGTTGCACACATGAAACTGCTGGAACTGCTCTCGAGCGCTCTGGAAAAACACCTTATTTGTGACCAAAATACAACAGCTGAGCCAACATTGAATTTATACCTTACTCAAAATACACAAGATTTGCTGCCGTGCATATGATACGATGATACTGCTTAAAGGACGACGGAAGCGAAAATAAGCTGCAAAGCTGTTTGCCTCATATTGCGATGTGTACCAAAACAACCCGGAATTCGACTTAGATTTACGTATATTAGTTGAAATGCCGCCACAATCGCGATATAAAATTCGGCCGCGGAGCAATCTGAGCCCCTGGTGAGCGTCGCCGCGCCGCCGTAGCAGACCACGGAAGTGACGCACGTTGTCTCCCCTGTTGGAGTTCCTGACTTTCATTTCGCGGTTGTTTTGCGATCGGAGGTTGATTTTCGCGACAAGAAAAATTGTACATGCTTGTGAAAACTTTCCTGGCTGTGCTACAGCATGTTGCCGACTTCCTTTCAGCAACGCGAGGACATAGTGTTCCTTGCACGAACGACACAGGGATAGACAGCACAAACATAGCGTCAAACATCGACTGACGTTTATTACAAATACAACACTAGCGAGGCTGGCCCCCCAAATCCATCCGAAGTGTGATCTCATTCTCTCTAGGTGAGAGTTTTGCTGCTTACATTGCTGGCTGTCTTACGTTGCGTTTGGCCGGGATATGTTTCAGAACAAACACGCTCCATCGGTCTGTGGTTGTTTCCGTGGCCGTATTGGCCATTGGCGCTCGACTGGCAATCGAGAGATGCGAAGTTCAAATTCCGCCGATGTCTGACTTTTTTCATGACTGTCATGTTTCAATTGTTTCCGAAAGGTAGGAATCTTATTCTCACCGCGAATCCGTCTATGCCTACTTGCAGACAGGTGCAACAAGACAAGGAGTGCGCAGACGTATTGTTGACGAATGGTTCAAAACAAATCCACAGGTGCTCATTAGCCTTGGCTTGTCAACGAAGTACATCAGGCTGAAAGAAGGAGCGGCCCCTTCTGTATTTTCACGAAAGCGGAAGGCACAAATCTTTACCTCCACTTGTCGTTTCGGCGTACGTCTGATTCCCGCTACGGGGAAAAACGGAGACGAAGAAGCATGTACGAACCCATCTCTCATAGGATATATCTCCTTCAGACTTCCACGAGATCTCCGAATCGAACATCTTCAGGCGTTATTCGGGATTCGCCGTGTTTACCCCGTTCACCGGGCAGCCGCACATGGAGCTCGAGAGATATTTGACGTCACGCGCTCCTCAGATTTTCCCGCAATGCTTTGCGGCAGCGGGCGCGCTCCATGGGCGATCGTGTCGGGTGGGCGGCCCAGCGCGCTCGTAATCGTCAAAAATATGCCCATCCGTACAGCGTACTCGCAAAATACTAGTGGCACCATAATTCTACTTAATATTTACACCTTGTTCGGTCCCTTTTTTGCAATGAACAAATTTCGTTTCCGTTGTCCTTTAAATGTACTCTGAAAGCGCTGCCACCTCAGGCATGGTTGCTCTAAGCTCTAAGCTAGCGAGCAACAGCAAGGGTATACGAACACAAGAAGTCGAGCACAAGTGATGGAATGCACTTGATTAATCAGAAAATTAAATATCTCAGTACCAGGTGTCACTGTTCCGTCAACAAAAACAGAAGAACTTTGAAGGGGCGTCTGGTTGGCACTGGTGACAGCCTTCAGCTTGAAACCCAGACGGTGATAGTTGAGACGTGGAGTGCAAGCTTTTCGGTGGTGCCAGCATGCCTGCGAAATCATTTAACAAATAAGGCAATTCCAAATCTGTACTGGGAATACACCCGCTGGGGCGTAATCTCTAAAGGATGAAGCAGTAACCGACAGATAGCATATTTTTCTCTTCTACGTGATGCAATTTGCACCGCATGACTGACTTGTCTAACATATTACGCGTCTTACCTTTATCTGCTGCCTAGTCCTGCCCCTGCAATCTCCTGCTGCGGATAAGGTTGGCACAGCATCCCGGACGAGACATCTTCGGCTTCTTGTGAAACAAGTTGCGCATTGCTTCCGTAACATTCGTATAAGCCAGATGAACAGATCAAATCGCTCCTTTCGAAGGTGGCACCCAGTCGGAGTTGTAACCGATTGTTGCAGTCAATAGATTTATCTTTCGCCTTTCGGAAAATTGTGGTTTGAAACATTGGAACTGCATGCTGAAGTATTCTTGCAGACGGGAGCAAAACGCTCACAGATTCTCGGCACGCAGCACAGAACACGAGTCACACCAGGAAGTCTGTACTGGCCTAGCAAATGCTTTGCAGTCGAAGGAAGCAAAACTCACGTTCCTCGTGGGTTTAGTGAAGTCCAGAAATATACTGGCTCCCTAATAGCGAACTGTTTATCACTCCCCCAATGTGAATCTGCGCAGCAGACGGCTCGGCAGAAGAAACTGGCCGGCTTGGCGGAAGAAACCAAGCCAAAAGTCATGCCAAGCCGGAGCGCGGGCAGACCACGAATGTGTCGTCGACACAGCGTTTGCGGCCCACCAGACGGGATGTCAGCGAAACTAAAAATTCACTTTTTCGGAAAACCGCGAGGAGTTTGGGATAACTATTTTGCATACATAAGCAGTGTTCCCTTATGAACACATCGTGTGAGTACCATTCCATTCTGTAACACTCGAAAATCGGCGTAGCTGAGCTTTAACGCACCTCGGTGAGGTTTGCCCAGGTTAGGTCAGGAGACGTTTTCTTTCTTTTTTTTTCTTGATTTCTTTTTTTTTTTTGGGGGGGGGGGGGGGCGAGGTATTCTCGTCGGCACCAGACTGTGCCGCCGTCTTTGTCTCCTAAGCCGACATCGTGGATTACGTTGAAGGAATCGGCGATACAAGTTAATTTTTATGTGCTGCACACAACCATAAGAACTTCATTCACTGTAGCAATTCTGCAATAATGTAATTAAATTATATAAAAGTTTCGTGGTCCGCTAGAAAAATCAGTAGTCGATATCTCTGCTAAACTAGTGGACATAAGTGTTTTGTGGTCCTCCGACTAAAAATTAGCCGCCGAAAATGCAGACACGCCAGAAAAATTGCCAACAGCGAACTCAGCGTGACCTGGATAAAAACTGTAAACACCCAACTTGAACGAATATGCTAATAAGATAACTAACATGCTGTGCCGGCGCGTCCGCACTGCTAAGCATAACGGGGTTAAATTGTGGCTGTCATTCACCAAAACAGCTTGGACGGATATTAAAGACTCGTGAAGGTAAGAGGTTAATCAGCACTATCCGCTTTTTAAACAGAACATATCATCTTACGAAGCAGTCGAGCATTATCTACAGGGCGTTGAAAATTAAGCTTTCACGAGCGCTACGCAAACACAGCGATGACAGGAAACCGGATGATAACTTTACGCTATTTCTGTAAGAAACAGGTGCTGCTAATTATGTAGCACCTGTTTTTTACTCAAGGAACAGAAAAATAGCACCAGTATTCTTTTTTTTGCCTATTTATAAAGTGCTAGTGAAAGCTTAATTTTGAACACCCTGTATGTTTCGAGGCCGTGGATTTCTGGGAGAATCAGGAATTTCGTTACCGGGAATATCGCGGCCCTAAAAAATAACCACCCCATATGAATAAGGACCACTTGCTATATAATCTGAGCATACAGTATGGCAAAACACTTGCCATTCCAGTTTATTAAAAAGAACGCTCTATTTCATGCAGACCCATGTACGCTGTGCAGGCTTTGAAAGTGCTCACAATTCTGATTCAACCTTTTATCTTGTTAGTAATCTTCCCGTAGGTCACATAGATAACACAGGAAATTTTTTTCTAAACTACCTCTAGACGAAAACCTTTCAAAAGCCTGTAATGACCAAGCGAAAGAGTGTAGTAACAGACGACAAGGCCACACGCGCATTTGTGTGACGTCACAGCCCAAGCTTACCCTTCTTTGGAGCAGAGTGGAGAAGGGTTGCTACCAGGGTTAACCCTGGCTAATTTTCGGGGCAGAGTTGTGACCTCATTTCCTCTGCCCTGGCTACTTTTCACCCACTTTGAGTCACTCGGAGTTGCCACAGCTGAATAAGAAAACACGCCCACACACGCGCGCATGTGGCCTCGTCGTCTGCGACACATGACAGTCGGCACTCTTTTGCTTGGTCACAACCGAAAGCTTGAAAACTTTTCGTTTAGGATAATTTTCCGGTGTTATCTCTGTCACCTAGTAGAAGATTAGTACCAAGATAGAAGGTTGAATCAGAAATGTAGTGCACTTTCAGAGAGTGCACAGCGTACACACGTCTGCGTTAAATAAGGCTTGTTTTTATTCAACTAGAATTGAAAGTATTTTGCAATACTGTAGGCTATGTATACAGCATGTGGTTCTTATTCATACAGTGTGAGTATTTTCGAGGGCCAATATATTCCGCTTGGCACTGCCTCGAAACATAGATAATGCTTGATTGATTGGTAAGATGGCATTGATATTGTCTTCCATACCAGACTAATACCCCAGTCAGACGGCATGCTCGAAGGACTTCGGGGAATTTTCATTTGCAAAAAATGACCACTGACAGCCGTGTCAGACGGCAGCTCAAAGGACCTTTCTAAGAAATGACCATCAACGCGAAAGGAGGCCCCCAACGACATTTGAGGAGCAGAAAGGAGCAATCTCGACAACAGTGTTATGCCATTGTACCCTCGCTACCTTCGCAGCTGAATGTAGGAAAACCTATAAAATGCGGATAATGGAGTGAAACTGTGTAAACGTATTTAGATCCTATTTAGAGAAGTGCATATGGCTTCTGCATCTTGATTTGTGGCGCAAAGACCAACTTCAAATTTCCACAGCAGACAGGGAAACCGAAACCGAAAAAGGGAGCCGGTGAGGGCAGTCAGTTGAGGAGCACTCCTTTCCCCTCTGTCTGGCAGGCGCCCCCGAACAAAGGTCATTTGAGAGGCCGAAGGCCATTTCTCGCAATTGACATTTGAAATGCTGTCTGACTAGGGTATAAGTTGTTTTAGCGAATGAAAGTCACATTTTAACGACGTTTATGCTTAACAGGGTGGACGCGCTGCCACAGCATGTTGGTTAGTTTACTAACCAATTTGTTAATGTTGGTGTTTGCATTTTCTTATTCAGGTTAGTCTCAGTTCACTGTTGGCAATTTCCCTGGCGTGACTGCATTTTCGGCGGCCTGTTTTGCAATCAGAGGACCATAAAACATTTATGTACAGCAGTTTATTTTGCAACAGAGATATCGACCACAGACTTTTTCTAACGAAAGGAAATGAGCTGATAAACAGTTACAGAATTTGTTGCAGAATTCTAACAGTTGGTTACAGAATCAACGTCATATGGCAGTGTGAAACACATAAAAAATAACTTGTATCGCCGATTTCTTCAACGTGATCCGCCATGTGGGCTTAAGAGGCAAAGACACTTTGGCGGAACATTCTACTGCACACTATCTCACACCCTCCCTCAAAAAAAAAAAAAAAAAAAAAAAAGGAAAGAAAGAAAAATATAAAAAATAATGGAAAATGTGCTCTTACCTAACCTGAGCTAACCATACCGAGGTGCGCTAAGCTGACTATATATATAGACGCTTACTACATTTCACAAGTTGGCAACCGCCAAATCCGTTAGGCTGAGCAAGCCGCGGTTCTCCTGCATGCTCTAGAAGAGCTTGAGGTTGTGTTATTTGAAAGCATATAACAAAACATTCTACACCACACAATCTTATTACTCTTATGTTTTTAGCTTCACTGTATGACCCTCTTTCACTCGGATATGCGGTATTTAACTTTCAAACGCTTTCACTATTTTTTCAAACCCAGTGATCCTGATAACGAACTACACACTCCAGGAATTCCCGAGGAATGCAGGCTTGACCACCAGGTACATACAACTTTCACTGAGGATTGCTTGCTGCACAGCAAGTAACAACACCTAGGTGCTAATAGCACCCGATGTCATCCCGAATTCCAGAGAAAACAGAAACATATTGTTTTCCCCATTCCTCTTCCTGAATACACGTTACAATTTCGAGCAAATCGAAATTTCAAACGTCCGCCATTTTGAGCACAGAACGACTCCGACCGTTCGAAAATTACCGGCGAAGGTTGGCTACTCCAGGGTCACGTGTTGCTACGTCACACCAAACTCGCAAGTTACTCGGGTTGAATAAAAAAACGTGCCCATGTAGCCTGAGATTATTACCGCGAGGTCTCTCCCTTTCCCTTTCCCCTTGTTTTTTGCAGTGTTCTGTCTATCAACTCGGCAGTGGTATATCCTCCTCTCATCGCATTTTTCAGGCCGTTTTCGTGCGCACTTGCACTTTGCACTTGCAGTAGCATTAGAGATTTCGGCTTCTGGTGTATTCGACTAAGTTCGCCACGGGCTTCCCGATTCTGTAAAGAAAACGTCATGCTGAATAGGCATATTTCAGAGTTCAATTAAGAAATTTCAATTTATTGCAATTGAAATTCGACAAAAGTATTTTTAAGACGGCAAACTTAACTGCCACATGGGAGCCGTTGACCGCATATTTTTCCGTCCTACCGTTTTCTTATAAACCCCAAATGACACTCTTCGTCTCGCACCCTGTATATCAACAGATCTCAGATCCATCATCAATAAGCGTTATCTCACACTAATGTTGTTATGTAACGCAATCTGCTCGAACCGAACTATGCACCTCTTACGAAACAGAGCTTTTGCACAGTTTAGTGTTGGCACTTCAGTGTTTGTACAGATTGCTGTTGTTATTCCATCTCTCTTCATCTCCCTTTCAATCAACGAATGGAACCGCACCATGTTAAGTGAGTTTGCCGGTTTTATAGCTTTTAATAAATGGGGTGGGGGGAGTTACGTCACGATACAACTGAGATCATGAGCGACGCCACGGCGGTCGGTCTGTGGACTGCTTTTGCCCACTTGAGGGTTTATTAACGTGTGACGAAAGCTTATCACACAGCACCTCGTATTTAACGTCCCTCGAAGAAGGCGGCGTGTCTAAGCAACTTGTACCCTACCACCGAATTGTTGGCTTCCTCGGTCGCATTCGAACCCGCGATCTCAGGATCAGAAGGCAAACATATGCTACCGACTGAGCCACCTAGGTCAGTGGGTGTAATTGTGACACTTGTGTCTGAATGCTACTATGCCGTGATTTACTTACATATGCCCTACCTAACTGCGATGTATTCTGGGTGAGGTTGTCAACCGGGACATCCCGAAATCCCAGGACTTGTCCCGGAAAATCTCGGGAATCGAGGCACTAGAAAAATACACGACAATTTCCTTCTTGCAGTGCTCCGAACCGCTAAAACTTACGGCTTGCCTGAGTTGAGCATGTGTCAACTTTGTCAGCGCTAATATTAGCTCTACATTCATGTTGGCCAATGACGAGCTCCTTGAGCGATGGCGCCGCTTTGGAGCTGTTTTGCTTCCGCATTTCACGGAACCGCCAAGTTCGTCATTCAAAATGTCTGGTAATTTTTCGGTCAGTCAGTTGATCGAACTTGTTCTTCCGCATGCCGTCGAATCCCAGATGTTACATGATGGGAGAGGCCAGAAACGACCTACAAACTTCCGCTAAACTATGGCGCAAGAGCGGCTTTGCAAGTGTGAACCTTCGAATAACAGTTGGCGCTTTCCGCGCTGTTTTCCAGCGTTATGTCAGCGCACTGCTATATGTCAGAACAGGCCTTCATCCCTCCGTAAGGAAATGGCACTTTTAGGGTGGGAGGTGGCAGAGGAACGCTGTTTGCACGTACAGTACAGATAGTTTCTGACTTTCGTTTCAGAAGCTGAACGGACATTGAGTTTGGCAGCCAGTATCTTCACAAAAGTTCGCTCCGGGGGTGGGGGCACCATCCTCGACGCTATGTGCTTTCTCAGGTCGTGTTTTAATAATTGTACAATGTGATAAGGACGATGTGACGGTGTTATAAGCCGTTTAGAGTTTCGCTTCCTTCCATTCGTTTTTCCTTCGTTTGGGTGATTTCACGTCGGATCAGGCACGGTGGTCCGGTTGACCTGTTCAAGTTCTTTGAAACATACGTTAAAGCCTTGTCCCTAGGAGGCATATTGGCGCTGAAAGTAGTTGAAAATAATTAGTGGTTATTTTTTTAAATGAATTATCATTCAAATGTGGGCGTTTCGACCACAGCGCTTCCTACGCAGTTTGGGGCACATATCCTCATAACTATTCGACATATTCAGCTGAATGTTTTTCCACTTATAATCGAGGTTGGGTAACACTGCAGCAAAAGTTCCGCAGAAAGTTGCGTGCTTCGTAAAATATGGTACGTTTCGGGAACCTCACAGCTCGTCCCCCGGTAAGTCCCCAATGTAATCTACAGCATCGTGTTCGTCTCGAAATGCCCTTTCTTGTGATAGCGAGTACATCGTATTGCGATTTAGGGCAACGCACCCAGCAGTCTTTTTGTGAGGGCTGTCTACGGAAAATTCGTCAATTCGACAGCACGCATCCCATATATGCCCAGTCGTGAAATTGTTAATTTTACCCAGAAACACTCTTCATGACGGCAAAAGGGCAAGGGTGCAGGACAGCTGGTACATGGTAAAAAAATGGAACCCGAGAAAGGGACAGAAGAGGGACGACACGACACGTTCTCGACGTTCGAGAACGTGTCGTGTCGTCCCTCCTCTGTCCCTTTCTCGGGTTCCATTTTTTCTTCATGACGACTCAAAGCAGCACATGAAAAAAAAAAAAAAAAAAAAGAAATCTTCAGAGATTGTTGAATTTACGCTGCGAACGACGTTGAGTTACGAACGTAACTTCGACCATCTCTGAAGCAATTTTTTTGTTGTGCTGTTTTAATTCGTCATGAAGAACGTTTGTGAGTAATATGAACGATGTCACGAGTGGGATGAGGCAAATGTTCGCGGAACCTTGAAATCGCGGTACCGCGGTGCGTTCACCCTGTAGCAGGCGTCTTAGAGGCCTTCCATCCAGGAAGAAGTTAACAAAAGGTGCCACAACTGGGTATCAAGCCGCTGCATTTTTCTTTCTTTTCAGTCCTTCTTACTGAGAGGGCTGAGGTTAAGGGGTCCTTACTCTTACTCGGTTGGTGTCTGGGTGATTGCCGAATTGCCCTGTCCCCCGTCATTCCTGTCACCTCATCGAGCAGGTACGACTGCCATTAAACGCAGGGTAACAGCGTTAGAAATCCTGTACATAGGTCGCCTCAGCTTCCTGGGTAAAATTTCTTACATATTTCGTTCGAATATTTCGCCTAATTTTAAATATAGCGAAGGAAAGAGCGCTCGCGAATTTGGCGAAAATTACTACTTATACAGTGTATTTTTACAGAGGAGGTACATGAACAACAACTACATATATTCTTACAGCACTCAACCGTGCCACACTGCACGCTCTACTTCGTGTTGGAGCCTTATCGAATTATACACTCTAAAATCTGTACCTCTTAAAACCCCCTTTTATAAGGTACATTTTTGCAAAAACGTACCCTTTATTTTATGCGGTACGAAAGCGCCTAAAAGGTACAGCACTTTTAAGGTACTGCCGTTTAACAGATACCCCCGTATAAAGGGTACAGCCGTCTAGCAGGTACACCCGTATAAGAGGTAGAGCCGTGTAAGAGGTATATGCCCGTCTATGCGTCTAACACGTACGTCCGTCCAAGAGGTACTGCCGTCTAGAAGGTACAACCATTTTAGAGGTACCGTCGTCTAAAGAGTACAACCGTCTAAGAGGTACAGCCGTCTAAGAGATACTTCCGTATAACAGGTACGCCCGTCTAAAAGGTACTGCCGTCTAACAGGTACGCCGCTCTAAGAGGTACATCCGTCTAAGAGGTACAGCCGTCTAAGAGGTACAGCCGTCTAAGAGGTACGCCCGTCTAACAGGTGTAATATGCCCGACACAAGAACCTTAGTTTTTATTCCAGGCCCTTGCCCGAGTTCTAACTAACTTCTTCTTCGCTTCTTCTTCTTCAGACCCGTCGGCGCCCTAAATAGGCCGGGGGCGCCTAAAGTTCATCCCTTCTGGGATGGTACTTGCAAATATTTGCAACAGAGGCCAACTGAAAGCGATCTACTTCGTCGAGGTAACCAATCGTCTTCAAGACACCTGTTTAGTGGCCGTTTGGACCACAGTAAAGGGACCTAGAAGTGTTGAACGAGGATCGGGTAATCCCTTATGGACCAAAACTTTGTCTCCGACTTGAACGTGGGGGATGTTCGTATTGTGTCGTCTGTCGAAGTACTTCTTCACACTGAGTCGGTATCTGCGTTCTTCTTGTGGGTCCTTTCGTTTTTCTGTGAGCCTTAAGCCGTCAGCAATTCCCAGATCGTGGTCCGCTCGGAGGAGGGGCGTTGACCGATGAAAAGCGAAGTAATGTGTGCAGCCAATTGTGGTGTTATGTGACCGATTATGATGGTGGGTGGCTGCTTCCAGGCAGGGACGCCATCCTCCAGGAAAGTCGTGATACATATGGATGTACTGCTTTATGTCCCTTATTGCCCACTCTGCCATACCGTTTGTGGCAGGATGGTAGGGCGCTGCAAACCTAATTCGCATCCCTCTTTCTCGAGCGCACGCTTGCATGCGTTTGGAGGCAAAGCCCGATCCATTCTCGCAGACAATGATCTTTGTGGGGCGAATATATTTCTCTCAAGCAGCTTGATGGCGCTGTTGGTGTCCTCACCTCCCGCGCGTGTACACACAATTCGTGTGGACCCGTCGACGGCCATCAAGAATGACTGAGTCCTTTTTACCCCCTCTGACTTGTTTCGGAGCTCGACAAAATCTAAATGAACCACTTCGAACGGTACCGTCGAATGGTGAGGCATGACCATCATGTCTGGTCGTCGGTGATATTTGGCTTTGTGTATTTGGCATATCTTGCAGGACCGAACATAGTCTCTGACATCCTGACACCCTCCCTTCAAGAGGATTGTGGATCATCCCAACCTCGCTTCCGGCTGCCTATCGGCGCCCGATGACACGCGCTCCGCTGGTTAAGGCAAGTGTACGCGCCACTGTATCTACATCGAAAAACATTTCAGCGCTACAACTGGGACGATAACCTTCAGCACTAGACAAACCTGAAATAGTGGAACGCTTCTAGGTTGTTACAACCCTCAATACAATCGCATACGCACTCTGGCAAGCTACTGTTCACTACGCTCACCCTACACATGCACGTTTTGGGAAACAGCATGCGCGTACTTGTAGCGGAAATGAACAACGTTAAAGAGCAACTTACCATGAGCAGGTACACCTTCCCGGCCTTTCCATGTCCCTTAACCGGCCAACTTAACAGTGCGAAGACGGCGGGTACCTGATCACAAATAACCTTCACACGCGGACGCGGCTGCACTTATAACGCATGTTTCTTCCGTAGGTATCAAAGGCTCGATTCGCTAGATATGTGGCAAGATAAAAAAAAAAAATAAGAAATTGACCCGCCTGACCTCATGAAACCACTGGAAGGTGTGGCTTGTCGGTTCTTCAACAGCTTATCTGTTCCGGAATGTTCTTTTTCTTTTAGTTTTCATGTTGGCCAAAAGAAAACCTGGCTCCTTCACGAACACACGGAGAGAGTTCAACCTCTTTCTATTTTATCAATGTAAATACAAAATAAGCAATATCATCACATATACAGAACGGGATTTTCCTTACTCACTGTCTAGCCTGTGTTCGTAATATACGTGAAACAAACGCAGACAATTTAAACAAAAGTACCAGGGTTGAGGCTTTTTAGTTGGCGACATAGACAGGAAACGTTTTATCATCTGCCTTGAATGAAACAATCATAGTTGTAAATCAACGGCTAATCTTTATCTCCGAGCCCGTGCGATGTATACATGCATTATCTGACTGCATCGAACCTTTTGGGGCGTTACTTGAACGCAAGAAGTTCAGAAAGCTGCGGAAAGCACAATAAGATGTTCCGCAAGAGGTACTGCTTTATACGGTACAAGTCACGGTACCTCATAGACTCACCGTGCACCCCATAAATATGCTTGTAGCTCATAAAGCAACTGCGGAAAAGCACTGAAGTACCTGATATTTACCAGGTACAGCTCGATATAAGTAGATGGGTAGAAATCCAGCGAACCGGTAGCGATGTAGGAAGGGAGTTGCCTCAGGACAGAAGCCGCCGATATTTCGAACAGAGACTGTTCTTCTTCTGGGCACCGTCCTCATCATTGGCATGGTATTTAAAGGGTTAGGTGTGACGTGTTTAAAGGTTCATGCGAATTGTGGGTCAACAGCCCGGAGGGAAGAAAGGTCCGTACGGGTTTTTACGGCGGGAGTGAATGGCTGCTTTGTTAGAGTGTGGAGGGGATTATGTGAACGTAGTGATCTAGGCTACAGACCGGTTGCAGAAAAATGGAAGGTTCACGAACACGTGGACGAAACGGGACAACAGGCAAGAATTCGCAAGCATAGCGAAAGATAAGGAGGTTAGTGGTTACGTGCGGAAAATTCCAAAACGAGCAATTTTTTTTTTTTAATATATATATTTGTAATACAAAGTTGTGGCATGCAATAAATAGAGCAGAAAGCAGTGGCCATGCAGAACATAACAGATGATAATGGAGGTAGATGGGAAAAGCATATTTTATTTGTGAAGTGTTTCTAGGGTGCCTTGTGATTTGTTGATACCGGACGGGTATCGCACGTAACCACTAACCTCCTTATCTTTCGCTATGCTTGCGAATTCTTGCCTGTTGTCCCGTTTCGTCCACGTGTTCGTGAACCTTCCATTTTTCTGCAACCGGTCTGTAGCCTAGATCACTACATTCACATAATCCCCTCCACACTCTAACAAAGCAGCCATTCACTCCCGCCGTAAAAACCCGTACGGACCTTTCTTCCCTCCGGGCTGTTGACCCACAATTCGCATGAACCTTTAAACACGTCACACCTAACCCTTTAAATACCATGCCAATGATGAGGACGGTGCCCAGAAGAAGAACAGTCTCTGTTCGAAATATCGGCGGCTTCTGTCCTGAGGCAACTCCCTTCCTAGCTCGATATAAGGTACGTTATAAGGTACCGATTTTAGAATGTAGGGAATCTCTCATGTGCTTTAATAACACTGTAATAAAGTGATCTACCCCGCCTTTTCTCCCCACCCCCCCACCCCCGCAGGAGTTTCGCACCAGTGTTGCGGATTTAACGAGTCGAGTCAGATGTAAATCAAATCCATGTTTTTCGAAACACCGCAAATCAAATCCAAATCAAGTCCGGATTTAAACTTGAGGCAACAAATCAAATCATTTTAAACCCGGACTTGTTTTTGGTGTGCTAAATCAAACCCGGTTTTAAGTCCACATTTATCAAATCCTTCAACAAATCCGGGGGCTAAAGGTCCCGAAATAACTGTAGCATGCATCTGACCACGTCTACAAGGTATATACAATTACTGCATGCATTCGCTGGAAAGGGCCCGGGACATGGTACAAACACCTATAAACGTCACCTGCAGCGGAGAGTATGAATAGCCAACATAGCGATGCGAATGTTGAAGCTGACATTTTATTTTCACGTGGATATCGGAGTAACATTTGTCAAGTACGCCTACTCGGCACATATGATAAAGTCACCTGTAGGGAATTATGTTACGTTAAATGTGATGGCTGCGTGCTGCACACCGCGGTTGTGTTATAACAAACTCAATAGTACATCCGCACAACACGCCCAACGCGCTTATTCACTCAGGTTCTTGTTTAGGAAGACCAGCTGCTCCAATGGAGCTGGATGCAGTCTTTTTGTTTTCGCGGTCTTGATCAGGCTGGCTGCAGAGAACACTCGTTCAACTGCTCCAGAACTAGCACGAACTGCAAATACATGTTTCGCTAACTTCCGAAAGCAGCAGGTAGCGTGTCGCTGCGGACATCCAATAGCCGAGAGGGGAAACATCAGCATCTACTGTACACTCGCTTAAATAGAGGACTATTTCGTCGTTCGTTAATTCTTGCGGTACAAGTTCTGCGGTGGCATCAAGTTGACCACAAGCAAGCCACTATGAAAAAGGCCAACCAACATTCACATTCCTGCTCCTGGACACAATGACCTCATACGACTGGTTCTCATGTGCTCATTTCAGGACTTATTTTAGCAATCTCTGGGACATCAGAACGCAACATCACTCGCAGTTCAGAACCAACAAAACAGACAAAATGCGTGTATGGTCTTTTTCTCGAACGTACTTTGCATGAGCTCGGCGACCCAGTGGTGCTCTTTCTCCAATACGTTCCATTTCTAAGAAATCATAGAAAGCTGTGATACTGTTGTGAATTAAACGTCGAACTGCCCGTGTGATTATGTGTGAGAGTATTGCATGACGTACCCTTACTGCTCAGAAGGAAATATGTATATAGGCCTCAGAGGTGGTCCGTCTGACAGACAGACCACCTCTTAAGCTTGAAGCAGTCTAGAGACAGTGTCCGTAGACTGTTTCACCAATCAAAAAATCACGGGATTTTTTTTGGACGAAACGGAACTTTCGGCGGGACATTGGGAATCGAGATGGCGGGATGCAAGGCAAGCCATCCCAAATCCAAACGTATTTTGAACCTTCTCCTCATTAAGAGTTGCATTGCGTCATTTGCAGACATATGTGGAATGCAATTGAGCCAAATGTCGTGTTAAAACGTAATTATAGAGATGGCCTCAGATACGACTGACAAAGAATATGCCTGCCCGGCAACGTCAAATTTCGCAGCAGTCAGAATCCAGCCATTTCCCTTAAGAAGCTTGACCAAATACACATCCAATTCCGTCGCAAAAAAAAAAAAAAAAAAAACGTAATTCAGTCCAAATCCAAATCATCTGCCAAAATTGTGATTCAATCCAAATCATCTGTCAAAAATGTGATCCAGTCCAAATCCAAATAATCTGTGAGAAATGTGATTCAATCCAAATCCTAATCCTACGCCATATTTTCCTCGTAAATCGAATCCCAAATCAAATCCACGAGCCCTTTGATGGATTTAAGTCCGGATTTAAATCCGCAACACTGTTTCGCACAATCTCAGCTGAATCTCATCGCGTGGTACTACGTATTTGCCTTCCATGCCAGAGGAATACGATACCGAGCAACATCGGTCGGCGTAGTATACATAGATCAGGTTACCAAACCGCGACTTCGCCTTGAGCGAAACTGCGTCGCCTCTGTTCCAAGGACGACCCCGCACAGTGGAATAAAACTGTAAACAATGATTGTCGTTAACCGTTCATCGACATTTGAAGCACGTCTCTGGTCAAAGTAAGCTCCTGCTCTGATTCTTCTGCCGGAATGGACATCATTGAAAAGCTGGTCAGTCTTAGTGGGTGATTGATATACGGGAAAACTTAGTGATTGAAATGATCTTTTGAGGTAAAGTGAAGTTAGCGGCGCAGCAATTTACAAGGATAAAAACGGTACCTACTATAGGCCATGAGAAGTAAAAGTGTGCAAAATCAGAGGAAGAGGAAGCAATAGACGCGCTGAAATATCGAATTGCGAATACCGAAACTAAACAAGTCATGCCCCCCCCCCCCCCTCAAAAGCGGAAGCCATAGAGTACATCCTCATTGTTGCAAACTTTAAGCTGCCGCGAACTTTACTTGATTTGAATGGCCAATACTTGTGTTTCTCAATCGGTAGATCACATACGTACCAGTGGCGGACAGTTCATCGGGCTTATTTTCAACAAAATCGTAGAGGGCGTTTATTTTTTACTTTTACAAAACTTTATCAACACGCTACAGAGACCAGCACAGATTCTGTTTTTGCGGTTGAGTTCTACGGCCACGCGGAAATCCCTAGAAGAGCGTATGTAAGTGGATGGTGACTAATTACTTACAATACAATAATGAACCGTTTAATTGGTGACTTTTCGGCTAAAGGAAGACAGCAAAACAAGAGGGATCCTCGTTAAAGTCCCTCCATCTTTTAAATATTAGGAAAAGAGTGGGTGCCGCGGAATATACTTGAGGGAGGAACGTTTTCTTTTCTTTTTCTATGCACATAGTGCTGGTGAAGAACCGCAGTGTATAAACCGACCTTGTAGGATCCCCTTGGATCCACCACTGGCAGCAACGAATGTGTAACGCCAAATGCATAGAGGGTCTCCCAGCAAAAGTGCCATTGAATAATAATAATAATAATAATAATAATAATAATAGTAATAATAATACTAATAATTTAAAAAAACTACTCCACCTAGAATCATGCGGTTAACGGCTTTTGTTTTATTCGGATTTTGCCACCCCCTCATGTGATTGTCATATATTGTAAGTTTAATTACGTAAATATTTGCAAACTGAACTCGGAAATTTGCCAAGTGAAGGTCACTTGGAAGGTCACTACCCCACCAATATAAAGAGCGAGCAGAATTCACACAAATTCATGACAATTGACAGTGATGTTCATGACAGGATATCGGGAGCTATCCCATCGAAAAAAATAGTCCAACAGCGTCCTTTTCCGAGCACCAGGCTATAACAAGCGATGGCTTTTGGAGCGCATTCGCTCACACTCCGACGAAAGCAGGTTCTAAAGCCAGCCCACAGAGTGATAGTAGAAAATGAAGCAGTTCCTAAAATTGGGAGACGGCAAGCATTATCCCAGCGAAAGTTAGACGCGATAAGCCATGCCTGTGGTATCTTTTTCTGCGATGCCGCGGTTGAGCTGGGTTTCTAACCTCCTTTTCGCTGAGATTAAGATTGCGCTGAGAACTAAGATTCCGCTGAAAAATTCACTTTGCGCTATCCTGCCGGAGCATTGTAGAGCATGATGTTCGGCATGATGATTTCTACCGATGTGATAGCTCCTGAATATCCCTGTCAATTATCATTAATTTGAGTAAATAAGACACGCTCTTCACGTTGGTAGGGAAAAAGTGACATTTACTTTGCAAATTTCAAACTTATGCTCCCAAAAATTTACATAATGAAAATTAGGTTACGTGACATGCACATCAGGAGGTGGCAAAACCCGGCAAGAACAATGGCGTTGACCGCATGGCTCTAGGTGGTGTAGTTTTTTTATTATAATTCAATGACACGTTTTCGGGGACACCCTGTATATTGCTCCAAAGAACACCTGCGCAAACACTAAAATTAAATTATTCTTATTGATGCAACGAATTCGCAGCACTTTGCTGTACATTGCAACACTCCTCGAATGCAACAGCTACCAATGTCCTGTCTTACTCGGGTCGTTTTCTTGATTGGACACGATTCGTTATACCACACGCGTGAGGATACTATCTGTGAATAGATCTGTACCCGAAGGACGACATTACGACGTTAGCAGACAGACCCAAACCGAAAGAAATGGGACAGGGAGCGCTGGGCTCCACGAGTGGCCACTTGTTCGCTGCCTCCGTTCGAAAAGTAGGACAGAGGTTCGGGTCCCTCTGTATTGCCTTACGGCCTAGGGGGAAATAAATAAGCGAATGAGTTCAAAGATCGCACCAGCAGTGTAACCGTCCACCTTTCCTCCTGGAAATCCTTTTACGGTGCCCTAGAGGGGGTGCTTTAGAGGAGCTTCATTAGCAGGAGCAGTAAGTGCCATATGCCACTACTCACTTTTTTTTTTTTTTTTTGTTACAGTGACCATGAACTATAATGAGTAGGTTTCCGTGACGCTGTCGGCATCATGAGCTGAGTTTCGGGCGCAGAGACACACAAATTTCTCTGAAGGTGACTCACTAATGCTACTGCATTAACAATCAAGCTCTAGTAGAGCAGAGGAACCTGGGAAGTGCTGCCCGATCCCTTTCCCCCATTACTCACGTGATCGAGCAAGCCAAGCGCCACTGCCAGTGAGTCACACATTGACGTGGACCTCGTCTTTTACAGTGTCTGTGAGGTAGTTGATGGATTTCCAGAGGGCACCCAGATCAAAGACCCTGTTGCACACTACGAGAGCTTTTATTAATAAGCTTAAGAAGGTTTATTTCTCTTCTGTGTCTAGATCTTGTCACGTGAGCAGCTGCAGCTAGAAGAAAAATCTATCTGCGCATTATCGCAAAAGTGCCGGAAGGTGGGGGAAAGTGGCGCTCCCACTAAGTGTTCAGACTGCAGGTGGGACCGCCATTTTAATGCACAGTGTTCTTCCGTCCTATTCTTCTCTTGACCGTGTTGGTAACGAGGAAGCTGTCACTGGGACTGTTGCCATTCGACATCATCATACTGTACCACTCGCTGTCGTTCAAAGATAAACAGACTCTCCCCAGACCTTTTTCGTCTGCATTCAGAGGCAAATATCAATCACCGTAACCCACTCGTTTCCTGCTGCAAATCCATTGTATCTTGTGTCCCCATTTTTGGAGAGTGACATGCGCTTTGTAGGGCAAACTAGATTCCCTCAATAGGGAACAGAGTATGGCATTCCTTTTCCGCCCCGCGCCGCCGTCCGGTGTCATCGATTAGGCGATCCTGTCACGTGGTCTCTCCTTCCGAGAACGCGCCATCCATCCAAAACCGTTTTCCTCAGGTGCGAGCTGGCTCGACTGTGCGCTGTTCTCCACCAGCGACGTTGGAGTCCCATTGCTGGGCGACGCCGGACCCAAGATGGCGGGCTTAGTGTCGCTACTCTGTTCCCTATTTAGTGATTCTAGGGCAAAGTTGTAGGCAGTGGCGTAGCTAGACTACCAAGGTAGGGGGCGGACCTCGATGCAAAAACCCGATCTGCGCCGATGCTGGGTAAGCCCACACACTCACCCTGGTACACACAGCGAGATGAGAAATGGAAATACAGAATATTTCAAAGTGTAATAATGCGTTCACGTATGGGGTGTCATGAGGCCTCTTCACGCGATTTGAAGTAGCTAGAAAGCTTATTGTTTCAAAAGTAGTCAAGTATGCTGCCTCGATAAGAGGCCGGTAGCGGCAAAAAGTTTTGCGATCGTGACGCTGGACCCCCCAGAACCTGTATTTCTAGGAAACTCGTTGGACACGTCCGCGAATGCAACAATTGCCAACTCATATTCCCCCTGGGGGGGTATCGTTGTGGAACATGTTCCCCCGAAGCTCTTATTCTTTGGGAAGAGGAAGCAATCCTTGCGAAGCCTCTTCAGGGAGTGAATTAAAATAGCCCACACGAGGGAATTGTGCCAGTAATTCATCATTTGTTCCTGCGCCTCCTCTCCGGAGGTTGTTGACTACATAAGGTCTGCTGTCCATTAAACTTTTTATCTCTCGTTAAACTTGTTGTATTTTTGTATCTACCTCTGTTATTCATTGTGTGTTATTAACTGGTTTCTCTGTATATACCACCGTTATTCATTGCTTACACTGAACATGTCATCAAGTTAATGTAATAAATTTTCTTTATAAATATTCAACTTGTTGTTGCTGTGTAACCAGAATTTGTCTGTTCTCCTTGTCACGGGTTTAGTACGCAGTCATACACCAGCTTGCCAGCACTATTTACAGCAGCTGTTTTTACAGCATTTCCCTGTCTATCCGTACAGATCTTGTTTACTGAACTGAACGTTATCTTATGTCGTAAGGAAACATCATGCCCGTCATCTCAATGTTGTTATCGAAATAGTAGCGAGGAAAATATTTTACTTTGCAACCGGATACTCATTTGTACCGTATGTGGCTCCTTCCTTGTACATTTTCTTTCGTGTATACAAACGGTTCTTAACTTGCCTATCCTTCAACATTGAACTGGTCCCGCCCATGACGAGGTTATCCCCTGCTGTGTGGGAAAGACAGTCGAGTATAAAATCTAAGAACCTTCAAGAGCTCCCAGCGCGCTGCGTCTCTACGTTCTCACGTAACGAGCAGTCTGATAATGCTGTGCTATCCTACCTCACCGTACTCTGATTTTGGAAACCTGTACCGCACCTTATGCCAGGTCATCCCAGGTTATGCAAATTAAACAAAAACACAGTTCTTTGCAACTAATGTGAGCCTGCATTGAAAGTTTCATAGCGAAGAGGGTAACAGAAGCCGAGAAAATGGCTACCGCGAATATCGAAACTCATGCGACTCAGAATAGACGAGTTCAGAATACCCCAGAGTGCTTAGCGTCGCTTTGAAGTGTGGGAATTTACTAATACGAAAGAAACGGGTGGTATCCAAAGTGTTCCCATTTCTCTCGTACCGGTCCGTTGTCCAGGACGTGTCAAGGTCAGCGAAAGCGAAAGATGAAGGATTATTCTTCGTTCCCCCGCTTAGCAAGCGCCCAGGATGCAGTGCGTGCGCAAAGAGCACTGGGATTTTCTGAACTCGTCTATTCATATCAGGTTCCGGCGGTGGCTTCTTCCTTCCTCTTACTGCCTCTCCTCTACACCTCATAGATGCAAAGAAACATGCAGCTCACAGCAGAAAATCTTTTACTGCACCGAAAAGTGTTGGGCAATTGCGTGGTGGTGACGGTGAAAGGGCTCGGCATTGCCGGCCCCACATATGTGGGGAACGTCACGACTGACGCCCTGGGGGTGCGTCCTGGACCGACTTCTAAGTGAACTGTGCCGACATATGTCTGAAAGCGTCCGACGAAAACCGATGAAAACCCCAGGCAGCACAGTCGGCATCGGAATTCGAACCTGGCTACCTCCCGGTTTCGACTGGGATATGACGTACAGCTAGCATGCAATTGAACTCCATTGGAAAAAGGTTATCGTTCATTTCTAAAGAAAAAAAAAAGAACAAGAAGAGATAAGAAAGTGGCCACATGGTCGATAGGCTATCCCAGAGTCCTATGCGCAGGCCGACACATTGCTGCTTGTTGAAAAGAGGGCGCCGCACCTGTGTTTCCTTCCTCCGTGGTCTGGGTCAGGTCACGCCAACCTCTTTCCCGTAGTCGCTTGAGGACTACGTTGCTTGCGGACGTCACTTTGTGAACTATTTACATTTACGTCGCCCTCACTCTGCGACGCTGAATGAATGCAAGTAGCCGAGCCAACAATGCAAAGTGTAGCGCAACTTTATTTAAATTATACGTATTGTTTTTTACACGTCGAGTCGCCAAATATACGGGATGTCGTGAACTTTTCGGAGGTAATGCTGTAGCAGGTGCATGGACACACCACTTCTTGGTTTATCAATCTGTCTGCTCTTTGAATTCGGCAAGATTCCCAGCTAGGCAATTTTACCATCTGGCGAACCGGTTACCAAATAATATTTTTTTCGGTTCACTTCCGGTTCGTACAAGGGGAAAGAAAAATGTGTGCGGTTCCGGTTCGGTTCGACAAGAAAAAAAACGTATTTTGTGCGGTTTTCAGCCATGGCTCAGTTCTGGTCTCGACCGCAGTTTCCGACACGCCCGAGACGGGAGAATCTTTTCGGAAGCTGACTTGGTACAGGAGAAGGGCCGTAGGTACCACGTGGTTCGCTAACGAACCCCGACACTCTCTTCGAAACACAGTCACTTGACTTCGAAGCGCGAACTTCAAACGCACGACTTTACTGCGAGCATTATTCTCGAGCGGTTACCGCATGAGAGCTCCTCCGGATCAGGTGGGGGTGTTCACCACTTGCGCGCCGAAGCCACGTGACTGTCTTCCAATGAGTGGGCGATATCACCGAACCACGTGATCCTACCGCCCGTTCTCCTGTACTAAGAGAGCCTCCGAGAAGGTTATCTCCTTTACCTGTACCAAGACAGCCTCCGAAAGGTTCTCCCGTCTCGGGCGTGTCAGAAATACGAGCCATTGCGCCTGCAGTGTGAAAGAGCCACTTCTGCTGTGTTGAGTTGCGTTGCAGAGACAAGGGCCCCCACCAAGGATTACCCGTAGACTGTAAGTTAATTATTCCATTTATAATTTTGCAAGATGTTGGGCAAAAATATTTTTGGTTATGTGGTGCATCTTGTGGTCCAAATTAGTGATGCGTCAATCGCGAATGATTCGATCACAGTGAACGAATCACCTTCTGGTTCGCTTTTCGGCTGGTCCTGGCTACCATCGCCTCCCACTGGTTTTCATGCCTGGCTCCCGTTATTCCAAAATGACTAAGACATTTTGAATGGCGAAGAACACATTTATTGATGCAATGTATTGACTCAAAAGCTCATATATCTACCGTGCGTACAGGACGTTTCGTTCGTCGAATAAACTGCAACCAAACCAAGCTTGCGAAACGCGTACACAGTCTCCTTCCGCAAGCGACCGTGCCCCACGAGTGCGTGCGATTTCACAAATGAGCATTTTCTTTTCATGCCGGCGGTGCACCGAAGGTTACACAGTCACGGGAAATACTTGTGCCGTTACGAATCCTGTCTTCTTAGTCACTGTATTTGAAAGTTCGATTGCGCTCGACAGTGTTCTTGAGGCGTCAGCTCAACGCATCATTTCAGTTCCGAAACGGCTAGACCGTTCGTAGGTTGATACTTTATCGGGGTAGAGTACATGGCCAGAGTCACTATAACTCACGAGCAAACCCGCCAATACACTTGCTCTTTGATCGTTCTGGTCAACCAACATCGGCTAAACGCGGAGACGCTGCGATTAGAGATGTGCGCGGTTGCCGTTTTTGTCGGCGGCCGCGTTGGATCCATTTTGGGCCGGCGGCGGCAGTGTGAATCGGCGTTGCGGCAGCATCATCGCTGGCGGCGGCGTTCAGCGCAGATCGGCGGCGTGCTCATCCGGCCGTTAATCTTACATCCCATTAACGAGCAACATTGTAGCGACGAAGCAAGCGAGCTGGTGTCATACACCCAATGGTTCGAAATTGAAAGTGAACACCTCTAAAGGAGTTCCCTCAAATGCAACTATTTCACTGTCTTCATGTCTAACGAACTGTACCGTGAAGTCCAGCCCCGTTATGAGTTTCTAATACAGGGTGTTCAAAATTAAGCTTTCACTAGCACTTTATAAATAGACGAACAAAAGAAAACTGGTGCTATTTTTACTGTTCCTTGAGTAAGAAACAGGTGCCACATAATTAGCGGCACCTGTTTCTTACACAAGTAGCGTAAAGTTATCATCCGGTTTCGTGTCATCGCTGTGCTTGCGTAGCGCTCGTGAAAGCTTAATTTTGAACACCCTGCGTGCACTATCATGTAGTTTTACGCACCGTTGAATTGTTAGAGCCTGCATAAATGAGTTTCCAAGCGCGAATATACCTTCAGTTTTGAGACCACGCCGTCCAGTTGGACATCCCCTCCTACATACCTTGCGAACCCTAATCCCACGCATTTAATGTCAGTGCTTCAATGTAACGACCTCTCCAGAATGATATATTGAAAGACAACAACAAATTAGTGCAACTTGGATTTATTGAAGGTAGAATGGCAGGTAGTAAGAAATTGCAAACAGCAAATGCAAAACGTACACAAAACGTATTACGCAGAACTCATGCTCCAGATCACCCATGAGTGTACACAAAATACAGGGGCCCCATTGAGTCGCACAATATACTCATGCATACTTGCAGTGCATACTTCTATGGGCAGTTGTATGCACCCACCCGCGACTAATGTCAACCCCACACCCTAAACCGCAGATTTGAAAAACGCATCGTAGCTCTTCACCAATAGAGAGAGGGCGCGGACAAGCTGGTTCATGATGACAAGGATGCAACCCGAGGCAGGGAAGCTCAGGGAAGTAGGGAGCTCTTCACATTCAATATCTCGTCTTCGCACATAAGTCAACATCAAACTCATCATCAAATCATTGCCCGTCACTCAACATTACTGTCACCATCACATCATTGCTCATAATTCAACATAAAATTCAAATTCACATCACATCATTACCCATCATTCAACATCAAACTCAACATCACATCACATCATTGCCCATCATTCAACATGAAACTCAACCTCACATCACATCATTGAATAATTCAACATCAAACTCAACATCACATCACATCATTGCCGTTCATTCAACATCAACAGTGGGCCACTATACAGCCTGTGCTACATTCCTGAACCAGAGTCGACACTCTTTGTCCAGCAGCGGGGCAGACTGTACGTGCCAATGGCATACAGAAAAACAGTTGGTGGCTAAAAGCGTAATAATTGAAAGACTGAACATGTAAAGATTATAGATATCTTTATTTCTTCTGCAGTCTTCTGATGTCGGAACATTTTTTTCCCCGAAAGGTATAGTGTCGGACATCATAAATCGTTCCGTGGATAATGTAGACGTATGGGTGAACTGTATGCCCTACCTGTTTCGGAATAAATGCAAATCAGTAAGGAGGTCTGCAACGCACTTCAGCTTAACTTACTTGATCTCTTTCAACATCTCCACGACGTATCTGTTGATTTTCCCACGTCTCGTGCCTGTTGGTTCATCTGTGTTGTTCACCGAAATTAATCCGTCAAAATCATCGGCAGTTAATCGTTTCCACATTAGTAACAGTGTCACTGGAGCATCACATGTGATATCCTCTCCCTGATGCTAAGTGATGATACAAGTTAACCAGTAGGGTAACGAGCACACTGAGACAACATATAGAGGATAAGATAATATGAATCAATATAGCAAGAACCTCACTGCGCAGATAAAATTATGGGAACCCACATGCTAGGAATATTATCAAGCAAAAAGTGCACGAAACGTAGCACTACAGGCACACAACTAACCTTCAATTCACGAAGACCAACGGCTTCCGGAGGTATCTTCCAAGATACACACAGAAACAGATATCACTAGGAAGGCACAATAAACAGTCATCGCACCTGGGCACCAAAACCACGACGAAAGGCAATTCCCAAGCGAGAGCCATCTAAACATACGTCCGAACGCGTCCGACACGAAATTCGAATGAGCAGGGACCAGGGACGCGGGACGCACTCCAAGGACGCTGTCTGTATAACGGCTCTCCCCGCGCTATATCAAGAAAGCAGAAAGTCGCGCTAAGACGGGACCAAAGCTATCGCAAAGGGGATGTTTTCTCCGTCAAAGTAAGTCTCCGCGATCACATTCCTACGCCAACAAACCGATATCGAGAAAAATGCCACCAGTCCTGTGAATACAAGAAACCACTCTTGCCATGTTGTGCTAACTCGAGAACGGAGATGAATAGAAAGACACCTCAGGTTTCGGCTTGCAGAATACAGCAACTCATTTGTAGGTGGTTCAGATCCCCCGCATGGTTCGAGCTTAAAAACAGGGACGAAAACTGCTGAATGGCGGTTAGCCTAAGGAATTTCAAGAATAACGTCATAACCGGTTGCAAAAAGATGGCAGGCCATGCAGAACTGCATGCCATGTGTCGTCCATACCACTGTGCCATGTGTCGCATTGCCTCGTGTCGTCCCTCCTCTGTCCCTTTCTCGGGTTCCATTTTTTCATCATGTACCAGCTGGCCTGCACCCTTGCCCTTGTGCCGTCATGAAGAGTGTTTCTGAGTAAAATTAACAATTTCACGAGTGGGCATATATGGGATGCGCGCTGTCGAATTGACGAATTTTCCGTAGACAGCCCTCACAAAAAAAAACTGCTGGGGGCGTTCCCTAAATCGCAATACGATATACTCGCTATGACAAGAAAGGGCATTTCGAGGCGAACACAATGCTGTAGATACTTTGGGGACTTACCGGGGAACGAGTTGTGAGGTTCCCGAAACGTACCATATTTTACAAAGGAGGCAACTTTGCGATTTTTTATCTCCTCAAAGGCAAACCTTGGGGTCTGCAGAACTTTTGATGCAATGTTACCCAATCTAGATAATAAGTGGAAAAACATTCAGCTGAATATGTCGAATAGTTATGAGGATATGTGGCCCCAAACTGCGTAGGAAGCGCAGTGGTCGAAACGCCCACATCTGAATGATAATTCATTTAAAAAAATAACCACTAATTATTTTCAACTACTTTCAGTGCCAATGTGCCTCTTAGGGACAAGGCTTTAACGTATGTTTGAGAGAACTTGGACAGGTCAACCGGACCACCGTGCCTGATCCGACGTGAAATCACCCAAACGAGGAAAACACGAATGGAAGAAAGCGAAACTCTAAACGGTTTATAACACCGTCACATCGTCCTTATCACATTGTACAATGATTAAAACACGACCGATGATTAAAACACGACACAAAACACATAGCGTCGAGGGTGGTGCCCCCCCCCCCCCCCCCGGAGCGAACGTTTGTGAAGATACTGGCTGCCCAACTCAATGTCCGTTCAGCTTCTGAAACGAAAGTCAGAAACTATCTGTACTGTACGTGCAAACTGCGTGCCTCTGGCACCTCCCACCCTAAAAGTGTCATTTCCTTACGGATGGATGACGGCCTGTTCTGACATATAGCAGTGCGCTGATACAGTCTTGAGTAAGTTACTTCTAAAAAGTAACTGAGTTACAGTTTATCTGACAAAAATAGTAACTGAGTTATTGTTACTTCCTTGGTCGAGTAACTAGTTACAGTTACTGAGAGAAAGTAACTTAGTTACATTACAGTTACTTTTTATAAAAATGACCATGATACAATTGTTAAAAACATACATTTATTTACATTTACTGAAGTGCAATAAAAATTGTCTTGCACTTAACGCGGTTATCCCACACGGAAAAATACGACACGTGCATGCGACCTGGCGCATGGCGGTGAAAAAGAAGAGCACGGTGACCCGCACATGTTTCGTAACGTGTAGAGAGAGCGAGAGACATACGGAAGAACAAGGGACTCGCCTGAAGATGCTTTTTCAGATTTGAAGTTGACGTCCTGCTTGCCGAGTTGCCTGGTTTCAGGATGGGAACAACTAAGGCCTCCTTCCATGTATGTGGTAAAAATTATTGTTGCCAAGACGTATTATACACATGAAGGAAAGCTTGGAGTGACCGCCCGTCAAGGTTTCGCAGGGCGGCATAGGTGATTTTATCGGGTCCAGGGGACGAGCCGGCGTTCACAAGCTGCAACGCTGCCTTTAGCTCGATTAGTGTGAAGTCGCGGTTCATAACTTCCGGGGGACGGGGCCAGTCTTGGTGAAGTTCAGCTGTCAAACTGTGGACAAAACTGCGGTGTAGTGGCGTGGTCGAGGCAGCCGCCGGAGTCGTTAGTACCACACAGAAGTCCGTCGCTAGCGTGTTTTCGTTTACACCCTTAACGATAGCTAAGGCCGCGAGAGGATTCTTTTGAGGGGCGCCTCCTTCAGAGATCGGATTGCCGACAGATCTTCGTGGCCAGATCAAACGGTGAAAGGTGCTTGCAAAACTTAAACCAACGCTTCCTGTCCTCTATCTTAAGTTCTCGTGTTACTTTAGCATTCATCCTGCGATATTCCAGAATGTCCGTAAGTTGCCCTGTCCGGCGAGCCGTTCTTTCTGCTCAGCGACGTAATGCTCTAAGGTGGTTAATTGCTGGGGAATGACCGACATGGCATGTTACCCTTTTGGACATGACCACCGCTTCCTGAATACCGCGGGTAATGGCTTGAGAGAGAGCCTCTGGGACATACCGGTGTGCACAGATGTTCTGAGGCCCGCACGAAAACGTCTCCAGTTTGTGAAAGAAATCAGTCCAGCAGTGGCTGAGAGGGGCAGTCTGTCGTGGAAAATATATAGAGGAAAATGATCGCTACCTCTAGTTTCGACGTCCGTGGCGCACGACAAGTGGCGAATTATGTCGGTTGAGCACCACGCTTGAGAGGTCCAATACATCGAGTGACGTTGGGGATCGCATGTAAGTGGGCTCGCGGTTGTTCAGCAGGCACATGTTATTATTCTCCATTGCCTCCAACAACCTCCTTCCCTTACCGTCCGTCCTTCGGCTTCCCCAGGCCGAGTTATGTGCATTGAAGTCACCCAGCACAAGCGCCGGGGCTTCCAGAGAACCAAGTAAGCGTTCGATGTCACTCCACGGGGCCTGTACCGCGGGACGGATATAGATACTGACGACCGTTAACAGCATGGGGCCAAGGAGGATCCTGCAGGTGACGTAATCATAAGAGCGATGACAAACTGACCCGATTTGTGCAGCAACGAGGTCATTGCGAACGTATAGCGCTGTTCTGCTCTCAGGGGATTGACGAGATCGATAGATTGTGTATCCATTGACGCGATGTGTAGAGTCCATGCCGTGTTCGCGTATAGCTCTGAAAGGGAACTTGTACTGTTGTAGATGTAATTTAAAATCAGGGAGCTTGTTACGTAGGCTTCAAGGATTCCACTGCATTGCCATGGCCTGCAGTTCAAGAACGTGTCGTGTCGTCCCTCCTCTGTCCCTTTCTCGGGTTCCATTTTTTCTTCATGACGACTGCAAGAATCACATAAAAAAATTCTTCAGAGATGGTCGAATTTACGCTGCGAACGACGTTGAGTTACGAACGTAACTTCGACCATCTCTGAAGCAATTTTTTTGTTGTGCTGTTTTAAGTCGTCATGAAGAACGTTTGTGAGTAATATGAACGATGTCACGAGTGGGATGAGGCAAATGTTCGCGGAACCTTGAAATCGCGGTACCGCGGTGCGTTGACCCTGTACCAGGCGTCTTAGAAGCTTTCCACCTTAAAAATCCAGGAAGAAGTTAACAAAAGTTCCACAACTGGGTATCAAGCCGCTGCATTTGTCTTTCTTTTCAGTCCTTCTGACTGAGAGGGCTGAGGTTTTGGGGTCCTTACTCTTACTCGGTTGGTGTCTGGGCGATTGCCGAATTGCCCTGTCCCCCGTCATTCCTGTCACCTTATCGAGCAGGTACGACTGCCATTCAACGCAGCGTAACAGCGTAAGAAATCCCGTACATAGGTCGCCTCAGCTTCCTGGGTTAAATTTCTTACATATTTCGTTCGAATATTTCGCTTAATTTTAAATATCGCAAAGGAAACAGCGGTCGCGAATTTCGCGAAAATTACTACTTATAATACAGTGTACTTTTACAGTCTAGCTCGTTGAGGAAGGCGGAGAGCACGGAACGGGAAAGGTGGTAGTGTGGGCAATGGAGAAGAATGTGCTCGAGATCATAAACAGCACCTCAGTGACTGAGTGGGGAGAGTTAACTGGTCTCAAGTGGTAGCGCCACGTCGAGGCGCATTCGATGAACTAATGCGGCGTCTTGACGAGAGATATGTGCTGGCATGCGGAAAGCGAACGCTGGGGCAACTCTGCTCAGCATGGGGGGGGGGGGGGGGTAGGATGTCAGCGGTCCGTTGGCGGGTAGCCAGAGGAGTCACAAGGCTTCCAAGTATGAACCGCCAATCGCCTCTCACCACTGCAATACGCGTCCGTGTCCGAGACGAGAGAGCTGCTTCGGCGGCGCTGTCCTCCAGTTCACTGCCTTCGACACCGCAATGGGAGCGAGTCCATTGGAGAGCGAGCCTATGTCCTGCTTCGTAGACAAGTTTGTAAGTAAGTTGACAAGTGTGTGCATAGTGGCAATGGTACAGTGATGTTACACGTAGGGTTTGATGAAAATTAAAAGATGGCTTTCGTGTCGGCGTTAGTTTCTAAAGGAACTGTAAAGTGAAATTTGACCCCCCCCCCTCTTTCTGTGTGCGATCTGGTAGTGTTTGCCTGTGTGATGCCTCACATCGAGCCTAAGCACTCAAAGCGGGTTAATTATTACACAACATAAATTAGAAAAATTAAATCGGACGGTAGGTTGCTCCCCATAACAGCTAAAAAAGTCATTATGGGAGTACTCCTGTCACGTGATACCTAAGTCATACACAATGAACTTACGACCGGCTACTAATCTCCAATAAACACTACTTTTAGAATCACAAGAATTACTGAGACAATTCTTTAAAATATGGAAGAAACAGTATACCAAAATACTGTCAGCGCTGTCATCGCCCTCTGTTTGCTATCCTCCCAACCATATTGCACGGCGACGGCGTTTATTGCGGCCTTGCGAGGTTTGTATACGCATAAAAGTTCATTTCCTGCCGAAATTGAACAAAGCTATGCCAGGTATTTACTATAAAGTTCGGGGATACACCAAGTGTGCTGTTTCGACAATGGTTGTGTACCACAAGATTCCAACGGAAAATGCACGCAAACGAAAGTTGTTGCAAGCGCTTGGTCAAGACATTCGTGAGCCACGCCGTATTTGCTCAACCCATTTCTCTGACGACTTGTACGAAATCGTAGCAGCGGACGGTCGAAAACTTCTCACACGGACGGCAGTCCCGACACCAGTGTTTCAACATGTGACGTCTGACGATGCGAACACCACTGCAGACGAGGTATGTATTTACCGATACACAGTAATGGTACATATATGTGGTTCACTTGAAATTCAAATCGATTTTTGTGATGCCTACGCCGCGTAGTGTACCAAACGCAATATCCCCCTTCCCCTGGGGAGCCCAGAGCTCTCGCAGGAGAATATAAGTGTCAAATAAATTATGCGCTATGGATACTGACCGCATTCTTTATTCATATCCGCGACACAGGCTTCCATCGTGACTCACAAGAATGTGAAACTCAGAAGTAAAAGCGTGTCAACGCATGATTTACCGTCAACACCTCTCAACCTTTATCCAGTGATGAATTTAACACCAATTGTCCATACACACTCATGCTCACAGATGGGTGAACCTCTTGTTTTGTTTAACATTTGAACTTCTGCATGCCTTGCAGGTGCATGATATGACAATATCTGCACCACTGGTGGAAGCAGCTGTTGAGTCATTCTGGAAATCTGAAGACAACAGTTTTGAATGGCCTGCTGATACAACTTTGCAGATACCAAAAGCTCTTCTACTTTGCAGTGTCGTGCCCTCTGCTTCACCAGACCAGAAGAAGTACATCAAATGTGCATCATATTCAGAACTTCCGGTGCATCTCACAAAGTGGCCACAGATGTTCGCGTCACACTTGTCACCACAAAAGCCGAGTGCCCAAGTGAGCAAAATTTATCTTGCAAACTTCGGCCAGAAGTGAACAAGATGGCTGCAGGGAACATCCTGCTGTCCTGCACAATCATTTTTTATGGGACAGTGCATCCAAGGTGTGAATTCATAACGCCTTATGTTTTCACTGATTGAAATGACACCTTGTAGTATTTGTCGGTGACCGGGTTCCGTGGTTACTCGAGCTGATTAATATTAAAGTCGCCTCAACAGACCTCACCTACAACACCTATCGGAAAGGTCGCAGGCTTCCTTTACTGACACAGGTAGGATTATCAGAACTCACGGTCATGAGAGACAAACATCCAAATAATGTTACTGAAACACGAGCTTTCGAATAGAGTCTGTCCTCCATTGGGCATGATACAGACACACATGGTATATATATTTATACTGATGGGCATTAGAGAAAGGGAACAAAGAAGGTAGTGAGGAGGAAATCCAAATTCTTGTTAGAAAGTATTGAGGGCACGAAAGAACAATACAAAACAAGGACAGCAGGTTACAGGACAACAGGACAGGACAACAGGTTATAACAAACCGAAGGCACACATGGATGAACTCACTTGTTCACTTTGCTGTTCCTCTTAACAGCGTACTCGCCGCTTTCTCTCACGTAGCAGTGGGATACCTGGAGCAACTCAGTCTTCAGCCACAGTATTTTAAAGTAGAGATTTCTTGAAATGCAACCGCTGCGCTGCTTCACTAACGTCTCATTTCGCGGGAGCAAAGGCATTCTTCTGCCGTTGGCATCGACACGCATCTGCACCAAGGACACCTGAACCGAAAGAGCAATGGCATATTTCCGTTGCGAGGTTCTCAACATTTTCGTTACACATAAAGAGCGTTTCCCATGGCGTCTAGGTGATTGCAATGACGGTAATTCATCCTCCCTCGACGATTCTGCGGATGATGTCGTGTCATACTGCGTCTACTGGTGTGCACTCGTACGAACAAACGTTTTGCTGGCGTGACTGCTGGACTACTGCAAGCTCGAGGGCATTCAAGGTTGGAAAAATCAAGATCACACGACGTGGACCTCAAAACGACATTACGCCTTCGCCACAGACCGAAGATTAGAAAGGCGAGACTAGCCGTAGCCGACACGAGCCAACCCAGTGTTGTGCCTGTGGGAGTACTGAGCTTTGCGCTGAATGCAATTTTTGAAATTCGATTACTCAAAGAAAGACAGGATTCAAAAAGAAATATTTCGTAACTGAGACGTACTCTTTCTAGGCTTTCATAATATCATAAGATAACCCTGGGTTGAAATTCACTTTACAGTTCCTTTAAATCTCAAATAACGACTAGAAGATGATTAGTAATAAGTAACACAGAAGTAATATGCACGCGCATGGTGTGTCATGACGTTGTCCGCATGTCCCTGAGCTAAGGCTAAAAAACTAAGCAGCAAAACGCATCACGAACAATACTTATTTTGTGATAAAACAGGCAAAAAGGAAGAGATATGGTGGCACGTATCATGACGAAAACTCGAGACTACGGAAAATAATAATGGTCGGGACGGACTCACACGTACGCAAGAAAGACTTGTGAACGTGTACATCCTTTTGCGTCTCCTGCTTTCGTCATGGATTGTCTTGGTGTTCGTTCTGTGTTTTGCTCTTTGCTCCTCCTCAATGTGAGAGACATGTATCCAACGTCAGCCAGAGCTATGAAAATGGAGCAAACTCCTTCTCAGGAGGGGCGTCGACAATTGCTCACTGTACATTTCCTCACTGCACATGATAATGAACACGGGCAGTTGCTCACATCATTAAAAACTACCCTGGATGCTACCCTGAAAATTTCATTCTCTCGTGCACATAGACGAATGCAACAATAACAATAATTTTCGAATCACAAAACACGCATCACTACTTACACATTTCTTCACAAAAGGTGAAGCATAACAGTGCAGCAATACACCGTTATCTTTCCAACCACAGAATATTGCTTTGTCCTGCTTTTAGTGTTTATGCTGGCGCAAGGTAGCCCACGCCAAGGATTACGTTAGAGTTATATTAGTACTGCATAAGGTCAACTGACGCAAGTAGCCGCGATGACGGGCCATTTCATCGAACGCCGTTTCATTGAAGATGAATCGAACGCTTACAAGCTGGAGGAGGCCGCATACAGTAGCATTTTAGTAGTTCTATTATTTTTCTCTTTGGAATACAGCGTACGGAGGAACTGAAGACCGGGAAAACGCCACACGAGAAATTGATACACGAGAGAAACAGCACAGGGAAATGTGACGAGGTTTTCATTTCATCATTTCGACTGGGACATTTTACTTAAAGTCGTTTCATCGAACGCCGATTTATCATCCCTTGCCTTTCGTCGTCCCTTGTCTCGGGATTTTACTGTCACGCAAAGACAATTCTCCAAAGCATCGGTTGCACAATCGTTAATGAAAATCAGAAAAGCCTGAACGCAAATGCAAGAAAACATCTGGTAAAAATGTCTGTGACCTTGTCAGCCTGCTGGTCGGCATGAGCCTCACGCCATAATCATATCTTTGTGTGCGTGTGTTGTTGTAATCCTGTATTTTGGTTCGTTAGAACGGATGCAGAAATTTTTTCTCCCCTGTCCCGCAATAATTATACATGAGCCACTATACGAGGAGTTCCTCGTGGCTTTCGCACTTAAGGAATTAGTTAGCTCTGGAATTCGCCGCAGGAGTACCGCTGATAGCCTGAATAACGCGGTGAGTCGGGGACATTTTGGAGGGCGGGAACCGGACATTTCGGACCTTTCAGTGCAAGGACCCGGGCCATTTTTTTCCAGGGCCATTGTTTCCTACGACCATTGTTCACTGTTTGCGAAGGCAACGCCGATAGTTACTGTCATAATAATAATAATTCGAGCCTTTACATGGCGAGACAACTGCGATCAGTTACTGTGACGAAACAGGTTCTCCGTTCATGGCCTATCCCCTTTACTACACACTGAACCTAAACTGAGATTATGACAATAACGTGAAGGTAATGGCAAATGCTATGAGCCCGATATGGAGAAATGCAACGAAACGAAAGCAAGTGGGTAGCTTCTCACAGACACGTATAGCTGATTGACGTATTGTCACTGTGACGTCCCTGTCAGAAACATGCGACGCATATGGACACGCTACTGCTATTTCCTTTTTGTGTTCACTCCTAAAATCGAAATCTCTCTTTCCACGCCCAAGGTAATCGAGTACAGATTTGCTAGCCAATTCTAGATCGCTTTTAATAATGACACCCAAGTAGTCATAATATTGTAGACGCGCACTTTAGGCCGAAGAGGAAACGCGAGTTCGCCGCGTGACTCAGAAGAGGCACCCTAACTGTTTACGGGAACATGTATGTACCTATGTATATCCAATATCTTGTACATCCTCGAAAGAGGAGCAGGAGTTGCCAAGTAAAGATGCTACAGAGCAGCCGTGTGTTTTGATCCTCAAGGCGAGCAAGATATTATGTACACATCGAACACGCCATCCTAAAGATATCCCGCGAAACGTTCGCCCTGAGTGTCAGCTGGATAGACTGCTGGAGGGAACCTTGCCCCCATGAAGTTCCGAGGGGGAGTGGGGCAGACACTCAAGCCCCCACGTACCCCTTACAAAAATGAAAATTTACTGTTAATTGACAATCGACTTCCTTTTTATTGACTGTATTGAATTCCTACTTTCTTTACTTTTTATTGACTTTAGTCGATCAAAAGCCAGTTGACAAATAGTTGACACAGATTGACTGCATTTTAATTGCCATGAGTCAACTGGCAGCAAATTGAATTTTGCGTTACTTTTTTACCACAGAAAGTGCATCCCGTACACAGCCATGACGCTTATCAAGTAGCAAGCACAGCGATCCCCATCGCCAAATTTCAGCAGGTACGAAGCCGTTACGTCGGTATGAGATGGCTTTGCGCCCGCTGAATAATATGTGTTCCTCCTGAACCGTATACTCGTGTGCTTGTTGAATAATGTCTGTACCGGCCGAATATGTGTGCCTTCGGTTGGCGCGTACAACGTTGCTCCGCGCTCCGCCGGTGAGGAGTGACATGGCACCGCGTATTCTTCCGCAGTGCATTCCTTCCCTTCCCGCGTTGTCTGCGCTGCAACCTGCAACCTCGCCTTTGAGAAGAATGACAACCTTGCTTTTTAAGTACAATTTAATGTTCGCTTAAAGGTCAGCTACGCTCATTTTGGGATGTACCGATTGTGCGATGCACCGGAACGCACCTTCGTTTCTCAATTTTGTCTTCCTATTACGAAAATTAATTAATCAAAGAAACCAAAACAAGCCATGGGCGCAGCCATGTTTGTGACGTAGATGGGAAAACCTTGCTCCATCTACGTAGATGGAGAATCGTGTTTCTGATTGGATGAAAGCTGATGCTTTCTCCGACTTCCCTGGCGTCTTCTCCCGTTTGCGAGGAAATCCAGTTACGGCCGCCGGCAACGATGAGCGTTTCGTCCGAGGTAATCCCGAGATCTATTGAACTATGGAAACAAGAAAAGCGAACTCACCTGAACAACATTTTCGTCGTGAAATTGTGATTACGTGCTCTATAACTTCGCAGTTCAACCGTTCAGCTGCCATTCACGTCGACCCGTTTGCTGCTTTTACTACAAGTGCAGGAATGGGAGCGATTGAGCAACAACTTGAGACTTGGTGGTCGTTTGGGCATATACATGCGGAGGACTGGTCTTGAAAGAAAAAAGACCGTATTTCTGCCCATGCACATTGTGCGATTGCCAGGCTTGTTACACGAGACACATATATTGTGCAGCATCATAGCGTGACCGCAATGAACGACGTAGGAATGTATCGTGACCATTCCAACTGCATTCGTTCAACCATTCGTCAGTTACATGAAAAGTGGTCATTAGAGCTGCCCCGCACAAAAAGTGTTGGATGTAGTTTTGTAGTGTGTTGATTATCTCGTAGGGCGCATCGCGGCATGTAGATCGAGAGCCCTTATACGTACTCTTTGCGTGTTTACTTGAGTGTGCGCATTGCTTTATACAACACACGCATTATTTCATACATAGTAGTTTCACAAATAAACACGTACGGGTCGATCTCATACTGCTTTTGAGTTAGGCATAGTGTCTTCAGATCAGGTTACACGTATCCTGTTTGCTGGGCCCATCAGATGTTACTAAGGGTAGTGCAACATTTCCCACTTCTTGAACCATGCTAACATTGCCAGAATAAGAGACATTACACTGTGTTGTGCTGTGCAGTTTAGGGGGTATGTCTTTAAAGGGTCTCTGACCAGAACCTGGTCAATGTCTTTGTTTGTATGGATAACGAACCTACATGGTGCCTCCAAGTTACAACTGAAACGTTTCGTCTCTGCGGATCCGCCAACTATTCTAAACAAGGAGCCGAAAAGCGGTTTCGATTTCTGCCCTCAACTCGTGCGATCAGCGCAAAACTCTAGCTATTATGCAGTGGTTTTCCCATGTGTATGACGTCAAACGCCCGCGACGTTTATTGGTGGAAAGTCCACACCGGAAGTTCGGGAGGTTTCCGCAACTTCCGTATTGCTGGGTGCTTTTTCAATATGGACGCGGAAGCACAGCGGAGTCGACAAGTCAGCTTTTCAGCTACCTTTCAGCAGCTGAGGGGCACCTGCTACGTGCAGCAGAGTTTGGAGGCCTTGCTTTTGAAATGTTGAGCCACGAATCGACTTCAGCATGAAGAGGAAGTTCCAACGACAGACTGTTAGATGAGCTTTCAGCATCGATCACGATGAAGCACATGAACAGTTTGTGTAAATTTCATGTTTGACGGCGCCGTGTAAAGGGGCCGGAGTGGTTCATTGCATAATAATGCCGAAAGAAGTCGAGTGCTTATGTTGCAAGGAGCCGCTCTTAAAGTAGCATATTTAGAACTTCGAGGGCAGCACGAACCTAGCGCTCATATTCACAAGTAAGAAGCGTACGTGTCTCGTGCACAATCATACTGGTTGGTTTCAATACAAAATAGTTTTTCTGAACTTTTCGTTATTGTTCGTCACCTATTCAGAAAGAGTGCAGCTGAATTAATACTCGGCGTCCTACTATCTTTAGCTATGTTCAAGGCTTGCGTGTCTCATACAGGAAATAGATACGTACACTACATACCAACAGTTCGTGAGATGGATGTTGCACAGACTTGAAAAAAACAAGAGAATCGTTATACCAGTCTGCGCGGTGAACAGGATATGCAAAGCCTTTCCCATAGTAACTACTACATGCTTTAAATACCCAAGATACTAGGTGGAAGTACCCCCTACAGGGGGTGCCCTTGCAATTTCAGCTGTAGACACATGTCGGTAATGATGCAACTATAATAATGACCCCCCTCCCCCCGAAACTTTTTTCAACACTCCTCCATGCTTGGGATTCTGGATAAACCACTGTGCTGACCCCTGACGCAAAGCACCATCTCATCAGCCTGCTCCGCCTGGTAAGAATTACATTGGGCTCTCAATTCCACCACAGACACAAATCCAATCCTGTTCTGACGCATCCTTTTGTCCACCCATTCAGTCAATATGTCGTAAGTGTTGTTCGAACTCTTACTGTCTGATAGCACCCAAATAGTATTGTTTAAGCACCTCAAGTATTTTAATGATCGTTATGTGGAAGTAAATCAGGCTGTTATGCAGGTTACCCTGTGTGTGACCTCAGTTCCTGCTCTCAGTCCTCCAGAAGTGCTCACTACACAAGTTGACTATCGAAAACCTCAATCTTCGATGCATGATGTAAAACCCCAGTTCGCTTGCTCCCTAGCCATTTTTTCATTCTCAATTTTCCTTTTGTGTGCAAAGTGTACACCCAGTTCGAGTAGGATGTAGACCTTGAGGAACCAAGCTTTGTATCTTGGGCTGCTCAAATACTCAAATAGGCATGTTTTAGTCGAAGATGATGTAACATGAAATGTGGTTCATATAGTTTATTGTGGCACTCAGATAATATCTTCATAATATGGCTGCAGAGATTGCTCCAAAATAGCATATGTGATGCAGCGTTATACACATTATTGGGCTTCTGGGAAAAATCATAATTCACCTGATACAGACGGCAGCCTTTGTAACGGTGTCTGACACATTTTTAGCAGCCACTGTTTTAAAATACGCATTAAAAATGCTCCAACTATGAAAGTATCACGAAGTTCTTCATTTCATCTGTTTACTTAAAGACCCTTGTGAAGGGATTTACATAAATGCGGGAGGTTTTTTATCCAAAAAAGACAAATACCAAAATGATGGAAACAAAATTCGTTCACTCACCACAAAGAAATTCATTCGATCTGAAAACGATCATAGCACTTGGAAATAAATGACGATACATTTTGTTCTGATGCTATGTGGGCAGGAACGTCATTCCAGTTTGACACCATCAGCTGGTGCGGAGAGTAGAGGAATTTTTTTGTTTGTGTAGGTGGAGCAAGTACTTTGTGCGAGTCATCAAGTCTTGGAAGTAACTTGTGAGGGGATTGACAGTAAGTGGGGTGGGGAGGAGTGTGACTGTAATATAACATATGAAAGAATGCCAGGCCTGAGACCTTTCATCTGGTAATCAAAGGAGTAAGAAAGAGTTTGGCTTTAATGGCTGCGACACTGGAAAAAGGATGATAATCACGAGCAACAAACCGTGCGGTTTTGTTCAAATTCTACTTTTTAGATTATGAGATGTTGTGATGGGTTCCAGATTGCAGAGGCATATTCCACTTCTTTTGAACATGGCAGTTGACGTTCTGAGACTGGAACACATAGAAAAGGCAAATACATACAAAGCATCAAGTGCCTAAGAAATGAATGATGAAAGAAGGCAGTCACTGGAAAGGTTAGCCAGTAGTAGGACTTGAACCCACATCTTCTGTATTACCGATCCAGGGCCCTTACCAATTGAGCTAAGCTAACACGCCTCTCCAGTGACTTCCAAGGGTGCAGATGTACCCTAGGAATAGGTTTATGGGCAGGAGAACATTAGTCACTGTTATTATACAGACATAGCTCTCTGTCCAGTATGATCACCGCAGAGCACATTTACAGGAACTCACAGGCACAAAACTTCCATAATAAATATGTAATAACCTCAAACAGCTATTATATATAATAACTGGGACGTGTAACTCCAATAGCAGATGGTCTGGCAGTACAACACAGGTAATCTTGCCATCACTATATTTTTCCCAAAATGCTGAAAATAAATCGATAGAATTACTGCAGTGAACTGCTCAATTTTTCACCTCAGATATATTTTTAGCACTCTGTCTTTCATGTTTCAAAATATACATGCATCGAACCTGCAGAAGCTCGTGTGTGTAAGTAGAGTCACATATCTCATGTGCAACAGGCAGGTCTAAGTTGTATTGAGATATGTCAATTCCTTACGCGTGCTCACCACCTGTAGATTCCTTTAAAGGGAACAAAAAACTTTTGGTTAGTAACGACTTCACGCCATATACCACATTTATAAAAGAAATTGGTCCCGTACCTGACGGACAACTGTCATGACCATTGCCAGATGTCTTCCTCTCCTGTTCCTTCCACTTCCATGAAGTCATCACCCTAACATTGTTAAAAAAAAGCCATATAAATGCGATAACTGAGATATTACCACTACGAGCATACAGCAAATCACAACAACATAAATAAAATACACAATTGCACCGAGCTGTCCACATTTTCACACACACACAAAAAAAAATACATAACAGAGTGGACTATCTCTAATAACACTTCAACAAGTTTGTGTAACTCTGTTTTGAAACTGGACACAGGAAGGCCATTTCCAATCAGCTGAAAAAAAATGTTCGGAAGAGGAACAGTTTCTGCTGATTTCTGTAGTTGGTCCGTAGCAGTGGAACCTTGTAAGGTGGTACAGTGATAGATTTCATACCGTAATGGCAAGTGTTTGGAATGGCGCTAAAAGATCCTGAATTTGCAAGGCAATTTTGTGTAAATGTCTGATTTCCAAGTGAACGCTTTGTCTACTGTATTTTGCATGTCTTGAAGGAGCTGAGGGGCTGGATGGATGGATTGTAGTGGCACCCCTGCTGGGCCTCTTTGCAACGAGGGTCCAGCACATTGCACCTGTAGACAACCTGTAGACATGGTTGTCGTATACCAGGCATTCTTCCTTTCTTTTTTTGTGCACTGCAATTTTATCGTAGTTGCCCTCTGTGGTGTTTCCCCAGATTAGACAACAATAGTACAGCTTGGGGTAAACTAAGGATTTCAACTGCGTTGGTTTAGAATCCAGAACCCTTCTTTACTATGTGCAGTACGCTGCATATTATAAGGAAAACAAATAGAAGAAAACTTGTACCTGATCCCTGCCTTGTATTTCCAACATTTGGTTCCACATCTTGTCCAAGGAAGTCATGAACTACATTGGTGCACACTGCTGTGACAATTATAATGTTACATCTAGATGTGGAATACACTGCTTCATTTTACGTACTGTGAATGTTGCTTACTGCATTGGCATGGCTGCATTCAACAACACTCGGAATTGTACAGAAATCTTTTGATTTAGTGCGTAAACTTCAATTTTCTTTAATCCGTATTTTTCTTTGTTGCGTAAATGGTCTCCTAACATCTGCATGCAACAACGTAATTCTCACAAGGAGAGTAATCACTGTATAAATTATACAGAAGACACTAACCTCGTCACGTCCAGATGCAACAGTCTTGGAAGATAGATTCAAGGAAACCACTGCGGACTGCTGTAGGCGGAGGTTCTTTCTACTCAAACTGAGGGGTCCGTCTCATAGTCTGCATTCTTCAAATACGATTGGCAAAATCCGCCGCCAACCATACCTGCCGCTGCGGTTGAACGCGCAGTATCGTGCGGAACTGAATGCCCGCCGAGAAATCTCGCTTTGACGACACAACCGAGGCACGTCAAATGAAGTAAGGGCTGTACCTCGATAAATTGGTCGCTGTTCCAAAAGATATAAATAAAGAAAACTTGGAAATACACACACTACGCTAACGCAGTGAAATAGCGCGCTGGATCCCGAAAGTCGTCGTAGCTCGTAGCTCTTCTTTCCACGGAAGTCGCTAATTGGATTATCGCAGTTATAAAACAGGCCGTAGATTTCGAAGTATATGCATACTTTTTATTTCCAGACATTGTGACAACAGTATATCGGCGTAAAAATGTTGGTTCTTGCTGAAAGTTGTTGTTGTAGTGCTCGATCACGTGACGGCATTCTGCGCGCTTATTGCATGGGCGATCGACGTCATCCCAGTGGGATGAGCAGATGAGTTTTCTATATATGCGTACGTTTTCTTGGTTTGACGCTAGGTGTGCCAGCGTCGGCGTGAACCGCGATGTTCAAAATTCGAGTTTACGAAAACTACGAGGTGTTGAGGCATGCATTTTCGTATGTGAAGTTGCTTTTGTGTATTCTATCGGTAGCCACTGCGGAAAAGGCTCTCCAGCTTCTGGTCAGACACCCTTTAAGGTGGGTACTTAGGAATAGAGTACATCGCCATAGGTTAAACTGGGAAAAGGTTAATTTTACTGTTTTAAAAAATTACCTCTATAGTTACGGTGGGCACCCTGTATATCATCCACAAGGCGCACCTGGCGTGTTTCAACCTTTCTATCTGCCCACAAAAAACTTCCGTCTACCTCATGGCAGCACGACCTGGATAGAGCTGCTTTGATAGCTCCTAGGACCACGCCTCTTTTTACTCTTTTCGATACATTTGAGTCAAAGCGCAAATCAGGTTTAGGTGACTTTCGTTGTTAACGCCAACAAAGATGGTTTTCTATGAAGATAAGCCGTAAGTCAAGAAATTGTATGTTTCTTTCATGTAAATATTCAGTTTTGAATTCCAGCTCCGGAGCTGTGTCTTTGAGCACAAAGATTATCACTTCCCTGTTCATGTCATCACGCCCATCAGCTATCACCAAATAGTCCACAATGCACCGGAAAATTCTTACTCATTCTATCTTTACTTTTCAGGTTTTCCTTAATAGACCTGCCTACAGCAGCAGGTACGGAATACTTAGAGCAGGCGCAACCTATGATCCTATACACACCACTTGCTTTTTGATGATGATTTGTTTTTCATGTTCTATGAACGTTGACGTTAAATATTTTCTGAGAAGCCACAGAAATTGATCAACCCCATGCCCACAGCATTCTGCAACCTTGCACTTGCACAGATATCGATTCAATTTGGAACGTCCTCACACATTTTATCGAACGGTAAGCCGTAATATAATCCGTTATATCGAGTGCAGATACATTCCTTTTCCTATGTTCCAGTGTTTTCAACGCCCTGCACACCTCATCGGGATTTTTCACCATAAAGCTATTCAACAGCAGTAATTAAGCAATTTAACAACGGCCATGCCTACAAGCACCTAATTATATTGTCTAACGACTTGACAGAAATGTTACGGAGGAGAGCTATGGAGGAGAGTGCAGAAGCACAGAAATGAAGAAAAAAGCCACTCGTGGTGAAGTTGCACGCGGAGAAGTTGGAACGTGTAGGTGCAGTACACATAAGTGACAAAACTAGGAAGATTTTGGGAAAAGGACCGAAATATGCTACTCGGCTGGAGACAGATAGAGTTCGCAGCCTAAAAGTGGCCCACGAAATTGTGAGCACACTACTGGAGGAAGAAAAAGATCGATTCATTTAATTCGCAGTTGAGATGCTTCAACGAAAGAAGGAAGGCAACACAGAAGAATAAGCGTTGAGTGCAGGAGCTAGAGAACGGAAAGGAAAGTACCTGAGACTACTGGCAGACAGTACGGGAGTCTTCTGCGTTCTGGATGCCTTTCGATAATGAGAGAGTACAAAAACACACAGCAAGTGTTTGCCTTTCAGAGCAATTGTATCCGAGAAATAGGCATTGCAGATTGCCCTTTTCACATTTCCACAAAAGTAGTTATATCTTTTGACAATAAATGATTCCTCTATGGTGAAAAATTCGAATGAGGTGTGCAGGTCGTTGAAAACACTGGAAGATAGGAAAAGGTGTGTATTTTCACTCGAAATAACGGGTTTATATTACAGCTTCCCGTTTGAAAAGATGTGTGAGGAGGTTACAAACTGTATCGATAAGTTTGGAAGTGTAAGGCTTCAGAATGCTGTGCGCATGGTAGTTGATCAATTTATGTGGCTCCTCAGGTAATATCTAACGTCAACATACGTACAACATGAAAAACAAATATTCATTAAAACATGAGGGGTGTGTATAGGATCAAAGGTTGCGCTGGCTCTAAGTTGCTACACCTAAGCTGCTGTAGGCAGGTCTATTATGGAAAACCTGACAAGAAAAGTATAAGAGAGAAACTGATGTTCTAAGGCTGGAACACATAGAAGGGACAGATACAAACAAAGCCTCACTGAGGCTGTTTGTATCTTGTTTGCTATCTTGTTTGCTCTGTGAGGCTTTGTTTGTATCTGTCCCTTCTATGTGTTCCAGCCTCAGAACATCAGTTTCTCTTTTGTTCAACAGGTGCCGCTTGCGTCGATTTCCGTCGTATGAATGTGCGTATGAGTGAGCAAAAATGTAAGAGTGAAAGGAGAGTGAGTGAGAGTGAGTGGCTGGTTTGTCGTCCCTTTAGATGACGCACCCCGAAAGTCGCTGGAGAGGCGTGTTAGCTTAGCTCAATTGGTAGAGCCCTGGACCGGTAATCCAGAAGATGTGGGTTCGATGCCTACAGCTGGCTAACCTTTTCAGTGACTTTCATCCTTCATCGAAGAAAAGCATGTTTATAAGTCCCAAACGTCGCCACACCAGATTTGGACAGCTGTTTCGGCATTATTGGGCCTTCATCAGCAATGGGTAGGTGGGCGACGTTTGAGCGAGTGGCGTCGGAAGGTCACGGAAGGTCACTGAAACGTCGCCCACCTACGCATTGCTGATGAAGGCCCAATAAGGCCCAAACGGCTGTCCAATGCTGGTGTTACAACGTTTGGGTCTTATAAACATATTTTTCTTCATCTGATAAGAAAAGAGATATATTAAGAATTTTCCGGTGCATGGATGATGTCACTGTCCTTGAACGGCACTTAGTTCGCGTACCAGGGACCGTATTTTCTATTTGGGAGGTAAAGGTAAAAGAGGTAAGGTATCCCGTCCATACCTTCCCCGACACCTTTGCAACCCCACGGCTATGGAACATGTGTTTTCCCTTAAAGGACACCCAGGTTGTAAGTTTATGGCATTCGTCGGCATGGATCCCTCAAAGGGGCATATGTGCACCCCGACCGACGCACTGTGTGCGACTAGTTACACATAGTCACATAGTGTGCGACTACTAGGGAAAGGGGAACGAAAGAGACAAGGCGACGGAATTTAGCCAGAGTATGTAGTTGGTATCGGGCCACCTCCTAGCTTGAACGGTCAGCTTTGAGCCGCGTATCGGGCAGAGCGACAAAGTTGGCATCAGCATTGGGTTGATGTGAGCAAGTGCATCTCGTTCGTCCGTATTATTTGTGTATCAGACTCTTCTGTGAGTTTTTGTGCCGTGCCTGCAAGTCTCCTTCTGTCGCAGCAACTCCCTCCGTCGCACCTCAGCAAGCATCTGAACATCCGCCGACCACCTCCAGGAACCACCGGCCTTACCGTAATATAAGTTTAATTCATTATTCCCGAACTATAGTTATCAATTCCACGCGATTGTCTGTGTTAGCTGTACATCGTTACTAGTTTGTGTATAAATGTTTCGTTTGATATCGAATACGAGTGGAGAGGTGTGGTCATTCACTGATCGGCGATAAAAAGCAATATCTCTATCCCAACATCGTCAGGGTGTGGGATTCTCCTTCTCATCCGTCCCTCTGTTCACACTCGGGTACTGGCGTCCGCGATAGGACGATGATGAGACTCGGACGGGGACCCTGAGAGAGATTGCAGTGATCGTCTGATCTTTGGGTGGCCACGCACTGGCACCGACAATGGATGTTGTAGCACTAGTGGCAGCTGGTAAAGAGTTAGGCCTTGAGGGCGCTGAGCTAAAACAGTGGCTTGAGGTTCAAGAGGCTAAATGGCACGCGGCAGAGAGAAAAAAGCGCGCAGCCGATAGAGAGGCCGCGAAAGAAGCAGCAGAACTTCGTAAGGTCGAAGCCGAGTTAGTAGATATAAAACTGAAATCGCTGGAGCTCAAAAATGCACGTCCGACGCCCGCCACCGGGCCGGCAGCTTTAAATGACCCCGTTCTAGGGTTACAGAAGGGAATGGCCCCCTTCGACGAGCGTAAAGATGACCTTCACGCGTAGTTGCTAAGGTTCGAGCGTGTAGCGCGAAGTCAAAAATGGCCCCAGAGCTATTGGGCAGCGTCCCTAAGCATGTGCCTGACAGGGGAGGCACTGGGGGTGTATTCACGAATCGCACCCGAAGATTATGGTGATTATGAAAAGGTGAAAGCTGCACTGTTGAAGAGATTCAGGTAACTGCCGAAGGCTTCAGAGAGAAGTTTCGTACAATACAGCCAGAAGAGGGAGAATCTGGATCTCAGTTTGCCACACGGCTATGTAGTTATTTTGACCGATGGATTGAATTCTCCCAAGTTAAAGAAGGGGATTTTCAAGCTCTTCGCGACCTCCTCATAAGAGAGCAATTCCTGTTGGACTGCTCAAGTACCGACGCGCTTTCTCTTAAGAAAAATAAATTAAACACTCTGAAAGAGGTTTCCGAAGCCGCAGACGATTTCATGGAAGCGCACTGTACTCGTATTTTGGCTCCGAAGCGCGGAGAGCTCCAGAGAGGTTGGAAGTCCACACGGATATGTCGAGAGGCCAAGATTTGGCAAGGCAGGGAAAGGCCATTGGAGGAGAACAGTCTGACAGACCCAGCAGCGGTAACCCTACACGGGAGGGAAAGCCTCCGACTAAGTGCTACCTTTGTGGGAGTATAGGACATGTTGCAAATCAATGCAGGAGCGTTTGGCACAAGAGAGGCGATGATAGCCGGTGCATCAAGTGTGGCCTATTAGGACATAAGGCAGACGCCTGCAGGGGCACGACTGATGGACAGGTGAACAATTCGAGAATGCAAAGCTCGTGTTTCGTGGCTACTGAACCAAGGGATTTAATCAAAAACATAGAAAACGGCTACGTCGAACTCCGAAGTGGTGAGAAAGTCCCGGTTGTGAACGCATTCCTGTCAGATAAAATAAAAGCCCTCGCCACGGACTTGCCAGTCGTTGAAGGCAGGGTAGGAGAGGAAATGGTGTCAGTTTTAAGGGATACCGGAAGTAACACAGTTGTTGTTAGGAAGTGTCTTGTGCGACCTTCTCAATACACCGGGCAATTTGGCCGTGTTTACCTCGTGCACGGCGAAATGATGCGACTGCCCAAGGCAAGAATACAGGTGAAGACGCCATACTTATCTGGCAACGTTACGGCCAAGGTAATGGAGGCACCGTTGTACGACCTCATCCTTGGAAACGCAAGAATCAAGAATTCGGAGCCTTCACAGAACAGTCGACAGCTGACGACGGGGTCGCGGCGACTTCAGGATCCATGGAAACCCTACACTCCTAAAAATGAACTTAACCACATAGCACGCTCTGAGCCAACCATCGTCCCGAATGACAACGTTCTCGCCCTAGATTTCTTGAAAACGGGAGGCGGAGCCTATTTTGTGCCCATTATGCACGGCACAGAATAGGCTCCGCCTCCCGTTTTCGACGAATCAGAGGCGAGAACGTTGTCATTCAGGATGATGGTTGGCTAAGAGCGTGCTATGCGGTGAAGTTCATTTCTAAGAGTGTAGGGAACACACCAGAAACCACACAGTGCGAGATGGTCGACTTGTCACAGCATCGGGCCGTGGAACCCGACAACGAGGACTAAGGATCAGCAGCAGCTGTCGTCACCAGAAGTCAAAACGGGGCTACTAAGAGACCGCCGCCAAGGTTACGTGTTCCAAATATTGAAGGCGGACCGACGGACGTTGCTACACTTATAAAAGCACAAGAGGAGGACCCCACACTGCGAACCTGTTACGACAAAATAGGGCAGGAACAGCGATGCCACAACACCAATAGAACTTGCGAGTTCGTGGAGGAAAGCGGCATCTTATACCGGAGGTACTACGACGAACCCGGGCACATGCAGCAGCAGCTAGTGGTACCAAAGCAGTATCGGAACGCGGTTCTACGACTCGCTCATAAGGGAATCCTGGCAGGGCATCTAGGAGCGAAGAGGACAAGTGACCGAATTCTGACAGATTTTTTCTGGCCTGGGCTACAGGCTGATGTTGGTCGTTTTGTCCGATCGTGTGATCGCTGCCAGAGGACAACCCCAAAAGGAAGAATCGCGAAAGCTCCATTCCAGTGCATGCCCAAGATCGACGCCCCGTTCCAGAGAGTAGCGGTCGACATGATCGGGCCCATTTCGCCTCCATCACGGGCGGGCTGCCGCTACATCTTGACTCTCGTCGATTTTGCGACGCGCTACCCCGATGCCGTTGCACTTAAATCCACTGACACCGAAAGTGTTGCGGAAGGATTGGTGGAAATCTTTTCAAGAGTGGGTATTCCCCGGGAGGTTCTCAGTGATAGAGGGAGCAACTTCGTGTCCAAACTAATGCAAGAAGTCGGGAGGCTCCTTTGGGTTAAACAAATTCAAACCACCCCATATCATCCGATGGGAAATGGTTTGGTCGAGCGTTTTAATGGGACCTTGAAGAGTATGCTGCGCAGGATGTGCGAAGAAAGGCCTATCGACTGGGACAGGTACCTGGCAGCGTTGTTCTTCGCGTATCGTGAAGTCCCGCAAGAGAGCCTTGGGTTCTCTCCATTTGAGATGTTATACGGAAGACACGTCCGGGGGCCCCTGACGGTTTTGAAGGAACTATGGACCCGAGCTGATCTTCCAGAAGAGACGAAGACAACGTACGAATACGTTCTAGAATTAAGGAACCGGCTTGAGTCGACCTGCAAGTTAGCGCACGAGTCACTGGATAGGGCAGGAGCAAGGTACCGGAAGTATTACAAGAAGAAAACGAGGGACCGAAATCGCACAACCGGGGACAAGGTACTAGTACTGCTTTCAACCGACAATAACAAATTACTTATGCATTGGAAGGGCCATTCCCCGTCACACAGAAAAAAAGACCGATCGACTATGAAGCAAAGCAGCATTTGTAATAATGGTGGTCGGCATCAATGGACGCTGGAAGTTGCCCCTTGGCTATTTTCTTGTTGATGGCTCGGGTGGTGAACAGCGTGCAAGTCTTGTTTCTCAGGGCCTCACCCATGCCCATGACAATGGGGCCAGCATTGTTTCCCTGACGTGTGATGGTGCACCAGCTCACTTCACAATGTTTAGGAGCTTGGGATGCAGCTTTAGTGACACCGAAAAAATGAAGACGACCCTTCCACACCCCTGCACTGGTGAGCCGATTGCAGCGTTCATGGACCCGTGCCATATGCTTAAGCTTGTCAGGACACTCTGTGACAAGAAGGTCATAATTGATCCAGCTGGGAGGATGGTTTCTTGGCACTACATAGACAAGCTGCACCAGATCCAGAGGGACCAAGGTCTCCACCTGGCCAACCATCTCCGTGCTGCACACATCAACCGGCGCAAACAGCCAATGAAGGTTAGCTTGGCAGCCCAGGTTTTGAGTACATCCGTCGCAGATGCTCTGGCCGAGTGCCGCTGCAACCATGTACAGGGCTTTGAGGGGTCTCAGGCGACAGAACAGTTTCTAAGACACATCAGTGATATCTTTGACGTGCTGAATTCCCAGAGCATTCATCAGAAGAACTTGAAATAACCACTAAACAGCAGCAACATTGGAAGGGTGACATGCTTGTTCGAATTAGTGCAACAGTACTTGTCCAACCTCAGAGGGTACCCAAATGGACCTAAGACTCTCAACACAAATCGAAAGACTGGGTTTCTGGGATTTAAAATTGCTATGCATAGCCTGCTGCAGCTATATGAAGAAACAGTTTCAAGAAAGAAGGTCCTCAAGTACATTCCAGCACATAAGATATGCCAAGACCACTTGGAACTCTTTTTTGGCGCTATCAGATCACATAGTCGTCAGAACGATAACCCAAATGCAAGACAGTTCAGCTCTGCTTTGAAACGTCTAATCGTCCAGAACGAGATACAGCAGGTCACCACGGGGAACTGTTTGCCACTAGAGTCAGCATCCATTTTGAGTGTCAGTAGCGCAAGTGTACCATCTCCCGAACAAGTCATCAATTCGACAACTCCGCGCAGACAGCTCCTGACATCTTCTGAGGAATCAAACATTGACGACACTACTGACCATGATTATTGCCTGGACCCAGGACGAATAACAGACATTGCTGGAAGGGCAATCACCTACATTGCGGGTTTCGTTGTGCGCCAGTTGCAGAGGTCCTTGATGTGTAGCGCATGCTCAGACGTTCTACCTATAGACGCAAGTGATTCATCAACATACTCCTTGATTCATCGCAAGAGCAGAGGAGGACTGTTATTTCCTTCAGACGGAGTAGTCAAGATTGCAAGAAAATGTGAGAAAGTTGTCCGTCACGTCATCTCTCGAAACCAATTATCCACGGCAAACCTTTCTCAGGCACTAATTGCAGAGGTTGTTCATGACCTGCACGACCAGGACCTCTTTCCATCTGTCCACGGCCACATGTTTGAAAGTTCCCCTCTTGATAACCACCTTGCCCACCTTATCAAATCAGTAGCACATAGATACATCAAAATAAGGCTGCACCTTGCTGGCAAAGAAGTGTCCCAAAACATGCACGTACAGAGGGTCCGGCAAATGTACCGTATTTTCACGCGTATTAGCCGCGGCTTATGCGCGATTTTTTTTTTTCGCGGACGCTCTGCGGCTTATCCACGGGTGCGGCTTATCTGATAGCTATTTTTCCCTGGTATTTTCGCCATACCCCGGATTAAACGAAAGTGCCTCATGTTTTTTCGGAACAGGACCGCCCTGCCAGTGCACGAACAATACCCAACAGGGCCGGTCACAGGGAGGGTCCACATTCGAGTGGACTGACCTTCCGAATACATTCCCCCACGCAGCTTTAACAAAAGGGGTGACAGTGATTATTGTCTCCTGGAACACCACTACCTCGTCAATGCACAAAAAACACGCCACAAGGGCACAATCCGATCCGAGTAGAACACTAGAACTGACCCCCTTTGTTATACATCATGCCGACACCGGAATGCGGACCACAGGGTTTATGGCCTTCCCTACGGTCTCCTTTATCGGCTGACCCACAGGAAGGGTTCAATACACCTGACATCGGGACAAAACGTGGTCAGCTAAGCGTCAGTTCTCATTTGACCAGAGCAGCAGCATTCGTGGACACGGGCACGGCAGTTAGAGGTAAGGCATGTATACAACGAGGAGGCACAGCTACGACAGCGGCTTCAAACTAAAAGTCGTCGACGTCGTGGACGAGTACGGGAACAGGGCAGCTGGCAGGGAGTACGGCGTCGACGAGCGATGAGAGTCTCTATTGATTTTGTTTGTGCATCACTGGTTTAGCGCACAAAGCAGTCGCATCGTATTACCCGCGGCTTATCTGCGGGTGCGGCTTATCTGCAAAAACATTTTCAAAATGTAGCTAAAAACGAGTCCTGGGGCTTATCTGCGGTGCGGCTAATACGCGTGAAAATACGGTACACAAAGTTAACACAGTTTAAGGGACAGTAGATACGTTCAGTAGTGGGAGTGCAGGCTGTGCAGCTAACCGTACCATAAACGGTGCGGAATGTGTCCACAAAAGCTGCGCCCTGCCAGCTGTGCCAGATTTCTCGCTTCCCTTCTGTAACCACGGTACGCTCAGCGCCCGGATACCTATGTACAGGGTGTGTGCTATAAAAGATCAGTCACATTTTCGCGCGTGACGCTATATCTACTTGACAGACAGACTTCTGCTGCCACACACTGAATAATTTATGCCAGAGAAACGTACGAAAAAATCGTGGTTACCAGCCACTGCGCAACAAAAGAACTACGACCACGCAAACTTCATGTTTTTCCTATGCGCAATACCCATGGATGGAGGCGAAAGTTTGTGTGGTCATATTTATTTTGTTACACAGTGCTAGGTAACCACAAATTTTTCGTAGGTTCCTCTAGCATAGATTCTTTAAGCCTGTTCGTAATAGAAGTACGCGTCAAGGAGGTATCACGTCTTGCACAAAAATGTGACTGACCTTTTACAGCACACACCCTATATCTTACATTTCAAATATACGTTCTTAGATTTCTTTGTGCACTCGTATGTATATATTTACATGACCACGACTTGAGCAGACTACTTTATTTTATTGACATCTTTCATCGCATTAAACAGTAATGGTGTTGTTCACTTACGTCACACGAACTGAGGAAGATGAAATCCTTGTTTAATCACCGTCTTCTTCAAAGACTGTCCACAATGTTGCTTTGCGGTATGCTCGGGGTAAGTAATCTACTTTTGAGCAGCTTCAACGTCCGTCTTGTGTTTCCCTCGTGATAGCAATTTGCTTGCCCACAACAAATGGCGGCACTAAAGACCCGCAAATTTACATTGGCTGGCCGGCCGAGTCACGTGATAACCTCTGACGTCACTTCTGCCACACCCTTAGTCAGCGAGAAAAGCACGCTGCGCACCCTCCTTAGCTTTCCTTCCTCCATGCCTCTAATCATAGCTCAAGGTCAGGCAGCAACCCCCTTGCTCTCGACGGCTCCGCGGTTCCGAGGAGGAAACCGTCACTTCCATAAAGGAGAGCAAGGAAGGCGAAAAAAAAAAGCGAGCATAAAAATCCCGCGCGCCAAACAGGCGTCACAGATCGGGAGCGCTTCACCTTTACACATTCCGCAAGATCGTGTACAAAACATGAAAGAGGAACAGCCCAAGTAGAACCTTGAGGTACACCAGACGTAGGCACATAAATATCCCGAAGCACACTGGAAACAGAAACATAAGAGGAACCCAGCAGTAAGTAGCAATCAAAAAACCATACCGGAGAGTCGCAAATCTGCGCATAAGCAGGTCATATGGTTCATCAAAGGGAGCGCCTTCGACACACCAAAATAGATTACATCAGCCAGACAACGAGAGTGAGGGCCAGGTGCAACAGTGGTCATTAACTGGACCACGTCAGTCTACTTGGTGATTGTATGCTATTCTATTTTGAAAAATTTAATAAATTTGAACAAATTTTGAATGAAAATAGTTCATTCAAAAACCATCCAAAATTACAGGATATGCTGTCAGCCCTGGAATTCTTTACAAGCCACACACTCTTAAAAATGAACTTCACCGCATAGCGCGCCCCTAGCCAACCATAATCTCGAATGATATCGCTATCTGCCCTGATTTGTTGAAAACGGGGGACGTACGCCTTTTCTGTGACAATTATGAACAGCATAAGCGTCACAAAAATGGCGTACGCCTCCCGTTTTCAACAAATCAGGGCAGATAGCGATATCATTCGAGATTATGGTTGGCTAGGAGCGCGCTATGCGGTGAAGTTCATTTTTAACAGTGCACACTAGCAGACTTGTGGACAGTGACAACTAATGAAGACTTGCACTGATTTGGGAATCTAATGCACTTGAGCTACAAGTTGAATAGACGGTCGCGCACAATAACTACAGAATAATTTTTATATCAGAAGAAATCATTTTGAAAAGCGATCATCACCGTTAAAAGCGATCATGACATGTCCTACGCAAACAGCGTTACCTTAAAGGGGCACTAAAATGCAAAAACAACTTGTTCTCAAATGCAAGTCCGTGTTTCAATTAGTATAATACAAGCAAAATTAGTTCACACAGCGCTACCGTTCAGGAGAAAAACGCAGTGAAAACAGAGCTGTCATTGGCGGCAACAAATGGTATCCAGAGGAAGCGACGATTGGCGGCATCCAATGAGACAGCAGGACAAGCGCGCGCTTACCTATCGACGCCATGCGGATATGGAACGGGTCCGATCGTAGTGTTCCGTATACATATGCGGCATGATGCGCACTGCATCATTTGTCAACACCGACTCACTGAAGTGTAGCTTACATCAGTACGCGTTAGTAATGGAATCAAAGTTTTCAATTATGATAACAAGTACCAAATTAACATACCGTGGAACGTGGTTCGAAGTGAACCTGTTTTTCCATTTTAGTGCCCCTTTAGGAGGGCAGCAGCAACCATCTTAGTTTGTGTACTAATGTACTTTGTTGATTAAGTTTTAATTATTGAATAGCTAACTCGTCTGTACTTAGCGCCGGCACCATATATATACGTAAGTACGGTTGAAAAAGTCCGCAGTATGCTTCAAGGAAGGCTGCGGAAGCGCCATCAGGGTTGCGTGCAGTCGTTGGATTAAACTCGAATTGCAGCGCGGATACTCTACTCAGTGATCAGGAGTAGAAGGAAATTTTCAGCGAAGTACGAGTACGTAAAAGCGGCAGGTTGACTTAAGGAAGCAGGGTTACGATACACAGATGCAAAGTGAGTCGCAAAAAATTCGACACAGTTAAGGGATCGGACTGCACCATGTTGCCGTCATGAAATGAAAGCATAGTACGATACGAATAAATTGGAGCTGTAAGGACAAGGGACATAAAGAACACACCACAATTCTTCGTATATAGATATGTACCAACAGGCCCACTCAGCCCTTCTAATAAAGCATAGTACCACGGTCACGTTCACCATGTTTATGTCGCTTTCATAATTTCCATGGGTTATAACATACGTCATCCTCACCCACTGTGCCGGCAAACCCCAAGTGGGTGGGCAAACTTAAGGAATTGCAACAAAGCGCCACGGTTTATTGGTGGTTATTATTAATAGTATTATAAATATAGAAGTCCTGCCTGCACAATCGCGGGCTGAGCTCGAATACGACATGTTGAGAACCAATTGGTGAGCTGACGTCTGAGGAACACTTGTGAGCGCCGTCGCATCTTCAAATGCAGTCACAACGGAGACAGGATTCGGTGTCCGTGTGACAAGCATTTCCCACTTCGTTGTAACCTTCGCAATACAACCAACGAAAGGGGATGCTCACCGTGAAATCGCATGCACTCGTGTGAGCGTCGCGTCGCTCGCTTCTAGGAGCAAACTGTGTGTATATGTTTTACGAGTTCGAACTTGGTCAGAGGGCTCAACGATTTGGACTCTGTACGCACGGTGAATATTTGTGTCAGACTATTGAGCCAGTACGATATTTCAAATAAATACGTATTTTGTACAAAATTTGCCTAGTTGTTCTGGAATACGGAATAACGAGCGTCGGGCATGAAAACCAGTACAAGTAAAAGCCGATGGTAGCCAGTACCGTGCCGAAAGGCGAGCCACACTGAGAGACTTCTGATTGGTCGAATGGTAGGCATTATAGTTCATTTTCATTGGTCGCATGCCCAGTGTTTCCTGAATTATCTCAAACTATGGGCTCTATGGGGAGCTGTGGGAGCCTGGTCCAGCCAGCCCTATCATCTAAGATAATTATTTCATATTGATACTATTGGAAAGCTATCATTTGAAGATCGGAAATCATTGGAAAGATCGTAAGTTAGATCTTATTGAACGCTTACTTATAGATCGACAACTTAGACATCAGCAATATACTAAAAATAACAATGGAAATAAGAGAATTGATAGAAGAATAGCAGAGGGGAGAACCTGGCAATGTTCCTTGGAAATTGAAATATGCTCTTTTTTTCTGTTGCGACATCCATTGGAGACAATGCAAGCAGAGTCAAAGCGGCAGGTGCAGTACGCGCTAGGACTTCTTTTCAAACTCTCTCACTCTTTCTTCGAAATTATTTATAAAACAATAAAGGCACGACACGAGTGGGTAACACATCTTTAAAAAAAAGAGACAGATTATCTGAGGTGTATGCTATTATTAATATTCGAACCGATGAACTGAACAAGCACATCACAGGATGGATGGAGCATACCAACCAACGCCTTATATTATTTCGTTCAAGTTAGTTATTCCCTATTCATATTAAGGAAAGCTATCAATTCGCATCGATCAATTCAAAGAGCATAACTTCGATGGACATGTCGTTATAGATAAGCAAGGTTAGAGATCAGCATTGTCGTGAAATCCATTGAAGACAATGCACGCTGTGTCAAAGCGATAGATACACAACACACTTGTTTTTGCCAACTCTCTCACGACTTCTTCGAAGCCAATGGGAGAATGTAGACTATAAATTTACAGATCGCGGTCTCATGACATGTTTAGCCATTTTTCCCAATTATACTCGCTATCACCCATATGTTAGCCTCATACATATTGGGACACTGGCAGTTTCATTTGACACTTTGTGTTCATATCTGGCGGGATTTGAAAATGTTGACATGACATGTTTAGCCATTTTTCCCAATTATACTCGCTATCACCCATATGTTAGCCTCATACATATTGGGACACTGGCAGTTTCATTTGACACTTTGTGTTCATATCTGGCGGGATTTGAAAACAACTTCAATGTGAACACCCCCAAAATAGACAAGTATTGTCGTCTGACCATGATATGTTGTAAGCATAACTACGCTACACATCACGACGAGAAAAAAAGAAGACATATAACGATTTAGTTAATTAATTATTTAACTAAATAAACTTAACTAAATTAATGAAATTAATTTAGATGGCATGGCACGAGTGGGTGACGTTTGCAAAAAAGGAAGCGAGAGTCAATTTTTAATGTCTCTTCTCCCTGGAAGAAAGATACCAGGTGTCTCTTCTGCTTTTCATTTCTTTTCAAAGGGATGACCTTGTTTGCCACGGAAACGACAGCGTACGATAGACGCACACCAAGAAAGAGATAAGAAAATGAAACAAGCTGAAACTTCTTCAATGTGACTAGTGTGTACATATTTCTATTCGCCAATAAATTCGCGCAAATGAAACTACTGATTCTCCGATTATATATTTTTACTGGGTGACTCCAACAACGATATAACTGCTTCCCTTCGACAGTGGGACTCCATATACAGAATGATTTCGACCAATTGTTCGATCGAGGCTGTATATATTTTTGGCCTGCGAGGAATTGTTAGTTCCCTCTCTACTCGAGAGTGAACTTGTTGCTTGCTGATCATAGATTCTGTGTTATTAATCGCGAACAATTCGATGTGTCAAAAGCTGCATCGAGAAAATAGGTTTATATATTTGACAGCTGAATAAAGTACGTGCTTGATAGTGTATATCAAGCACGTACTATATAGTGTATATGTAGCGGCACCTGCTGACAACGACGAGCCCCGTCTCTGCCCTGCTCGTGCTGACTGTTCGTGCGATAATTCGTTAGTTGAGATCCGGCACTCACACAGTAAAGTGGTTGTTGCCTTTGTCTCCTTTATTGTCGTGCCTTTAGCTTCTCGACAATCTGGTGACCCGAACACTGAATGCCGATGCCTGATCCTCCTGCCTCTATGCCACTGCTCCGATCGGGTACCGACACCTCAGCGGCAGCCACAGCTGCGGCGCAGATTGCTCAACGCAGCACCACAGAAGCTCTCAGGGGTCCCGAAGATTCTATTCGTCTCCGTTTTCCGCCGTTCTGGACTCAAGACTCCGAGCTCTGGTTTGCCCAAATCGAGCGGCAGTTCGACGCCCGCCGCGTCACTTCCCAAGCCGCCAGGTTCGGACATGAACTCAGCGCTCTGCCCATGGATGCCGCTGCCGAAATTCGTGATATCATTCTCCGTCCGCCGGCAGAAGCGCCGTATGATACCCTGAAACGGGAATTGCTCGCCCGTACTACTCTCTCTACTCATCGACGTCTTCAACAGCTCCTTAGCGCTGAGGAGTTGGGCGACCAGAAGCCATCTCAGTTACTCCGCCGCATGGGCCATCTCACAGGTGACACACCTCTCGACTCTACCATCCTGCAAGAATTCTTTCTCCACCGCTTGCCATCCGACATTCGGGTGGTCTTAACCGCAGCCGGCGAGATGACGTTGGGCGACATGGCGCTGCTGGCGGATCGTATCCTCGACTTACGCTCAGACTCCGTTGCAAGCGTTACCCGCTCCGTTCATGCATACGGCAATCCGGACCCCGTACCTCCCCCGGCTCACACGGTGCCGCCCATTCCGGCCATCACACCTTTTGCCGAGTATCCTGATGGTCAGCGCTCTATCTCAAGTCTTTCCGTCACTGTCAACACCCTACAATCCAGCGTTGATCGGCTCACACAGCTTGTAACTGGATTGACCACCCTGGTTGCCTTTACAACCGCGTGACAACATCGATCGCCTTCACCGCACTACCGGGATCACCGTCGCCGACACACTCGCTGGCCGGACGATACCGCTCTCCATCTCCAGCTCAGTCTTCACCTTACTGTTGGTGCCATGCCAAGTTCGGTCCCCGGGCCCGTAACTGTCAACCACCATGTACGTGGCCGGGAAACCACAGCACCGGCAACTGAATGCGGCCGAAGTCGCTGGGCCTGATAACAGCCGCCTCTTTTACGTCAACGACACCATCAATCCTCTTCGCTTTCTCATCGACACTGGCGCTGAAGTCAGTATCATTCCACCCCATCCTTCGGACCGTCATCGCACTTCTCAGCATTCATTGCAAGCTGTAAATTCTTCACCAATTATATGTTTCGGTGAGCGATCTCTCACCCTGAACTTGGGCCTGCGTCGGAACTTTCAATGGATCTTCATCATAGCCGACGTCTCTGATGCCATCATCGGTGCGGACTTCCTCAAGCACTTCGATTTCATGGTCGATGTGAAGGGACGACGCCTCATTGATAACGGCATGCGCCTATCTGTCCGCGGACTTCGTGTCTTCTGTAACCCCATTGGCCCTGTCTTCACCCGCCCATCGGCACCTGTGCAGTTCCGTGACATCCTTAAGGATTTCCCCGACATCGCCCGTTTGCCACCTACAGATGCACCCCCTCTCCATACCACCACGCACCACGTCCTCACCGGAGGCCCCCGGTGCATGCAAAGCCTCGCCGTCTTCCGCCTGATCGCCTTGCGATCGCCCGTCGCGAGTTCGACCATCTCCCCGCCTTGGGGTACATTCGTCCGTCCAGCAGCCCAAGGGCTTCGGCATTGCATATGGTGCCCAAAAAGGACCCGGGAGATTGGCGACCGTGTGGGGATTATCGGGCGCTGAACGCTGTCACCATACCCGACCGTTACCCTTTACCACATCTTCACGACTTCGCCGCAAATCTCCACGGTGCATCACACTTTTCCAAGATCTATCTTATAAAGGCTTACCATCAGATCCCCATGGAGCCCAGTGACATTCCGAAGACCGCAATCATGACCCCGTTCGGCCTCTTCGAATACGTTCGAATGCCCTTCGGTCTTCGCAACGCCGCGCAAACTTTCCAAAGATTCATTGACGAGGTCCTTGGCGGTCTGCCTTATTGTTTCGCCTACCTCGACGATATTCTGGTGGCTAGTTCCACTCCTGAGGACCACGCCGAACACCTTCGCCAATTGTTCCAGCGTCTACGTCAGCATGACATCAATCCGGCTAAATGCGAACTCGGTGTTCCTTCCCTCGCCTTCCTCCGCCATCGCATTGACAGTTCCGGCATCACCCCTTTGCGGCAGAAGGTTGACGCCATTGACCGCTTTCCCCGTCCTACCACATGGCGGAAGCTTCGTGAATTTCTGGGCTTGGTGAATTTTTATCGCCGCTTCATACCGCACTGCGCGCACACCATCAAGCCGCTCTGTCATTTGCTGGGTGGCCCTGGCGGTCCGTCGAAAACCATCGAGTGGATGCCATCCGCTGACCAAGCTTTCTGGAAGATAAAGGAGGATATCGCCTCCGCTTCATTCTTGGCTCATCCCATCCCAGACACTTCACTCGCACTCTTCGTGGATGCCTCTTCAGAAGCCGTTGGGGCCGCTCTGCACCAGCTCGGCCCGCACGACCAGTTACAGCCGCTGGGTTTCTTTTCAAAACCCATCAAGCCCGCCGAAGCACGGTACAGCACTTTCGGGCGCGAGCTGTTGGCGGTGTACCTGGCTATCAAACATTTTCGCCACCTTCTCGAGGGACGCCAGTTCATTGTTTATACCGATCGCAAACCTCTCACCTACACAATCACATCTGCATCTGTTTCTCACTCGCCCCGAGAGATCCGTCACCTGGCCTACATCGCCGAGTTTACGACCGACATCAGGCACGTTCCTGGTCATGCTAACGTCGTTGCGGACGCTCTCTCTCGAGCTCACATTGCTGGCCTGGCCCACCATCTGTCACCAGACATTGACTATGTTGAGCTTGCAGAAGCGCAAGCGAACGACCCCGACATGCCTGCCATGGTTCAGTCATCCCCGTTCCTCGACATCCACAAGCTTCCCTATCCTGGAACCTCGAGCCTCTTGTTATGCGACACCTCTACGGCTACCCCACGTCCTCTGGTTCCCCACGACTTCCGTCGCCAAATCTTCAACCGCTACCACTCTCTGCATCACCCCGGCATCAAGTCGACGCAGAGGCTCATTGGCACCCGCTTCGTCTGGCCGTCCATGATTCGGGACATCCGCCAGTGGGCTCCGAATTGTTTGGCCTGTCAGCGTTCCAAGATCCAGCGCCATACGACATCCCCGTCGATGCCCTCTCCCAGCCCTGATGCCCGCTTCCGCCATGTACACTTAGATCTGGTGGGTCCTCTTCCTCCGTGGGCCGTCTACGCCTACCTCTTCACCTGAATTGACAGGTACACCCGGTGGCCTGAAGCGGTACCTATCAATGATATCACGGCTGAGAGAACCGCTCTCGCGTTCCTGTCCTCCTGGGTGGTGCGTTTTGGAGGTCCCGCCGTTATCACGACCGATCGCGGACGCCAATTCACGTCCCGCCTCTTCGCCGACGTCTGCAGATTCCTTGGCGCTCGCCATCACTTCACCACGGCCTACCATCCAAGGGCCAACGGACTGGTCGAACGGTTCCATGGCACGCTCAAGACCGCTTTACGTGCCGCTGAAGACCCGACCCATTGGGTCGAGCGCTTGCCTTTAACGCTCCATGGTATTCGAGCAACCTCCAAGGCAGACTGTGGCGTTGCACCATCCACCCTGGTCTTCGGGTCTGCCTTGCGTCTCCCAGGGCAGTTTTTCTTGACGCAGCGACTTTAGCCCAGACCGCACACGACCCTCTTCACTTCGCCACACGCCTCGAAGAACATGTGGCTGAGTTTCGCTCGCCAGTCCCACGCCATTCATCTTCTCGTCCGATATTCGTGCACCCAGACCTTTCCACCGCCACCCATGTCTTCCTTCGCCACGACGCCATCCGCCGTCCACTCCAGCCTCCTTAGGACGGCCCCTTCCTGGTGCACTCAAGGCAAGACAAGGCCCTTACCCTCATACTTCCGGTTCGTCTCGAGGTCGTATCCATAGGCCGCGTGAATCCGGCATTCCTGGACACTTCTCCAGCACCGACCCCTCGGCTCCTGTTCCCTCGCCCTTGTGGAAACCTAAGTTCCCACAACCTCGGGGCGTCAGCCCGTCCGTTCCGCGCGCAAAGGAACAAGCGGCACACACCAAGATTCAATGCAACAACATCGTTTATTCACCTTCTCTGCCACAACGTGTACCGCGCCAGGGCAAGCATCTCCCGGAAAAAGATCCCTTCCCCTGTCGCACCCTGCCTTTTATCTTTGAAGCAACGCCCCTCTTATCGGAGGCCAAGGTTGAGACACTTGCTGAAGCGCCATCCAGGGGCTTGTGTAGAAAGCTTCGTGGTGCTCGACCACACTCCTCCCCCCTTAAAGGGCCATCAGATTGTCGGTGATGTCGAGAATGGCGTCGTCGGGTACCGGAGGAACCGGTTGTGTTGTGGGCTGCCTGGCAGGTGCGGACTCCACCAGCAGTTCGGGACGAAGGCGACGTAATGTAGTGATGGCGGTGGCAACGTCGGACATTGTTCGGGTTGCTTCGAGGCGGGCTTGGTGCAGGGCGCCTCTGCGGTGGGTCCCCCTGTGCACCTCGGGTACATGACATTGCGGACAGAGAATCCGCCTCTCCTCGGCGGTCAGAGGTTGGAGGGGGTCCGAGGGGTGCCTGTCTGTTAGTGTGAGACCCCTGAACGGGGCAGGAGTCCGTGACGGGTCTTCTCCCCGCAGCGGCCGGGGCTGGCTGCTCCAGCGGGACCGGGACGTCCATGCCACAGGCAGGCCATTGGCCACGACCGTCCAGGTGGCCACGGAGCGGTGTGGAGGTGTGGAGCGGGCTGTGCGGTCCGGGGGTCCAGAATTCCGTGCTGGGTCTCCGCGTGAACGGGACCGGGAAACCGGGCGGTGTGGAGGTAGAGCGGAACGTGGCATTGAAACTGCGAGAGAGACGGGAACACGGTAAAGGGGGTATCCCTAAGCCGTAAGCGCCCGAAGGGCACTCCCTAGGAAAAACAGCGGAAAACTGTGCAACAGAAATCACACTACTAAAGCACTAAATCACAAGCACTATGCTTAGCGATGGAGATAGTGGCAGCTACATGCGCCGCCTGCGGGGACGCAAGTGGTAGCGGCTGGACGCAGGTCCGGGAACGGGATCCGGGTCCAGGTCTTGGAGGGAGGCAGGTTGCGAATCTGGCTCCTCTCCGTCCGGGTCTCGGAGATGGTAAGACTTCAAGTCCGAGATGTGAACTGGCCCAGTCTCTTCGCCGGTGTCGCAGCGACGAAGCCTGTAAGTGAGGCCGGAGGAGCACGCACTTACCTCGAAGGGGCCATCCCACCTATCTGCGAGTGAAGCTGCAAAGCCTCGTGACGCATCACTTAGCGGGTGAGTCCGTCGAAGGACGAGGTCACCGACGCTGTAGGTGAGGTTCCGACGTCCACGGTTGTACTGGCGAGCCTGGTCCAACCTTGCGACGTCCAGGTTCTCCCGAGCCGTCCGGGCTGCATCGTCCAGTCGACTCCGGAGGTCCTCAGCACACCTTGAATAAGGAGGCCGGGTACCACCATCCCGGAGGCCCAGAGCATTCTCCACAGGAAAAGGGGCCTCTCGTCCCAAGTTCAGGAACGCCGGGGTGAATCCTGTAGACCTATTGACCGTCGTCCGCGTAGCGAACGCCAGCTCAGCCAGGCGAAGATCCCAATCACGGTGGTGCTGGCTAGTAAAAGCAACCAACATCATTTTCAGGTTCCGATTAACACGTTCGGTAATGTTAGCCTGAGGGTGATACGGGGAAGTCTTCTTATGCTGAATGCCTAAGACAGCGCAAGAATCTGAGAACACCTTACTTGTAAAGTAGGCTGCGTTGTCGGTGATCAGCTGTGCGGGAAACCCGAACCGGCAAAAGGTGTCGAGTAACTTTTCCCACACTCTCTGGGAAGTCAGTGTCCTGAGAGGAAACAGCTCAACCCATTTCGTGAAATGATCAGTAACCACGAACAAATACTGGTTACCTCTAGGACTACGGGGAAATGGTCCCATCACATCACAAGCAACTATCTGCCAGGGTCTATTGCTCTGAACAGGCTGTAAGCGCCCAGGGGGTAAACCCCCACGAGGTTTTGCTCTCTGGCATACGGGACAAGTACGAACATACTTTGTTACATCCTGCCTCATTCCTGGCCATGTCGCAACACGACACAACTTTTCATAAGTTTTCCTGCCGCTGCTGTGACCTGCCAAGGCCGAGTCATGAAAGTAACGTATGAAAGACTTACGCAACTTCCGTGGCACCACGACTCTGAACGGGGATGAGCCGTCGTCCTCATCCGCCTGGGGTATGTATCTGAACAGGATGCCATCCTCGCCCAGCAGATAGGAGTCGTGCCGTCCGTCAGTCGTTCGGGTGTCCGCCTGCGACACCCGCTGACAAAGGCCGTCCGCTCTCTGAGCGTCTAGGAGCTGCTCTCTGCTCACGACCGTGCCCCAAGACGAAGATACGTCTCGTGCCACCTGTGCTGCTGCCAGAAGTTGAGAAGGCGCCTCGGTGCCTTCCTCTTCCCCCTCCGGTAGAGGCGCGCGGGACAGTGCGTCTGCTACCACGTTCGTTGAGCCCCGCCTGTACTCCACGTTGAAGGAGTAGCCTTGTAGCGTCAGGGCCCACCTGGCAAGTCGTCCAGACGGGTTATGGAGCCGCTGCAGCCAAGAAAGTGCCTGGTGGTCAGTCTGGACAGTGAAGGTACTGCCGTCCAGGTATAGGTCGAACTTCCTGAAAGCGAAGATGATCGCCAAGCACTCCTTTTCCGTCACGGAGTAGTTCCGTTCTGCCGGATTCAGCGTGCGACTTGCAAAATCCACTGGACAAAGAATAGCGTCATGCTTCTGCAAGAGAACTGCGCCAACACCATAATCGCTTGCATCTGTTTGCACAACAAATGGTCTGTTAAGGTCGGGCAGATAAAGCTTAGCCGTATCAGCGATTGCTTGTGATAGAGCTCGAAATGATCGTTCCTGCTCTTCTCCCCAATTCCAGCGCGTGTCCTTGCGCAACAACTGGTTAAGCGGCTGCGTTAGCTCGGCACAATTAGGAATGAATTGTCTGTAAAAACCAACCATACCTAGGAAGCGCTGCAAGGCTTTGACGTTACCGGGAACCGGAAAGTCCGTGATCGCCTTTAGCTTGTCATCGCTAGGACGGATGGTCCCTCCGTCCACCACAAAGCCGAGAAGGCTGATCCTAGACGATGCCAGCTGCACCTTGCGGGGGTTGATCGTAATGCCCGCTTCGTTCATCCTTGCAAGGACGATTGATAGGTGTTCCAAGTGTTCCTGAAAATTTCTAGAAAACACTACGACATCATCCATGTATGCCATTGCGAAATTGTACTTCGCATCTCCCAACACTGTATCCATCAACCGCTGGAAACTGGCGGGTGAGTTGGACAGTCCGAAAGGCATTCGTACAAATTCAAACAAACCTCTATGACACGTAAAGGCTGTTTTTGGGACATCCTCCGGGGCAACTTGGATTTGCAAAAATCCTCTACTACAATCAAGCGTTGAAAACACAGTTGCATTGCCCAGGGAATACAAGATTGACTCAATGGACGGGAAGGGGTAAGAGTCCCTTACAGTTACTGCGTTAAGTCGACGGTAGTCGACGCATAACCTAGCCGTACCATCTCGTTTCGGAGCCAGAACAACAGGAAATGCCCAAGGACTCTGGGACCTTTGAACTGCACCGGTTTGGAGCATTTCGTCAAGAGCAGTGTCTAACAAAGCACGCTTATGCACACTCAATGGTCTCGGATTACAACGCCAGGGTCTAGCGTTACCGGTGTCTATGCTATGCTGTAACACAGACGACTTACCCGGTTTTTCGGTAAAGATTCCGTCAAACTGCCGCAGTACTTGTTCAAGCTGACGGCGTTGCTCCTCGGGACCATGGAATGACCCCAAGACAGTCGGCAGCCCAGACGTTTCAACGGTCGCTGCCACAGCTTGCTGTGCTGTGCAGTGTTCCCGTGCTGCGGCGAAGCGGAAAAATCCCGACGAGCCGTGGTACATGTATCCTCCATTGGGCAGGTCCAGTACCAACTTCTGCCGGATGATGAAGTCTCTGCCCAGGATAACAGGAACTGCCAGGCCAGGAAGGTGCACGAAGCGCTGCTTTCGTCGTCTACCATCCAAACGTACCCAGAGCACAACTGCAGCCTGTGCTGGAACGGCGTCATTGGAAGCAAGACGAAGAGTGACATCTGTGGATTGCAATTCCACATGCCGCGATACGCAATGCTCGTAAACACTATCCCCGATAAGGGAAAGCGTAGCTCCCGTGTCGATAAGGGCGATGTAATCTTTACCCAAAATTCGAACGGCGATGTTTGGTTCCTTATCCTCGATGTAATCTCGGACAGAAAAAGCAAGAGGAGCCAAAGCATCTCTTTGCGTTATCTTACCGCTTGCAAAGCTGGTTTTTGACTGATCAAGGCCACGGATAGTAACCGTCTGCTCGCTTTCTTCGCAACTTGCCGACGTCGTTGAGCGAGCATTCATGGACGCCGGCTGCGACCGTTTCCCGATGGCACATTACGGGTGTTCGGTCTTTGTCGCGGGCATTCCCGACGAAAATGGTCAGGGCTGCCGCAATTCCAACAGCCGTTGGGCGCTCGTGGCTGCGGGGGCGCAGGATGATGCCGCTCCCGCTGCCGTGGGGTTTCGCTAGCTGAAAGGCCAGGTTGACCGCGACTTCGGGGCGGAACGGGTCTGTCAAGGCTCGTTCCTGCGGGGATCGTCCTCTGGTCATAGAGGAACGGATCTAGGGCTCGGTGGGATGACTCCGCATTGTCTGAATTACGGGGGTTGTCACCCAAACTTGTTGCATGCAGGCGTTCGACCGAGGCGGCTCCTCCTGACCACGCGCAGCGCGGTTCCAACGCTAGCTCCGGGGGCGGAGGGGGCCGATATTCAAGCTCTGCCAGGAGGTCGCCTTGTATTGAACGAGCCTCCTGGGCCAACGCCTCAAGGGTTTTAAAGCGAAGGGCTCTTAAGTAGGGCCGGAAGCGCGGGTGGCACTGACGGATCGCCCGTGCGACGCGTTGTTCTTCCGTAGCAGTGGGATCCGCTCTGCTGTACAGATCCTGCAATGCCCGAACGAATTCAGATAAGCTTTCCTCAGGATGTTGAGTACGCTTATGCAATTCCTCTAGGACACGGTATTCGTAATCCGGGGGAAGAAATTCGTTTTTGAACCGCTCCTGGAAGTCCTGCAAGGACGTAAACTCCGATTGCAACCGAAGCCAGCGGGCGGCGTCTCCGACCAAAGCAACCTGCAGGATGCGTTGGATTAGATCGTCGTCCGAAATTCCCATACCCGTCTGATAGGCGGTAAGGTCATCCAGGAAATCGGCAACAGACTTCTTATCGGTGTAACCTGAGAAGGTAGGCACCGGTAAGTTGAGTCGTAGAGGCGCTTCTGCCTGCGGCGGCGAAACCGACCCGGCATCCAGGCGTTGAACCACCAACGAGCACAACTCCGTCATGCGTGACAGGAGTTCTGCCGTTGCGATGGCGTCTGACTGCGGCGAGGGCACCTTCGCCTTGTCAGCCATCAGCTCCGAGGGCTCGTCCACCGGGTGGGAGCTGAAAAACTCGAAGAAACACACGAAAAACGCACACACAAAGAAACAACAGCAATAAACTACAAACTACAACAAACTACTCAACTATACAAAAACTAGTACAACCAAACAGTGCAGCGTGTTCCCCGCCACGGAACAGACGGGCTCGAACCCCAAACGTTGGGCGCCAGTTGTGGAAACCTAAGTTCCCACAACCTCGGGGCGTCAGCCCGTCCGTTCCGCGCGCAAAGGAACAAGCGGCACACACCAAGATTCAATGCAACAACATCGTTTATTCACCTTCTCTGCCACAACGTGTACCGCGCCAGGGCAAGCATCTCCCGGAAAAAGATCCCTTCCCCTGTCGCACCCTGCCTTTTATCTTTGAAGCAACGCCCCTCTTATCGGAGGCCAAGGTTGAGACACTTGCTGAAGCGCCATCCAGGGGCTTGTGTAGAAAGCTTCGTGGTGCTCGACCACACCCTTTACCCCCGCAAGCTGCCCTGACAGCTCCGCGGGGCGTCCATTGGGCTCCAGACTCCTCGCAAATTCACACCTTTCCCGCTTCGTACCCATCCGGGAATCTGCGGTGACGACCCAGCCGTGCGCGGCCTTCCCGACTTCCGCCACGTCTTCCGGCCTTGCCTTTGTCAACCTCCTGTCTAGGCGGGGGACCCTTGTAGCGGCACCTGCTGACAACGACGAGCCCTGTCTCTGCCCTGCTCGTGCTGACTGTTCGTGCGATAATTCGTTAGTTGAGATCCGGCACTCACACAGTAAAGTGGTTGTTGCCTTTGTCTCGTTTATTGTCGTGCCTATAGACTTCGCGACATATATCAAGCACGTGTATATTGCTTTGCAGCAAGTTGTATCATCTCGAAGCGAGTGGAATACTCAAACAGTTTCACTCGTTTTTCCGTGTCCGTCCGATTAGTAAAATGAAGGATGTACCTTAAAACAAAATAAAATAAAATAAGAATCGACTGTATGAAGCGCGGAATATCGTTCCTTTGGAGTTCCCCAGATGACTTGATTTGGACGATTATTCACTAGAGGTTCAAACAGCACAATATTCGTCTCAACTTGAAATGGTTGTTCCACTAAATGTGTCCGCTTGACTGGTGTTAAGCTAACTTTGATAGGTTCTTTCCAGCAAGGTATGCTTTCTGATTAGATGGAGTTATCCAGTCTGGCGCTCTCTTTTAACCATAAATTCATTATTTTGATGTCGAACACTTTTTTCTTGAAGTGATCTTGCAACTGACGAATCCTTCGTTTGCTGTCCTTGTCCTGAGTAGTATGGAATAATTAACTTGAACGAAATAATATCAGGCGTTGGTTGGTATGCTCCTTCTATTCTGTGAAATGCTGTTCAGTTCGTCGGTTCGAATATTAATAATAGCATACACCTCAGATAACCTGTTTTTAATTTAAAGATGTGTTACTAACTCGAGTGTCTATTTTTTTAGAAGTAATTTCGAAGAAAGCTGGGAAATAAGTTCTAGCGTGCAGTACGTCTGTCGCTTTGACATTGCTTGCATTGTCTCCAATGGATGTCGTAACAGAAAGAAGAAAAAAAGAGCATATATCAATCCCCAAGAAAAAATAGCAGGTTCTCCAATCTTCTATCCTTCTATCAATTATCTGATTTTTATTGTTATTTTAGTAGATTGCTCATCTCTATGTTGTCGATCTATAAGTAAGCATTCCGTTAGATCTGAATTACCATCTTTCATCTGATAGATTCGAATGATAGCTTCCCAATAATATCAATATGGAATAATGATCTTGGATGATATAATATAAGGCATTGGTTGGTATGATTTATCCATCCTGTGGTGTGCTGTTCACGTAATCGATTTCTAATAAAAATAGCATAGAATAATGAATTCCTTACACATACCTGCTTTGCGAATCGTTCACATGTTCCTACATGTTGGTACATGTAACTACATTCGATTATTATGAATATGAAATAATTAATTCTCTTGTGAGTATCTGTATAGCTTGAAATGGGATTTTATTTACACGTGTTGTCTAGAATGTCTTATTGGAATGCTTTGTCTGCGTGTGGACATTAAGTCTATCCACTTGTTCTCCTGTTAATGTATCATTTCTATCTTTGACTATTTATAATCATTGCTAAGATTGGTTGGAGGTCCATCTATCGGTGTCTCTCGTCCAAAGCATAGAGGATACATATTTGAATATTCGATGTCCTCTATTAAAAAAATGCAATTTGTTTGTCATCGTACGGATTGAAAACCTCTTAATTTAACTAAAAGCTATGTTCTTGACGTAAAACAATTGTCGCTAGCTTTGATTTCATTCTTGAGATAGCAAAACAGTGGTGGTGGTGGTGGTTCGTTTCGATAGATTGCTTGAGTCTCACTCCTCTGTAGATTTCTTGATGACTGCCTAATATACTGTGATGGACTTGTTGTGGGTGGTCGGTTTCTATGATAAAGAATAATTATTGCTAGCATGTATTTTGATTTTTGAGATTGTAAAAATAGTTGGCGTATAGAAAAATAAGCGATTGGTTTGCAGGACACATCGCTGGGGATTGGTTCCTCTGTCGCTGAATAATTACAGTTAGCTCTGATTTTATTCCCTATATGTGATAGAAAGTGTGGTGTGTGGTGTGGTGTGCTTGCCTGCATGTCATACGATGCCAATTAAAATTTCACTTCATACATTCGAATTGGTAACTGATTCTAAATAGTTAAGCTGGATGAAATAACGTCATGTATTGTTTGGACTGCTTTAATCCATCCTGTGCTGTGTTGCTCAGTTGATTGATTAGATTAACATGAGCAACGTATTATGACAAATGATTGTCATCGTATTGCTTGAGAATGTCTTATTGAAACTAAAAGCTGTGTCCTTGACATAGTGGTTGTCGTCGTTTCTTTTCATAGATTGCATGCGTATAACTTCTCTGCCATCTTGAGTCTCTGACATTATTCTTTAGATGCTATAAAAATTGTGTGTCGATAGGAAAACATTTTACTTTGTGGGAATACCTACTGCCTCTTCTAGGCAGGCGAAACCCACAACCAGGACCCGCCGTCCGTTTACCGGCGAAAGGAGGTACTACACGAACAACACGTAATACAAAGGCAACGATTTATTACATACTAGCGAACGCAGGAAAGAACACGAGCGATACCAACAGTTCCCTGCCAGTTCCTCAAACAGCAGTCTGCCTGGTCCGGGGAAAAAGGAGCCTCTCCCTAAGCTAGGCCATGAGCCTCGTTTTTAACCGTTTTGGCCCCGCCCCCTGTATGCCCTTGCCTAGAACTTCGGCACGTTTCACGCCAGCCACCTTCGTTCGCGACAGTTATCAGTCCTTTGATAACAAGAGTTCCACAACTTGTACAGTTGTGCTTGTCGACACATCGTACGACCCCACATGATGTTTCAGTCGATAGATTCGAATTGGTAGCTGAATATCGAATAATTAGCCTCGATAAAAATATATAATGTGTTGTATATTCTGCTTTATTCATCCTGTGCTGTGTTGTTCAGTCGATCGTTTGGAATAATATTAGCAACATACCATAATAATTAATTGCCAACATGTTGATTGAGAATCGCTTATTTGAACTAAAAGTTGCGCTTTTCACATATTATAATTATACCTTGCTATGATTTTTATTCCTCACATAGTAACTAGCGTTGGTGGTTGTTGGTTTGATAGACCGCTTCAGTCTCACCTGTGTCAATTCTTTGATGACTGAAATAATATGATACAGGAGATTGACTGTATCTGGTCAGCTATTCTGATAAAGAATAATTAGTGCCAGCATTGATTTTCATTCTTAGATATTAAAAAAAAATAGTTGTAATATAGAAAAGTGAGTGTTCGGTGATGACCTATTGCTGGGACGGTTGACATAGAAAAATTATTGCTAGTTCCGACTTTATTCTCTAGATATTATAGAAATTGTAGAGGTATGTACGTTGCACGCTGCCGTTATTCCTTAGAATGTCGATTCGATGCTGTGTCAGGTTGGCAGTGTCATGTAACATCAATTGAAGAAATACAGGGTGTCTCACGTAACGCGTCAAAAATTATATTTAAAAATCTACGTGCCAGAAAATTACGGGGTCAACGGCATTCACCTTCAGACAGTTTTTGCCGTCGTGTGAGATCACTTTTATGAATTTTTCGCTATGGGAAATTTAATTTCCCGAATTAAAGTCCGGAAATTGCCTAGTCAACCTAACATTTTTTCAACAGATTCGAGAAGCAGGGATCGCGTTTAGCCCACTACCGAAAAATCCATTGCGTGGTACAAAAGTAAGCAGCGAAAAAAAAAAAATTGGAAAATCCGCTTTTTCTGACGCGCGTATTTCGACGGCGCACGAAATCGGTGGCACAGATGCGATGAGAGGAGGATATGCCCCTGCAAAGATGATAAACAGAACACCGAAAAAAAATGAAAAAAAGAAAATAAGAGGAAAGGGAAAAGAAGTGCAAATATTTGTGCCTATGTTCCCAATGTGTCATAGGTTAATGCCACATAAGTCTCATTTCCACACAAATGAGTGTGTCTGTGCCTGATGACGTACGCAAGAGCACGAAGTTTGGGTAATTGGTATCTTGACATATTGTCCTGTCTTTGCAGGAGATATCACATCTGCATACGATATAGACTCCGGAAGCGGAACAATATGCACGGTACCTTGTCAAGCACGTGTGACGGTGTTTGATTGTGGCGTGTTTATGTGTTAAGTATGTGGCAGAAACAGTGGCGGGAGCAGTGCAGCTGATTCTTTTTTTCTGCTTTTTTTTTTTTAAACCTGTTCATTAAAGGTGACATTGTTTTCCTCGTCTGGTCTGAATAAAATATTCTGTTAGTTGTGAGTAAGCAGCCGTGACGTCTACTTCGTGTGTTCCCTGTGCTGTCTATTGCCGCATTCAACAATATCTCTGTTGTCCCATATGCGTTTGATTCTCCTGTCATATTTTCTTTCACAACATCCCGTGATTTTTCGGAAGGGCTCCCGGGACATTCGGACGCGCAAAATTGGCCGAGATCGTAGGATTTCACGATTTGGGACATCCTGATCGACAGCCCCAGTCACGATGCAGTGGAACTCATGCATGCACTCCCCGTTTTTATTATGCACTTACCATATCCTTTGAAGGAGAGGTTTTTCTTTGCGGTATGTGGAAGGGCGAGAACCGCAAGCGGAAATTATTGGTTTTCAGGAAAAGACACACAGGGCTCGATTTGAAGAAAAGGGTTGTTCAGAAACGTGGGAATCCCTACTCATTCTCAGAGAAAACGGTAACAGAAGGGAACAAAATGAGGATTTGATACCCTCGTGAATAAAGATGGTGTATTGGCGACTGACTCCCCAGAACGACATTGATTGCACAATATACGTTGGTAGAAGTCGCAAGGGCTCACTGGAGCTTCATTGATGACTAGACACGTCTGGTGAATATCAGTTGTAGACGAGCGTGATCGAGCAAGCGCGTCGTTCATAAAGTTCGCACCTGCGTCATTCAAGATCCAAAGTCCCTGCCGTGTTACTCGACCAATGTCAATTTCCGAGAAACGATTTATGATGTCGGGACATGCGTGGACTAGAAAAAAAATGATTTTTTTTCTCTAAAGGCAGAGTAGAACACCCGTAACGCGACATCAAATGCTGGCTCTCGCCAAAAAAGCCAGGCGCGCTTCGGCGCTTGTAGAGGCGACGCGTCAGTAAATAAATAAAAAAATAAAATTGTCGTTTTGAGGAAGCATAATGTCATCTCTGACAGCTTCCGCACCTCACCATCTGCTCATTAAAACATACTCGACAAGCAAATTTAGCACACATTGTGGGATGTTCGCAGATTTTTCTCAGAGAGTAAAGTACCAGAAACTTCCTCTTTAAACCTGGACATGTACATACGTGCGGTCTAGAAGGATATCATTAACGCCTACAATGAATCATCCAACCGGAAATCGAAACAAAATCTAACGCCAGCTAAACAGCGCAGCCTTTCTGATCTTCAGAATCGTAGCAACTTAGTTATCAAAAAAGCTGATAAAGGCGGTGCAATCGTGGTAATGGACAAAAACAATTATGTTAACGAAGGTCTTCGACAACTATTGTGCACATCATTTTACAAACTCGGGACACTTTACAAAAACGGGAAGGTTGCCAAATTTGGGATGGTAAAAGACCTAATTGTTTACCGAAATGAGGTGTTCGTAGTTCGGGTCACCAAATGTAGAGGACGGTGGCCTATCTCCATGGCCGCGCCTGTGTAACTGAAGCGGGTGCTCCATGCGCGTGGCCATCCTTGTCGTTGTCCAGCGTCCGCTACAATACTAAACTTGCCATCCCTTACAGCCAGGCACTTCGGTACAGGCGTATCTGTTCCAGTGACGACGACCTGAGCAGCAATCTAGCTGAACTTAAACAAACATTCATTGATCGCCAATTCCCACCTATTTTGGTTGACGACGCTCTAGACAGAGCCCGCAAAGTAGATCGCAAAGCCCTGTTCCGAAACCAGAAACGCATGATTGATAATAGTTCCGTAAACCTCATTTTAACATTTAGCAGCAATATTCCAAGCGTTAACAGTATACTAAACCGTCACCACAGCATCCTTCTCCAATCAGAGCGCATGGGACAAATTTTCCCTCAGCCACCGCGGGTTACGTACAGACGCCCACGCAACCTGCACGATAATCTAGTTAGTTCTAAGGTTAGCCAGCCAGCACATCCAGGAACCGGTTGCCGCCCGTGCGATGGTCGCAGGTGTCAAATATGCAAATTAATGCAAAGCGCCCAAGTACTTAAAAGCACTAATTCTAATTTTTCCGTCAAAATTAATGGTGACTTTGACTGTAATTCATCTAACGTCATTTATGTCATTCAGTGCGACATGTGACAAGCACAATACGTAGGTCAGACCAAAACATCATTTCGGATCAGGTTCAACAACCACCGGTCTGCGTTACAAAAAAGCCAAACCTCCCGGTCTCTCGTCATTTCAAACAACCAGGTCATTCCCTAAATAATGTGTCACTTTTCATTCTCCAGTCAAATTTTAGCTCACATCGGTGCAGAGAACAATGCGAATCCTATGTCATTCACAAATTCCAATCAACCATTAACGAAGATCTCGGAGCACTGTCAACGGTAAGACTGGCCGCCTAGTTGAGCTTGTTTCTTTTTCCCTCTTTTCTTTTTTCAGCAAAGTCCGAAGCAGCACTCACCCTGCCTAGGAATGTTTTTCCCCGAATACTGAGATGGACCAAAGGAAAATGACCTCACAACCCGGACTTGACCTTCTGGAATATTCCCATACCTGACTCACCGACAACCGCCTGTGGCGTGCCTTGTAGCGACGATGACGTCACACACCAAACCTATTTAAGCAATCTGTAATCCCCTGCGCATCTTTTGTCCTGACGAAGACAGTGCCACTGTCGAAACGTCGACCCCGTTTCTCATTCAACTTTTAATTTCTGCCCATTAAATGAAGTAGTGTTTCTAACTTCCCTAAAATCTGTTGTCAGCGTCTTTTTCCTTCCACAACTGTAAAACTTTGTGGCCGTTTGACTTTTGTACTTCCCTCGACCTATATATATATATAACTAATGACGGGTCTCCAAAGATGCGCAATGAACAAAAAAAAAAAGGTGTTCCTTCACGGCTACGATATGAGGTCACCGAAAGGAACAGATGTTCTCATTGGGACAACTTCGTAGCTTTTACCATTAAAAATGTAATTAACTATTTTTACGTAATTAGGCATTTGGCGGTTGAGCAACATATGGTCAAGAACGTCCGCCTGCCCAGCGATGATAGAAGTTGTGTTGGATTTGATTGAGGTTTACTGGCACATGAACAACTAAGGCTAGTGCGCCAACACTGTGAGGTATGATGATAGAAGTGGAAATAGCATATCTATAGCCCTTATAGTTCTCTTAATGAAAAATCTGTATCGAAAAAAGGACACCCTGTGTATATGTACATGGTGTTTCACGAAAATCCCCCGGCTCAATATTTCGTGAACAGGTGGCGCTCCCTAATAAATTTCTTTTTGGTATAGATCCATGGAACATCGGCCATCGACTGAGTAGCGAGTGGCACATTTGCATACGCTCACTAATTAGGAAAACATCTTGACTTTGAACTTTTACTTCGCACGCTTACGGAACCTTTGTTTTACGCAACGGGACCTTCAGCGAAAAATATTGCAAGAAAAAAACGAAAAAAGAACGCATCGACACTCAGTGATTTTCGCGAGTAATCAATCGGTTTCGGTTTACATATTTCTTGCGCGCAGTTGTTCACCAATGCGCGATTTGGATGCGCTATCCGGCTGCAGTACAGAGAACGGGTTGTAATCTCCATATAAAGCTCAGCGGCGATCGCGATAGCAAATCCTCTAACGTCGCATCTTTAATACAGCGTACACTTTGTAACGCTCAGTACATTGGCCAAACGACAACAACTTTGAGAATTCCATACAATAATCATTAATCTCAAGCGACAGAGATACCAAATATCCCGGTCACCCGGCACTTACGCGTGCCCGACCATTCCTTCGAGGGCATAACTGCATGTATTCATTTTACAGTCAGGTTTCACATCCAACCCCAGCAGGCAACAACGTCTTACTCGATCGCTAAATTCCGGTGCATAATAAACAAAGACCCGAGAATATTGTCCATAGTCCGCAGACTGATCTCATCATCAAATTTGAGCACACCGACCCACTTGAATTGTTCCTGCTGCTTTTACCTTTACAGACACCCACTCCACAGGGACGTTCAAGAACAAAGCTCCTGGAAACCCCAAGATCAGCATCCCTTCAACGTTGGATTCCTCCTCTTCCTTAACCCTCCCGGACATTTATAGGCGATTACCCAGAGCAACATCCCTTAGTCCTGTGGAAGGCGACGCTGCCGCCGGAACGTCGACCGCTATAAGTTATAGATAAAACTTAGTTATCTCCCATAATTAGCTGTAATACATTACTTACATATTAACTAATTATTGAATTTTAATAATTCATTATCCATTTACCTCAAGTGAGTATGTGGGCGTGTTGTGCGCAGTTCATGTGCCGTTTTTCAATTCTTCCTCGTTCTTCGGTTGAACACAGCTCTAAATGTAGCCGACAAGACGGGAAGTTACATTTTCAATACTTTTTTTATTATTGTTTACTTCAAAAGCAACACACGCAAACTTCAATTAATATGCGGGTATACAGCACAAGGTTCTCACACTAAATTCCAAAAATTGGAATTCTCAAACATTTCTGCCCAAGATGTAACAGCACTTCGAAATCGATGAGAATGCTCCATCACATGATATAGGACATGTTTGCACTTCGTTCGTTATGCTAAAGGTTGTTTTTGTGTTGCAGTATATACTTCTACTGTAGACTTCTATCTACCGTAAGCAGGCCCCGATCAGTATGCTAACATGTGAATGCCAAAAGCCAATTTTACAATACACCGACATATCTGTGCTCTTTTGTCTTGCAGGATATTGGTTGCGGCAGAATTTTTTTTTTTACTTGCTCTTCTAGAACTGAGCAGTAGCCACGTATAAACAACCAAATAAACAGTACACATCCACTATCCTGTCTCGTGAGTATTCCCGAGCTCCTGTCATCATTCCTAAATTTGGCACATTGCGTGTGAGCAATTTGCAGTGTGTTTCTCATTGGCTGTGACATGTTTCTTCTGCTGTTACTCATGTGTTGACATCAGCAGCTACACAGAAGACATGTCAGGAACACATGCAGTGTAGGCTACATCGCCACACAACGCAAAGCGATCAGAAATGCATGTAGACTAATCTGGAAGCTATTATATGGTAATTATGAATTTTATTACTTAGGATATAATTGAAAACTTACCAGTAAGGGATCATAAACCATGAGAAATCATCAAGTATGCATCGGGAAAGACAGGCAAAATTTAAACATGAATTCATCAGAAATTCTGATGAGTCTGGCGTCAAAAGTCATTGACCTTTCAACAAAAAATCATTCAATTTTTTCTAAGGGCTGGATGCCCTACTTCTGTAGCTTCGATAACGGTTAGCATACATATAAATCAATTTCTCGGCATCTCTCCATTTCTCGGCAAATACCCTTGCCGATTCTGCTGCCAGGAGTGCTCGTGCAACTGGCTCTCCCACTTCTGTCCTGCTTACGCCGTCTGCCTGTCGGCTAGCCGTTCACCGGTACTGCAGAAGTACTCTCAGAGCTTTTTTCAAGACGCTGCCAGGACGAACCGTTTTCTGCGCTCGATTGACCCTACGATGACCCACACAGTAGTATGCCGCTACCCCAGGGAGGAAGAGTCCTTGCTCCACAGGCTTCGACTGAATGTGGCGCGTACTCCAGTGCTCCTGTTGAAGATTGACCACCTTTCGTCACCCAACTGCCTCACCTTTCATGTCGAATGAGCAGTGATGGACACTAACTACTTCTACAGTAGTTTAACTATAACTACTAACTACTTTGTGATTGAGTAGTTTAACTAGTAGTTCAACTACTTTTCAGGGGAGTAGTTAAAACTACTTTTTTAACTACTGCAATGTAGTTTAACTACATCTATAACTACTTAACGTTGTCCACCAACACCAATCCCTTGTAGTATTCTTGGACACCTAAATATGAATCACAAGCAATAATAAACTTTGGCTCAAGCCATTGCTACGATCGTCAAATACAAAGCTTGCGGGGGGATTCTTTCTGTGCCTACGCGATAAACTAAGTTGCAGAATTATTTCACAGCATATGAGGCTTCACTAGACAGGCATTAAAAGGAGAGGTGTGCGAATATTCGAAATTTCGAATACGAATCGAATATTTGCGATATTCGATTCGTATTCGATTCGAATTCGTATTCGATTCGAATTCGTATTCGATTTTCGATTCGAATTCGAATGCGATTCGAATTCGATTCGAAAATTTGATATTCGAAGTTTTCGAATATTCGTAAAAGTCCGAATATTGGATTTTTTTTTCGCATATCACAGCAGCTTATTCCGAAGCTGTTGCGGGCTGCGCACTGGAATTTGTACGTTGCGGCGACGAACGTGCATAGTAGAACAGCTGGAAAGCGACGCGCTGAGCTTCTGAGGTACGCTCGTTTGCGAATGCGTCGCTATACGTTCGGTAACCGAAGCCGAAACTAGTACGCAGTTGCGTGCGGCCGCCATTTTAGAGTCCGCCCCAGCGAAACCCGAGACCGCGATACGTTTCATACATCGTCAGAAGTGTCGCGGCTTTTGTGGATTGCTAGTGAACTCTGAACATTCGTATGAGGCCTACAGTTCGGTGAAATTGCGGTTAAATATCGAAATTTTGTTGACGTTGAGCTGAACACCGCTGTTCAGCGTCCCCTTGCATGCACAGCCAAAACTTGCGTCTCGAATACGTCTTTTTCGGTTTCGATTTGTGGTTGTCAGCGATATATGATAGAATCATGGTCGCGTGCGATGACGGCGATAATCGAGTAGTGGGACGTGTTGATATTTCGACATAGTTTCTCCAACTCCGACGCTCTGCGACCGTATGAAAGCGCCAACTAGGACGACATGCAGTAACGCAGTGTTGTTACAGATGATAGTTAGATGCATATATAGCCTTAAGCCCGACCTTCATGGGGCGATTTTGCTCGCGACTCACGCGCGTCGCCGTCGACGCGACAAAGTTTGAGGTCCGGCCGCGCGCAGATTTCCGCCGTGAAATGAAAGGAGCGCTGAACACGAATGTCGCGGAAACAATCACGCGTGATACAGCCATACAACATCGTCGAGGATCGCAGTTTTACTGCGCTGTAATGCATGAGGCCGTTCCAAACTATGCAATACCGTCAGTAACGATGGTCTCACGCGTGAGAGCAGTGAAACCGTGCAGTTTCTAGCCTTCGCGACAAATGCGGAAGGCATTGTCAATGCAAGAAGAGACCATTTTCCACCATCATTTTCCTTCTGAGGTGCATATCACTAAATCATCCCACACTCTGAACATGTCATTGCTCTTTACTTCCATTCTGTCTGTTTCACCAGGAATTTACAATGCCAACACACGTGTTCACTGTTCATGAAAGATTTTTGAAATGAAAGTTTTTTGCGGTTTTCAGCTTGCCTCATGAGAACAGCACACTGTTTCATTGTAAAAATTTTACTGTACATGTGCATATAAGCATGTATGCCCTATGCTAAGCCAATACATACATATTCCTCATTAGCACTTGGGACATTTTTCTAAGGATCAGCAGAACACAACTGTGACGATGCTTGTTTTCGGTGCTTAATTAACTTAATTAACTCTTAGAAGCCGTTATCCTATGACGTGATGTTCGATATTCGATTCGATATTCGAAGGACACTTTTGTAGATATTCGTATTCGATTGGTATTCGAAAATTTCAATATTCGCACACCTCTAATTAAAAGTGAAGATTTAGTACACATGCACGACACAATTGCTCTGCACCTCCGTTCTCATCAAACAAGTAGCTCAAGGCAAAAGTCGGAAGCACAATCGTGCCGTAAAGCTTGCGGAAAAATCGAAAGTAGTTGGCGCCTTCAGTAACCTAACTACTGTAGTTAACTACTTAAAATAGTAGTTTAACTAGTAGTTGCCACTACATTTCTGCAAGTAGTTGATAACTACTTTTTAACTACAATCAGGTAGTTTAACTAGTAGTTTAACTACATGTAGTTAACTACTGGCCATCACTGCGAATGAGACATGAAAGGTGAGGCGTGTTCGTTTTCAGTTATGTTCGTTTGTTTCCCTTTTGTTTGTTTTCCCTGCGTTTGTTTACCTTTCGTTTGTCTCCCTTTTGTTTGTCTTTCTTTTTCTTTCTTTTATTTTTATTTATATGTCATTTTTATTTGTCTTTCCCTTTCTTTTTTCCTTTTTTTTCGTGGGAATAGCAAGCCGCCGTAGTGGTGGCTAACGTTTCCATTCTATTTTTTGATATAATAAGCATATTCCACCCATTTCTGTTTTTTTGTATTTCTGTACCAATACTGCTTGTCCAAGGTAGCGAATACCTTAGGATATCGGTTGTTTTTAGTGATAGTGCTGTCAGAAAGATCGTAACAAATATAAGATAAAGATAAGCTGTATCCTACTTGAGCACAACAGCCTGCTCCTCAGAATTCTTTTTTCTTGTAAGAACGTGATACATCACGCTGCATATAATACCCGTTATCTGTGTGGGGACATTAATTTGTTGATGAAAACCGAAAGATGGTAATATAATACCCTGCGAATAGCTGTCTGATGATGCGGTATCGAAATAAAATCACCCTTGATAATCGTGCTTTCTTTCAGCCAAAATTTGGATGTCAACATATGTGTTTCGCAAGGTATGTTTGAGAGTTCTCTTCGGGCGTTCTGACAGACACCACGAACCCTTCTTGCACAGGTTTCAGTGCAGGGACCTCCAAGAAATCCGGCCAAGTCGGCATTCTGAATTCGCATTGAATTTTATTATTATAAGCCAGTAAGTGATGGTATCAGAGGGGGATAACCCCCTCTGACCCTCTTTCGAGTACTTTCGAGTACTTTCGAGTACTTTCGAGGTCATTATGCTGGTACCAATGCAGTTGTGCAGAGATCGAAAAATACTGTGTTCGCATTGACCTTTCTCATTGTTTATGGTGAAACGACAGTTCACCGATTCACAGCACGGCGGTGCCTCTTCAGTTTTTTAAATTGATTTGGGGTTCTTAGGACATGTGTCTGTCCCTATAGGATCTCTATTATCTCCAATTGAGCTCACTCTAGATAATATTGGTCTTATAGTGATAGACACATGTCCTATGAACCGCAAATCAATGTATAAAAAAAACGGAAGAGGCGCCGCCATTCTGTGAATCGGTGAGCTGTCGTTTCGCTATAAACAATGAGAAAGGTCAATGCGAACATAGTATTTTTCGATCGCTGCACAACTGCATTGGTACCAGCATAATGACCTCGAAAGCATACTTATCATTATGATCTTGGTGCGCATGATAGGAGCCTCTGAATGCAAATCTTTCGGGGTGCGAGAAGGCCCATCATGGCCCCGGCATAGGGTTCTGTATGAATGGTTTCCACTTGAGTTCAGTATAGCGATACTGCTTCTCTCTGTGCTACTAATCATTCTTTGTAATACTTACACTAGCGCTCTCAACCACGGTTGAACTCAACTGCGGTTGAGAGTGTCATACTGCAGCGCCAACCGTGGTTGATACGTCAACTGTGGTTGAGTTTCATCTGAGCTCCTCGCCGTCAGTTGACCGACTGAAGTGACAGATAAGATGGCTGCCTCCAATGCTGCGTCTGCGTCGTCGGCCGATTTTGCGATGGACCACACGAAAAAGAAGCGTTTCGTCTGGTCGGATGCAATGACCAGGAATCTCCTGAACTTGTGGGAAGGCAGTCTAGGGGCTTTGAGAAGCCAAAAAAGGAATGCTGTCATTTGTGACCGCATCGCGTCAGCCCTAACCGATCGGGTTGCCACGGTGCAACCTTCTTAGAAAAGCAAGTCAGGATGAAGATAGAGAGCCTGGCAAAAGAATACAGGTAGGGGTGCTCTTCATTCCATTGCTCTTGTTTACCTTCTTCTCTATTTGGCGTTCATAGCACATTCTTGCTTCTACTGATCAACTGTCGCACTGTTGTATTTTCAGTACTGAATTACAAAGCCCGTTTTTGTAAATGCAGGGCACTAGCGAGGTGCGGAACTGGTTCAGGGGCGATAACCTGGCCATATTTCCGCAAAATTCATGGATTTTTGGGGACACTTCCCGTCGATAACCTCTCGCTAGTGGAAGAAAGTAAAGCGTTTGGCCATTTTGCGGCTCTTTAGCGTTTTTTGCTGTTTGTTACGACTTGTGACATGTGGAAACCTGTATTTCCAGCTGCCTGAACTACAGCTACACTACTTCGTTTACACACATCTACACAACAGCTTCATCATCAAAAACAGTGAAGTCATGAACCATAAGCTGAACCACTACGCATGGGTGATAACCTGATATGCTCTGTGGAACTTGGCATCCGACTGCTCTGCTTCAAGATGATGAGGGGAGACGAAAATGGGGGAGTTCATTGCATAACTCGATATAATATGTACTCGTTGCTGCTGGTGCACTCTTTTGAAATACTACACATGACTTAATAAATGTATGTGTTTGAAGGGAGACACACCCTATGTAACAATAGTTATATCTTGTGTGCAAAATGCTTTTTAAGATGTTTTTTTACCTTACAAAAATATAGGATTGTCTTTAAAGGTAAAGGTTTGGTTTAGTGATGTTTGTATTTGTATGTTGTTAGGTAAAGCAGCTGTTACAAGATATAAGAAGGATGATGAATAACAAATACTGAGGTTGCTTCTAAATTAACCGTTTCACTGCTACGAGTGACAGGAAATACAGTTGTAATTATAATAGTACCTGTGCACTGCTGACAATTGCCCAACGCGGAAACAGCTGTCCACTGCTGGTATGGCAGCATTTGTGTCCTAAACCAATTTTTATTCAGCCTGCTATCCCGGAATCCACAGATGTGACTTGATTTGAAGCCGCAACTTGACTTGTGCAAGTCTACACGAAGACCCGTCTTCGCTCAAGACGGTTTCGTCTTTCATGAACTTTCCCACTGGCACACTTTGTCAAGTTGCCTAACTTTAACTGTGTCTGGGAGTGAGACTTAAAATTTTGCACTTCAAATTTGCTTTACAATAAGAAAACACAACATTTCTTAGCATGAGGACCCCTATGATATGCGGTATACCTGTCATCTGGCACCAACACTTATGTAAAGACCGTGTAGACGAATTGATGACGTATCAGCTTATGTAATTTAAGAAAATATGTTTCAGAGTTAAATGAACATATTCCTACTGATACATTATTGCTCTTATATCGGTTGAGTGCCTCTTTAATACATATCTCGGGATGAGGGTGACGGATACTAAAGTAGCAGCACCAAGGTTTCACAGGACACCTGACGTTGTTGATCTCTGTAGTACTCATACGGCTTTTTGTACTGCCAAAGCGTTTTTGGTTAGTATGACAATTTGTTTTACGACCGAGATCCGCAACTGTGATGGGCATGTTGACCAGGGTTCACTGTACATAGTGTTTCGACATGGATATGAAATTATGTGCAACAAGTTATTGCTTAATTCATACAAGTGTCTTTGTGTCCGAGATACTAAGATGTCTTAACTGTAGCTGTCTTGAGGTGGGTGCTTATGACCACCCCCGCTCACTTGTGCAAAAGGTCTGTATTCCTAAGAAAAAAATTAAAGGGTTTGTTCTACACGCAGGTGTAGCCTTTGACGTAGGCATTTGGGGTGGCCCTGAAAAGGGCCATTTTTGGTAGGTGATGGTCCGTCGTTCAGGATAGGGTCTTCTGCAGCATGCCTTAGGCGGTGGTCTTCATGCAGTACAGGTGCTATGCAAGGGCATCACGAACACGTGCTCCGCTTTCCGTAGCAGCAGATGTGTGATGTTGTGGCATCTCCCTTGGAAGATGTCTGCACTCTTCAATCCAGTGTTGCTCAACTCCATCGTTGAGGTCCTCACAGATGTTATGGATGATGCAGCAGGCTCTGATGATGGTGGTACAGTTGTCAATATCACACTCAAGTCCTTTGTGTAGAATCCTGAACCTCGCTTTCAGCCTTCCTAATGCGTTTTCCACGACTCGCCTTGCACCAGAGAGTCGGGCGTTGAACTCTTGCTTTTGTGGTGTGTTTGCAGCCCTGTCCGGATACGGTTTCATTAGGTGTTGCTGCAGCGGATAAGCCTGGTCACACAATATGACAGGGCCCACATCCACACCTTGCAAGCTCACTGTGAATGTGTTGAAGAGGGTACGGGTACGGGGTACGGCTTCGAACCGACGCAGGTGCTGTGGCAACTCAGCGCCTGTTGGAAGCTTGACAAACTGCGCTTCCAGTTTGCTGACAATTTGTGCGCAGAACTCCCTGTAGACAATGTTGACGAAAGACCTGCTCACCCCGAACAAGTTCGCGACAGTCCTGTACTCCGCACATGACGACAGCCTATACAGGGCAACGGCTACTCTCTCCTGAGCGGTATCGCTTCCCGTAAGTGGGTGTCGACCATGGTCATACTTTGGCATACTTCAACAAGGTAGCTGAAAGTGGCCTGAGTTACACGAAAGTCACTTTTAAAATAGTCGTCGGGAAGTCCTGGGAGTGTTGCCTCCCACCACGATGCTGGACGGCGGTAGTTGCGAAGCTCTCTCTGTCTTGTGCACAACCGCAAGGCAACAGTGGTCAGAGTTTGCAGTTGTTGTTGCGCTCGTTTTCTCTTACGGCGTTGGCGTTACGGACAGCGTTGAGCTCACACTGCCTTTATCTCAGTTCACACTGCAGCTGAGCGAAACAGAGGAAAAAGTTCTTGTCTCTCCCCCGTATCTCCGCGGACGTAGCTTTGTTCAGTGACATCGTTACGCGCGATGAAGCACAATAGATACAAGATATATACAGCAAAACGAAAACAATACACCGTGGAACTCAGAAAGCAAACGAACGAAACAGAAGACAAATTGGCGAAAATACGGCAGGAGCGAGCATACAAAGACGAACAAGACAGATTGAACAAGAGATAAACTGATGTTCTGACGCTGGAACAACATAGAAGGGACAGATACAAACAAAGCCTCAAATTGCCTAAGAAATCAACGATGAAAGATGAAAGTCACTGAAAAGGTTAGCCAGCTGTAGGGATCGAACCCACATCTTCTGGATTACCGGTCCAGGGCTCTACCAATTGAGCTAAGCTAAAACGCCTCTCTAGCCCCTTTCGGGGTGCGTCATCTGAAGGGACGACAAACCAGCCACACAGTCTCACTCCTTTCACTCTTACATTTCTTGCTCACTCATACACACATTCATACGACGGAAATCGACGCAAGCGGCACCTGTTGAACAAGAGATAAACTGTTGTTCTGAGGCTGGAACAACATAGAAGGGACAGATACAAACAAAGCCTCAAGTTGCCTAAGAAATCAACGATGAAAGATGAAAGTCACTGAAAAGGTTAGCCAGCTGTAGGGATCGAACCCACATCTTCTGGATTACCGGTCCAGGGCTCTACCAATTGAGCTAAGCTAAAACGCCTCTCTAGCCACTTTCGGGGTGCGTCATCTGAAGGGACGACAAACCAGCCACACACTCTCACTCCTTTCACTCTTACATTTCTTGCTCACTCATACACACATTCATACGACGGAAATCGACGCAAGCGGCACCTGTTGAACAAGAGATAAACTGTTGTTCTGAGGCTGGAACAACATAGAAGGGACAGATACAAACAAAGCCTCAAGTTGCCTAAGAAATCAACGATGAAAGATGAAAGTCACTGAAAAGGTTAGCCAGCTGTAGGGATCGAACCCACATCTTTTGGATTACCGGTCCAGGGCTCTACCAATTGAGCTAAGCTAACACGCCTCTCCAGCGACTTTCGGGGTGCGTCATCTGAAGGGACGACAAACCAGCCACACACTCTCACACACCCTCCTTTCACTCTTACATTTCTTGCTCACTCATACACACATTCATACGACGGAAATCGACGCAAGCGGCACCTGTTGAACAAGAGATAAACTGTTGTTCTGAGGCTGGAACAACATAGAAGGGACAGATGCAAACAAAGCCTCAAGTTGCCTAAGAAATCAACGATGAAAGATGAAAGTCACTGAAAAGGTTAGCCAGCTGTAGGGATCGAACCCACATCTTCTGGATTACCGGTCCAGGGCTCTACCAATTGAGCTAAGCTAAAACGCCTCTCTAGCCACTTTCGGGGTGCGTCATCTGAAGGGACGACAAACCAGCCACACACTCTCACTCCTTTCACTCTTACATTTCTTGCTCACTCATACACACATTCATACGACGGAAATCGACGCAAGCGGCACCTGTTGAACAAGAGATAAACTGTTGTTCTGAGGCTGGAACAACATAGAAGGGACAGATACAAACAAAGCCTCAAGTTGCCTAAGAAATCAACGATGAAAGATGAAAGTCACTGAAAAGGTTAGCCAGCTGTAGGGATCGAACCCACATCTTCTGGATTACCGGTCCAGGGCTCTACCAATTGAGCTAAGCTAAAACGCCTCTCTAGCCACTTTCGGGGTGCGTCATCTGAAGGGACGACAAACCAGCCACACACTCTCACTCCTTTCACTCTTACATTTCTTGCTCACTCATACACACATTCATACGACGGAAATCGACGCAAGCGGCACCTGTTGAACAAGAGATAAACTGTTGTTCTGAGGCTGGAACAACATAGAAGGGACAGATACAAACAAAGCCTCAAGTTGCCTAAGAAATCAACGATGAAAGATGAAAGTCACTGAAAAGGTTAGCCAGCTGTAGGGATCGAACCCACATCTTCTGGATTACCGGTCCAGGGCTCTACCAATTGAGCTAAGCTAAAACGCCTCTCTAGCCACTTTCGGGGTGCGTCATCTGAAGGGACGACAAACCAGCCACACACTCTCACTCCTTTCACTCTTACATTTCTTGCTCACTCATACACACATTCATACGACGGAAATCGACGCAAGCGGCACCTGTTGAACAAGAGATAAACTGTTGTTCTGAGGCTGGAACAACATAGAAGGGACAGATACAAACAAAGCCTCAAGTTGCCTAAGAAATCAACGATGAAAGATGAAAGTCACTGAAAAGGTTAGCCAGCTGTAGGGATCGAACCCACATCTTCTGGATTACCGGTCCAGGGCTCTACCAATTGAGCTAAGCTAAAACGCCTCTCTAGCCACTTTCGGGGTGCGTCATCTGAAGGGACGACAAACCAGCCACACACAATCACTCCTTTCACTCTTACATTTCTTGCTCACTCATACACACATTCATACGACGGAAATCGACGCAAGCGGCACCTGTTGAACAAGAGATAAACTGTTGTTCTGAGGCTGGAACAACATAGAAGGGACAGATACAAACAAAGCCTCAAGTTGCCTAAGAAATCAACGATGAAAGATGAAAGTCACTGAAAAGGTTAGCCAGCTGTAGGGATCGAACCCACATCTTTTGGATTACCGGTCCAGGGCTCTACCAATTGAGCTAAGCTAACACGCCTCTCCAGCGACTTTCGGGGTGCGTCATCTGAAGGGACGACAAACCAGCCACACACTCTCACACACCCTCCTTTCACTCTTACATTTCTTGCTCACTCATACACACATTCATACGACGGAAATCGACGCAAGCGGCATCTGTTGAACAAGAGAGCAACTGATGTTCTGAGTCTGGAACAACATAGAAGGGACAGTTTGGTTTGTCGTCCCTTCAGATGACGCACCCCGAAAATCGCTGGAGAGGCGTGTTAGCTTAGCTCAGTTGGTAGAGCCCTGGACCGGTAATCCAGAAGATGTGGGTTCGATCCCTACAGCTGGCTAACCTTTTCAGTGACTTTCATCTTTCAAGACAGATTGAATTACAATGTTGCTAACGCTCGGTCGTATTCCGGTAAAACTGAAAGCCATAGTTGCAACAAGTTGTCAAAAATAAGGTCATACATAACTGCCTGCTCGCATAGTGCTTAAACTGTTTTAAATAAACGTTACATGTTGTTTAAGTCATCTATGCATGACTTAACTCGATTTTTGCTCAGCGTAAACTTTTTTACTGTTCCGTAGCTTCTGATCTTGTCCGTTTGGGGCGCTAGCCTCGACTGAGGTGAATTCGCTCTGTGTAACTGGTTTCGACCGTGGTTGGGTCAACTGCGGTTGACGCTACTCAACCGTGGTCGACTCAACTGCGGTTGAGAAAGCTAGTGTAACTAGGGTATAAGACGCGTTGCTACAGCATGTGGTTCCACGTCTTACCCCCGGGACCAATTATTTGTGTGTGATACCCACACACAAATTTGTGGCTTTGGTGGTGGAGGTGGGAGGGTCAGAGGGGGTTATCCCCCTCTGAGACCATCATTTGTAATCTTATAAAATGCCATGCGAATTCAGAATGCCGACTTGGCCGGATTTCTTGGAGAAAATATAACAGATCGAACGAGGAGTACGATAGATAGAAGCAGCAATGAAACTGGGATCCTCTTCAGCGCGGCATTCGTAACATTCGGACTTTCATCGAACTAAAACAGTTTTCATAACATGTTTTCTTAAGCTGTCGTCACCGCAATGACTGATTCTGATATGAGACATCGAAACTGCAATCACTAACGGTGCTCGCGCATTATGAAAGCAAAGCAATCACGCTTTCCTGTTTCGCCTTAACTCGGGATGCTCAGGTGCTCGCCCTTATATTTGTGTACTTCCCAACTCGAGGCAGCAGTAACAAAACGTATCCTCTTTCCGTCACGTTTTCAAAATGTTTGAAGGAGGAGTTGGACGTTGCGAGAGTAATATAAGCAGGATGTGCCGCCTGCGTTCAAATTTCGAATAGTGCGCGTTTATAAGCAACGCAGTCTTGCATGGCATGGGCGACTCAGAGGAATTTCCAGTTGTTTGTTATAGCACCAAATGTTTCACTGTAGCACGCCTACTTTTGCCCTGTAGATTATAACTGACAATTTTTCTAACATTATTGTGAACGTGACTTCTGCTATTTTCAGTGAAAGTTCATTATTTCGTTCCTCTTGTCGCAGTGGGGCGGACGGATGCACCAGGGCAATGGATATTCCCTTTCCAATAACAGTATATTGGTAAGCTTGTTCGCAATGGATGCTTTGGGTGGTGGAAGGCCCAGTGGAAGAAGCTGCGCACGGCTCTCGGTTCCCACCGGGACAACTGTCGAGGAAAAATACACAGGGAAAACTCACACAAGGTGCTCTTCATTATGACACTTAACCAATTCATCTTATCTTCGCTAATGACTAACATAAACAAAGGAGTAGTTTACATCGTAGACACACATAATCGAAACGAATTTCGTTGACAAATTTTTGTGTTTCAAGTTTTTGCATCGGTATGAATTTTATTTAAAATTATGTGCCTTTTATAGGATAGCTCTGGGTCTCTGTAGTTCGTTCTTGAGGGTTCAATTTTCCAGGTATCTTTGTGATGTGTGTTAGCAATGGAGGGGGGACTTCTTGAAGCTTTAATAAGTTGATAAAAGTGCCCTTCTGATTTTTCACTGCGTTCTTATGCATTGTGAGTAGCAGATAGCGATATAACTTTGGAGGAGGTATGATATTAAATTTGACGAAGAGACTGTCTACGGGGTCTAGAAATTACAAATTTGCTAAACTCCTAAGACTATTTTTCGTAACCTTAACAGAGAGTGTAATTTACTATATATCGGTTTCCCCAAAACTAAGCTGCAATAATTAAAGTAAGAATGATACAAAGCATTCATATTATTATTTTTTTTTGTGCGTAATATGTAGTGATGTCCGCAGAGCACTCCCACAGATTTAGTAATTTTACTTTCGATGAGCTCGACGTGATCGTCCCAGGTGATGTTGCTCTGAAAGCAGACACCGAGTACACTCAAAACCTGGTACCTTCTATTTCAGAAGTTACCTTGTAACCTATGGGCAATACCCTCTATAAACGTTACACAGATCACCTATAAATAGAGGTTACTGTCTCATAACCGCCACACCGACATAAAAGTTACAGTTTCGCCAGGCATGGCTGTCTCTAAGACGCTCGCCTCTTCACAGACGCTACAGAACAAATGGTGCTCAAAATGAGCTCTCATCAGTGCAGAACGCATACTGTCATTCGAAACATATAGCTATAATATACGTAATTCATCTAAGGGCTTCCAGTGACGAAAAGTGAGTGATCACTACATGTACAGATTCACATGCACAACAAATGAAAGAAAGCAATAATTGCAACTGGAGCATATGTATTATTTAATTGGCAAACCTGGAACTACAGCTGAGGCAAGAGCGCGAGGACGTCACGATACCAACACTTCAGCTGTGGTGAACGACATTCAGTTTCAAGGAGGTATACTCTTTGCAGTCCTCACGTTGTTGCAACTTCCTCTCGAGTACGCCGAAAACATTTCTATTCCTTTCTGATATGTCAGAATGACACATCAGCGACGCGGCTATGGTTTATCAGAAGCACACGAAGAAGTAAAACACAAGGATGACAAAGGACTAAGCAAATAACGGACGTAAGACACACACGTACACATTGTGTTGAACCGTGTTAGAGAGACAGACTGTGCTGTGATTAGTGTTCCTAGATTGTCCAGCAAAAACCTAACCACGTAAATTTTGTAGTGAACATACCGTAGAAATACCCTGATAAAGTTCCGTCACTTGACCCTTGTCCATTCTTCACAATTCTGAACACGATCCGCAGTTCGCACAGACGCAGAGACACAATAACGTAATGCACACTGATCGGACACTCTCGTACTGAATGATTGAATGTGCGGCTTGAACGAGAACACAGTGACTTTTGAGCAGTACCTTTTATACAGGTTACCTTGCAAAGAAACAAGAAAAGCAAACGAAGGAACTTAAAACGCGGAATTCGTTTAGAAGTTACAACGTTCCTATAAAGGGTACATTTATAAGTTACGACGATTGGATTTCCGTTGAACACTGAAGCAACCTCTATTGCTCTCCAGTGTCATGTTACAAGTCGTGTTTAACCTCTAAATATAGGTATGGAACGTGTAACCTCTACGATATTTGAAAATCTACGTCTATATAAAGGTTACACATTGCTAAAAGTTACAATAAAGGGTACCAAGTTAAGAGTGTAGCTTTTGACTATTAACAAATTATATGTCGTCAACACCTATTTTAGAAGCATATTCGAGAAGGTCTGTTTACTTTGCGACCTGAATAGAATCGCCTTGACCTAGCTCGCGTTAATCTTAAAGGAGTACAGAGGGCCGTCCAAAAAATTTTCAGATTAAGACATCTGATGCAAGTATGTGTGTATGCCAGGAGCGTAACACCGTGTTTCACGCAACATGGTTACGTCTGCACTCACACTGGTAAGCGAAAGTCAGCGTATTTACCGAGCACTTTTCAATTAGTATAGTGCGATGCGAACTCCAAGCAGACGACCTCGCAGACAATCGCCTGCGCTGCGCTCCCCTTCGTGTGCCTAGCTTAAAGGTGTTGTGACAATTGGTTTCCAGCTTTCCCAGATAAATACGAAAAACTATCCTATCACCCGACATCATCCCATGTCCATGACGTGAGGAGAACAACGGCCCCGAAGAAGCGACATTGGTGACGTCACACAGGAGCAGCGATGGAAGACGCGCGTCTCTCAAGCCAAATGGGGGAGAGAGGTCCTTGAGGTCACACCGTGGGTCGTCGTTTTTGGCTGCGCCTATTTCTCCGAACCAATCTAGCGAGAGGAAATATTCTTTTTTCCACGGTGTTCTCATAATGAGTACGGTGCATATATATTATGCTTCAACGCATCAGAGAAAGTGTCGCAACACCTTTAAGTCATCATCGTGTTGGCTGCAGGTGGAATGCGAATATTTAAAACTCGTTTATTTAATATGTAAGCTGTTCTTCAGAAGATGAATTTGGCGAAATTGACCCTGAAACTGTGATGAACATTATTCTATCGGTATCATACAAACGTTCCCGGATGCGATAGTCCCTTTAAGGATGCTAATTATAATCCCAAATTACTCGTGTATAAAGCTTTAGATCGCTCAGTGTTAGAATGTGGTTCTGTGGTATGGTTTCCGACATCAACCACAAAAGTTGAAGATTCGGGGCAGATTCAGCGCAAAGCGATGCGCTTTATTTTTAACAATCTTCGCGCAATAGCTCGGCGTCACAATTGTTGCAATCAGCAAATGTGCCTACGCTGTCCCATCGACTGTTTGTTCAACGGTTAAAAACCCTTTGGCTAATTTTGAATAATCAGACGTGTATTAATGCATCGTTATACATTAATCTGGCGATCGAAAGTTGGAACAGCTTCCCTCAGCAAGCTGTTGAATGCGACACGCTGTCTCCTTTTGTTGGCTGCATTGAAATCAGGGATTTCCCTACACTCCCCTGCATTTTTGCAACCCCCCCTGAAATTTTTCTGGTGACCAGAGCCAGCTCGGCCACCAACACGTTCTGGTAGAGAGTCCGGCGCAGCTAATTACATCCTGTACTATCAAACTTGGGCTGTAGGACTGCAGTCATGCAGATGATCGTACCATGCATTTGTCCAAAATCATTTGAAACTGACTGTTCAACGCGTATATTGCGCGCATATACGATCAAAAATGCGTGCGGGCACGCAAACTCAATGTGGATCATCAAGAACCATTTGCGATTTGATTATGCATCTTCATGTTGAAATGCTGTTCATAATGAATTTGTATTCGAATGTACTGTGTTCTGACTTAATAACATGTACAAATGAAACGAGAAATGTGTGGAAATCTCACCATTGTGCCATGATTATTTCCGTGTCTAAGAAAAATTCCGTAAGTGGAACATTCACCAAGCGTACCCCCTCCCCCCCCCCCCCCAAAAGCTCGGCACCTGAAATGTATTTTGGTTGAATTGTGCAGACAGTGCTTTTACAGTATGCATTGTATTTGCCTCTCCGTTTCTGACGTCGTGAGACGCTAGAAATATTCTAAATAAATATATATGATATGGGGAGGCAGATAAGGTACTATAGGATAGGATAGTTTAGGCAACATTCACCCACCGTAGACGACGACCATCAAGGCAGCTGACCCAATGCCTGACCCCAAACAGCGGCGTTATAACCTCGCGCGCCTTTATCTCACGCGCAATGTAGATTACGCGCCAATGTGCACATTGGAAAATGGACATCCACAAAAACTATAAGTGAAAATATATTTATTTGTGCCAGTTATATGCTAACGATGCGGAAAATTGTAATGCCAGTCTGGTGAAGAACAAATACCTTTATGCTTCACCTGACCGGCATTACAATTCGGCAGAAATGTAGAGCAATGAAAGACGCCCGTACATGATGAAGTATGTTTAATGGAATGACAGTACGAGGTGCAAGAATGTTATGCATATCTTCTTAAAAATCACTCAGTGTTGACCGTGTTGTTGACTCAAGAACACAGAATGGAAGCTTTTGGGAAGAACAATATCTCTCGATGATTTAACTTCAAAGAGGCAGTCACTGTGGATTCTATACAGATGCATATGAAGGGAGTTCCACTTTACTCCATTTCCTAGGAGTATCCATGACACCAGTTACAGGCATCATGCTGACACCATGAAACAGATTTATGCCAGTGCCTCTGCAGCTGCTTTGACATCATCTGTGAAATTTCTGATTTCGGAATATCTGTGCATCCGCTTATAAGCAACTCGCCATAGTACATACTCGATGAAGATGGGAAAAGTTGTGCGTAAAAGAGGAAGGGAAGTGTTATGACAGTGTACAAAATCTAGGGGGTGTGATATTTCTATCTAAGTAATTCGTTAGTCCCACGGAGCAACTCACTAGAAAAGAAAACATCCGAGCTTCCCTCAGTAACCTTCATTTGGATCCAAGGAAATATCTTCCCGGAACAACAATGCAAGCGGTCCTGCCCCGACGACCTTGTTATCGGCCGCGCGTTCAAACACACGGCCCACCCGGGAGCTGACCGCGTACCAAAGGGCCCCTCTCCGGTATACACTCTAAACCTGGTACCTTCTAGTAAAGGGTAAAAATTTCAAAATTTTTACCCTCTATTTCATAAGTTACCTTGTAACCTATGGGCAATACCCTCTATAAACGTTACACATATCACCTATAAATATGTCTCCTAACCGCCACACCGACGTAAAAGTTACAGTTTCGCCATGCATGGGTGCCTCTAAGACGCTCGCCTCTTCACAGACGCTACAGAACAAATGGTGCTCAAAATGAGCTCTCATCAGTGTAGAACGCATACTGTTATTCGGAACATATGGCTATAATATACGTAATTCATCTAAGGGCATCCAGTGGCGAAAAGTGAGTGATCACTACATGTACAGATTCACGTGCACAACAAAGGAAAGAAAGAAATAATTGCAACTGGAGCATATGTATTTTTCAATTGGCAAACCTGGAACTACAGTTGAGGCAAGAGCACGAGGACGTCGCAATACAAACACTTCAGCTGTGGTGAACGACTTTCAGTTTCAAGGATGTATAATCTTTGCAGTCCTCACGTTGTTGCAACTTCCTCTCCAGTACGCCGAAAACATTTCTATTCCTCTCTGATATGTCAGAATGGCACATCAGCGACGCGGCTATGGTGAATCAGAAGCACATGAAGAAGTAAAACACAAGAATGACAAATGACTAAGCAAATAACGGACGTAAGACACACACGTACACACTGTGTTGAACCGCTCAACCGTGTTAGAGAGACAGACTGCTGTGATTAGTGTTCCTAGACTGTCCAGCAAAAACGTAACCACGTAAACTTTGTAGTGAACATACCGTAGAAATACCCTGATAAAGTGCCGTCACTTGACACTTGTGCTTTCTTCACAATTCTGAACACGATCCGCAGTTCGTACAGACGCAGAGACACAATAATGTAACGCACACTGATCCGACACTCTCGTACTGAATGATTGAATGTGCGGCTTGAACGAGAACACAGTGACTTTTGAGCAGTACCTTTTATACAGGTTACCCTGCAAACAAACAAGAAAAACAAACGAAGGAAATTCAAACGTGTAATTCGTTTAGAAGTTACAACGCTCCTATAAAGGGTACATTTATAAGTTACGACGATTGGATTTCCGTTGAACACCGAATCAACCTCTATTGCTCCTCCAGTGTCTCGTTACAAGTCATGTTTAACCTCTAAATAGAGGTATCGGTCGTGTAACCTCTACGATATTTGGAAATCTACGTCTATATAAAGGTTACACATTGCTAAAAGTTACAATAAAGGGAACCGAGTTAAGAGTGTATGAGGGACCAGCTCCCACTTGCCTCCCTCCCTCCAACACTTGCCCGGATTTGAAGAGAGACATGGGCATTGGGAAATACTCTCGAATGCGGTAAACTCCAGGATAAGTATTCGACGTAATTAGTGTGTCAGTAGTAGGGACCTAGGTCCAACAACGACGTCCTTTTTCTAATCCAATTCTAGGAATTCCTGTTCTAATCCAATTCTAAGCCAAATCCACTTGTAAGCCAACAAAATCCAGTTCTAAGCCAATCCAACCCGGTTGGAATCCAACACAAGCCAAATCCAAAGCCATCTGGTTGGTCGCCATTAGCTCCGCCCACTTCACGCTGATTGGCCCATGCTAAGCCTACTGAGCGTTGATTGGTTTACCTTAGCTCCACATCTTTATGCTAATTACTTGGCTCCTCCCACTTCACCTTGATTGGTTCATCATAGCGCTGCCCATTTATGCTAATTACTTGGCTCCGCCCACTTTACGCTGATTGGCGCATGCTGAGCCTCTATACTAATTAGCCAGCTCCGCTGATTGGTCCGCGCTAAGCCTACTCACCCCGATTGCTCCTCTCCTCCACAGACTTCTAAGCCCCACCTGATTGGCCCGCGCTAAGCCCGCCATAACGGCTAGCGGGTGGCCTACTGAACATAGCCTTCACCAGCGCCCGCCAGATGGTGCGCGGATCGCTCGGCGGTGGCTTCAGATGGTTCTAACCCAATGTCTCTATCTCATACATTCCAACTTACCTCGTGCCACCAGATGGCGCGACTCAGGTGCATCAACTCCGCGCGATTCCGCTTTGAGGCGTCACACGAGCGAGATAACTTCGTCAAGATGTGCTGCCACATATTGCGCTCCCGTATCACCGCAAACAAGTTGCGGGACATCATACGCGAAATCTTGGACGAGTACCTGTCGGCTTACAGGGAGCAATCACTGCGCGAGCTTCAGGAACTGTCAGGAAGAAATAAGAGTCCTGGAGACGATCATCAATCGCGCTAGGAGCCATGGATGAAAATAAAGATGCATCACACCTCGCTACACAGTCTGCTCAAGTTATTCCACAATGCGCATGGAGTTCCAGCATCCAGCTCGAATTCTCATCTCCGCGCGTCCATGTGTGGGAAGACAGTGCTCACGCAGAATATAATGAGACACCCCAAGTTATTTAGCGTTCCACCTCAGAAGATACTCTACGTACGAAAGTATGCAGCTGGCAGGGAAAAGGATTCCGACGGTGTGGAGTTTATGGACAGGATACCCGCAGTTTGGGATGAGCGATATCCTACTCTCATAGTTATTGGCGATCAAATCACGGAAAAGGGGGTTCTATCGGAGGTAGAGTCGTTGTTTGTACGTGGTAGCCACCATAATAATGTGTCCGTGATGCTGATCACACAAGCCTTGTTCTATCACAACGCCGCTTTTGGAACGATATCGCTGAACGCCAGTTATATCCTGTTGTTCCGGAACGCTCGGTCCGTACAACAGATCGAAACCTTCGGACGTCAGGTATTTGGGAAACAGGGGCTCTCCTATTTTCTCGACGCATATAACCAGGCGACGGAGAAGGCGCACGGTTATTTAGTTGTGGATCTGCACGCGCAAACACCTCCCTCTCGTAGCCTGCGAACGGGTATTTTACCGCACGACCGGCAGTTCCTGTTTACGCCCGCCAAATGACGGCCGATCTTAGAAGACATCTCACGCTCCTCAAAGTATTGGCCGCCAGCAAACCGACGCACCGCGCAGTTACTAAAGAGCTCAGCTGCGACGACATTCGAATCCTATCGGAAATCTGTCTGAATATTCTACGCGGAAATATCCCACTTTCGACGGAACTTCATAAAAACCTGAAAAAACACCAAAAAAATCCTCTGCTTCCTCGCTTACAAGTCACTTCATAAGTTCCCCCGGCAGTTGAAGAAATATATTAGGGGACAACGAGGTGGTCTGATTCCCATACTTCCACTGCTCCTCTCAGGGCTATAAAGTCTCGTGGGGGGAGTCGCCGGGCGAGCGATATCCAAAGCCATCGGTCATGGCTCATAGAATAGAAATAGGTGAAGTTCTGAAATCTAACGATTCGGACGATGTAGAAGTGGGCAAAATACTGGAAGCTCTCTATTACTTGCTGAAGCGCTCTCACTATCCTCCTCCTCCTCTGGAACCTGTCCATTCGGCTCCCGAACCAGAACCCAATCAATTCGATTTTAATCTTATACCATCCGGCGTTGATAAAGCATTTGCGAAATCTGTGCTAAAACAATTGAAGAAAGTTTTCACCTGGCGGGCGGATAATGTGCTAGTATATAGAGGGAAGCGAATCAATCGCTCAAACATTGTGGCTCTCGTGAGCTACTTAGCACGTCGTAGCGCGCTCATCAAGAAACCCAGTTGGTACAAAAAAGTATCGAAAATTATAAGCACTCTGAAAATACACCGCATTGCTCACTGGAGTAAATATGGGGCCCTATAGAAAGATCAAGGAGAAAGGGTTAGGTGGAGTGGATCAGTACCGACGTTATCACAAGCTCACGCGCGCAGAAGCCGTGGAACAGCTGAAAAAAGAAGATGCTTACACCCTTCACAAGCCACTGAAGAAAAAATTTAAGCGACGCTCCATCATCGCAACTCACGTGCGGGATTTATATCAGGCAGATCTTCTGGACATGCGTAAATATCAGAAATTTAACAAGGGCTTCAGGTACATCCTAACGGTCATAGATACGCTATCGAGGTACCTGTACATGGTCCCCATTCGCACAAAGCGCCCGCAAGACGTAAAAAAAGCCTTCCAACGAGTTTTCCGTCACGGAATTCCGAAGAATTTGCTCGCGGATCGTGGAAGCGAATTTTGGGGTTCCCCCATTTGTCAGTACTTTCAGTCGCTACTAAATCACTATAGCACACAAAGCGGAATGAAAGCGGCCTCATGTGAACGCGTGCAATTAGAGAAAGAATAGCCAGGCATTTCACTAGTACGAGGAAGTTTAATTATATCAACGTGCTGCCGAAGATAGTGGCCGACTATAACGACTCGGTACACTCTGTCACGGGTGAAAAGCCGAAAAACGTGAACGCCGGGAATGAAGTAGCTCTGTTCAACAGATTGAATTGTAAGACGACCCCGCGCGAGAGCAAGTATAAAGCAGGGGACCAGGTGAGGCTCGCGTTAGATCGCGGCATGTTCGCCAAAGGCTACGATCAAAGGTGGACGGCCGAAGTGTTCGAGGTGTCGCGAACGAGAAAGACCGATCCGCCCGTAGTGTACGTGAAAGATTCGACGGGAAAAGAAATACTGGGATCATTCTACGAGCAGGAGCTGCAGCCCGTCCACCATCTTTCCTCGTATGATAAGCGACTCACATATATAGCGACTCATAGAAAGAAGAAAATTAACGGGGTATTGCACTACTTGATTCGTTGGTTCGGATACGCCAAAGATCACGATTCATGGGTGCCCGCCAGCGATGTCAGAAAATGAATTTTACGTGTATCTGCTCTCGAACGCCAGCATGGACCTGTACCCGTCCAACACGCTGAATGACTTCACGATCGCGTTAGATAAGCCGCTAATCCTGGATGATTCGTACGTTGTCGGTCTAGAGGGATTTTCCATTCCCAACAGCTTCCTGAATGTGAACCAAGCGCCTGATAACCTGATAACGCTATCAATGGAGAAGTGGCAAACGCTCACGTTCGAAGACACGGACATGCTATTGAATAAAATATTCCCCGAATATGGGATAGAGTGGACTTACGAGGAAGATCACTACGTGTTTAAGCTACCGTCGCGCGTGCGCTCAGTGAAATTAATCGACAGACCGCTGCATGTCGCCTTTGGAATCGTCGACATCGATGGAGATCACCCGGAGGGCAGTAAAGTACGCGCCGTCCCACACGTGTTACCGCTAGCGGAGGAAAGAGCCGTTATGATGCGAGTTCGCTGGGTGATAGTGATCAATAACGATCTAATTTTAGAACCCCGTTCGCTAATTACCGACACGTTCAACGAATTCTTCAGAGTGACGAACGATACAGAATCAAGGGTGGAATACAAAGACAACACTTACTCGCTCTCTCTCCCAGCGAATTTCAACTTGTCGACCGAGTTCCTGGACCTCATTCAGGTGAAGCACGTCCGTGTTGAAGGATCCCGAAAGCGCATCACGTGTTATCCCATAGTGAAGACGTACCGCATCCACATAAACACTCGAGAGACGGAAAGTCGGCGCATTTCACTTCCACCGAATTACTACGAAACACCCGAAGCTCTCGTGAGCGCCATCCATGAGCGTCTGCAACCGGAGGCTTCCCTCATGTACCAGGAAGTGTTCGTTGAGCTTGCGGGAAAACGTGTCGCTTACATTATCCGATTACTTTGCGTACCTGCTGGGTTTCGGCGCGAAAACCGTATTTACCGAAAACGATACGGGCGTCGACGAAGTGACCATAGATCTTCCCATTAACTGTATTATGATATACACGGATCTCGTCGCGCCCTCCGTAGTGGGAAACGGGCGGCATCCGATACTGAAATTAATTCCATTCGTATACGATAGAACGAAAGAAGAACTGAGTTTCAGCTTTCTACCCGTTCAGTATTTTAAGTTAGTGCAGCGCGAAATTTCCTCAATCACCGTCTCTATACGCGACGACACGGGTCGCAAGCTACCGCTACAAAATCGCGGTAGACCGACGCTGACGCTGCACTTTAAGCATGTACACTAAAGCGGTACCAATCTACGGATTTGGCGTTCCGACGGTATACAGGTCGCACCTGTACCAGAGGGGAGGCAATTTCTTTTCTCAGCTCGGGCGTTTCGCTATTCCACTCTTTAAACGCGTATCGCTCTACTTAAAAAAGACGGCTGTTGCGGCCTCTAAGCGCGTGGCCAAAAATCTGTCGGAGGGAGGCTCTTTCCGAAGTGCGCTTAAAAGATCGGCGAAAGATACGGGCCGTGAAATTCTCCGCGACCTCGGAGGAGCTGGCGGGCGAAGAAAGAGGAGAAACCGGACGTCTTCGACGGCATAAATCACGCTGGTTGCGCGGCCACAATGGACACGATTGCGAGATGGACACGATTAACGTCGTACATCCCGACACTCCTCTGTTGGATAAGTCGGAAACACAGTTATTTTCCGTGCCGGGAACGCAGCGGCGTATACTGAAGAGGGAATATGAGGTATTCTACCCGGTCGCTGACATATCCTCCGTCATAGAGTTCCAGCTTTCGAATTTGGGGCACCACTATCTCGATTTCAACTCCGCGTACATAGTGACGAAAGTCCGCATCGTACGTGACGATGGTTCGCTACCGGAAACACAGGCTGGCGACCGGACGACCTACGACGAGGTCTACCCCATCAACGCGTTCGCCAGCTCGCTTTTCAAGAACGTAGCCGTCTTCTTGAATCAGACCATGATTACGAATAATGATTTGTATAGCTATAGAAGGTACCTGGATATTTTGCTTCACGCCAGCAGCACAGAGCAAAATACCATGCATAAAGCAGGTCTGTACGCGCAAGAAGAAGCGCGTCAATCGGAAAACAACATTCGCGCTCGTGGACCGACCGAACGATACAACCTCACACGTGGCGGCAAGACCACCGACCTGGTTTCCAAGATCAACTCGGACATTTTCCTGCAGCCTAAGCTACTCATATCGGCAGTGGAAATTAGGCTTGTTTTTTATCAAGGCTCCGACGCGTTCCGCATTATGAAGACCGATCAGGAGCAGCACACGCATAAAGTGGAAACCATGCGTGCCACCTTGTACATAAAGAAAATCACAGTGTCTCCCAGCCTATTCCTTGGACACGAAACGGAATTGCAGCAGCGCAAGGCTCTCTACACACTGGCCGGAAGTGAATCGCGTATTCGTTCGCTACCAGTTGGCAACCTGGATGCATGCCTGGAAGATTTATTTCCTGAGAAGATACCGTCTAAGGTGGTGGTCGCATTCGTGCCTACCCTAGCCTACCAGGGTCCCGTTCAATCGGGACCCGTATCGATTTGTGAACTGCGACATTGAGTCGGCGACGCTCACCGTGAACGGGACGCAGCGAATAGACACGTTCGACTTCAACAACAATCTGAACCACCGAAGCTACTTCAACCTCCTGGAGCAGCTGTGTGAGAAGCACGTCTCCTACGAATACGACCACTACGTTGGAAACAAGTTCCTACTGTACTACGACCTGGATCCCGATCAATCCTCCGTCCACCTGTCACCGATCAGGCGTGGAAACGTTCGTCTGCAACTGAAGTTCCGACGTGCCTTGGCCGAACCCACGACCGTATTGATACTGTCCGAGAGTGTGCGAATTATGTCCATCGATAAGAACAGGAACGTCACACTGGATTAGCGATGTTCGAGCAAGATATTGAGAGACTCCTGAAGTGCAACGATTACACTTCGGCACTCTTTCGCGGTGTATACGCTCGAGACGACCGTCTGCCCGCGCTGGATAGACCGGGTATAATCGTGGTGAACACCGATCGGCGACAGCAAGCTGGGGAGCACTGGATTCTGTACGCGAAAATGAAGGATGACGTCATCTACTTTGATTCCTTCGGACTGCCACCCATCGAACCCGAGTTGAAACGCCTCACCGTCGACGAATATAATGATGTCTGTATTCAAAGCCTGTATTCTCCAATGTGTGGTGTGTACTGTTGTATCGTGGCGACATTGTTGGCGAAAGGGAAATCACTGAAGAGCATTGCATCCTTGTTTTCCGATAATCTCGCCGCTAATGACCTAAAATCAATAAAGCTGCTAGAAAAGTTGTTTGTCGCTTAAAAAAGTGTCGTGTCCTTTATTCTCTATAGCTCCCCACAAACTATACTTGCTTAGTCAATGAATACGCGCTATAGCTCCCTATCATATCATTCTATCAATACAGCTTCCCATCATATCAGCCTATCTTCGTAATCCATCACAACAACGCAACATTTTTTCTCTTAAAATCAGAAATACATGTATTTTTATTTTACTGCTGATTACATATGGGAGGCGGACTTTCGCTGGTCTCGCGGTCACTTCTTCTTCGCGTGAGTAAAGATGATGTCGGGCGATCCGACTCTTTTACCATCCCTCAATCTCTCCTCCTTCTCTAGTTTCAGATCTGGTAATTCTCGCATTTCTTGCAAATCTTCATCTGTGAGTCGCTTAAAACGACTGGGTAGGTACACCCTTACGCGTTTATCGTTGTCCATCAGGAGTTCCACGTACACGGACTCTCCGTACATAGTATTCACTTTGCGTAAGTCCAACACGTCGAGCTTTTCGTTGTTCGGAACAATGCTCATTTTCTGAATGTCCCCATCACCGGGTTTCTTTAGTTTATCCAGCTTCTCGAAAATAGATGACATATCTCTCAGTGCAAGTTTCTACGCACGCCAAATGAACTGAAAATGAGGACAACTATGACCTAACTTTCCTCATCTTGAAGACAATAGTGAAACATACCTTTCTCGTTGTGCGCTTAACCGGGAGTCGACCGACAGAAGTAGCTTCACAGACCTCAAATGAGTTGTATATATCGCAACTTTTATATAAAGCACCCCTGGAGGAGCGCAAGGGTGGTGCGATTCTGTTTATACAAGTCTAGCAGGAACAGCATGTGATATATGATGCGCGCGCGCGCGCGAAGGACATTTAGAACTTCTTGGAAGCTGCATAAGAGAACCCTTTGTTTTTGGTTGCAGAAAGCTTGTTTCGGCAATGAGCAGGCGGTGACGTGGGCTCATAGGAATATTTTCCTTCAGATAGACTTGTCTCATCAGGCACAACAGTTTACTTTTGGTTTTAATACGCGCGGCCTCGGAAAACATGATTTACAACGTGACCCAGTTTCTCGGAGAAAGCCTATTTACATCACCTTGACGCAACATTTTTTCGCTAGGGCCCGCCACGATGGGTGGAAGTGCATTTTTGATATTAGACAGATGGCACCGTCATGTTGGGGCTTATCTCAAGGTGACCCAATTTCTCAGAGAAGACCTATTTACATCACCTTGACGCAACATTTTCCTCGACGGTGATAAAACAAGGCTCACCATAGAGTTCGATATTATAAACTTATTTTGGCGACGACGGGTGGAACTGCGTTTTTGATAATAAACAGATGGCACCATCGTGTCGGGGCTTGTCTCAAGGTGACCCAATTTCTCGGAGAAGACCTATTTATGTTACCTTGACGCAACATTTTCTTCCCCGAGAATAAAACAAAGCTCACCGTTCTATAGTATAAACTCATTTTGACCATGAAGCGCATTTTGATATAAAACAGGCGGCCCCAACGTGTTGGAACATGCAGCCGACCCATCCTCAAGGTGACCCAATTTCTCGGAGAAGACCTATTTACATTACCTTGACGCAACATTTTCTTCGACGGTGATAAAACAAAGCTCACCATAGAGTTCTCATTGCGGCTGCGCGCGTTCTGATATTAAACAGATGGCCCCAACGTGGCCTCATCCTCGAGGTGACACATGATTTACGACCGCGTGGAAACAAGCGAGCCCCGCCGTGTTGGCGCATGTAGCGTGGACGGTGGTTTATAAGCCACGCGATCGCCTCAGGGGGGAACAGTCTGCTTTCACTCGCTTCACAAGTAAGTTATTCCCTTTGCTTGTTGCACGTTTCTTACGGATCCGTTTATTTTCAGTGCCTCGGTGTGTGTTCTGCTTTTTTGATCCTCACGATATCGAGGATGAATCGGACGACGATTCTCGGGACGATGCACCTCCTACACTGTCTGCTCACGTGATGCGATCGCACCCCGACGTGGATACATCCTTCCTGCCCTTCTTCCAGACTGACACTGCATTTAGAGGTATCGTCAAAAGGTTCATGCTATTGGCATCTGTTCACGATCAGGGAGCAGAGGATTTGCGACAAAATTTAATGAGTCACTTTCACGATATGCTCGCTATATTGACAGCACAAAGAATACCCTTTAGGTTTTGAATTTGTTCGGATGTTTTAATGGTGAAGGAAACTCGGGGGGAGATAACCGCGCACATAGCCCACTTTATAGGATTTGCTCGCGAAGTCCACAGCGACGGAGCCATCGCGAATACCCTGATGGACGTGATTCAGGAGTCCACGGGACGCGTCGAAAATTATCAGCGGGAAGGGAGTGGGTTCGTGTCCACCGACGTCCAAAACGTTCAAATGTGTATTTCCGCGGTGAAAACTAAAAAATTCGGATGCAATGGGGCACTTCCAGATCATTTGGCTAAACGCAGGAACGTGCTGACGAATATTCATTTGCCGGCACGTAAAGAGGGTGAGTGTTTTAAATACAATACGCTCGCCCTCCTACACCCACAGGAAAGGAATTCGTGGAAAAAATGTGAAAACTACGCAGCGGAGTACTGGTGGCCTAGTCGCTTCCCCGTTTCCTACTCTGATCTGGACGAATTTGAAGACAAATACAAGATATCCGTGTACGTATACGAGTACGTCGATCAGGGAGTGCACGTGTCGCGACCCCCAAAACTCGAGTATGAAAAGAAAATTCACTTATTGACTATAGATGAACATTTTTTTGGAATCAAGTCCCTCAAGCGGTTACTAATTAGGAAAAATAAGCGTTTCGTATGCGAGCGTTGCACGCGCTCTTTTAACAAGGAAGAGAGCATGGCGAAACATCGTCGCCTGTGCGCGGACGTAAACGGAATCATATTGGAATTTTGCGAACCGGGCAAAAACTTTGTAGAATTTACTAAAATACAGTACAAGCAGCAGTACAACTACGTCGTCGCGTTGGACACGGAGAGCGTACTCGCGCCCAGTGGTGTTGGCATGCAGCGTCACGTCACCTCGAGCTTCTGCGCCGTGCTCGTGCGCACTCACGACTCGAAGGTGATGCGCATCAGGACGCACCACGGCGAAGATTCCGCGAGGCAGTGCGTCAGAGCTTTGATGGACATGCGGGACGAGATGATCGCCCTGAACGCCTGCCCCGCCGAAATGGAGCTGAATGATGAGCAACGAGCGCGGCACGGAGCTGCCACCCACTGCGCGTACTGCGGACGTGAGTTCTCCTCTCGCGCAAGATCTACCCCGTGTCCGGCACCACGACCATTCCAAGCGTTGTACTGCCGGCGAGACAAATTACATCGCGACGCTGTGCAACCCCTGTAACATGGCGTGCACGACGCGGGAAAACCTGCCCATCATGGTGCACAATCTGGCCTATGATTTGGCCGGGCTGTTGCGGGAATTTCACCTTCTCGAGTGGAAGCGAGCTCGCTTAATCGTGGCCAGTTCCATGAAAAAAATGCGATCGTTCGAAATTGGCACCTTCCTAATCAGAGATACCATGCAGTACCTAAATTCGTCGCAGGGAGAGCTCGTGGAAACCGTCAAATCCATGGGGGGCGCAGATGCGTTCCAATGCCTGAAGAAGGTATTTGGAGACGACTACGAAATTTTGCTTCGTAGAGGTGTATTCCCGTACAGCCACGTTAGCTCGTTCGCGGTCTACGACGAATTGGCTCTGCCGGCAAAATCCGCCATCCGAAACGATCTGACGGGGGAGGATATAAGCGACGAAGACTATCAGTACGCGCAGCACGTATTTGAACGTTTTGGATGCTCGAATCTGAGGGATTATAATGCATTGTACCTGAAAACGGATGCCCTGTTACATGCTGACGTAATGCAGCACTTCCGACGCCTCTGCTAGGACGCGCGTGGTTTGGAATTGCTTCATTGCGTTTCTCTGGCATCCTATTCGTGGCAATGCGCTCTAAATTACACGCGGGCAAAATTGGAGCTGATCATCGATGAGGACATGTACCGGACCATCGAATCGGGTGTTAGAGGTGGGCTCTGTCAGGCGAGCAGGCTTCATTTACGAGCTAACAACCCGCTGTGAAGTGGCTACGATCCCGATAAAGAGGAGGTGTACCCCCCCCATATCGTACATAGATTGCAACAATCTTTACGCCCCCCTGTCCCCCACTCCTTCCTGCTGTCCTCTCTCCATCTGTCCACGTCTGTACGCCGCTCATAGCCACAGTTGCTTCGCGGCGCTAACACGGAATTAAAAAAAAAAAACAATCTTTACGGATTCAGTATGATAAAGCGATTTCGAATGGGTCGAGGATTTTAGCTCCGTGGATTTTGTGCGTCACCCCACGGATTCGGATGTGGGGTACGTGTACGTGTGCGACTTGGAGTATCCAAAATCTATCCACGCGCTGACGCGGTACTTCCCCCTGGCTCCTGAGAAGGCGGTCGTCCCGAAGGAATGGCTCTCACCATTTCAGCGGGGGCTCCTCGAAGTGTTAATGTATCAGCCGGCGAACAGCAAAAAGCTGCTGCTCACGTGCAAGGACAAGGTCGAGTACGTCGTTCATTACGAGCTGCTCGCGCTCTATTGTAGATTGGGCATGCGGGTGACGAAAATTCACCGAATTCTAAAATTTCGTCAGGCACCATTCCTGCGTCCCTACATCGATGACAATGTTGCCAGCGTCGCCTCGAGTACGACGTTCGAGAAAAATTTCTATAAAATCTCAAATAATGCGGTCTTCGGGCGTACGCTACTAAATAAATTTAATATGCGAGACATTCGAGTAGCCTTCGATGAGGAGACGGCGAGTCGCCTCGGGAGTCAGGCGGAATGTGTACGAATGGAAATTTTGTCCCCCGATTGCGCCATGTACGAAATGCGCAAAAGAAAAGTGCGATGCGATTTCCCCCTGCAGATTGGCTTCACGATTTTAGAACTGAGTAAGTTAACCATGTACTCGTTCTACTATGAAACCCTGCTGAGTAAGCTCACTTGTCCGGTGATTACGTGCTACTTTGACACAGATTCTCTGATCCTCGGCCTATTCTGCAAGGACTACGAAGATCAGTTACGCGCGATCGCCGACGACCATTTAGACTTGTCTTCCTTCGATCGTGATCATCCACTGTACAGCGAGAGGAATCGCGGTAGGCTTGGCGCGTTCAAAAGTGAAACGGGTAGCATATATACCCATTGAGGAAGTAATATGCCTGAAAGCCAAAATGTATTCCATCAAATTAGCCGGGGGAAAACAAATTGCAAGAGCTAAAGGAGTCAAAAAGAACATTGTGCACAAACACCTCCTCCATGATACGTACCACGATACCCTATTCAAGCACGCCAGCGTATCGCACGAACAGGTGTCAATAGTGGGAAAGAAACAGTGCATGTACACCATCACAAATGTGAAAAGAAGTCTGATGGCGTACGACGACAAACGGTACCTCTATAATGACGTGGACTCCTACCCGTACGGAAGCTGCGAATATGGTAAGATCGTGTGGATGACGTAGATAGCGGGATTTCACCCGGCATTCTTTCCCCCGCCGCACAGATAATGCAGAGGATGAGTAGGAGTAGCGTCATTTGACCTGCGTCACTGGAAGGATGTGGCACCTCGTTCTCTTCTCACTCGTCTCGTGCGCACTGGCGCTGGACGCTGGCAACTGTACTGCGAGCATCAAGCTGGAGAAGGATAAGCACACGTATGCGCACAAATGCCCCGGCGACATCTTGGCCATCAGAGAGTGGCACGTGGTACCTATGCGGCCCGTCATTAACTTGAACAGGAACGCTACTGAATCGCTGCGCGCGTGCCTTCACTCGCTGGACGTGAGCGACAGCTACGAAGATATCCAGTGCACGCGGAAGTGCCAACTCACGGAGGACGAAATTTTTCTCAGCCACTGTCCTGGAGACGTCTACATGATCCGTCACTTCCGTGGAACCACGCCCAGCATCAAAGGAATCAACCTCTCCAAGACCGCCATGCTTTTCCTCAAACATGTACTCAATATACGTTGAAAGGTATTTTTCCCTGTCTGTTTGTTCTCGTAGAGCTATCCGATCTGAAGCCACCGCCGAGCGATCCGCGCACCATCTGCCGGGCGCTGGTGAAGGCTATGTTCAGTCGGCCACCCGCTAGCCATTATGGCGGGCTTAGCGCGGGCCAATAAGGTGGGGCTTAGAAGTCTGTGGAGAAGAGGAGCAATCGGGGTGAGTATGTAGCAGCCCACATCGCCATCGTTAAGCCGCGGCCTGCACGCTGCACGTTTTTCCACTTTCGTTTTTGGCGGCAACCGCCACTGGAATAAACCCTCAGTTCTTTCCCGCAAATTGTGGTGTGAACACCTCGTTTACTTCGCTCCACAAGTAGGCTTAGCGCGGACCAATCAGCGGAGCTGGCTAATTAGTATGAGGCTCAGCGTGCGCCAATCAGCGTAAAGTGGGCGGAGCCAAGTAATTAGCATAAATGGGCAGCGCTATAATGAACCAATCAAGGTGAAGGGGGAGGAGCCAAGTAATTAGCATAAAGGGGTGGAGCTACGGGAAACCAATCAACGCTCAGTAGGCTTAGCATGGGCCAATCTATACTGGAGGTATACTGGAGCTATACTGGATTCGACAAGTCGAAGAGGAAGTCGTTCACGAAACTCTCGCAGTGCTTTGTCGTGCGGATCCACTGCCCCGCTCCTCACGACTCGCGACACTGCAGCCTTTCCTGGATGGCGACCTGATCCTGCGTGTCGGTGTTCGACTAGCTGAACTCCATGGTTCAGACAGCTTGAAACATCCTATCATCTTACCAAACACGCACCTGTTCACGCATCACACCGTGACCCACACACATGGGCGCTTGTGCCATGCGGGGGTCCAGACTACGTTGCTTGACCTGCGTAGTCGTTTTTGGATCCTGAAGGGGCGTCGAGCAGTGAAGTGTGTCATCGCTAGGCGCCTCGTATGCCACCGCATGAAGCTTCGACCATTCGCTCCACTTCCACGTGACCGTATAACCGAGTCCGGCCCATTCCATGTCATCGGCGTGGATTTCTGTGGCCCCCTTCATGTCAAGCAGGGTCCGACTGCCACGAAGAGTCAAGTCACACTTTTTAAGTGCGCCGTCACACGAGCCGTCCACCTGGAACTGGTTATGGACTAGGCTACTCCCTTGTTCCTGCTCGCCTTCCGGCGCTTCATCGCCCGTGGCGGTGTTCCACTCCGTAGTCTATTTGGACAACGCCCGGACCTTCCAAGGACGCGCCGATATCCTGCCCGCCGATGATGTGCAAAACTTTGCCTCCGACCTTCGCATCATCTAGAAGTTCAATATTCGCTACGCACCTTTGTGGCGCAGGTGGTGGGAGCGGATGATTCGTACCATGAAAAGGACGCTGCACAGGCTCTGCAAGCTGCGCAGCGCTGCACAGCTGCAAGCTATCGCGATGCTTTGGCGGCGATGGAAGAGAGAATACCTCCTCCAGCTGCGCTCCGCACACGAAAGTTCCCGCGGTGACCCAACGGCTATGAAGGGGGTGATGTAGTCATCGCGGAAGATGACTCAACACCACAGCTCCTCTGGAAAACGGCAATCGTAACCGCCAGCCACACAGGTCCAGACGGCGTCGCAAGGAGCATTCACGCTAAGATTGCCGAACACAGCCCTGCGCAGCGGCTCTACCTACTCGAAGCTAGCGTGGATCCTGGCCCCGGGGAGGATGTTAAAGGAGCATGGAAGTGACCCCAAAAATATTTTTAGTTTTTCGCTGCGACTTCTTCCACAACAAGGAAAATGAGCTGCTGCGAAAGAACGATGAGCGAAGGCAACCCAGAGAGCACGCGCAAGGTTCTGTTCCGCACACATTTAAAGAACGCTCTCCACATCCGAAGAGCGCCGAAGCGAAGCCGAAGACGGCGTGATGTATCACGGGCTACGACACGTGACCAGTGACGTTCAGCGGCACAGCTGAAACATGTATAAACGGCGCGTGAGCCGAGATGAAAAAAGAAAGAAAAAAGGCACGGAGCAGTTTCGACGTCACTCGGGACTCGTATCTCTCGCCCGCGACTGCTTTCTCCGACTGTCTTTTCTGTAAATTTTATCGCGCAGTGACAATACGCCACACATCGGAAGCATTTTGCATGGTGACTCCTTGTGGACAGCTTCACAAATGAAGCAGGATTTCGAGTCATGTTAAATGTCACTCCATGCTCCTTTAAAGATTGAGAACGAAGAGGAGAATAGGGGCGCGGGGGTTGAGCTGCGGTTCAGTCGACTTCAAGAAAAGTCAGCTGCTGGTATCGGGTCTGCTCTTCTTTTCTGTATGCCAACATCACATTTATTTGATTTTGAAAACTCAATCGTCGTCGTCGTCGTCGTTGTATATCGTTAAGGAGCCGGAGAGGCGATCACTTTGATGTTGACGCTTCTGCCACACCAACAAACTTGTATAGCTGGCACAGATGATGAGTAGCAGTCGCCAGAACCCAGTCTGCGTTTGCGGCAATCGCCGAAGCAACATTCGGAGAAGGCAGGGCGTACAGGATTACAGAGCTCTTTTCACATCAGAAGACCGTGGCTTTCGGGAGCGACCTTCGCTATGACGTCATTTGTTTACAAACAGGTGGCGCTTGCGATCCCAATGAAGGCTTCTGAGGGATCTCAGGCGGTTGCTATTTTGTGGTCTATTTTTGAAGCGTGATTTGGGTAAGCTAACGCTTGTCCCATCCTACAGTTTGCGATACAAGGTACATTCTGTCACCCGAAACATTAATCGCTTTTAGGCCCATATAAACATCTGTCGGCTAGGGCGGTGCGGCGCGCTTTCTTAAGTTCCGGTTCATTTGATTGAAATACAGCGATGCATATTTCACGGCATGCGTTTTTTTTTCTGGATTTTTAAATGGCAGAATGGATATCAATGAGGATTGTCTCTCGTTCTGCTATCTCGCTTTTGCCCGAAATTTGGGCAACAAAATTGGGCCGAAATTTGGGTGTTACGTGCCCGCATGTGCCTGCAGCGGGAGTTAGGTGGCGTATGAGTTCCACATGTGAAGACCAAGTGTCTTACCCTTGGTCTTAAAGGTATTTTTGATGCGCTCATTGATATGTGCTGTGCTGTCTCCTCCATGCGACGCCTGCGTGAGTCCTACCCTGATGAACGCATTTCTACGTGGACTGTCAAGCGTCTGTACAAGTCCCTCTCGGAGCTCCTCCCCATGCCTCCGGCGGCTGTGGGCCTTGGTGCACCCCGGCAGGTTGCTTGGCGTCTTGTCACAGCGGGCTAGTTGGACGCACGTCGGGCTAGCCTGCAATGGCGCTTGGCACATGACGTTTTACCGCTTCGGGACCGTCTGCCTCGGTTCGGAGTCGCCACTCCTTTCTGTACATTCTATGCTTGTCACGAAACTGCAGAACACGCGTTTCATCAGTGCCTTGTGCAGGATACGCTGTGGCACAGAGTTGAGGTCCTGTACGGAGTGCCACGCATTCGGTGGACTCTCATTCAAACGTTCTTCCAGCCTCCCGTCCCGCATCGCGATAGGAAACAGTTCCTCCTTCTGGCAGTTGAGATTAACTATTAGGCGTCGATTTCTCGCTGCATTGCAGCACAAGGTGGCCGCGATCGCACTGTAGCAGAAGTGCTAAATCTTGTTCGAGCAGGGGTTCGTCGCGCTCTTGGTAGAGAGAGAGCTGTGCTGCGAGCTGTGCACTGTGCAAGGCGATGGCAGACATCTTCAGTCCTGTTTGAAGATGATAGAGGTACGTTTGTGCTTCACCTTTAGGTGGCCAAGTAGAGTGTGCTGTTGTCACATTCGCAACTTTCCGCGAGTCTTCGTTCGTTGCATAGATCGAGAAGTTACACGTCAAACAGAACTCGTTGCGAGTTACGTTACCGTGTGCAAAAGGTAACTAAGTTAATAACGAAGTTCTTCAGTCTGAAATGTAACTCGCAGTTACGGAGTTACTGCGAGTTACGAAAGCGCGTTAAAAAAGAACGAGTTACTTCCAAGTTACTTCGGACTCAAAATAGCACTACACAGGTGCAGTGCGTGTGACCAGTTGAGTTCTACCTTGAGTTGCCTGCGGAGTACTGCAACACGCTTAGATCGCTTCCGTTTATGTCCAACAATTCGGAAGCTTTCTCCCGTGGGCGCATAATGGTTCAGCTTCATTACAATGACAGCGGTTCTTACTTCCTGAATAGAATACCGTCATTGATTGAATAACACGTTGTATGTCATAAAATGCCATGAAAGAACCGGGAGAAAGCAAGAAAGTATGTGGACGTGAGTGAAAATCGAATTAAAAGTAATTTGGAACTTACCTTGAGTTACTTTGGCAAAGTTACCTGAAAAAGAAACGAGTTCCTCTGAAAGCTACCACGGCGCAAAAGTACCGAGTTGAGTTACAAGTTACCAAAAAAAGGAACCTAGTTTCAGTAACGAGTTACCTCGAACTCTGGTTTTGTTGCATGGTGATCCAGCACACATATTAATCTAGAGATCATATTGCTCTACAGTTGGCATCTACGTAGCCGTAGTTTAGTCCGCTGTGGAAGGAAGCGAAAATGAGCCAGTCCTTCGTATTTTAGAGAAGGGCCCCATTGATAACGCGGTCTGCCTTCGGGTTGGTTGAAGTCTTTGAATCTTTGAGGCTGATAATAAGGTCGTCGGGGCAGTATCGCTTGTCGTGCTCTTCCGGAAAGATTTTCCTTAGATCTTCGTAATGGTGGCCGCTTGTCCCACCCTACAGTTGGCAATACGGCAATACATCTACGGCAATACAAAAAAAGTAATGTAAGTATTTGTAAAGGGAATTACCTCAATAGATGGGTTCCATGCTTGATGAGAATGTGCCACCAATTTGTTCCCCGGTTGATTGGCCGTTACATTTTGGCGCAACGCGCTGCCATCGGGCGCGTCCTGCGTCGACGTTCTAAGAGGGAGGTCATAATGTTCTCAGCCGTCTTCTTATCGAATTCGAACGGAGCGACCAGAGAACGCGACTATGTAAAGGTCACGGCCCGCATAGTGCGTGTTTCTGTGAATATCGCGTTGCGTAAAGCTCTGTATGGCGCGTTGTAAATCCGCAGCGGGTTTGGAGTATGTGCTTTACGAAGTGTTGGCCCTCCTTGCTGTTCCGTCCTGAAATGATTGCTTTTGTGTGCCTTTCTTTGTAAGTGATTTGCATTTGGTAAAACGAACCCTCATGAGCGAAAATTGCTGCAGTTGGAGATGTCCTTCCGCAGCTTTTTCGTAAGAGCCACCATTGCTAAAAAGGAAGTAGGATGCTGGACCGGAACCAGAGGAGACTTGCTGCGCCGTGATTGGTTGCTGTCGGTTGCTGATTGGTTGCCGCCCGGGAGCTGCCTGCTGCGTGAAATATAGAACCTGCTTTGATGCCGTGAATCACGCCCTATACGAGCAGCTGCTACGTAGAAAATTTCGCGCGGGGCGTGAACACTCGGCTTTTACGCAAGAAAAACGCACCAATGCGGGCCGGCCGTCAGTCCCATTCGCGAGGAAGGCTGACCTTCCATACCCCATAGCAAGCAAGCAAGCAAGCAAAAGTGAAATGCACTGTGACACCTAAGTGCGCCTTTTTTTATGTCCATCGGTCCATATGTCAACGATGACAGATCAGCCGCTGTTGCTGAACATTTCACGCAGGCCAGATTTCAAGGAGAGTCGCTCCTGAGACGCGATTCCTTTCATAGAACGAGGAATCGTGGCGCGATGAGGGATCGCCTGTTTTACATCCACCAAAGTCTTATTTCACTCCCACATCTACAAGGTACTGTGCTAACGTAAGAAATCCTTCATATCACAATAAACGGTCTGGCATCTTTGGTTACAAAGCAGACAACGCGTTTCAGTACCTCGTCACTGGCTGAACCGAGAACCGTGTTTGATGTTTTCTTCGGAGTAAAGTATTTCCTCATACCGTCTTTCTAGCCACGGCACACACGTCTCAGAAAGTGCGATGTTCCAACATTACGTCCCACATATCTGTGAACATACAACAAGAACAGACAGCAGCACAATAATCGGTCACATTTGTTATGCTTGTCCCGTTCTCGTCGGCGACATGGCGAAACAGTCTCACATGGGAGATTTGAGGTTATTTTCCGGTACAAGAGTGTTGGTTCCACGTTGAAGCTCAGGTCGTATGCTATTAGGTCCACGTACGGTACACCAAGGCACGCAGAGTTAACGAAGGTTATCTTGTCGTAAAAGGAAGACGAGGCTCACCTTTGCCTCCTTGCACAAGGTAGGCAGGCGTGGTGGGAGGCCAGAGAGTATCTTGTGCATTGAGATCTAATAGATGTGCGGCGAAACGTTGTTCGGTTTCTTTCGGGTTCGGTTCCAGTTGAGCTCCGGAGTTCACGTATATCGGTGCGATTAACCCGTTCATATGCTGTAAGATCTCTTAATTACGTTTTTTTTCCTGCATTTATTTCTGCTTTTCGGCCAAGAGGAATCCATGTCATCCCATCCGCGAGCAAAGTGCCGCTAATCTAGGCGGGCAGACTGCCCGAATCTATCCCCAACCACATGCCAACCCGAACCGAACCGCTATCCCGAACCGGTAACCGAACTTTTTATATCGGTTCGGTTCCGGTTCAGCTCCAATATGGCGTCAGTAATTGCGGTTCAGTCCCGGTTGAGTTTCAGCTAAGTATTACTGTTAATTCCCGGTTTCGGTTCGGGTTTTGTTCGACGCTCTGGTTTGAAGTATGTTTGAGAGGCCACAGGAAGCCCTCCTATTTTTTGAGGCAAACGCACATGTTTTCGGGGTTTCATTCTTGGATCTTTCTTGAAACTTTCCGAAAAGATTTATTCCGAAAAATCATTTTCTTAAATATATGGTGGGTCTCGCCAGCTTTAAAACAGACACCGTGATTATACCAAATCAGAGTCGTTTGCAATTTATGTTATTGGTGTCTTATCTTCCCAAGAGTTTGATTAACATCTTTGGTGCAAAAGGAGCCTTTCTGGCTTGATACAATGTTGCAAAAATGGTGCCACCAGCACCATTTAACTCGTCGCCATCGCGTACCACTAGGGGAGCAGAAGTGACGAACATTTTTATTGCAAACGCATCCGACACACCAGCAAAGTTGGAGAACTGGCACTGATGGTATTTAGCAATCGCTAGATGAGAATTCCGCGTTTGCGGTAATCGCCGGTAACGACAATACACACTGATAGTGTTTGGATTGTTCGCTTGGTATGGTCAGTACGAAAAGCAAACTCTCCTAGAGAGTGTTGTTATCTAGCTTGTAGGACTGTAACGTAAAGTTAGTGTCTGTCCAAAGGGGACTACCTCCATAGGTAGCTCTCCTGCTTGATGACAATACACACACTGATAGGTACCTCCATAGGTAGCTCTCCTGCTTGATGACAATACACACACTGATAGCGCTGCTCTCATACTCGATGACAATACAACAAGTTCTTGATAACGTAGTCCGCCCCCCGGTGGATCGTGTTTTTGTCACGCTGCCTATCAAACGGTCGTTGGCGCAGCGTCGCTTGCGGCGCTGTTTCCGGGCAGATTTTTCACCTAAAAGCCCTTGCTACCTCTAAGGTAAAGGGGGCTACCTCCATAGGCAGCTCTCCTGCTCGATGACAATACACACTCCTTATATCCCATCCTACAGTTGGCAATACGAAGTTCTGGCTTGTAGGCTTGTAACGAGAAGTGAACTACCTTCATAGGTAGCTCTCCTGTTTGATGTCAACATACACAAGGTGTATTAATTACCGAGATAAACTTTCAAATTTGTATAAGTCGTTGCCCGCTGGCTTTCCGTGGTAAAGACTTCGGGGACGCAGCGATATTTCAGGATGTCAGAACAGGGCTTCGTAGCCATATCGTCTGTGAGGAAGCACTGTAGGGCCTTGTGGAGTGCTCTCGCCGCTGGCTGACGTCTACACGACTCTTCCGATATGTTCAGGGTGAGTGGCGAATCACGTTCTCGCCAGGTTGCTATGACTATACTGCCCTGGGCACCAAATCTCCCATGTTTGTACTGTTCGCTTGGTATCACAGGAGTGGCATCCAATGTATTGCTCCGTAGAGGAAAGCGTGCTGGGCGGACGCAGTGCATCCTGGACAGGTCCAGTCCATCAGGGGAGGCACCCAGGAAGGGAACACCTGGATTTACGCAGAGACCAACACTGTACACGCAGTTCTCAGTTTTCTCAGTGTACCTCTGTAATGCTGCTTTTTAATTTTTGCTCCCAGTAGCCATGCAAGCCGTGGGGTGTCCCCCAGAACCTGCTAGTACATCACATGCAAATTTTCCGTTACTGCAGACTTCCGCCTCACAATGTCACCAAACCTTGAGGCAGTGATTCTGCCAGGCCTTTCACTGTGCCACAGAGAGCTTCGAGACTGATTTCGTGTTTTACACTCAAGTTCTTGAGCATCTTCAAGGGTAAGAGTCCTTGAACACGTTGTTCTTGTTGCTCCGGTCCAGAGAGCAGCAACAGGTAGCCTCACTGGTGGCTCATCCGGTTCATTAGTCTCTGTATCAGGCTGTTTACGTCGTGGTACTGGTTGCATGTTAGTCTCTTCCAAAACTGCAGCAAGCATCGGAGAAAGGGAATGCTCCATAAGGTCCCTGTGGAGGGTGTGCAATGCTGCGGATGAAACAGTGGCACTTACAGATGTGTGTCTACTATAGTTCTGGTTGTTTGAAGGCTTTAGTGGCACATGCTTCACAAACACTAGTTCCTCGAAACGTTCCACTGGAGCAGACTGCGTTATGGCACGCGCGGTTGGAACCCCCCATTTTCGTGGATTTTCAGTGCAGGATGCCACATCTGGCACATACTTCAGGCCCTGCCTGATCACATCAAGTAGGAACCACAGCAGTGCACATACATGCTTACACGTACCATCTGTTCCTGCGGGGCATATGCAGTAGCCTCCTGTCACGTTTCCATCATCGCCAATTCTCGTAACTGTTCGCCTTAGTTTTCGCAGTGTAAAAGATGACTCCACTGTCGCCTTTACCAGCTCCCGTGGCATAGTGGTTAGGATGATCGCTTTCCACGCCGAGACTGGGAGGTGACACGGGTTCGAATCCTGTCACCGGATGTGCTGTCTGGGGTTTTCCCTGGGTTTTCCGAAGACTTTCCAGACGAATGTCGGCACAGTTCCCCCTGAAGTCGGCCCAGGACGCAAACTAACCTCCCTATCCCCCACTCCTTCCTGCTGTACTCTCTCCGTCTGTCCACGTCTGTACGCCGCTCATAGCCACAGTTGCTTCGCGGCGCTAACACGGAATTAAAAAAATTAAAAAAACTGTCGCCTTTACAACAACGAAGTCCTGACCATAATGAAGAAGCACATTTGTCACCTTGTCACTTTTGTACATCCTGTATCCCTCCTTGCCATGCTTGGATGCACCAGCCTGCTCTTGGTGAAACAAAATTTTCGCTTCATTGAAGGCAGCAGGGAAGTTGCCCAACTGTTTTGTCCAAGGCCCTTTTGGCACCTCAAATTGCATCGTCAACCTGGAAACATGAATGCACACAAAACCCTGCTTTATATCACATTTTCGCATTTCAATCCTGAAGAACACGAGTCCATGTAAACGTGTTTAAAACTCGCACTATACTCAGTAAGGCAGGGGATAGTAGTGTTGCGAACTTTCTTTCTTTCTTATTTTTTCTCGCTTTTCCTAGCTTCAAAGTAGTATAAAGATGGCAAAGACAACGAAGTGAAAATTGGGATGAAATGTACTTCGTCTTCTACTAAAAAGGAATGTTCCTTGGATGTGTAGACACTTTGGCAATTAAACCTTGAGTGTTTTTTTTTGTAAAGGGGTTTTCGTTTCGTTTTTTGGTTTGCCTCTTTCTCCACATCTGGTGCCGAAACCCGGGAAACCCCATCTATCTACCTTGAACGTTACCGATGACCGGGGACGGAGTTGAGGGAGACATGGATCGACTTAGGACTAAGCGAACTGTTCTCTGAGGTCGAAATACACGGGTCATCAATGAAGCGAAGGCCCTGTTGGGCGCCGAAGGTGCATCAACTCAGGAACTTACCGAGTGCCTCGAACGTCTCACGCTTTACAGCACGGAATTGAGACAGGTAAATTGCTCTTTGGAGCCACTCTTTGCTATCGAAGACCTTGAGCGAGAGCTCACCACCAGCAACGAGTACGATGAGCTGGCCCTGAAGACACTGTCCATGTTAAAGTTTCGTATTCCGCGAGGGAAAAGCTTTTGCATCGATACCACGGCTTCTAGAGAGAAAAAATAGCAACAAAACCACAAAAACACCATGCGTGGAGGCTGATGGTAAAATCCTTATATTTTTCAAGGCAAAATTACTTTTAAAAAAGTGGATTTTTAAAATTTATTCTACGAAATTAACCTTCAACGTTGCAGACCTTGCAGACCAAACAACAGTAATCCAGGCATCTATTTCTCACCCCTTCCTCACTACTTGAGCGCCACTATCGGGGAAAAAGGAAAAGTATACAAATTTTCGAGTTTATTATCTGAAAACTTCGTATTTTGGGGACGTATTTTACATCGTAACCACTAAATCAACATATATTACACAAAACAACAGCAATATTTCACAGAAAATCACACTTTTATAACATTTCTAACCACAGCGACAGTAAAGCAGACGACACATCTCGAGAAGCTCCGCAAATGTCCGCCATGAACCTCTTCACTCTCGGACGAATACTTACGGGCACTGAAAAAACAGTGACATGGATTCACGACGAAGGATTGGTCCCTACCACCATGATGTGCCCCCGTTGTGGCCACCAACGAGTGTCAAAGCCGTGCCAGCGCAGTTTCGGTCGCTTGCGGTGCCGCCGCACCCACCCTGAATTTTGCCAGTCCACCACTATCGGGACCTGGTTTGAGAACATTCGATTGGCGCTCTCGACACATGGAATACGTGTTCACCAGACCTAACCTAACCTCAGTCACGCTGGATCGCAGTCTACATGGGCCCTCTCGACACATGGAATACGTGTTCACCAGACCTAACCTAACCTCAGTCACGCCGGATCACAGTCTACATGGGCCCTCTCGACACATGGAATACGTGTTCACCAGACCTAACCTAACCTCAGTCACGCCGGATCACAGTCTACATGGGCCCTCTCGACACATGGAATACGTGTTCACCAGACCTAACCTAACCTCAGTCACGCCGGATCGCAGTCTACATGGGCCCTCTCGACACATGGAATACGTGTTCACCAGACCTAACCTAACCTCAGTCACGCCGGATCGCAGTCTACATGGGCCCTCTCGACACATGGAATACGTGTTCACCAGACCTAACCTAACCTCAGTCACGCCGGATCGCAGTCTACATGGGCCCTCTCGACACATGGAATACGTGTTCACCAGACCTAACCTAACCTCAGTCACGCCGGATCGCAGTCTACATGGGCCCTCTCGACACATGGAATACGTGTTCACCAGACCTAACCTAACCTCAGTCACGCCGGATCGCAGTCTACATGGGCCCTCTCGACACATGGAATACGTGTTCACCAGACCTAACCTAACCTCAGTCACGCCGGATCACGGTCTACATGGGCCCTCTCGACACATGGAATACGTGTTCACCAGACCTAACCTAACCTCAGTCACGCCGGATCACAGTCTACATGGGCCCTCTCGACACATGGAATACGTGTTCACCAGACCTAACCTAACCTCAGTCACGCCGGATCGCAGTCTACATGGGCCCTCTCGACACATGGAATACGTGTTCACCAGACCTAACCTAACCTCAGTCACGCCGGATCGCAGTCTACATGGGCCCTCTCGACACATGGAATACGTGTTCACCAGACCTAACCTAACCTCAGTCACGCCGGATCGCAGTCTACATGGGCCCTCTCGACACATGGAATACGTGTTCACCAGACCTAACCTAACCTCAGTCACGCCGGATCGCAGTCTACATGGGCCCTCTCGACACATGGAATACGTGTTCACCAGACCTAACCTAACCTCAGTCACGCCGGATCACAGTCTACATGGGCCCTCTCGACACATGGAATACGTGTTCACCAGACGTAACCTAACCTCAGTCACGCCGGATCACAGTCTACATGGGCCCTCTCGACACATGGAATACGTGTTCACCAGACCTAACCTAACCTCAGTCACGCCGGATCGCAGTCTACATGGGCCCTCTCGACACATGGAATACGTGTTCACCAGACCTAACCTAACCTCAGTCACGCCGGATCGCAGTCTACATGGGCCCTCTCGACACATGGAATACGTGTTCACCAGACCTAACCTAACCTCAGTCACGCCGGATCACAGTCTACATGGACCCTCTCGACACATGGAATACGTGTTCACCAGACCTAACCTAACCTCAGTCACGCCGGATCGCAGTCTACATGGGCCCTCTCGACACATGGAACACGTGTTCACCAGACCTAACCTAACCTCAGTCACGCCGGATCGCAGTCTACATGGGCCCTCTCGACACATGGAACACGTGTTCACCAGACCTAACCTAACCTCAGTCACGCCGGATCACAGTCTACATGGGCCCTCTCGACACATGGAACACGTGTTCACCAGACCTAACCTAACCTCAGTCACGCCGGATCACAGTCTACATAGGCCCTCTCGACACATGGAATACGTGTTCACCAGACCGGAGATTTTCGTGGCACCTATGCCAGAAGAACATTTGACACATCTCGAAGTCGACGACATAGACGTAGCAATGCCGTTATTTATCCAGGAGTTCCGGAGGTGTCGGGTATCAGCGTTTTAGTGGGTGCGGACCAAATATGGCAACTTCTTACCGGAGAAATCAAGAGGTCCAGAGCCAATTGTAACCTCGTCGCAATGAACTCGAAGCTCGGGTGGACGTTTTTGGGGCCCAGCGGTTTACGTGGTTTGGTCGCGAGACAATCAAAAGGTATGGTCTGCGTGCTCCATTCCAACGTCGGGCAAGAATGCTTTCCCTCATCTGCCGACTGGAAAAAGTTTTGGGAGCTTGAAAACATTGGTATTGTGGACGACCTCGAGCATCCGCACAATAACTCTGTCTTGAATGTTTTCAAGGGATCTATCGCAAGGAACGAGGAACGCTATGAAGTGCGACTTCCCTGGAAGGCAACTAAAACTCCTTTGGACACGAATTTCGAAGTAGCGAAGACTCGTTTGAAAAGGCTGCTCCGTCGACTAAGTGAAAACGAAGAGCTACTTCATAAGTACGACAAAGCTATACGTAGATATATACAAGATGGACACGCTGAACAAGTCCCCATGAAGAGTGCAGAGTGCCCAGCGATGACGTCTGAACGCATTTATTACATGCCGCATCGCGAAGTTATCAAGGAGCAGTCGTCGTCGACCAAAATTCGGATCGTTTTCGACGCGTCGTCTCACGCCCGCGCTTGCACTTCACTGAACGACCACTTAGAAAAGGGTCCTAAGCTGCACCCAGATCTTCTAGACGTTCTCGTACGCTTCCGGATGAAATCCATAGGAATTACCGGAGATATCCAGAAAGCTTATCTACAGATAGGAGTTAAAGAAGAGGATAGAGACTCACTCCGTTTCCTATGGTTCGACGAAATTTCACCGCACTCAGCTACCACAGGAAATATTGTAGAGTGGCGCATGACCAGAGTGCCGTTTGGTACCACCGCGAGTGCGTTCCTGCTTTCTGCCACTCTCAATCATCATTTTGCCAATACGGGGCAGCGTTTCAAACGGACTGCAGAAATGATGATGAAGTCCTTTTACATGGATGATCTTGTTTTCGGAGCCGATTCTGCTGTGGACGCTTTACAGCTATACAATGAAGCAAGAATTATCTTGAGCAGTGCGAAAATGGAGTTGAGGAAATGGTCGTCAAATTCTCCAGAGCTACGAGAAAAGTTCCAACAAGACGGGGTAAGCGCCCCTACCCAGCCATTCAATTCCAAAATAAAGGTCCTCGGAATAGTGTGGAACACACAGGACGATTGTCTAGCAGTCGACATCGAGGGCATCCTAAGTTCTGTTTCAAAAAACGGCCAAACAAAGAGAGCGGTGCTACAAACTCTTGCAAGGATTTTTGACCCTCTGGGACTGCTGAATCTATTCACCATAGGAGCGAAGACACTATTTCAAGATCTGTGGAAACATGAAGTGGATTGGGACGAGAAGATACCAGAGGCCTTCATCGACGTCTGCGAGAGCTGGTGTCAACAGATTTCGAGTATATCGGATGTGGAGGTACCTCGTTGCATTTCCACCCCAGGAGGAAGTTACTGTCAAGTTCGCGTGTTCTGCGACGCGAGCAAACGTGCTTACGGTTGTGCAGCCTACTTACGCTGGGTGAATGACAAAGGAGATTCTACAGCTAGAATCATTTGCTCTAAGGCACGGGTCTCACCCTTGAAGGAGTTAACATTACCCCGGCTGGAACTCATGGCTGCTGTGATTGGAATCAGAATGCTGACCTACCTCCAGAGGGTATTCGCTTTCCACCTTGAGTATCGCATGTGGAGTGATTCATCGATAGTTCTAACCTGGATTAAGCGTTCCAGTAGGGACTGGAAGACTTTTGTTGCAAATCGGGTGCAAGAAATTCAGTTCAGCAGCGACACCCGTTTGTGGAGGCATTGTCCCAGTGCTGACAATCCCGCAGACTTATTAACACGCGGGATATCCGTAAAGAAGCTGGCGTCATCCGATCTATGGTGGAGAGGCCCGTCATGGCTCTCTGAGGATACGACATGCTGGCCTGACTTACTTGGAGAACCAGAGGACGAAGCCGCTCTCAACGAAAGAATGCCATGCACTGCTAACGTATTCCTTGTCAGCTCGGTGTCGCCTATCCTTGACCTTGAACGTTTCAGTAAGTTATCTAAAGTACTTCGGATCACTGCATGGCTCCAGCGGTTCATAAATAATTCTCGCGGACGTAACAGGGTACAACGACTGCACTTACGGCGGAGGAGATACGCCATGCAGAGTTGTTCTGGGTCAAAGTAATACAAAATTCTGCGTTCGAGGAAGAAATCTCAATTCTTCAACGTAAAGAAGACATTCCACCTTCCTCTCGAATACAGCAGTTGCATCCATACCTCGATGACGAGTCTGTGCTACGCCTTCAAGGACGCCTGCAAGAATCCGATCTAGAAGAAGATCGGAAACACCCGATCCTTTTGCCACATAACCATCGCTTCGTAGATTTACTAGCAATGGAAACCCACCTTCGTCTCCTACACAGCGGAGTAAACGCCATGCTTGTGGAACTGCGAGAGCATAACTGGATACTACGAGCACGATCGTTGATCAAGAGGATCGTTCATCGATGTGGACGTTGTCAAAGACTTCGTTTAAAGCCGTTGTCCGCGCCGGTTGCTCCACTTCCTAAAGATCGTGTCTGTAAAACAAGTCCATTTGGCATCGTCGGTGTTGATTTTGCCGGGCCACTGTACGCAAAAGAAAAGGCTCAAAATGTGAAGGTGTATATAGCACTTTTCACGTGCGCGATAACTAGGGCAGTGCACCTGGAACTGGTTCAAAATATCTCCACTTCGTCCTTTTTACTTGCATTGCGCCGTTTCATCGCCCACAGGGGGATTCCCGAAGTGATATATTCGGACAATGCTGCGAGCTTCAAGCGAGCATCCAAAGAACTGCAAGGTTTCTCGGAAGTGGCCGCTCAACCACAAGTACAAGACCACGCAGCCTCCCACCGCATTCGCTGGAAATTCATTATCGAGCGAGCAGCTTGGTGGAGAGGCTGGTGGGAACGAATGATAGGAGGAGTCAAAGCAGTATTGCGCAGAACTTTAGGGCGAGCCTCACTTACCTCGGAAGAGCTAGCTACACTTTTGACAGAAGCTGAAGCAGTGATTAATTCGCGGCCAATTATCTATGCGGATGCGGACGACAATGACAACGTGCTAACCCCTGCCCATTTTTTGATTGGAAAGCGGCTGACCTGTTTGCCTTACTCTTCAGCACCGACGGCCTCTGTTGCTACCTACAGTGGGTCCGACTACCGACGCAGAAGAAAGTATCACCAGCATCTGAACAACATTTTTTGGAAGAAGTGGACCGATGCTTATCTTTCTGACTTACGTGCTGCATACAAGTTCCCACAGAAAAAGGGGAATACAGTAAAGGAGGGGGACGTAGTGGTGGTGCACGACGAGCGACGCCCCAAGTACTTTTGGAAGTTGGGAACCGTTAAGGCAATTTTCCCTGGTCGTGATGGGAACACTCGTGCTTGTACTGTTAAATTGGCCGATGGGTCAGAGTTGCGACGACCCGTGCAGCTTTTATACCCCTTGGAAATGAGCTAAGCTCATCGGGGGAGTGTGTTGCGAACTTTCTTTCTTTCTTATTTTTTCTCGCTTTTCCTAGCTTTAAAGTAGTATAAAGACGGCAAAGACAACGAAGTGAAAATTGGGATGAAATGTACTTCGTCTTCTACTAAAAAGGAATGTTCCTTGGATGTGTAGACACTTTGGCAATTAAACCTTGAGCGTTTTTTTGTAAAGGGGTTTTCGTTTCGTTTTTTGGTTTGCCTCTTTCTCCACAGGTAGCATAAACGAATCAGACCCGCTCCATCTTTCTCTCGGCTCCTGCATATCGTGGCATTTGCTTGTATTACATTTGTACACCTTTGTGCTATCAGGCCATACAAAGAAACAGATTCGTCAAACCAACCACTGTTTGTGATTCAGTCATCGAGACTCTGTCGACAACAAAACCGACTGTCGGTTGTTTCCGTGACCGAACGCAGCGAGAGTGAAAATTTGATGTAAGAAAATTGACGGGACGGCCAGTTTCGGTTTCTACAATATCATTGTTATTCTGCACCTTTTGTGATATCGTGCACAGTGACAACGCTTAATATCATCTGCCAGTATTACTACGAAATGCTGTCAGGCGTTTCAGCACACGTGGACTTCTCCACGAAGTTAATCACACGTAAAAAGCCCATGTCACGATCCATCACGTCAAGGGGTATGTCACCAAATAACGCTGGCGTGCAATGCATTTCACTTTTCAGTAGATTCGATACATGGCCTTGAAGGCTCCTATAGCAAGGACAGACAGCATCTGCGAAGTAATATAAGAAAACATTTACAGAAAGAGCCTTACCTGCATGCATTGATCACGTTTATCAACGCCTGATGTCTTGAGCAGTGACGCACGTAAACAACACCTATGTAGTGTAGGAGAGTAAGCGTTAATGATAGTAAATGAACTATATGGTGCTGCTAACTGTGCAAGAGGATTTATGACAAGGAATTGGCAGACGTACCCGCCTCGTCAGTGTGTCGGTGTCAGCCGTGTCAGGTATCAGCGCCCGGCATAGCAGACATCACCCTCGCGAGCGAAAAAACGTATGTCCCATGATTCCCGGAGCCGCAGCGACGTTCCCCTCTGGCGGCGCTCCAAGTTATTCAGCTTGTGTATAGCATTCCAATCGTCAACACATCTAGGAAAAAAAGCTAAACTTAAAGCAATTAACTCTATAGCGAAATGGAACGATATTTAACACATGCGCACTTCTTAGAGAGGAAGGACCAGCAAAAGTGAGATAATGATCAGTCGGTATTCTTGCGTTCTGATTTATAATAGCGTGAAATGTCCTCATACGAATCGCACGGAATCTAGTCTCTGGACTTAGAGAAAGCCCCGGAAGCGCAGCACTGGGTGAGAACATGGGATGATACCTAGATAAAATAAAGTGCACGGCCTTCTTCTGAACAGATTCCAGTTTTATAATATCAGATCTACGATAGGGTCCCCACACTTCACGTGCGTATTATAGAATGGGACGAATAATTGTCTTATATGCCAGCAGTTTAGTTTCTGTGTTTGCGGACTTCAGTGATCTTCTCAGATATCCAAGTTTCTTCATTGCCTTAGAACAAACAACATCTATGTGCTCAGACCAAGAAAGCTTAGCATTCAAGGCAACCCCTACATATTTGTAGTAGTTTACTCTGCTTATCGATACCCCATCGATTTTGTGCTCATATAACAATGGCTACCTGCGACAAGTGAAACTCATCGTTGAGCATTTACTGAAATTAATGGACATGCCCGATTGATCACGTCACCTTACAATTTTATTAAGAGATTCTTGAAGCAGGATATGATCGCTGCAACAATTAACCGTTGTATAAACGACGCAGTCATCAGCGTATAATCTCATCTTTACTGGTACGCCCCTTTACAATATCGTTGATGAATAAAGAGAAAAGCAGTGGCCCCAGAACAAATCCCTGAGGTACTCCAGACAGAACAGGCGTTTCATTAGACATACGGCCATTGTACAAGACATGCGTGCCGCCAAAAAGGTAATCTTCAATCCATGCAGCGATAACATCGTTGTTAAACAAGCGTCTTAATTTATACATTACCTTAAGGTAACTGACACGATCAAACGCTTTATTAAAATCTATAAATACAACATCAGTTTAACTATTAGCATTAATTCCGGAAGCTAAGCTATGAACAAATTCAATGAGCTAGGTGACTGTGGAGTATCCTCTACGAAAACCATGTTGAGACTGAGACAAAAGAGAGTGTGATTCAAGAAAGTTAGTAATATGGTTGCACAGTATGTGTTCAAACATTTTGCAGGTACAAGCAGTCAACGATATCGGACGGTAATTTGTAAATAGTTGCTTATCACCACTCTTAGAAACAGGGATAACAGAAGCCTTCTTCCAAATATTAGGTACTTTGCCAGTACAAAGGGACTTGGTAAATATTATGTGTAAATATTTAGAAACCCATTCAGCATATCTCACTAAGAATGTATTCGAAATCGTGTCGGGGCCACTACTTTTCTTATAGTCTACTTTCAATAACTGATTGCAAATGCCAGAAACTGAGAAACGAATGTAGCTGATCTCAGGGATCGTAGACTCAGGGACGTAGTATAATTCTATTGTTGGGAAAAACTCACGCGACTTCAAGTGTCGGGCCAGTCGTTGGATGGTGGTTGAGCAGCTTTTTGCTGAGCTCTTTTTTTTTTTTTGTCTCCCTGGGCGACGTGTGACGCTGGCGAGACTTTCCCTTTCTCAACAGTTCTCTCCCCCTTCCTCGCTCCGCTGGTTTGCCGGTTCTGGACTTTCGTTCGCTTCGAGTGAAATCAATAAGAAGAGGCGGAAGCGTTGTCTGTTTTTGTCACACAAAGTGGTTTATTTTGGTGGGATGGGCATTTTCAAATTACAAATATGCAGTGTGCTGTAGCTGAGCCAAACACGAATATGACATCATGAACATCGTTTCTGAACTTCGAGTGCTACGGTGAAGCAACTTTGCGTTCACTTATAGCTGATGTCTCAAGTGGAAGAGTTTACTGTAGAACAACTGTATATTGACTGCACAGGCACACACACACTGACATCTCCAGCATGAGACAACAAGTCCCTACATCTTGTGCTGCTTGTGTAGGCATCTGTTGACCCGTCACAGAGGGACTCGTGAAGCTGGTATGCCGAAAGATGAAGGTGCTTCAACCGCTCAGAGTGGCTTTTCTATGCAGATGCTTTTCTGAAGCAGATATGACTTGAGCGCCTGAGAGATATACCTGAGCAAGAAAGATCAGAATAGGAATAAGAAACGTGAAAACAAGCAGCGTTCCCGGAGACATATACAAGCGATACAGGCGACTGTGATGGCGACGGCAGTTGAACCAAGTGAATTCGTATCTGTCTCCATGAACATGAGACCAGGTGTCATTTAAGTCAATGGCATTTACAAGGCGTTCGAGTTCTCTGCACGCCTGCCTACAGTCTTGGCGGTCGATCGTGCAATTAAAATCGCCCGCAAGTATCAAGTTTTGGTTGCCAAAAAGAAAGGTGTCTAATCGACGGAAGAAGTCCGATCCCTCAATACGACGTAGCGGCCCGTAAACATGTACAATTCGAAATGATTTGTCGTCAAGCTGAAGCTCCAAGATGCTACCCTCCCATCCGTATCGCTATCAAACCACCGGGTGGTGCCCTGAAAAGGCGCAAAAGTTAAAATGCGGGTGCCCGCTCGCTCAGGCGAGCCACAGCTGAAGGAAGCTTTGGCCGCGTGTGAAATTTCTACAATTCGAATGGATGTTCAGGATAATGATCTAGTTTCTTGCAGCAGTGGGATATCGACGTGGCCCAATTTCGCCCAGTCGACAGCTTCCTGTCGTTTGGCCTGCTTGCAGACCCCCCACATATACAAGGTCACGAAGGTTATACGAAGCAAGGACACAAAAAGGAGATAATCAGAACACAAACATACAATTAATAGGTAGTCAGTCAAGTGACGTCAGGATTATCGGGTATCGCCGATGGTTGGGTGAACTTTGTTGGGGTGCTATACAAAGGCGCAAAGAGTGTCGTTTCCGTAGCTGGTGCTACATTGTCCCCGTTTGACGTTACGTGTGGTGTCCGACAATGATGCCCTCTCTCCTGCGCCTTCTATGCCCTTGCAGTCAACCCTCTCCTCGAGAGATTGTGTTCTCTCCCAGTTATCCTAAGGCTACCTAATTGGTGTCCACCACCTGTGTTTGCGTACGCTGACGATGTCTCCGTCATACTCCCTACAGCAAGTGTTGAAAGCGTTGGGAGACTACGGTACAGTGTGTGGGGCAAGATTGAACAGATCCAAAAGTGTCGCTGTGTTTTTTAAATGTTCATCCTGCGCTGCACCGTTTCAAGTCCCTCTAAGACCTCAGGTTAAAATCATGGGAGTTGCTTTTGACAGTACGGGGTCTCAGCTGTCAACTGGCCTAGAGTATTCAGCTGCTGTAGTGCTGTGCTGCGGGAGCTTAAGTTTGTTCACCTGCCGATTACTTTTCGGGCACGGCTCTTAGCAGCATGGTACTATAGTCGCTTGTGGTTTTTAGCGACTGTTTCATCCCCACCAGCGGTAATACAAGCTGCCATCCCACGACACACGTTCCGCTTTCTGTGGGGCAGATCCGTTAAGTAGATCTGTAGGTCTCAACTACACGGGAGCCGTAATCTGGGTGGCTTGGGAGTACCAGCTGTGCCCGAAAAGTTCTTGGCGCTTCAATCGCGTATTCTCTTTGAGGCGCTCTATGTGTCGGATTACCCGGGCTCCGCGTTAGTGCAGTATTTCTTAGGATACGCCACCAGGTGTTTCCTAGAGAGTCCCGAGCTTCCCCTTGGGCGGAGGTAATGCCTGCCTATTTTAGTCCTTGTGTTGCTTTCGTGCGGTGCTTGCGTGTTCCGCGCTCACGTGAAGACATTCCCTTGTGCAGCGTACGTGATTTCTACGCAGCCTACGGGGAAATGCGAGCGGGTCCCGCAAGGCCAGCAGTGCCAACGAAATCGGCCTGGCGACGTATCACAGCTGGCTGGCTTGATGCACGGCCAGCTAGTCTCCAGTGGAAGCTGGCCCATGGTGTCCTTCCACTGTGCGAACGTTTGCACCGCTTTCGGATATGTCACACGGACGGTTGTCCGTCTCGTGGCATGGCTGAGACATTTTTGTTTTCTGTGATACCATATGCCTCTTTTACTGTGAAGTAGGGCGGCGCAAATATTTGGGCTCCCAGGATATGATTGGGCCACCGTGATGTACATGGAGCCATTGCCAGTCGTGCGCGCAGAGTGGAAGCAATTAGCACTGTTGATCTCGGAAATAAACTTCCAAATTTGGATTTGCCTGAGCCGGCTGACCTTCGGTGGCCCAGATGTTCGGAGCATGCCTATTTTCCAGCCAGTGAGACCAGGGCTGCGTGCGCATATCATCCGTGAGCAGTCATTATTTGGGTCTGTGCAGTGCTGTCTGTCGCCGCTGGCTTACAGCGACTCGGCTCTTGGATCATGATGAAGGTGAGTGGTGTATGAAGTTCTAGTATGCCCATTAGGACTGTACTGCCCCCCGTCGAAACTCTTCCGGAGTTTCAGGATTGTTCGCAGGGCACGGCACGTACAAAAAGGAATCTCCCTTTGGAGCGTTGTTATCCTGTATGTAAGCCAGAGTTCGTGTAAAAGGGGCTACCTTCATAGGTGGTTCTCTTACTTAAGGACAAAACGTACATGCTCTGGTCGGTGGGGGTGTTGTAGTACCAAATAAATGTTACGTGAGTTGTCGTATGAGTGGTGCAGTTAATGTCAATGCAAAGGGGACTACCTGCATAGGTAGTTCGCCTGCTTGCGCCCATCAATTTTGCGCTGTGGCGCAAAAGTGATGGGCAAATCAACAAACTTATGCTGCCCCAGGACAGCTCTGTAACGATGAAACACTCGTGGCCAATTTACGCTAGATATGCCAGTGTCATCAAAAGTCACACGAAGTCTCAAGTGTTACCGGGGCGATCACCGCAAACACGACATACGAGTCTTGCGAGCGCTACATACCATCAGTGCCAGTTATCCAACGACGCTTGAGTTAACTGGTGCTGGTGGCGCCATTCTGTGAACATTGTATCGGGATAGAAAGGCTCCTTTTGCCCCAAGGAAGTTAGTCAAACTGTTGGAAATATAAGATACCAATAATATAAATTACCTATGGCGGTAATTTGGCATAATCACGTGCCTATTTTGAACCTGGCGAGTGACCATAGTTTTAAGAAAATGATTTTTTGCAAGAAATGTTCTTGGAAAAGAAGGAATCGCCCAAAACATGCGTATTTGCATCAAATAATAGGAAGGTCAACCTCAGGGGCTGGCTTCCTGTGACACCTAAAACGTACTTGAACCCAGAGCGTCGCTTCAGTTTCGAAAACTGAAATGGCAATGTTGATTATAGTGACATGAGGGGTGTTCAATGTGTAATGTGCCAGAGTATGAACTACTAAGTCGTCGTGGAAGTATATTTAAACACTAAGACACTAAGACGATGATTGTGAAGCAGCTTCCAAGTCGACATAGACTGAAGGTATATCCCGCAGAATGAAGAGACCACCAGACACCAGGGTAGCTGATGTCCTAAACTGTGACAAAATACTGAGACGCATCTTTACGATGTCAATGGGCTGGATGAACATGTAAATAGTACGTACAAAATTCAACGAAAGGATGCATACAACAAGTTTCGTCGTGTAATTGGCAGGTTATAATAATAAACACGAGGGAGAGAAGATTGTCTTTGTCAACATCACCTATTGTCGTATTCAACGGAAGCACGGGATATTGGGACTAGTGTCTGTTCTGTGTTTTTTTCCAATTTCGTTTTTCTGAAGTGCGGCTATTACTAAAAAAAAGTGTATATGCAACATTCTATCGCCAGCGCTTCAAACACATTGCTGTATTTTGCTTGTTCATATCGGGAGAGAAAAAATGAAGGGAGACTTCCGAAATGCGGCTTTCAGCTTGGATATACCGGGTGTCCCACGAATGGTTCCCGGCTGCATAGGTGGGACAAAGTTGGGGCTATAGAAGGGTTTTCTTTTCAATGAGCATCCTTGAGGCATCGGCCAAGTGTTGAGAAGTGAGTTGCTCATCTGCCTATGCTCATTCACAACATAGAGTTCCTAACTCTTAAGCTCTGCGTAAGAAGCTTTCGGAACCTCGGAGGGGGGGGGGGTGGACATGGCACACCGGCCACGCGCCAACCCAGAAAGTCGTGCGACTTCCAGGGTTAATGGATAATGAGTGGGAGAGGTCAAGTGGCCATGACGGCGAAATATGCAGTTTTTGTTTGATCCCATGCAAGTATTTTCTGTGTTTTCCATCTTTCCAATTTATAAATAGGTGGAGGATGCATTTACGGACGTCTGCACGAACCTTTTTGCGACGGAAAGAAAACGAAAGCTGCAAGAGCACCGATGCGAGCGAGTTGGTTTGGATCAAACGTAGACATGATGCGGAAAGAAGGCAGTATGCTACGCAGACAACGGCGTTTTGTGCTTTGCGTGCTCCACAATGCGAGTTAGCGCACACACATCCGTCTATAAATCCCGGTGTGTGCCCCGTATGAACGCAGAGACACTTTCTGAAACTGCGCAAATGCAGCCGTGCAGCAATGCAACGTGCCAGCTTTGGAAGTTTTTCAGTCCAGAGTTCTTTTGGAAGACGCAGGGAGACATTGCATCCCGGTCTGCATTGTCCAGCTTTGCCGGTGTGGCGGGAGCACTCGGAACTAAAGCGTTCGCCTGTCCTTCCCCTTAGCCGTACACAATGACGACGACGTTTGAGTTTAGAAAGTAATAAAGATCACATATTAAGTAGTAAGTAAATCACATATTTTTGAAGGCCTGACGCGATCTACTGATTTTTGTGGAACTAATGTTTGTCACATTTTGAATACATTGGAGTGTATGGGAGATGTCATTGGGATCCCCCCTTATGAAAATGAAATTTGCCTCTCTATTGGCATCGTTTGGATATCCTTTGGCTTCTTTTGCTTTTCTTTTCACTTTGATTTCCTATAGGCAATTGTCAAAACAGCTGCTTTAGACGGCCTTTGGCCTTTCTTTTTCCTGAAAGTCTAAAGAGGTCGCGCCAAACGAAATCTAGTGACTGCCTTTGGACTTCCTTCTTCTTCATTTTCAAAAGACAAGTCAATAGGCAGTCGAAAGAACGATCAAAAGTAGGGCATTCCGAAGGAAAGCCGAAAACTTAGGCGGAAGCATAAAGTGGGTTAGTCAAGCGGTACTAGATTATAGAATAGGGGGTTGCACAATCCTAGAGTAGGAAGGTGATAACATGACAGGGGCTCCACGTGATAGCACATCCTCTCCTCCGCCCTCCTACAAGAAAGCGAGATCGAGGAGCACGCCTGCAAGGCCGGTACTTACTACTTAGTTATTTGCGCTGCATCTGAAAAAAAGGAAAAACTCGCGTTTCCGCCTCCAATAATTATAGTACCACCTGCTATTTCCTCCATCTTTTCTTCAGTATTGTCATTTTCAGCGCACCTTTCCTCCTCGGTTCGTCGTTGTTGATGCCGATCGCCGTTCGTTGACGACAGTGAACCACGGCGGGCAACATTGTTTGGCTTTCAAGCCAAACCAATCCATTCCTTCCCCACTTGATCGTTGCCACGTTTACTTCAGAGCGTTGTGGCGTCATTTGCAAGTTATCTGATAAGTTAGTTTTTTTTCGCGTTTCCAGTGGATTTTTGTTTGTGTGAAGTGGCCCGATGTGGGAATGCTGGGCTTCCAACGGATCGAGAACATCTTGAACATGGATGCGGGTTTACGGATACTGCAAAGCGTAGATAATAATTTGTCAGCAAAGAAATTTGCCACCTAATGGATTTCGGACACAGATGCTTCGAGGCTTACATTGTTGCTACAGGTGAGCCTTCTGATGTCATATTTATTTCATCATATTGAGGGATGTCTAAGCTGAATGATATAAGAAGTATTTGCAGCTTCGTGTAGTGAGCTGTATTGCACGTGGTTCTGGGTTTGCAGTCAGCTCAACTTATTGTCCTAGCATGGAAAAAGGACTTCAATTGCATGGTTCACACCAGTAGTATGAATTCGAGCCCCACAACAGCCACTTTTTTCTAATCCAGTTCTAGGAATTTCTAATCCACCACCCATTTCTAATCCAGGTCAAGCCAGGTCTAATCCAGGCTCCACCCCTTCATGGTGATCCATCTAATTTCTTTGTGATTGGCTGCCCTTCATTGCCACATTTGCTCACTCGCTCGTAGACACCAAAATGATCTATTCTATTCAATTCTAAGTCATAGGCTTCCAAATCACTCACCTGTCTATTGGTCTGGGGGGTGGTCACTTCCATTCATTTCTAAAACCTAGTGATTGGCCTATTGGCTGCCTCTCATACATGCTCGATAGACTCATTTGTCATTTCCACTCTCTAGTCACTCGGTCACACGCTTTCAACTGCATATTGCTTCATAATTTCAACCGCAACATAGACAACCACTCGTGGGTCAATTCCATTCATTTCTGGTGAGCTCACAAGCCCCCCAAATTGCATATTGGCTTGGGACGCTTTCTAGTTAAGCCAGGACAACGCTTCGGAACAGTAAGGACATAGAAAAACTCGGGAAATAGTTTTCAACATTTATTAGACACATCATGTTGTTCTCAGAGAGATTGCAGTTCTCTCTGGAGCACTTCCAGCACACTGGACATTTCCGCCCCGCATCCATGGCGTTTTTCACATAAGTACCATGTGGATCACCCAAGCGTTCGTCCTTCTCCATCCACGGCTCAGTCCCAGACCGCACGCGAGAACAGCATGTCACAGAAGTATCAGTTCTCTTCCTGCACATCTTCTGGAGCGAAAAATTTCAAAAAGCTTCAAAATCAAAAAAAGCTTCACTATTTACATCATCCATTTAAACTTACCATATTCACAGCTTCCGTAAGGGTAGGATTCGATGTCATTGCAGAGGTATCGCTTGTCGTCATATGCCATCAGACTTCTTTTGATGTTTCTGATGGTGTACATGCACTGTTTCTTTCCAACTATTGACACTTGCTCATTCGATACGCTTGTATGGCTGAATAAGGTATCACAGTATGTCTCATGGAGGAGGTGCTTGCATACAATATTTTTCTTTACCCCTTTAGCTCTTGCAATTTGCTTTTCTCCAGCTAGTTTGATGGAGTACATTTTAGCTTTCAAGCATATTACTTCTTCGTTAGGTACACTACCAGTTTCGCTTTTGAAAGCCCCAAGTCTCCCATGATTCTTTTCACTGTACAGTGGATGATCCTGGTCGAAGGAAGACAAATCTAAGTGGTCGTCGGCGATCGCTCGTAACTGATCTTCGTAGTCCTTGCAGAATAGGCCGAGGATCAGAGAATCCGTGTCAAAGTAACAGGTAATCACTGGACAAGTGAGCTTACTCAAGAGGGTTTCGTAGTAGAATGAGTACATGGTTAATTTACTCAGTTCCAAAATCGTAAACCCAATCTGGAGCGGGAAATCGCACCGCACTTTTCTTTTGCGCATTTCGTACATGACACAATCCGGGGACAAAATTTCCATCCTCACGCATTCCGCCCGACTCCCGAGGCGACTCGCTGTCTCCTCATCGAAGGCTACTCGAATGTCCCGCATGTTAAATTTATTTAAAAGCGTTCTTCCGAATACCGCATTATTTGAGAGTTTATAGAAATTTTTTTCAAACGTCGTGCTCGAGGCAACGCGTCTGGTAACATTGTCCTCGATGTAGGGACGCAGGAATGGTGCGTGGCGAAATTTTAGAATTCGGTGAATTTTCGTCACCCTCATGCCCAATCTACAATAGAGTGCGAGCAACGCGTAATGAACGACGTACTCGACCTTGTCCTTGCACGTGAGCAACAGCTTTTTGCTGTTAGCAGGCTGATACATTAATTCTTCGAGAAGCCCTCGCTGGAATGGCGAGAGCCATTTCTTTGGGACGACTGCCTTCTCGGGAGCCAGGGGGAAGTACCTTGTTAGAGCGTGGATAGATTTTGGATACTCCAAATCACATACGTACACATACCCCACCTCTGAATCCGTGGGGTGACGCATAAAATCCACTGAGCTAAAATCCTCGACCCATTCGAAATCACCGACAGGGAGGTGCTTTATCATACTAAATCCGTAAAGATTGTTGCAATCTATGTATGATATGTACACCTCCTCTTTATCAGGATCATAGCCGCTACACAGAGGGTTATTGGCACGCAAATGACGCCTGCTCGCCTGACAGAGCCCGCCTCTAACGCCCGATTCGATGGTTCTGTACATGTCCTCGTCGGTAATCAATTCCAATTTTGCATTCGTATAATTTAACGCGCATTGCCACGAATAGGATGCCAGAGAAACGCAATGAAGCAATTCCGATCCGCGTGCGCTGTAGCACAGACGTCGAAAGTGCTGCATCACGTCCGCATGTAATAGGGCATCCGTTTTCAAGTACAGTACATTATAATCTCTCAAATTTGAGCATCCAAAATGTTCAAATACGAGCAACGGATACTGGTAGTCCTCCTCACTTATATCCTCCCCCGTGAGATCATTTCGAAAGGAGGATTTTTCTGGCAAGGCCAATTCATCGTACACCGCGAAAGAACTGACATGGCTGTACGGGAATACACCTTTACGAAGTAAAATTTCGTAGTCGTTTCCAAATGCCTGCTTCAAACATTGGAATGCCTCTGCACCCCCCATGGATTTGACAGTTTCCACGAGCTCCCCCAGCGATGAATTTAGATATTGCATGGTATCTCTAAACAGAAAGGTGCCAATTTCGAACGAACGAATTTTTTCCATGGAGCTGGCCACAATGAAGGGAGGTCGCTTCCACCCAAGAATGTGAAATTCCCGCAGCAGCCCGGCCAAATCGTAGGACAAATTGTGTACCATGATCGGCAATTTTTCCCTCGTCGTGCCCGCGACGTTACAGGGGTTACACAATGTCGCGATATAATTTGTCTCGCCCGCACTACAATGCTTTGAATGGTCGTGATGTCGGACACGAGGTAGATCTTCGGTGAACTCCTGTTTACAGTACGCACAGTGGGTAGCAGCTCTGTGCTCAGCGCATTGCTGATCATTCAGCACCATTGCGGCGGGGCAAGCGTTCAGGGCGATCATCTCATCCCGCATTTCCATCAATGCTTTCACGCACTGCCTCGCAGCATCTTCCCCATGGTGCGTCCTGATGCGCAACACCCTTGAGTCGTGGGTACGCACGAGCACGGCACAAAAGCTAGAGGTGATGTGAATCTGCATGCCATCACCACTGGGCGCAAGTACACTCTCCGTGTCCAACGTGACAACATAGTTGTACTGTTGCATGTACTGTATTTTAGTAAATTCTACAAAATTTTCTCCAGGTTCACAAAATTCTAATAGGATTTCGTTCACGTCTGCGCAAAGGCGTCGATGTTTCGCCATGCTCTTTTCCTCATTAAAAGAGCGAGTGCAATATTCGCATACGAAACGCGTGTTTTTTCTCGTCAACAAACGCTCGAGGGACTTAATTCCGAAAAAATGCTCATCAACCTCCAATAAGTGAATTTTCTTTTCGCTTTCCAGTTTTGGGGGTCGTGACACGTGCACTCCCTGATCGACGTACGCGTACACGTATACAGATATCCTATTTTTCTCTTCGAACTCGTCCAGATCAGCGAATGAAACAGGGAAGTGAGTAGGCCACCAGTACTCTGTTGCATAATTTTCATATTTTTTCCATCGGTTCCTTTCCTGTGGGTGCAAGAGGGCGAGCGTATTGTATTTAAAGCACTCGCCCTCCTTACGCTCTGGTAAAGGGACATTCATTAGGACATTCCTACGATTAGCCAAATTAGTGGGAAGTACCCCATTGCACCCGAATTTTTTAGTTTTCACAGAGGAAATACACATTTGAACTTTTTGGACGTCAGTGGATACAAACCCACTACCCTCGCGCTGGTAATTTTCAATGCGCCCGGTGGACTCCTGAATCACATCCATCAAAGTATTTGCGATAGCTCCGTCGCTGTGGACTTCGCGAGCAAGCGCCATAAAATGAGCTATGTGCGCGGTTACATCCCCTCGATTTTCTTTCATCATTAGAACGTCAGAACAAATGCAAAACCTAAAGGGTATTCTTTGCGCTCGCAAAATAGCACTTATATTGTGGATGTGGCTCATTAAATATTGTCGCAAGTCCTCTACTCCCTGATCGTGAACAGATGCCAATAGCACAAACACTTTGACGATACCTCGAAATGCGCTATAAGTTTGAACGAAAGGCAGGAAGGAAATGTCCACATAGGGATGTGATCGCTCGACGTGAGCATGCAATGTGGCAGGTGAAATGTCTGGAGAAGATGGTGAATTCTCTTCCAATGACTCATCATCCCCGATATCATGAGGATCAAAAAAGCAGAACACGCATCTAGGCACTGAAAAAAAGAAGAAACACTAAGAAAACGTGCACCACAAAGCGTAGATGAAAAATACTTACTCTTGAAGCGAGCTCCGCACACTCCCGAAGTGACACGAAGACTGCTGCCTCTTTACACATCCTCCCCATTTATATAGCGGCGACCTCGCTGCATGCCCCAACATGCACGGGTGCGGCGAGTCGTCATAGCCTAAAAATAACCTGCTCTGCACGTTCAAGGTCGCAGCTTGCCCTTGGCTTCACGTAATGCTCCGTCCGCCTACACCATTGCCGCACCTGAGTGCAAAGTTCGCTCTCATCACATGTCATTCCGATATGCAAGTTGCTTTCATGAGCAGGCACACAACCATCCCTTTTTGGCTGTGGAATTTCAATAATATTACTTAAAAGAAACAAATTGCAGTGAAATGCAGGTTCATCTCAGACAGGAATTTCTACCCTCAGCGTTAAACCCTCAGATACCAGCATTTCTGCTCAAATAGCAAAATAGCTATGACCTCAAAAATTAAACACATGCTAACAAACTACCATCAACTGCTATCAGATAATTATTGCATAATGCTAAATACTCAATTACATTGCCCCTGCGTGAAGAAAGCACAGGACAAGGGTACACAAATTCACTTAAGCGATGAGGGAAAAGGCTTAAGACCTCAGGAATAAGCGCACTCACACCACACATCGCTACGCAGCTAACACAAGATAACAACAAGATACTAGCGGCGGGTAAGATTGTAACACTGCTAAACAAGCCCCAACATGCCATGATGACGTCACAAACCAGGAAAAAAAAACGCGCGCGCGCACACAGCAGCTCAGGAATGCACAAGGAGAGGTGCTTTATTGGAATCTCTACTCCTGGCTCAGACACCAACATTTCTGCTCAAATACCCATAACTGCAAGATTAAGCACTGCTTACTTTATCAATATATCGAGCACTCAACAAAATCTTACAAACAAACAAACAAACAAAAACAAAACAAACCCACTTTCTGTGATAGAACACTATTCAGCTTTACCAAGTGATTTTCTTCTGCTTTAGCAGTGAAAGAAAAAAAAAAGAGCCATGAAAAATTACACGTACTTTTGCTTTAATAGCTATAACTGCAAAAAAAAAAAGAACGAAGCACAGGAAAAAAGCCACTAAACGAAGAAAAAGGCACCCATTTCTGCTATCAGATAATTATTGCATAATGCTACATACACAGTCGCGTTGTCCCTATGTAAAGAAAGCACAAGACAAGGGTACACAAATCGAATTGGGAAAATCACTTCTACTCGCGCAGCATAATACGATATACGCTGATTTTTTTTACGGTCGAAAATTGCAATAAGAAGCCACTGCTATGCAAGTGCAACAACCCTTATTTTTAAACCAACATTTCATGCAATACCACATAAATTTATCACTCGAGTCACACGCAAAGGCATACACAATGTACTTACTGGTTAAGTGGGGTCACAGTTGCACGCACACACACACAACACAGACACAACGAGCGACAGTGAAAAATAAGAAATTACACGCACTTCTGCTCGAATAGCAAAGTGTCAAGCATGACAAAACACATTTTCTACCACCAGAAAATTATTAAACAGAATAATACAATATTCGCAAAAATTAAGCTTGTGTGACAAACACACAACCTGAGGAACACACCCATTCACATCTGCTTTCTGAATTTGTTATACAGGCGTGAGCGATTCGATAAGAATATAAAGCACGCTGCTTGGAGAAAGCATATATCATGTGTAGCTCAGTCTACTCTATTGAAAATGTGATAAACGTTATTTTTCAAACAAAAAAAATCACAGCCGGCATAATATACAGTAATATAGGCAATATCACTGAAGTCAAACACATTGAACTTACTTGTCAAGTGGGGTCCCAGCTGCACAAACACGCACGCACACTCACACATTTTTAGTGCCTCACAACGAGCAAAAACCCAAGGTCTATTCACAGCCACATAAATTCATATTAATCCTCACGTCAATAATTATCCAACCATCGTCAAAACAGGGAACACGCATATGCGCATGCGAAACAATAGGCCTTCACTCCGGATGTAATACGATATCGCCAGTCGACCGTCCCAAAGCAAAAAAGAAACACAGCATCGCAGGAATGCATGCCGCCTATACATCCAAGAACAGCGTGCAGCAATTATAATACAGAATGGGATTCATTTCTTTGTACTTTTGTTTGCCTGCATATAAATGTTTCACAAGAAATATTACAGAGTGTAAAAGGAGAACAGCATTCAGTACACCCTGTAGCTCTTATCATTTTTAAACAAACCAGTCTTCACATGTTCATAACCACACTACCATTCACTAAATAGGGGAGTCACTAATGATTCAAATAAGATAAAATATCATTCCGTCATCATTGATTGCAAACTTCACGCAAGAATAAGCAACTGCTGCGCGTCGTATTTTTCTTATAAGAAACACCAAATAGACTCAATCTCGCCGTGTTAAACACCAGCAGCAACGAAGACTAGGCAATTTTGTATTTATTTTTGTCGTTTCCAGCAGCTCATTACTTTGTGCGAGTCATCAAAAATTAAAAATTTCTGATCTGCTGCTGTTAAAGTGATAAAACAGTGTGCCCGCACGGGGAAACGATAACGGAGCGCGCGTCATTGCTTCAAGCGTGTCGTAACTGCGTGAACGGGCCAGATGCGGCACAGGTGGGGGCGCGTTTCGAGGGCACTGTTTTATCACTTTAACAGCAGCAGATCAGAAATTTTTAATTTTTGATGACTCGCACAAAGTAATGAGCTGCTGGAAATGACAAAAATAAATACAAAATTGCCTAGTCTTCGTTGCTGCTGGTGTTTAACACGGCGAGATTGAGTCTATTTGGTGTTTCTTATAAGAAAAATACGGCGCGCAGCAGTTGCTTATTCTTGCGTGAAGTTTGCAATCAATGATGATGGAATGATATTTTATCTTATTTGAATCATTAGTGACTCCCCTATTTAGTGAATGGTAGTGTGGTTATGAACATATGAAGACTGGTTTGTTTAAAAATGGTAAGAGCTACAGGGTGTAGTGAATGCTGTTCTCCTTTTACACTCTGTAATATTTCTTGTGAAATATTTATATGCAGGCAAACAAAAGTACAAAGAAATGAATCCCATTCTGTATTATAATTGCTGCACGCTGTTCTTGGATGTATAGGCGGCATGCATTCCTGAGATGCTGTGTTTCTTTTTTGCTTTGGGACGGTCGACTGGCGATATCGTATTACATCCGGCGTGAAGGCCTATTGTTTCGCATGCGCATATGCGTGTTCCCTGTTTTGACGATGGTTGGATAATTATTGACGTGAGGATTAATATGAATTTATGTGGCTGTGAATAGACCTTGGGTTTTTGCTCGTTGTGAGGCACTAAAAATGTGTGAGTGTGCGTGCGTGTTTGTGCAGCTGGGACCCCACTTGACAAGTAAGTTCAATGTGTTTGACTTCAGTGATATTGCCTATATTACTGTATATTATGCCGGCTGTGATTTTTTTTGTTTGAAAAATAACGTTTATCACATTTTCAATAGAGTAGACTGAGCTACACATGATATATGCTTTCTCCAAGCAGCGTGCTTTATATTCTTATCGAATCGCTCACGCCTGTATAACAAATTCAGAAAGCAGATGTGAATGGGTGTGTTCCTCAGGTTGTGTGTTTGTCACACAAGCTTAATTTTTGCGAATATTGTATTATTCTGTTTAATAATTTTCTGGTGGTAGAAAATGTGTTTTGTCATGCTTGACACTTTGCTATTCGAGCAGAAGTGCGTGTAATTTCTTATTTTTCACTGTCGCTCGTTGTGTCTGTGTTGTGTGTGTGTGTGTGTGTGTCCAACTGTGACCCCACTTAACCAGTAAGTACATTGTGTATGCCTTTGCGTGTGACTCGAGTGATAAATTTATGTGGTATTGCATGAAATGTTGGTTTAAAAATAAGGGTTGTTGCACTTGCATAGCAGTGGCTTCTTATTGCAATTTTCGACCGTAAAAAAAAAATCAGCATATATCGTATTATGCTGCGCGAGTAGAAGTGATTTTCCCAATTCGATTTGTGTACCCTTGTCTTGTGCTTTCTTTACATAGGGACAACGCGACTGTGTATGTAGCATTATGCAATAATTATCTGATAGCAGAAATGGGTGCCTTTTTCTTCGTTTAGTGCCTTTTTTCCTGTGCTTCATTTTTTTTTGCAGTTATAGCTATTAAAGCAAAAGTACGTGTAATTTTTCATGGCTCTTTTTTTTTCTTTCACTGCAAAAGCAGAAGAAAATCACTTGGTAAAGCTGAATAGTGTTCTATCACGGAAAGTGGGTTTGTTTTGTTTTTGTTTGTTTGTTTGTTTGTTAGATTTTGTTGAGTGCTCGATATATTGATAAAGTAAGCAGTGCTTAATCTTGCAGTTATGGGTATTTGAGCAGAAATGTTGGTGTCTGAGCCAGGAGTAGAGTTTCCAATAAAGCACCTCTCCTTGTGCATTCCTGAGCTGCTGTGTGCGCGCGCGCGTTTTTTTTTTTCCTGGTTTGTGACGTCATCATGGCATGTTGGGGCTTGTTTAGCAGTGTTACAATCTTACCCGCCGCTAGTATCTTGTTGTTATCTTGTGTTAGCTGCGTAGCGATGTGTGGTGTGACTGCGCTTATTCCTGAGGTCTTAAGCCTTTTCCCTCATCGCTTAAGTGAATTTGTGTACCCTTGTCCTGTGCTTTCTTCACGCAGGGGCAATGCAATTGAGTATTTAGCATTATGCAATAATTATCTGATAGCAGTTGATGGTAGTTTGTTAGCATGTGTTTAATTTTTGAGGTCATAGCTATTTTGCTATTTGACCAGAAATGCTGGTATCTGAGGGTTTAACGCTGAGGGTAGAAATTCCTGTCTGAGATGAACCTGCATTCCACTGCAATTTGTTTCTTTTAAGTAATATTATTGAAATTCCACAGCCAAAAAGGGATGGTTGTGTGCCTGCTCATGAAAGCAACTTGCATATCGGAATGACATGTGATGAGAGCGAACTTTGCACTCAGGTGCGGCAATGGTGTAGGCGGACGGAGCATTATGTGAAGCCAAGGGCAAGCTGCGACCTTGAACGTGCAGAGCAGGTTATTTTTAGGCTATGACGACTCGCCGCACCCGTGCATGTTGGGGCATGCAGCGAGGTCGCCGCTATATAAATGGGGAGGATGTGTAAAGAGGCAGCAGTCTTCGTGTCACTTCGGGAGTGTGCGGAGCTCGCTTCAAGAGTAAGTATTTTTCATCTACGCTTTGTGGTGCACGTTTTCTTAGTGTTTCTTCTTTTTTTCAGTGCCTAGATGCGTGTTCTGCTTTTTTGATCCTCATGATATCGGGGATGATGAGTCATTGGAAGAGAATTCACCATCTTCTCCAGACATTTCACCTGCCACATTGCATGCTCACGTCGAGCGATCACATCCCTATGTGGACATTTCCTTCCTGCCTTTCTTTCAAACTGATAGCGCATTTCGAGGTATCGTCAAAGCGTTTGTGCTATTGGCATCTGTTCACGATCAGGGAGTAGAGGACTTGCGACATATTTAATGAACCACCTCCACAATATAATTGCTATTTTGCGAGCGCAAAGAATACCCTTTAGGTTTTGCATTTGTTCTGACGTTCTAATGATGAAAGAAAATCGAGGGGATTTAACCGCGCACATAGCTCATTTTATGGCGCTTGCTCGCGAAGTCCACAGCGACGGAGCTATCGCAAATACTTTGATGGATGTGATTCAGGAGTCCACCGGGCGCATTGAAAATTACCAGCGCGAGGGTAGTGGGTTTGTATCCACTGACGTCCAAAAAGTTCAAATGTGTATTTCCTCTGTGAAAACTAAAAAATTCGTGTGCAATGGGGTACTTCCCACTAATTTGGCTAATCGTAAGAATGTCCTAATGAATGTCCCTATACCAGAGCGTAAGGAGGGCGAGTGCTTTAAATACAATACGCTCACCCTCTTGCACCCACAGGAAAGGAACCGATGGAAAAAATATGAAAATTATGCAACAGAGTACTGGTGGCCTACTCACTTCCCTGTTTCATTCGCTGATCTGGACGAGTTCGAAGAGAAAAATAGGATATCTGTATACATGTACGCGTACGTCGATCAGGAAGTGCACGTGTCACGACCCCCAAAACTGGAAAGCGAAAAGAAAATTCACTTATTGGAGGTTGATGAGCATTTTTTCGGAATTAAGTCCCTCGAGCGTTTGTTGACGAGAAAAAACACGCGTTTCGTATGCGAACTGTCACTCGCTCTTTTAATAAGGAAAAGAGCATGGCGAAACATCGACGCCTTTGCGCAGACGTGTACGAAATCCTATTAGAATTTTGTGAACATGGAGAAAATTTTGTAGAATTTACTAAAATACAGTACATGCAACAGTACAACTATGTTGTCACGTTGGACACGGAGAGCGTACTTGCGCCCAGTGGTGATGGCATGCAGCGTCACATCACCTCTAGCTTTTGTGCCGTGCTCGTGCGTACCCACGACTCAAGGGTGTTGCGCCTCAGGACGCACCATGGGGAAGATGCTGCGAGGCAGTGCGTGAAAGCATTGATGGAAATGCGGGATGAGATGATCGCCCTGAACGCTTGCCCCGCCGCAATGGTGTTGAATGATCAGCAATGCGCTGAGCACAGAGCTGCTACCCACTGTGCGTACTGTAAACAGGAGTTCACCGAAGATCTACCTCGTGTCCGGCATCACGACCATTCAAAGCATTGTAGTGCGGGCGAGACAAATTATATCGCGACATTGTGTAACCCCTGTAACGTCGCGTGCACGACGAGGGAAAAATTGCAGATCATGGTACACAATTTGTCCTACGATTTGGCCGGGCTGCTGCGGGAATTTCACATTCTTGGGTGGAAGCGACCTCCCTTCATTGTGGCCAGCTCCATGGAAAAAATTCGTTCGTTCGAAATTGGCACCTTTCTGTTTAGAGATACCATGCAATATCTAAATTCATCGCTGGGGGAGCTCGTGGAAACCGTCAAATCCATGGGGGCTGCAGAGGCATTCCAATGTTTGAAGCAGGCATTTGGAAACGACTACGAAATTTTACTTCGTAAAGGTGTATTCCCGTACAGCCATGTCAGTTCTTTCGCGGTGTACGATGAATTGGCCTTGCCAGAAAAATCCTCCTTTCGAAATTATCTCACGGGGGAGGATATAAGTGAGGAGGACTACCAGTATGCGTTGCTGGCATTTGAACATTTTGGATGCTCAAATTTGAGAGATTATAATGCACTGTACTTGAAAACGGATGCCCTATTACATGCGGACGTGATGCAGCACTTCCGACGTCTGTGCTACAGCGCACGCGGATTGGAATTGCTTCATTGCGTTTCTCTGGCATCCTATTCGTGGCAATGCGCGTTAAATTATACGAATGCAAAATTGGAATTGATTACCGACGAGGACATGTACAGAACCATCGAATCGGGCGTTAGAGGCGGGCTCTGTCAGGCGAGCAGGCGTCATTTGCGTGCCAATAACCCTCTGTGTAGCGGCTATGATCCTGATAAAGAGGAGGTGTACATATCATACATAGATTGCAACAATCTTTACGGATTTAGTATGATAAAGTACCTCCCTGTCGGTGATTCCGAATGGGTCGAGGATTTTAGCTCCGTGGATTTTATGCGTCACCCCACGGATTCGGAGGTGGGGTATGGTACGTATGTGACTTGGAGTATCCAAAATCTATCCACGCTCTAACAAGGTACTTCCCCCTGGCTCCCGAGAAGGCAGTCGTCCCAAAGGAATGGCTCTCGCCATTCCAGCGAGGGCTTCTCGAAGAATTAATGTATCAGCCTGCTAACAGCAAAAAGCTGTTGCTCACATGCAAGGACAAGGTCGAGTACGTCGTTCATTACGCGTTGCTCGCACTCTATTGTAGATTGGGCATGAGGGTGATGAAAATTCACCGAATTCTAAAATTTCGCCAGTCACCATTGCTGCGTCCCTACATCGAGGACAACGTTGCCAGACGCGTTGCCTCGAGCACGACGTTCGAAAAAAATTTCTATAAACTCTCAAATAATGCGGTATTCGGAAGAACGCTTTTAAATAAATTTAACATGCGGGACATTCGAGTAGCCTTCGATGAGGAGACGGCGAGTCGCCTCGGGAGTCGGGCGGAATGCGTGAGGATGGAAATTTTGTCCCCGGATTGTGTCATGTACGAAATGCGCAAAAGAAAAGTGCGATGCGATTTCCCGCTCCAGATTGGGTTTACGATTTTGGAACTGAGTAAATTAACCATGTACTCATTCTACTACGAAACCCTCTTGAGTAAGCTCACTTGTCCAGTGATTACCTGTTACTTTGACACGGATTCTCTGATCCTCGGCCTATTCTGCAAGGACTACGAAGATCAGTTACGAGCGATCGCCGACGACCACTTAGATTTGTCTTCCTTCGACCAGGATCATCCACTGTACAGTGAAAAGAATCATGGGAGACTTGGGGCTTTCAAAAGCGAAACTGGTAGTGTACCTATCGAAGAAGTAATATGCTTGAAAGCTAAAATGTACTCCATCAAACTAGCTGGAGAAAAGCAAATTGCAAGAGCTAAAGGGGTAAAGAAAAATATTGTACGCAAGCACCTCCTCCATGAGACATACTGTGATACCTTATTCAACCATACGAGCGTATCGAATGAGCAAGTGTCAATAGTTGGAAAGAAACAGTGCATGTACACCATCAGAAACGTCAAAAGAAGTCTGATGGCATATGACGACAAGCGATACCTCTGCAATGACATCGAATCCTACCCTTACGGAAGCTGTGAATAGGGTAAGTTTAAATGGATGATGTAAATAGTGAAGCTCATAATGTTCTTTTTTCGCTCCAGAAGATGTGCAGGAAGAGAACTGATACTTCTGTGACATGCTGTTCTCGCGTGCGGTCTGGGACTGAGCCGTGGATGGAGAAGGACGAACGCTTGGGTGATCCACATGGTAGTTATGTGAAAAACGCCATGGATGCGGGGCGGAAATGTCCAGTGTGCTGGAAGTGCTCCAGAGAGAACTGCAATCTCTCTGAGAACACCATGATGTGTCTAATAAATGTTGAAAACTATTTCCCGAGTTTTTCTATGTCCTTACTGTTCCGAAGCGTTGTCCTGGCTTAACTAGAAAGCGTCCCAAGCCAATATGCAATTTGGGGGGCTTGTGAGCTCACCAGAAATGAATGGAATTGACCCACGAGTGGTTGTCTATGTTGCGGTTGAAACTATGAAGCAATATGCAGTTGAAAGCATGTGACCGAGTGACTAGAGAGTGGAAATGACAAATGAGTCTATCGAGCATGTATGAGAGGCAGCCAATAGGCCAATCACTAGGTTTTAGAAATGAATGGAAGTGACCACCCCCCAGACCAATAGACAGGTGAGTGATTTGGAAGCCTATGACTTAGAATTGAATAGAATAGATCATTTTGGTGTCTACGAGCGAGTGAGCAGATGTTGTGGCAATGAATGGTAGCTAATCACATAGAAATTAGATGGATCACCATGAAGGGGTGGAGCCTGGATCGGTCAATCAGAGTGAAGGAATGGGGCTGTGACCAACCAACCAGAGGACTTAGAAGTGGCTTGACCTAGATTAGAATTGTGTGGTGGATTAGAAATTCCTAGAACTGGATTAGAAAAAAGAGCAATTTGGAAGCCTATGAACTGACTTAGAATTGAATAGAATAGACAATTTTGGTGTTTATGAGTGAGTGAGCAAATGTGGCAATGAAGGGCAGCCAATCACAAAGAAATTAGATGGATCACCATGAAGGGGTGGAGCCTGGATTAGACCTGGCTTGACCTGGATTAGAAAAAAGTGGCTGTTGTGGGGCTCGAATCTATACTACTCACACCCGTTCAGATGGTTCACACCCGTCGTATTTCGAGACAGGATGCATAATACACTAGGGGGTATTCTTTATTTCACTATTTATCACGATGACGGAGTAACATTGCTGGTGTATCCATGGAAGCGTGTGTAAATGTCAAGTATGCGATACGGTAATATCCACCTTTTGTCCCCATATGGGGGTAGGCGTAGAGGATGTGTGGGATGTAGTTTCGTATCGGGACCACTGGCTTTTTTTAAAGAAAAACGAATAAAAACAAAAATCTAACGCTTTTACGTGAAAGAGGAAGTAATTAGTCACGAAATTAAACAAGAATGACCCTCGTATAATGCGTAAGATGTATAAAAATTATAATGTGCCTGGCCGTAATTGTAATGTGCCGTAATGTGCCTGGGGGGGGCGCCCGCCGTAATGTGCCTGGGGGGGCGCCCCCCCAATCTGTAGAACCTTACTTAACCTAGTCCATTTCAACGACCCTACCTTTCGCAAGACGGCAAGTTTCGAATCTGTCATGCTTAGCATTCCCGTGTTTCTCCTGCGCTAAAAGTGAATCAGATTGGGTTGTTTAAATGCATATAAAAAACTTTTAGTCCACAGAATTTTATAATTCTTACATTTTTAGATTCAGTATATGATCTTCTTCCACTTCTATGCAGTATTTACTTTCCTGACCGTTTCACAAATGTTTTTAAAATCGAGTTTGTCCCGATACGGAACTACACCGGATGGGTGATATTACTGCCAGATTACCATGCCATTATTTGCCCCACATTATTTTACCCACATTATTATGCCACAATACATTATATGCTACAAAATATTAAGGAGATCCTATCCTATATTTTCAGACAAAAGCTGAAAATTGCGCTTTCCCTGTAAGAAAACTGTGAAGATAGAGAAGCACCAGCCTACGGGAGACCAAGCAAAGCATCGCGTCGATGATTTCAAAAATGAAGTGACTCAATAAAGTGCACCTCTTCACATGTGAATTTCCGTTCTTCTACCTTAATACTTGACATCATACCGAATTAAATTTGAGGCCAAGGCAACCCGAGGCAACGTAGTATGTGCAGGGAGGGAGGGAAGGGGAGTAATGAAAGAAAAGTCAATGACTTTCAATAGATGTTCAAACCCAAAGCGTGTTGACTTTCAAAAAGAAGTCTAAATGAAGTCCAGAGCGGAAATGCCTTTTGAAATCTTTTGGACAAATGTCAAAAGGAAGTGTGTCCCAAATAACCATTAGTTGTCCAAAGCAGTTCCAAAGGATTTTCCATCCAAAATATGTGGAATTGCAATATCATATCTATTGACTCTTCTGACTTATGTCAAAAGAATATCAATAGCATGGACAAATATTTTTTCATAGAGGTCACGTTTTGAGGACACTGCTGGCGGCTCCAACAGGTCCACTCTCCTCTTGTTCTCGTACGCAATTGATTCCGCCCGAAGGAGTGCGAGAAGGAAGGGGGAGTCACTCTCGGAGAATCGGCGAAAGGGAGTAAAGCGCGCATTCTCCTCGCAACTCCCTTTTTCCTTAGCGTGTATTCTATCATATACGTCAATCACTTTTGCATTTTCACTACTATCAATCACGAACGTATCTACTCTGATTAGGTAGAAGGTCAGACTCTTTATCCATCGTCATATTCATAACTCTAGTGTTCCTGAGTTTATCCACTTAACACGCTTTAGTTCCATATACTCCCGTAGAAGAGACGATATGTACCGTAGGACACCACTGCCGTGCATGAACTATGGGAAACAGGAGCTAACTTTTATTGAGTCTAGAATATGAAATCATTGCCGGTGGAATTGAGAAAGCTGAATAACACGTTTTTGTTCAAAAAGGAATTGAAATTCGTTTGTATGTCACGCTTGTAGTGGTGCTGAGCATTTTCATCTCATTTTTTGTCCTCATTTGCTTGAGTTCATTGGTATACATGAGCCTATGTTTGGTATTTATCTATTCTTCTTTCTCTTTTACCACTCTGCTTTTTTGCCAGAGAGGTAGCTGTTAAATTATTCCCGCAAGATGTGCTATTTATATTATCCGCGTTTTCGAACCATGTACTTATTGGGACTGTATCACAGGCCTCCCTCGCAGTGCCACATTTAACTTTGTGTGTTTGTTATATCAGATCAAATATTTTGATTGATCAGACCGGCTGGAACGTCCACTATTCCATCTCGCTTGTTTACTTGCTACTCTCTAACGCTTCCTCCTCTCTAGGCCGGAGAAGCGACGGGTTTTATGATACAGCTTCAGCAGTTACCCAATACCTCCGTGTTAAGAGCTACCGCTGTAAAATGTTGGCAAGAGTAATTAGCAGATAGAGTGGTCACTGTTTCAAAGAAGTCGTAAAACTGCTTCTTTGAGGATGATCACTTCATCCAGGTGCGCTTACAATGATCGATGTGTCACTTCGTTCCCGGATTGCATTCGACAAGCATCTTAGGCAACCATGTGGTCCCTGATCATTGCGGTATTCGTCGTCCTCTGCAACGTAGGGACCCCCTCCTCCAGGCTGACCACAGAATTGCCAGGTTCGTAATTTTGAATGCCGAGAATGTTGGCGAAACTTTGAATAACCTAGTGATAACGTGGTAAAACTATGCTACCTTGCAAAACTATTACAAGCACCTAAGGTTCGACCTTAGTGAACATTTGGCGTAATGTTTCTGCTTCTGACGTTAAGAGAACCGAATGTGGATATGAATCGTTTCTTCATGGCAGTGGCACATTTAACATATTTTCATGTGTTATGGTATTTATGTGCCCTCTCAGCAAAACTATCATCAAACCTTTTGCCAGCGTCAGTAGTAATGTATCAGCTCAACTGGCCCACAACTCACACAGTGGCCTGGACGCCATTAATGAGCAATTAGAGCTAATTGGGACCCCCCACAGTAATTAGGACCCACCAGGGAGTCATTACACTAATTGGGGCGCATCTAGGACGTGTCCAGACCACTGTGTGAGTTGTGGGCTAGTTGAGCTGATAAAAAATAAAAAAATAGGTAGAAAATAAAATGAAAAGATAGAGATAGAGTGGAGAGAAACAATTTATTCGAAAATCAACGATGCCGCGGCGAAGAAGCCGCTCCGCAACACCCGAGTGACCAGCGCCCGCCATGTTGGTAGTTTGCACCCAGCAGTTGCAGAGATCGACGACAGGTGGCCACGTAGTTGCAAGGCATCACACCAGATGCCGCCACCGTCATAGCTCTAGACGAGAAAGACAGAACAAGATACTAGCGGCAGGTAAAAATGGCAGCACTGCTAAACAAGTCTAGGCATGCGAGAGAAAAGGTCTAACTGCTACTGCTAAACAGAAAACAGTACACATCGGGGAAAAAGGCTCACGGGGGCGATCGCATAGGCCTAACCACAACACTTTGCAGCTAACACAAGGCGGGAACCACACATCGCTAAACATGCGTCAACAGGCTTGCTCACCGCAAAACAAGTCTAAACATGTGAGAAAAGGCTTAACACGAGCGCGCTTGGGCATAACCTCAACACTACGCAGCTAACACAAGGCGGGAACCACACATCGCTAAACATGCGTCAACAGGCTTGGACACCGCAAAACAAGTCTAAACATGCGAGAAAAGGCTTAACACGAGCGCGGTCACCGCTAAACACGGCAAACATACGAGAAAAGGAGCGCGTCAAATCACTCACCTTTTCCCCCGCGGCAACTTCCAGGCAGAAACTGAGCGACCGCGGAGAACACACGTCTGCTCACTACGAGATCCAGCCAGAAAGTGAGCGAGCGCGCGGAGCGCACGTCCGTCTTCCGCGACGGTCCGAGAGAAACTGAGAGAGGCGACGCGCAGCGGCAGCTATGAATGCGCGCGCCCTCTGCTCCACCCGTCCGCGCATGCGCGCGCGCGCTGCTAGCTCCCTCTGCGCCGGCCGCGGGTGTTTTCGGTTTCGGCTCTCTGCTGCGCGCGCGCTCCTAGCGGCGACGGGTGGCTTTTCAGTTTCGCTTTCATTCTCCGTTCTTTGCGCGCGCGCGTTTATCTCTATAAAGGCAGCGCGCACCGCGCTCGCGTCATCACTACGTGAAGATGTTCAGCTACCACTCTTTACAAAATTGTTCCCGCACCCACGCTTCTTGGGAAGAAGTGGAGAAGGAATGTTTCAACGGCGAAAGTCCCCGCAACGAGCTCGTCATCACTGCTTTTCGCTACGTGATAGACATGGTAGGCTTTGGCAATATAGGAGAGATCTCGCCGGGGCCACTTCAGGAGATGGTGCGTCGGTTCTACGCCCGTTACAAGAACGTCTGCATAACGGTTCCGGACGGACCCCTGGGACTAATGAGCGAATTTGTGAGCTTGTCCAACGCAGAATTCAACTACATCGCTGCAGACATCGTGGACCTTCTCGCTCGTGCCATCGCTCATATTAAGCACGCTCTACGGAAGCAGTGACATTTGCAAGCAGTCTACATCGCCAATTTTGTCATTGATTTATTGAAATACCGCTTGGTTATTGACACGCAACGCATTAAACAGTCCGAATAACTTTGACGAGACTCTGTGTGTTCTTTCACTGAAACATCTTTATTGAATACATACAAAGGACTTGGTCAATAGATGCCTGCACCCTCCCTCCCTTGTCTGATCTCACGAACAGAACGAGATGATCAGACGTGCCAGAAAAGGGGAATCTTCATCGTAACGTCGTCATTGCGCGGGTCACTGCGCCAGCACGATGACGGAATGGTCATTCTTTTCGTACACCCATTCCGCTACCACACTGCCACGATGACCCGTGCTTCTCCTGTCTGAGGGAGAGAGAGAGAGAGAGAAGCATGTCTCGACTAGAACTTTTATTCTCGATTACATGCGCGTGCAGCTCTTTGTTCCGCGGTTACTCGATGCCTGACGACGACGACACTCTCGGGCTCCCTTCCGGGTTTTTCGTTGCTGCACAAAGAGAGAGAGCACTATCGTAATCCTATACGCGTCAAAACACTAGGAAAGCTTACCGTATTCGCAGCTTCCATAAGGGAAGGAGTGTACGGCATCCACGAGATAGCGCTTGTCGTCGTAGGGGACCAAGCTCTTCTTGAGTCTCGAAATGGTGTACATCGTTTGCTTTATACTCTGGATGGTGCACTGCTTCTGAGAGATCGCCTTTTCATTGAACAGATAATCTCGGTACACTTCGTGCAATAAATGTTTCCTCACCACGTCTTTCTTAACTCCTTTCGCTCTCGCGATCTGTTTGTGTGTCCCAGCCAAGAGGATGCTGTACATTTTCGCTCGGATGGCTACGACTTCCTGAATAACTCCACCTCCCGTCTCGTCTTTGAAGTACCCCATCTGATTCGCGTGCTTGTCGTTGAAAAGTGGGTGGTCCGGCGGATAGGAAGATAGATCTAACTCACTCTCAATCTTCATCAGCTGCTCTTCCAGGCTTTCACACGTGAGAGAAAAAATTCTGCTGTCCGTGTCGCTATAGATCAATTGCACTGGACATGACAAGCGAGAAAAGAGCGACTCGTAGATGAAGCTGTACATTCGGACTTTGGATATTTCTAGAATGGTGAAGCCCATGTAAAGGGGGTGCGTGCATTTGATGCGGCGTTGCTTCATCTCGTACAAGATGCACTTATCACTCAGAATGTGAAAATGCTGACTGTCGACGGAGCTAGCTTTTCGGAGCGCGCTTACTTTGTCGTAGGCTATAGCGTACCTTTTCATGCGTCTCACATTTTGTATCGACTTACCGAACGTGCTGTTCGACATGGTTTTGTACAGAAGTCGCTCGAATTTCGTGGTCGCGGCATTCCTCAACGCGACGTTTCTCTGCACGAAGGTTCGCAAAAAGTTGTCTTGGTGGAACGAGAGGATGCTGTGAACACGTTTTATTTTCATGCCCAACCTCACGTACAGAGCGAGCAATGCATAATGAACGACGTAACGTTCTTTGTCGTAGCACGTCAGCAAGAGTTTCTTGGTGGGAGGGGCGTTCAGCGACAACGCATCTTTCAGGTGGCGTTGGTAGGGGTACAGTTCGTTCTCGTCCACGCACCTGTGTTCGGGTGCCAGGGGAAAATCCCTGGTGAGCGCGTGCAGTTCTTCTGGATATGACAAGTCTACCACGTACACGTAACCCACTTCCGAATCGTGAGGAATGTTGAGAAAATCGATCTCGCTCCACCTCGAAGGATCCACCCACTCAAAACCTCCTGTTGGGAGATGAAAAGTCATCGCGTACGGGTACAAACTGTTCACGTCGAGGTACTGGATAAAAGTCTTTTCTTGGTGGGGATCGTAATCGTCACACCCCTCGTGATTAGCCCTACAGTATCTGTGGAAGCTGTTACAAATGCCTCCCCTGATCCCCTTCTCGATCGTTTCATACATCTCGCGATCGCTCATGAGCTCGAGTTTGACATTGGTGAGCTTCAGAGCGCTGCTCCACGCGTAACTGGCGAGGGACATGGCACGTAAGATATCCATCCCATCCGTCTCTAGCGCAATCTTCCTGAAATACAGTACGACGTCGCAGAGCTGACAAGCGTCCAGCGTGACGTAGAGACGCGTGTAATCTCCTAGGTCCTTGCATTTGAACAATTCGAAAATCTCGAGGGCATACTGATAGTCCTCGTCCGTGATCTCTTGGTCGTTCAGGTCGCTTTTGAAAGCTTCCTTTGGCGGTAGTGCGGGCATATTATACGCTTCGAAACTGTCGACGAAGGTGTACGGGTAAATTCCCTTCTTGAGAAGCCGTCGGAAACGGTCACCAAACATTTGACGGGTACAATGAAACGCGCTCTCGCCACCGCTGGCGAGAAGGGTTTCCACCAGGTTCGACAAGGACAGGTTGAAAAACTGCGTGGTATCGCGGAAATAGAGATCTCCAATATTGAACCCTCTTATCTTTTCCGAGCTCGAAGCTAAGATCCACGGTTCGCCCAGATTTAGAACGTGCATGTGGCGGAGAAGGGAGCTCAAATCGTACTGCAGGTTGTGCACGCACACGACGAGTTCTTTGGTGTTACGACACGTAAGGTTACACGTATCACACAGCGTCGCGACAAAATTCGAGGAACCGGGATCTACGAAACGGGTGTGGTCGTGATGCGACACCTTCCGCGTATGTCGGTTAAATTCGATTCCACAAAATTCGCAGTGCGTAGTGCTCGCGTGCCGAAAGTGGTCTTCCATACTCATGACCAACGGTGAGGGAAGACGGTTCAGCCTATCGATTTGTTCGCTAAATCGCTTGAGCGAGAGCAAGCATTTTTCTGCCGCGTTGGGTCCCAAATAGCCATCTACGTCCATTATTTTCCCATCACAACTTCTCACTAGCACTATGCTATACGAGCTCATCCTGTGCACACTCGAGGCGTCCTTAACGAGCGCGTCCTTTTCCAGTATGCTTTCCGTGTCCAACACCGCAAAATAGGGATAGGGATGCATGTACTGTATCTTGGTGAAGGAGACGCTCTCCCCCGCTTTCGGCATTTCGAGAATTACTTCGTTTACGTCTCGACACAAACGTTCGTGCTGCTCCAACGCCCCTCTCGTCCTATAACCGCTCGTGCATTTCTCACAATAAAAATAGTCACCTCGTCCCATGAAAGTGCTAAATTTTCTGATTCCATAGAAATGCTCCCTAACCTCGAGCAGGTGGACTTTATCCTGATAGAGCGTGCAGGGAATCCGCCCGGTAGATATCGAACTCGTCTGCTCGTCGAACACATAGATGTACACGGAGATTTTGTTTTTTCTCTCCCACAGGGCAATGTCTTCGTAAGTGACTGGGAAGCAGGGCGGCCAGTACGTTACACGCGTCTCCGGATTCGAAGGATTCATGTATTTGTGGTATCTGACATAATCGTTTGGGTTGTTCCTCAACGGATGCAAGAGTGCCAGCACGCTATACTTGAAACACTCGTTTTCGTGATTCGGCGGAAGTTTGACGTTTGTGAGAGTCTTTCGTTTTCTCTTCAACATTTCGGGAAGCTCGATCGTGCACCCAATCCGCTTCGGTTTTAAGCGCGTTAGTTTTAAGTCGATACATTGGACGTCGTTCGAGGTGAAACCAGACCCTTCTCTGGCATAGTTTTCTACGCGTTGCGAGGATTCTGCGATAGCAGCATTTATCGCGCCTTCGATTTCTTGGCGGTTATGCACCACTCTCAAGTGAAGGTTCACGTGGAGGAGATGAGAAGTCAACCCGTCGGCTCCGTCCTTAACCATGAGCGCTTTCGAGCACAGACAAAATTTGAAAGGCATGGGATAAGCTTCGAGGACGCGCGTGATTACTGGAGCTATGCTCGGTAGATAGAGTCGCAAATCGTCGACGTTGTCGTCGTGCGGGGAACAGAGAAGCGTGTACCTAGTAGCCGTTCCGTCAAATGCCTCATCTGTGACAAAAAAAGGAAGGAATCGTCTCTCCGTGACGGAGGGATGATTCTCTACGACGTGTTCTCTCAATTCAACGATTCTACGTCCCTGGACAGGCTCAGCTTCGTTTCGAAATTCTGGGCTTGCATCTGGTGATTCATCTCGAACCCTACCAGACAGAGGAATGAAATCTGCATACGACTGATCCCCTTCCCACATGAGCAATTCGTCTGCATTGTCATGTCCATCTAGGGATTCGTCGTCGTCCGTTTCAGGTATTACGAAAGGCGGACTACTGTCTCTGTCGTCGTCGTCGTCGTCATCTGAAAGGACGACTGGGCTATTACCGAGATTCTCTATTCTAGCTTCGTGCTCTCTTTCTACGGCCACGAGCATGGCATCGATGGGGTCGTACTGACATACGAGACAGCGCGGCACTGCGGTCAAACAAAATCAGTACGAGATTCCCCCTCACGAAACAATGCTCACTTTTCCCTTCAGTTGAGGAACGCTTGAGATTGATGATGATGATGATGAGAGAGGATGGGATGAGTCCCTGTGGTCAGTGTCATGCGCTGACAGCGGCTATCGGTTCCTGAAAAACAATGTCATACATAGAATAGACTCTCACAGCAGAGACGGTCAACTTACATTTTGGTCCACGAAACGCCTCGTGTCGTGGATGGATGCCCCTCGTGGGCTTCCTGTCAACCGTCGTAGAACCAGCGCACCTTTATAGTCGCTACACCGCTCTCCTCCTCCTCGCATTGCGACGGTGTCGTCTGTACTTCGACCACCCCGCCTTCCGTCTTTCGCGCCTTTTTGCGATGTCGCATATGACAATGATAATACCATCGACGTTGAATAAAACATTACACTAATTTCTAGCTAACACTCTGGGACGACTTGTACATGACGACAAGAAGACCCAGAGTGGGATTCGAACCCAGGATCCTTCTACACTGGGCGCGACACACTAACCACCAATCTAATTTGTACTGCGTGACGTTTTTCGTATTGCGGGGTTCGTGTCTACACACGTCACAACATGTTCAAACACGTTCAAACATGTTCAAACACGTTCAATGAAGTCATAGAGAGAGAGAGAGGAAGTAGTGTGTCCAGGGACGACTTCGACGCCTGTGTCTAAACACGTCCAAACATGTTCAGGCACGTTCAATGACGTCATAGAGAGGGTGAGAGGAACCAGTGTGTCCAGGGGCGACTTCGCCGCCCATGTCCGAACATGTTCAAACACGTCTTAACATGCCCAAACACGTTCAATGACGTCATAGAGAGTGAGAGGCAAAGCTTTACTATAAATGTCGAAGCGAATGGTCGATCGTCATTCCATCATGATCAGCTTGGTAGATCCTCGTAAGTAATACCCATGACGTCATCATCATCGTCGAAATGTTTGAAGAGTTTCGTTTCCAGTGTACAACACTTTTGCTGCGCGTGAAGTCGGTTTTTTCCCGCCTCACATATTTCGGGAGATTGGCAGCGCCCGCTTCTTCTGCACCAGTTGCGGTGGATTGTGGTCCAAAGGTACGCTTCCTCGGTTTTTTTTTTTTTAATACGTTCTATAATCGTTCACATTTTTTTCCAGAGCAAAAGCATTGGACGGACCGATTGATTCGCCCGTTTCTCGGCTGTCGGACGGTACCGTTCGACGTACGTTGCGAAGGACTTCGACTATTGAAGGAAGATGGAGAAGATGGACCAGCAGTGTCACTCTGTGACTGAAGAAGATTGTACGTGTATGTGTGTGTGTGTGTGTGTGTGTGTTTGAGTTAAAAAAACACGCGTTTCTCACACTCCTTTCGTTGCAGATTACGAATGGCTACTGACGGGAGATCTACCCTTGGTCCTAACCTTCAAGCCTCCTCCAAAGACCTTCTTTTTGCGAATCGGCGATCAACTGACTACCTGTCGCTGCGGTGGACTCTGGTCGAGAAACCCCAGCCATTGGTTAGACTCGAGCCTTCGTCCGTATTTGGGCTGCCTTCCCGGCTACGAAACCAAAGCTGGAGCCTAATTCATGTGTAACGAGAAATAAAAAAAGGTTGTCTACTCTCATTCCGTCTCAGTCATGATGACGCCCGAGCAGAGGTTTGCCACCTTTGTGCAAACACGAATGTATCGGGACTTGCTGCGATTACGCGATTATATTCACGGCGATAGCTGCGAGGGAGACTTTCGCTCGTTTCTCAAGACGATACCCTTACGTCTGTTCACCGTCAGTGGGAAGATTGCAAAGAAAATGAAGCGTTTCGTAGATTACAAGCTCGAGCTGCTGGAGAAGTATAGACGAGGAGAGACAGTCGACCCGTGTCTCATCAACGCGGGTTTCAACCGGCCTATCGTCCGTCGCTACTGGCTTCTCCACACATCCCTCGACGTCACGGTGCAGACCGGCGACGACGGCGGTGAGCGTCGGGTCAGCACGTTGGAAGATCGTCTCGCAAGGGTCTTGTGTATGTCGTGAAAAAATAAATAGTCTATTTTTTACGAAACGAGTTCGCTCACGAGGAGACGTTTTATTGTTTCGTCATTCTCTTCGAGGTTACAGGAAAACATGGATACACAACTTTTCAAGCTGTAGCGTTTCGACATGCGCGTGGCTACGTAGATACAAAAAAGCCCGCAGTAAGGCGAAAAAGGCGATTGAATACACTTGTCGTTATACTCGTCCACTACAGGTAAAGTCCTTCGAAGGTTTGCTTCGATGGGGGGAAGTCCGTAGCTGTCGAAAAACACGGTAGACCCGTCGTAGTTTTTCAGGTAGAGCACCCAGTGCTGCCCGCGTCTTCTTCGCTCTTCCGTATTGATGATTAAATAACCGGGCTTGCGTAAAACGAAGGCTTCGTCGGAAGCGCAAATGCCTCTCAGCATGGAGGAAGCGAGGGGGTTCAGGGACACGAGTTCCAAGATGTCGCTCTCGTACATCTTTTCTTATGGGAAGGTGACCGTACGGTCCTTGTCGACGTACATGAGCTTGGGACACTCGGAAATCAAGAGGACGGTGACCGCGTGTGGAAGGGCTTTAGCGAAGCGTAATTGCAGGCGAACGTTTCCTTTTCGCCACTCGTTCAAATGCGAAGGAGAAGAACACTTGTCCACGTCCAAGTTAAAGTAGAGAAGGAACCCGTTCGTTTTAAATCGCTCGTAGCTATACTTGAAATGTTTCTCTCCCAGTTCTTGCAAGAAGTTAAAGTAGGGAATTTTGACGAGGTCGTTCTGAAAGTCGTACTCGGCTCGCACTTGCTGGCCGTCCACGGAGAGCATCGAATGAGACAGGTCGTAATGGCGGAATTTGTAGGGGTTCGATTGGATGTCGCCGAGAAAGTCGGACGTGGCGAGCAGGGCGACGCATAATTTGGAAGGCACCCTTTCGGGGTAAACGTTTTCAAAGTGAGCGTCCAAGCTCCCGGCACTCAAGCTCCGCACCTTGGTTTCCAATCCGCGTAACACGTAGATGGCCGGCGTGGTCTGAAGCCGCCGCTCGTATTCCAAAAATAGGGAAGGTGCCAGCGTCACCTTTTTCAAGTGTAACGTCATTTCTTTAATGTCCACCTCGTAATTGTACATTTTCTTGTCTTTGGGGACCGATACGAGTTTAAATTCGTCGTTGTTTAACAGGAAAACGACGCGAATTTCGACGGCAGGTACCATCAGGCACGGCTGTTGAAACAGGTCGGTATTGATCTGACCGACCAGGTTAAAGTATTTTCCACCCTTCGTCGCTTCGTAACGTTGTCTCGGACCGCGAGACGAGACGTCGTAATCGTCCGTTAAATGTTCGTCGTCCTCGACATAAAGCCCAGCCGCGTGCACTGTTTCTTGAGCCATGGGCGTGGAATGAAGCACCACGTCCAAAATACTCCTGTAGGCGTACAACTCGTTGGAACTGACGAGCTTGTTGTTCGCATAAACGGTGACCGTCTTAAACATGCCGCTCAACAGGTGGTTTATTGGGAAAACGACATCTTTCTCGTCCATTTCTTCCCCGTCGTCGCGAACAATGCGCACGGTCAAAGACACGAAACTGCCGTAGAGATCCAAGTGTGCCCTTTGCAAATTTTGAATACAAAACTCGATCACGGAATTATTTACCCCGTTGACCGGATAAAAAAGTTGGTACGAAGTATCTTCCACGCCGTATTGAATGGAAGGGGGTTCAAATATCATCACATCACTCGTTAGACAGATTGGCGTCTGTATTTTTCCTTTCGTTGACGTCATGACGGAGCGCGCACAGCGGATGTGTGACCTTCACGGCGTACCAAAGATATCTGCAGGTGCGTCGTGTGTCGGCGCCTTTTGTTGTCTTTTGCGGCGTTTCTTTCCATTGTTGTTGTTTCCAGAGCCCTCCATGGAATCCAGCACGTCTCTCCCTGTTGCTATGGCTGTCTTTTTTACTGGGCGCGATATTCCTTCTCCATCGGCCAAATTCCGAGCCAAGCGCTTCAACGTTCTCTTAGCGATCGGTTTTATTTGCTGCCAGATGGGAACGATAAACTTGGATATGTTGCTCAACACACCGCCCCCTCGTTGGAAAAGGGGTCCCGTGTACACGGGAATTATTTTGGGGGAATTACGGTACATATTTGAAATGCAACGTTAGATTGGTTCTGCCTTTGGACCGCAACGGCAAACGTCTTCCCGTTTCGTCCGCGAGAACGATCGTCACTGAGGGAATTTCGAATTGAGACAGGTTAAAATACTGGATGTTATCTAACGTGTAGGTGACGACGTGCTTGTCTTTCTCGTAATAAAAGGGTAGTATTTTTAATATCGGTTTTTTTCCCGCTCCCCACGTACGTGTGTTCCACGATATCCGTGTACACGATTATGTTGTGAAACGGGGGTTCCAGGAGTACCTCGACGGAGCTCGTGGCATCCTCCCCCGTGAACACGGTACGCGATTCGAAGCCCAAAAGCACGGCCAGGTACTCGGAAAGTCTTAGGGTGGAGGTGCCCTCGGAAAGCCGAATTTTACATTTCTGTTCGGTTCCGTCGAAGCTGAAGCGCGCCCGTTCGCCTACGCGCTGATTAATCGCATTTAGAAGTGCTTGCGGCGTTGCATAATAGCCGGGAGGCACATGTACTTGCAAAGATCGAGGAATTTTCGTCTTGATCGTGAAAGAAAATTGGCGCGCTATGGGGAGAGAGACGCGTAGCGTTTCTCCGTGTCCCTCGACGGCTGTGAGATGTAGCAGCTTGACAAAGGGTTCCGGTACGTGCAACCCTTTCGGTATTTTCAGAGAGTACACGTTATCCGCGAATTCTAGCGAGGCGTCCAGCTTGTGCGTCTGGAAATACTTGTTGATTGTGTTCCATAGGACATGGTTTCCGAATTGAGAGTGACGTCGCCGAAAGCGACGGGTGCGGCGTGCTCCAATAAGATGGAGGTGGCTTTGCGTTCGCTCAATTTGGGAGGCTTGACTGCACGACCTGCTTCGCGGGACGCTAGCGAGGCGTCGAGCGCTTGCGCGAGCCGAGGGTCCAATTCCACGGCTTTCACGTCCACGGGTAAGACGAAGTCGTATCGCGATTTATTGTACGCGAAAGAAACGTTGAATTCCGAAAGGGCTTTTCCCAAATCCCTCTCGAGATCCGAGGTGACACGAAAAGTTCTGCCGGCTTCCACCGTGTCCTCGAAAGAAACCTCAATTTTCGCATCTTGCCTTTCGTAGCCGATATTTAAAAAATCGTTACATATGCTGAGATCCATCAGACCGACTTTATACCGATTCGAGAGCTGAAGCGGACTATCGAAAGCTACCGTGAAGGCGTTGAGTTTATTCGAGGGAAACTTATCCATGCTGGCGTTCAAGAGCAGGTGGACGTAGATGTCTGACATCATTTCCCAATCTTGACCACGTCGCTGCTCGGAACCCAACTGTCGTGTTCTTTGTCGTAACCGAACCAGCGAACCAAGGAGAAGCTCTGACCGTTCAGTTGCTTCTTCCTCAGCACTTTCGTTACTGGCCAAGGCTGATTGGCGTCTCGGGTTACGACGAGTACCTCCTCCGGGTAGAAAGATCCGTCCACTTCCTTACCCCGGTAATCTTCCAGGTGTACGACGGGAGGAGAGGTGTCTCTCAGGCGGGAGACGGTGAAAATCTGAGGCGACCAACTCCCTTCCGAGCTCTTATGAAAACCTTTTCTGTGAAGTAGGACCCTCACTTTATCCCCCACTTTGAGCTTCTTTTTCACGGAGGGTACGACGGGCTTCCCATTTATCTTATTGAACAGCTCCAATTCGTTTTCGGGCGTGACTTCGGACGGGCTGATGCCCAAAGTCCTGTGTTTGGTGGTGTTGTAGTTGCGCACGATCTTGGGAAGCGCGGAAACGAAGTGGTATTTTCCCGTTACTCTAAAATAACGGAATATTCTGTCGCGTAAAGTGCGTATGACGCGCTCTGCCTGCGATGCTTTGATTACTGGAGAGAAGGTAGAATACATGTGTACCTTCTTTCGTGAGAGATACTCCTTGACGGTCTTGTTGTAGAATTCCCCGCCTCTGTCGCAAAAGATGCGTGTAGGTACGTTACCTCCCCGAAAAAGTCTTATCATGGCCCTTTTCATTTCGGCGGGGCGCTTCGTCTTTAGCGGGAGGGTGCGCAGAAAGCGGGAGAGGGAATCGATTGCCACGAGAATGTAGCGGTAGCCACCGTTGAATCTCTTGTATTTTGAAAAATCGGCGAGGTCCATTTGCCACACGTCGTTGATCTTGAGCGCGATGATGCGTCTCCTATTAAACTTTCTTCTGACCGGGTGGTGAAGCGTGTAGGCATCCAGCTTTCTGAGAATGGCGAGAGCCTTCTTTTTGCTCAAGTGATGCGCTTTTCTATAGCGTTCCACACCCCCCAAACCACCCGCTGGCTTTTCATATCCCTCCATAAGTCGTCCACACAATGGAGGCTTGCTGCTGCTGTTGAGGCTCGCGAGATTTGGGCAGAGAAATCAGGCGCAATAGTTTCGAGACTTTGGGGAACCAGGAAGGTTTCTTTCCCGTCTTACGTTGCAACAAATAATTGACGAGTTCGTAAACGGAGGAGTGTCTGATGGGCTTGCCCGACACGGAGACACAACCCTCGCGATCCCAGGAAAGAACCTTCTTTAATTCCGAGACGACCCTTTCCGCTTCCTCTTCGTCCACCTCTGGAGAGAGGAGCGAATAGTCAAAGTCATTTGTAGCGTCGGACGCCTTGTTTTTATTGTCGTAGGGGTCAAATCCGTACTGCTTGAGTATGCGATACAGTGCTTGTAGTATGAGTTTCACTTTGACGTCATCACTCTCCTTCGAGGAAAGAATGTTTCCGATGGAGGAGGTGGTCACTTCAATTCTCTTGGCCATTGGCGAAAAGGTTCAACACGGCGGAAAGCAGGAGAGGAACCACCGACGAAAGAACGCCCTGTCCTCGCTGCTGAGACAGATAGCGCTTCAAACGTTGCGGATTCTTGTGAATCTTTTTGTAGGCGAGCCGTCGTAAAAAGCGTTTGTGCTTCTTCAAACGCGCGAACGTATCTGGAGCTAGAGCCACCTTTCCGTTCAATACATTGAGGCAAATTTCGGAGAGGTGTTTCATGTCGGACGAGGACGAACGTCTCAAGACGTCGCCGCGGCGTGGAGGGGGTAGAGTGGAGAGTACTTTGAGTAAAGTGAGGTGAGGGCGGAGATTCATTTCGGATCGTAGACATATTGACGTTCTCCCGGAAAGATATTGCTACGCAACCTGTGATCCTCGTGCGTATAGTTGTGAAGATCCACGAGTAAATATGCGTGGGGCGACGACATCGCTTGTTTATATGCGTCCAGAAAATACTCCAATCTTTTTCTGCCAAATAGCTGTTGGCCGAAATGTTCCATCTGGTGCACGCTGCGCACGGTGCGCCACAGGACGACGTAACTGGCGTTGTAGGATATTGTTCTAAAATGGCTACTGTCGAAAAAGATGTTTTGAACGAGTAAGAAGATCGACGCGTTGGCGTGGTGAGAACCCCTAATGAAAAGATCGGTCACCTCCTTCAAGGAACCGGCGTCGGTCATGTGATCGTCGACGACGATCAGCGTAGCGCGCGACGTGTCCCACTCTCGCGGTAGCTCCTTGGTAAATTTTACGGAGTCCCCGAATTCGTCCTGCATGCTCGGCGAAGCATATTTCTGCACGTAGAATATTTGTGATGGAGGCTTGTCCACCACGTCGTTCAGGTTCCTCAGCACGTTAGCAACGAACGTAGATTTGCCGCACATGGAGGGACCGCTTAAGATACAGCGAAAAGGATGACGGAAACGAAAAGGTTCGGGGGAAGACATGTTGCGTGCGTACACGTTTCACGAAGAGAAAGAAGAGACTGAGACTCGAAGAGAAATGCATCGCTTTTATTTACACGTTGTCGTCGTCGTCGTCCTCTACATCGGAACTGCGTTCCCAATACAGATTATCCAGGCTAAAGTTGGACTTCTTTTTCGCCAGTCTGTCCGCCGCTAAGATGCGGTCGAGCGTCTTCATCTTGTCCTGACACATTTCTTGACGCGCTTGCAACCATTCCAGGCGGTGGACTTGAAAGGCTTCCTCCACGATGCCGCGTATAAATTCGCGAAGTTCTTCGTTTTTTGTCTTTTCCTTGCGACGACGAGAAACGCAGGAGAATAAACCACACATGGCGTTTTCCACGTATCGGACAGAATGATGACGCGAGCGCGGTGCGCGCTGCCTTTATAGAGATAAACGCGCGCGCGCAAAGAACGGAGAAAGAAAGCGAAACTGAAAAGCCACCCGTTGCCGCTAGGAGCGCGCGCGCGCGCGCAGCAGAGAGCCGAAATCGAAAACACCCGCGGCCGGCGCAGAGGGAGCTAGCAGCGCGCGCGCGCATGCGCGGACGGGTGGAGCAGAGGGCGCGCGCATTCATAGCTGCCGCTGCGCGTCGCCTCTCTCAGTTTCTCTCGGACCGTCGCGGAAGACGGACGTGCGCTCCGCACGCTCGCTCACTTTCTGGCTGGATCTCGTAGAGAGCAGACGTGTGTTCTCCGCGGTCGCTCAGTTTCTGCCTGGAAGTTGCCGCGGGGGAAAAGGTGAGTGATTTGACGCGCTCCTTTTCTCGTATGTTTGCCGTGTTTAGCGGTGACCGCGCTCGTGTTAAGCCTTTTCTCGCATGTTTAGACTTGTTTTGCGGTGTCCAAGCCTGTTGACGCATGTTTAGCGATGTGTGGTTCCCGCCTTGTGTTAGCTGCGTAGTGTTGAGGTTATGCCCAAGCGCGCTCGTGTTAAGCCTTTTCTCGCATGTTTAGACTTGTTTTGCGGTGAGCAAGCCTGTTGACGCATGTTTAGCGATGTGTGGTTCCCGCCTTGTGTTAGCTGCAAAGTGTTGTGGTTAGGCCTAAGCGATCGCCCCCGTGAGCCTTTTTCCCCGATGTGTACTGTTTTCTGTTTAGCAGTAGCGGTTAGACCTTTTCTCTCGCATGCCTAGACTTGTTTAGCAGTGCTGCCATTTTTACCTGCCGCTAGTATCTTGTTCTGTCTTTCTCGTCTAGAGCTATGACGGTGGCGGCATCTGGTGTGATGCCTTGCAACTACGTGGCCACCTGTCGTCGATCTCTGCAACTGCTGGGTGCAAACTACCAACATGGCGGGCGCTGGTCACTCGGGTGTTGCGGAGCGGCTTCTTCGCCGCGGCATCGTTGATTTTCGAATAAATTGTTTCTCTCCACTCTATCTCTATCTTTTCATTTTATTTTCTACCTATTTTTTTATTTTTTATCAGCTCAACTAGCCCACAACTCACACAGTGGTCTGGACACGTCCTAGATGCGCCCCAATTAGTGTAATGACTCCCTGGTGGGTCCTAATTACTGTGGGGGGTCCCAATTAGCTCTAATTGCTCATTAATGGCGTCCAGGCCACTGTGTGAGTTGTGGGCCAGTTGAGCTGATACATTACTACTAGCGTCTCCAACCTCACGTAACTTTTATCCCTGTAGAAGTGTACAGGTTGCGTTTAGGGGAGTAACCTAACACTACGGGGTCGTTATTGCTTTGGTCCTTGGCTTATCACGGGGTACACTTCTAATCGTACTGTCGCTGACGTCATCATCAGTTCCCCCGCGCTGAGACGGCTGATCCTGTCTAGCTTTCTCAGTTATGCGTCCGCCGTTCATTTCACGTCTCAGAACGGGATCTGACAACCTGAGTCCCCACTACGGACAGGAGTGAAGCTCCACAATTTTCGCTCCAGAAGTTTGAAAAGAACAAGAGTGTGTCGTCACGAAAAATTGCCGCGAGAACGATGCTGCGGTTCTAATGACGTTTGCTACGTAAGCAATATTATCTGTGATATTTAAAACATATAAATTCTGCAAAACGCCATTAATTCTGTGAAAGTATCCTTGAACACGGTGGAAGGTAACGTTCCGGAGACAAGCGCACTATAGACAAACACAACAAGAGCCTCGGGGTAATTTGCGTAGCGTAGTTTGTAAGCGTACTCATACGGCAATCATGAGGTATCTTGTTCAAAAAACGCCCCTGTCTGTTTTTTTTTTTTTTCGAGAACTGTCATATTTAGAAGTCAGAGGCTAGGAAAGGATTTTTCGTTGTTTTTCTTCGCGAGAAAAATATGCTCATGAGTGAAGCCATATTGGTCATTCAGTGGATCAATATTGCCCACCTGAGGAATCTTTAGCGAGTCGTGAAATCTAAGCACTCGGCACACTGTACGTTCAGCGTCATCGCCGTTGTCACAAGTGGGCGGTGGCGTCACTGCACTATATAAGCAAGCGCCACGCAGTCATGTGTGTTACTCGTCTGTTATCGCGTCACTGTACCTGCGTCATCGTATCTGTTTGTACGAAACCTTTGTATTGTACTTGCACTATATATATATATATATGTATTGTAATTGTACTTTCACTACATTTGGCTAGTTCGTACACACCAGCCAAGTTTTGCCGCGCGGGAACAGCACAAACAAAGAAGACGCACATAACTACGCCGATCTCACGACAACAAAACGACGGTGACGCCGACATCGGCCTGAAGCTGTTCTTGCGCTGCAAAACTTGTCTCGATGAGTTGAAGCCACTGATCTCGATTGTAAAAGGCTGGATCGCGGATAGGGAGCGCGAGCGTGAAGAAACCGGCCGCCATCTTACGGTGCTCACAAAAGTCGCCGCAGCGATCACGGCAACTTCTTGCAATTACGGTCGTACCAACCGTACTGGCAAGGTTACAGGGCCTAAATTTATACAGGTGAGTTACTCTTTATCGAGGAACAAATAGGCGTTCATTCTGTATATTTAGTTGACCATTATGAAGTGTTTTTTTGTCCAAAACGAGCACTGGATGCAGGTTGCTTGATCGCTCTTCCGACGTTCAATCGAGCACACTTGCATTTTACCCGGCGGCAAATACAATTTGAGTGCATAATATGCTTGAAAGAACACGTTACACTACACAGGTAGTGTTGTTATCAATATATGTGCGAGCACTCGAGCGCTTTTTTCATGCATTGCTAGCATGGTACACGGTGTTCTCTGTGGAAGCAAGTGCCACATTCATTTCTTTGAATTACCTTCACGCACAAGTTCGGTAATACGTCATAATGAGACCACGATTGTCACCTTTTTTCATGTATTGGTATTGTTTTGTGCCTTGGTTTGATTTGTGACAAAGAATCCTACGTAACGGTGGTGTGGCGCGACTTGAATAACGCCTTTGTGTCTGAGCTGTACCGTCAGCTTGTTACGATAGTAATAATTTGTAGCGTGTCGTGCTATTTGTAGCAGTTTTAAGGCAAAAGTGGTCTCTCAATACAGGTTTCGTCATGAGGGCTACCCAGTGAATAATCTGTGCATAGTGATACGGCTGGGTGTTCAGGTAAGTATCACGTTCCTCATCCACTGGTTTCTACTTTACAGGAAGGAACAACCTCAGTGCACGCACTGTGGTTAGCCTCTCTCAGTTTTGCATATTTTCTTACATGTTCACATCAGAAACACACCTTACACTTTAGGCTCCTTCACCCAGCAATATAATAATTAGAGATTATAATTCTTTTTAGAAGAGTTCCCCATATTCTTTTTAGAATAGTTTTTAATCTTTTTAATTATTAGAAGATACAGGGATTGTAAACCATGTTTTAAACTGATGTTTTAACATTTGTCCAATGCATTTATTAAACAACATATTCATTTTTAACTGGTTGCACCCAAACCAATGTTCTGATATATTATTTCCTTTGTTGTTGATGCACCATAAAAGTTGGAATAATCATCTTCATCAATGCAGGTTACTTCACAGCTGCCTCGACATACTCAAGAAATGGGTGCAGAACCTGCGTAATGCCCGCAAACTTTGACTACCACAGCATCTCCAGAAAGTAAAGGGATATGTGTCACATGGGATTTTTAAAGGCATTCACAGTATATAATACCTTGTATGAACTGTTGTAGATCTAAGCAGCTTCTACAGTACACTCTCAGAAATTAAAACTTGTCAGGGAACTGTGATAATTGTTTCAGTTAATAGGCATGCACATATACGCTATAAGAAGACAATTATTTATTGAGAATGCACTTCTCTGGCTACTCATGTTGTTTACATCTACTGTTGATCACATTCATTTATCACATATTATATTCTTATATATTATTATATTATCACAATTTAAATTTAAAATTTAGCATATATGAGAAAATATCAGGAGGGAAGTTGCTATTCATTGCCCATTCCAACCTAAAATTGAGTGCTACAAATTTAGAGAGCGTACCTGACCATTGTCATTCCTAAAATATATATTGCCATTGTAGCAAGGTCACAAAACAATAAATGTAGTCTTTTGTGACCTCCCTGCACGTTCATTGTATCCTGAAACGCATAAGTGCAAGAAATAAATCTTGAACTTGAATAAACTTGATGTTGTATAAACTTGACATAAAATGTTGAATAATATAATGAATGATATAAAATATTGAATGAACTTGAACTCGTATATTCTCTTTACTCATCATCAGTGATCTTCATTACAAAAGCATATCGTGTTAGACTTTTTTGTTTGCGTTTCACAGACTGGGTACACGAGGGCCAAAATGACAAAATCACAACTGTTTCAAGCTCCAAATAGTCCTGTTGCAATTTGAAGACCATACGTGGAGCTGCATTTTTTTGGAACATGCTCCACATAACAAGCATGACAAAGTCAGCACTGGATAGCAGGACCCCGTCTCCAAGCAGCTTTTCTCACGCTGCAGTTGTATTCAACAAAAGCATGTGAGTGCTGGAGAAGGACATTCAGTTTGGCACAACCGCGCCTGCAAATAATCAGAACAAATAAAGGAAGAAGCAAACAAACATAGAAGGGTTGTACTTCAAAAAGAGATAAGTCCTGTGTCTCAAGGAGGTGTTACCACTTTCTAAGTAACTTAATTGATTAAGCTTACATCACTACCTGATTAACTGTCCTAACGAGTATGATCTAATTGCGTGAAGTAATTATTTGGGCTGCTTCGGTGTGTCCATATTTGCGAGGCAAAGCACCGCTGTCGTTTACTAAAAGACTCTTTCTAAGGCGATGCTTGATATAAATCATACTAAACGCATACACGGCTAAAACAACGGCTGTCATTCTACAGAACGATCTCTTTCTGCCATGCGAGTATATCTTTTCCCGGACCGTTCTTTATGGAACAATTTTTGTCCAGAACGCAGTACGCGATATTATATACATGGTTGTTGTTAACCTCAAGTCGTTTCTTATTGAAATATTGGCTGGGAAACGTGCTGTAGTACAATCCCCAGCGCTGCACTGCAGTGACGGTCTAGTTTCGGAATGCAAAACATAACGTAATTAAGAATCGAACGGCAGGACACCTGCGAAACACTGTTAAGATACATCAGTATACTGGCACCTTACAAAATTGTGTGATGACAAACAACGATCAACGCCTGCAGCGCAATAAATGCTCACAATCTCCGTTGCCTCCCATTGTTTTCTATGGGCACACACAGCACTTTAGGGCCCACCAACATGGCGGCCCGAAGGCACGCCTCTCCCCCACGAGCCCCTCTCCCATGCGCGATCCAGCCTTTACACATAGAGATCAGTGGTTGAAGCACTGATAGTAGGCAGGTACTCACCTTCTGCGAACTTTCTTTCGCCCACCTTTCGCCAGTCGCCCACCAAAACCGACAGATCGGAGGGGATCGGCGTTGCACGAACTTGCCATTTAAACTGCCGCGTAATGTTGCTGACACTTAAACACGTAAAAAGTAATAGTCTTTATGGATATGAAGAAATTTATTTGATTTCTCGAATGTCTCATGAACTGTTTTTCCACAGTGCCCAAATACACATTTGTGTGTTTGAAAACAAGCTGTCAAACCCACTTGAACTGTGTAATCAAACAGGGACCACTTCAACCGGTCCCAGCTGAGCTGGTACGAGTTGGGAGAACTGGTCCCTCTTCAATAACACAGTTCACCCAGTCCCAGTTGCAACCGGTCGAAGTTGAGACTGGGGCCGGTTTGAAACCAGTTGGGTGAACTGGTACCAGTTGAGACTCGTTTCTAACCAGTCCTAATCTCGATTGGAACTGCTAGCAAACCTCATGTTGAGCTAGGGGCAGGTCGGGGTGGCCTCACTGAAGTCGCCAGCAGCTTATGGTTTCTGGAAAGTTTAAAAGGCACAAGTAAATGTGCATTCAATTGCAACATGTAAACTGTAGTGCGTGCCTGGACAGTGACTCAATTTGAGCAGTCGTCGCCTCGTAAAGCACGCGAATCTCTCAACATTTCCGTTGTGGAGTAGTTGGACATTCCAACTAAGAGATTCGCCGGCTTTCGGGGCAATGAGTACCACTGACGCGTTGCCCTAGTTCGAGAACATCCGTGGTGTGAAGGATCTAAAACACGAGAATGAACAAAACAAAAAGAAACACGAGAATGAAAAAAAGTTGCTGGTAACGTTAGCACAAACCGGATGTTAATCGTAAAACGGCATGCAGTTGCATGTGCCACAAATATGTCACGGAACAAAGAGAAGAGGTTCTAATGAAAGTAATATTTCTGAATGGTGCACAAGGAAAATGCACTTCATTGTTCTATTGCACTGTCGTAACATACAGACAAATCTGTTAGATTATATACAGTCAACGCCTATGTTACACATCACGCCAAGAACGAGTAATAACGAATAACGAGCAAAAATCGGCTGTTCACTCGTGCTGCTAAGCAAGCGACCTTTGCACAGTAAACGCATCATTCATCGTCGGAGCAGGAACGCACAAAATAGAAATATAACAATTCCAAAATAACTTGCATTTGTACTTGATGCACGGAGTGCACCAGGAAGGACTAAAACATCTCTGATTTCTGTATTAGGGGTCCCAGTTTTCGTTGGGGATGATCTTGGCTTATCGACGAAAGACAAGCGGAAGTTTAATGCAATACCTTTGCTGAAGTTTGAACTATTCGGGCTCTCGTATAAGTTCGCTCACGCGAGCATCCTACAAATACTTTTCTCATTGCGTTCAAATTACGGTCACGCGGAGTAGGCAACTATTTAGGCTGAAGTGGGAGTGTCCTCGTAGAAACAGTAAATTTAGTCATATGGAAGCTCTAATGGTCTAACCTACCGTGAACGACAGGAAGACTACAGCCATGCCTCAGCACGCGTACGAACGTGCATCTTCCACTGTGAGGCAACTGAAGCCTGATACTGCGGCAATGGCGCTCGAACGGACAATGATCAAGCTCGTTCATAGTAAAGTGTGAGACTCCACTGTTATTAGACGTTAAGACATCTATGGGACGACTCAAAACAGCACATTAAACTGTGACCTGCCGTGGTGCTCTTCGTTTCCGCCACAAAGGCAGAGCCATGGTAGTCCACCGTGTTTGGACTGTTTCTGTAGCCACCGTAAAACACAGCACAACACACAAAGGCTCTCCCACCCATAGAATGCCGTTTAGACCCTCCTGCAGCAGCTACAGTTAATCACGTTCTCCCACCATCAGCGAAGCTGTGTGCGCTTTGAACATAAAAGTGACACTACATCCAAATACGACGAAGTTCAGTCACTAATACAGCAGGGACACCGTAACATTTAACACCGTATCACTTAGCAAAATGGAAAACACAGGAAACGTATGGCAGATTCCCTAATATTTACCTTTTTCTGGTGCGCACGCGGAGGCGACACGGGCTTTGGCTTTGGCCGCCGCGCATGTCATTGTACAACCTCGCCCTCTTCTGTGGCACAGAAACGTCCTTGCGGAGCGTATACTAAAGAAGTTACGAAAATTGAAATATGATTTTTTCCTGCTATAAAGTTACTTCGCCTTGCAATCTTCATATTAACTTGTCATGGTACCGGAACCCAAACTTCCCCCAAACATGTAGACTCGCCCAGTTCGAGCTGGGCACCACTTCACTTCCAGTTGCTACCAATCCAGCTTAAACTGGTACCAGTTCACTTTCCAGTTGCCCCAGCCCAGCTTGAACTGGTTGCACACTGTGCCCACTTGCCGGCAGCCCAGCTTAAACTGGTACCTGTTCACTTCCCAGTTGCCACCAGTCCAGATTGATCTGGTACCACCAAGTGTCCATTGCCACCAACTCAGCTTGAACTGGTACCAACTTACTTTCCGGTTACCACAAGTTTGATACCAAATGGTTCCAGTTGACCACCAGTTCGTGCGAACTGGGAACGAGCTGGTACCAGTTGACTTCCCAACTCATTTTCTCGCCTCGGAACACAACGGTTGGAGGATGCATAGCACGAACGGAACACAACGGTAGACATCAAAGGGAGTCTACTGTTGCGTGTTTTGTTGTACAAATGACGAGTGGGATGCCCAAAACAATGAGCCGCGTATCCATTTCTACTCGTTTCCTTCAAAGCAGTACGAAAACGAGCGGGATCAATGCTGAATAGTTGCCGTATGCCCCACCAAGTAAATGCAACATGCATATGGTTGCGGACCCGTTCATTCCGTTAGGGTGACTGCATTGGGGGAAGGGGGGGGGGGCTTGAAGTGATTTTACACACTGATACTATCTACATCTACTTGAATCATGCGTTGTAGCCTGGATGATAGCGCGTGGACTCCAAATACATCATCCAAGATCTGCAGTTGCTACTTTATCGGAAACCGCTAAAGCGAAAACCACAGCGGCCCTGCGTAAGAGCAAACAAGGTTCAGGATGCCTAACGGGGGCAGAGAAAGGTGCATGGTCGACACAGGAGGAGCATCAGAGGTACTTTTTAGCACTTTGTTAGATCTCTATATCTCGGCTTGTGCACTAGAATCCCTTCCAATGTCAAATGCTGCATCCGGCGACACCACCAGGTCTATGGAGTAGAAATATTTCTCAGACGCTTCAGCCTCTTGTAGGAAATCTTTTGCCTTCAACTCCACTGTCATCACCTACTCCTGTGTTGGACTGGGTTCTACTTCCATACAGTTGTATGCCCTTGTTCTTGGGGTCTCCAGTAAGCAAGCTATAATGCTTCCCTTGCATCCCTTGTGACCTCACACAGGGTTGCTTCACAGTACCTTGCCATTTTACGCTTTTTGACCCCTTCTGAAGACTTGAGAGGATTGACCATCAATACAGGAAAAATGATGATTTATGTACGAAGCAACAACAAATTTACTGTGAGATGATGAATCGGGAGTTTCATTGCCGGGGGCGATACTAATGTGTCTCGTCACAATGTGAATCGAAGTCCTATGGTGACCAGAAAGATCAAAAGAGCTTTGAGGTCAGAGCGTTAGTGGGCTGGATTTGGTCAGGGACCGGGCAATTTTGTGAGAGAGAGGGGCCAGAGTCGAGTTGATTAAGGAATCGGGAGAGTGCGGTTTATGAAGCCTGGCAGTGTAGGCAATGAAGGAGAATGTGCTCTAGATCCTCTCGAACACCGCGGTGACAACATCTGGGAGAGTCATGTTGTCTCAAGCGGTAACGCCACTGAGCTGTAAAAGCCACATCGAGATACATTGGATGGACTAATCTTGACGTGAGGTGTTTCTTGGCATGCGAAAAGCGTTGGAACAACCTTTCTGACCATATTGGGGGGAGTGTCGGGAAGCCAGAGGAGTCACAAGACGTCGAAGTGCATGGAACGACGGTCTCCTCTCAGCAGCGAAATGCTGAGACGGCTGCTTTCGCGGCGCTCTCGGTCTGTTCATTCTCCATGACACTACAATTGGCGTGAACCCACTGGCGAACCAGCCTAAGTGATGTACGATGGCTGTACTCACTGTTTATTTCTCTGCTTTGAGACAGGACTGGCTCATGCAAGAGACACGTATTAATACCGTTGGAATCAACGCTGCACGATTTCTATAATTAAGCAGTATTTTATTCACTTCTAAACCCAATTGAGGTGAAAAAGTTTCTACCTGATACAGAAATGAGCTCCGAGATGTAACGTAAACGCGCAGTTATTCTATTCCTAGACATGACCGCAGCAATGCTCGGGCCAGTATAGCTAATGCTTGCGCTGCTACCTATGCACTCGAACTCAATGGAGGACGTTCCCCATCTGTTTCTTTCCCTCCCTTCTGTTATTTGTTCGTCCAACATGTAGGGCTTGCTTTTGTTTTATCATGTGCTACATTCACGGTATAGCCTCTCCAAAATGATTTAGTTCCTTGTTGGGCATCGGCGAGACGAAAGCCACTTTTTCCAAGAAAACGCCTTGTCGTCTTATTTCATCAGTATGAGACATCAACAGCTATGGTGAGAGAAAGCGAACATAGAAAAAATAAAAAGTCGTTTTTGGCTAAAAGAAAACACAATATTTTTGTAACCCTGCCTGTAATTTAAACGTTAACACGATAAGCTCTGCACGCACAGGCAGCTTCAGACCACATATAGTTGCAAGACTTACGAGTACGTTTCGTTAATATCAGCACGTTGAGAAGAAACCACGACGGACTTCTAAAGAGCTCGAATACCAATACGTTATTATTAACACCGTTTCGCACAAATGGCTTTCCCCAGGTTCGCCGCTGATCCGTGCGCAAGGGTGCGTGCACGCACAATGCACACTCAGAATCACTCGGTCCCTGCTGATCTGCCAACCAAAAAGATGAGAAACTTATAAAACACGCCAGTTCTTGCTGAACAAGCCCTGCGTCTGGCATAGGTACTAAAGCTTCTGCTGGAACCTCTGTAGTGAGGTGTCAGTCTAGCTACCATTAATATCCACTAAATATTAAAATGTTGAGAACAAATAATCCGCTTGCCTATCTCACCTGTAGCGAGACGTCATACATAAGTTGGCTTATCTGGGCAATGCACTTCTCGTTCAGCGTTGAGTATGCACGGAAAGCTTATTTTATGTGCCCAGGCCAATACTGCTGCCACGGAAGTGCTGTCCGATGTTACGAAACGTTCCCAGAGTAAAACGAAACAGAGTAGAGAAAAGAAATAAAAAACAACTACAGATACCATTTTTCTACTTCGTGACCTTCTCGACTATTCTGACTCCCAGGTTCGACAGTGTAGTAACGCCAAGACTTCTTCGAGACAGCGATAAACGTCGAAGACAGTCGCGCCGCCTGTGAAGCGCATTTCCTATATAGTATATGTTTTATGTTGTTTGCTTTCTAAGGGCAATACTCAGACAGCGGATGTTGATGGAGGACGGCAGTGCCCATCGTCGATCGATGAGTGAAAATATTTCTAATTTTCTTGTATATGTCAACAACTTCCACACTATTCTCCAAGGTCTTGCGTGGGCCATCTTATTTCCAATTAAGTGTACGTCGCAAGCTACAGTCGGCTTTCGGGAACTTCAGGGCGGCCAGGCCGGCGTCATTTCATATAGTAGGATGCCTCAAATTCATTGTAGACTTGCTTATGCCCTAAATTAGCCGACTTCGATTGGACCCAGCACGCCGATGTCGCTGATTACCGCTGAGAGTCGATTTAGGAAAACTAATATAACCCAACAGAGGAGTGTCAAAAATACGGTCATTCTATCTTTTGAGAAACAGGGTCACTTTGACACGTGTTAGCACTACACTGCACCACGCTATGTCATGTAGTGTATGCCGTAGTGTAGTAGTTAACGCGTGTCTGAGCTCTCCATATATTCCAAAAGAGAGAAAAGGCGCATTTTTGCAACCCATTTGTTGGTGTTACATTCATTTACCTCCATAACCTTTTAAGCGACATGCGAGAATTTACTTAAACCAACCATCAATATTTTTACTCAATTCCAGATGATGCCTACAAGTGGCGGCCCATCAGCGTCTATTTTGTCGTCGATCACTTCTTTCACGGAATGACAGGGTATGATCTCCAGAAATATGCAGAAAGTCAGGTGGCCAAGGTAAGTGCGAACATGACCAGCCACAAATGCAGTGAACCAAGCGCATGTCATACGTTTCCTAACAATGTTTCAACAAGATACGTAGACTACGCGTCATATAAATTCAGTTGTCATACAGTCAGCTTTGCAGCGAACAACCGACCTTACTTTAAAGTGACGTTATGGTCCAAAACGCGTGCCTGCCGAGTCTCGCCAATGTTGTTCCATTAGAATCCACGTGTCTCACTGTGAATTCTCCCAAATATACTGTTTCTCTGTGTGAAACGAAAGTACCTACAATTTCGGACTAGGTCATTATGTTACCGTTGTGGCAAGAAATATATGAGAATTTTAGCACATCGTTCTCAGTGAAGCGGTTCGTGAACGGTTTTGCCACGTTGAACGGTCTGAGTCACTTCTCCTTCACATTGGTCATCCGCGAAACCGTTCGCGAACCGTTTGAGGGAAAAATATTCTCTAAAACTCGCTACTGACACAGCGTCTGGAACGGCTAATGAAGCCGTCGCTTCTCGAAGTGAATTTTAGAAGAGGCCACACAACGTTGAGGTATCACCAACGTGGACACCAGCAACCATGATTTTTAAATACACGACAGAAGCAGACCTCTTCCTCGGCAAAAGGCGATAGGAGAGTGATCGCATTCCGGGCACTTTGCTACAGTAGTGTTTCTAGCAACGAAAAAGAAGAAGAAGAAGAGAAGAACGACCGAAATGGATGAGCGTATGCCTCGTCGGTTGCCCTTCTACACGACTGTCATGATTTACCTCTGCAGAATGTCTGCAGAATGTGACGTTACATCACCGAAAGTCACCTCTCTTCTGCTGTTGTGACTGGAATTGATCGCCATTTTTCTCCGCCTGTGCTGAACCCAACGAATTCGGTACGTTATTTTGTTGAAATGCGGGAAACGAACAAGGTGCTTGAGGAGAAGCATTAGCATGACGCAAGCGGTGTTTTACTCTCATCCCGATGTTGCACAAGGAGCCTAACTGTGGCGGTTGTGTTATGGAGCTTATCCTCATCACCATTCTACTGAACTGCCACACCACCTTACCCATTTCTCCTTTTTCAGTGCAGCTGCGGTGGTGCAAATGACAGAAACAGTTAAGGCCGTTTTATTTACGGATCCGACAAGTGCCCTGTGTAACGTGACTAACGCTATGTAGCCTGCTGTATAAGAAGGTCGTCTGCCCAGCATGAGCTAACCGGAGGAGACCTCACTTTCCAACGGATACCGCCTCAGGTCGGCATAAGAGACTACAGACAATGGGACCAGCTAGCATACTTAGCAACACCTCAGCTGGAGCCCTTCCATACCCTTTCCGGTAGACACCGACAGGCACCGTTAGACAGCTACCTGAATTGCGTCACCTTGAAATACAGGTCCTTATGCAAATCAACATCAATGTTTTCGACCTGCGGGGGGTTGTAGCCCAGCAATCAAATTGAAAAGAATAGTCATAGAAAGCACGATGCTCTCGTGATGTAGTGAAGGCTCCGAGCCTTGTTTCTTTGTGTTTCCTTCGCAGTTCACGCGGTGCTTATACATGCCGGAATCGCATCGTTCGCGATTGGCAAACCAGGGGTCACTCACCGAGCGATTTACACCTGGGAGGGTGACTGAGCACTCGATTTACTCGACTTGCCCATTTAAAAAGTAAAATGGGCAAGGGGTCGACATTTCGACAGTGGCGCTGTCTTCGTCAGGACAAAAAAAAAAGGACAACGGCAGGCAATGTTTGAGCGGATGGCGTCAGAAGGTCACGTGGCACGCGATGCCTCCCGTCAGGGTGTCCTGCGCTTTTTTTTTGTCCTCACGAAGGCAGTGCCACTGTCGAAACGTCGACCCCTTGCCCATTTTACTTTTTAACGTCTCCCTTTTTTGCAACTTATATATATATATATATAAATATAAAGAGGGGGAAAAGCCATTAAAAAATAGGTAAATGATGCTAGACGTGTTTGAAATTCAAACTTACAGTTAAGATGGCTTCTATGGCTGCACGTAGAGAAACAGATACTCATTGAACGATGCGACAGCACCAGAGGACACGTGTTTCGCCGTGTTTGCGGCTCGTCGGCCCTGGGTAGCTGCGCATCGTTCGGGATTGGCAAACCAGGGGTCACTCAGCGAGCGATATGCACCTGGGAGGGTGACCGAGCACTCCTCAATGCCACAGTGCAAGCCAGTGAATTATAAAGAGGGGGAAAAGCCATTAAAAAATAGGTAAATGATGCTAGACGTGTTTGAAATTCAAACTTACAGTTAAGATGGCTTCTATGGCTGCACGTAGAGAAACAGATACTCATTGAACGATGAGTATCTGAGCTAGCTGGGACCCCCCACATTAATCAGCACCCTCCAGGGAGCCACCACACTAATTGGGGATCGTCTAACTCGTGTCCAGACCAGCTGAGCGGTGTGCACTATGAGAGTCCATAAAAAATAAAAAAGAGGCAGACAATAAAATAAAAAGATAGAAATAGAGTGGAGAGAAACAATTTATTCGAAAATCAACGATGCCGCAGCGAAGAAGCCGCTCCGCAACACCCGAGTGACCAGCGCCCGCCATGGTGGTCGTTGGCACCCAGCAGTTGCAGAGATCGACGACAGGTGGCCACTTAGTTGCAAGGCATCACACCAGATGGCGCCACCGTCATAGCTCTAGACGAGAAAGACAGAACAAGATACTAGCGGCAGGTAAAAATGGCAGCACTGCTAAACAAGTCTAGGCATGCCAGAGAAAAGGTCTAACCGCTACTGCTAAAACAGCACGGAGAAATCAATACACATCGGGGGAAAAGGCTTAAGGCAATTGACTAGGCCTAATCACAGCGTCACAACACTATGCAGCTAACGCAAGGCGGGAACCACTGGGCACACATCGCTAAACATGCGTCAACACGAACAAAAGGCTTGATCACCGGAAAACAAGTCTAAACATGCGAGAAAAGGCTTAACACGAGCGCGGTCAAATCACTCGTTGGTCACCGCTAAACACGGCAAACATACGAGGAAAAAGGCTTACGGGGGCGATCGCTTAGGCTAACCACGACGTCACAACACTACGCAGCTAACACAAGGCGGGAACCACCGGGCACACATCGCTAAACATGCGTCAACAGGCTTGGACACTGCAAAACAAGTCTAAACATGCGAGAAAAGGCTTAACACGAGCGCGGTCAAATCACTCGTTGGTCACCGCTAAACACGGCAAACATACGAGAAAAGGAGCGCGTCAAATCACTCACCTTTTTCCCCGCGGCGACTTCCAGGAAGAAACTAAGCGAGCGAGCGCGGGGAACACACGTCTGCTCTCTACGACAGCCAGCCAGAAACTGAGCGAGCGCGGGGAGCGCACGTCTGCTTTCCACGACAGCCAGAGAGAAACTGACTGAGGCGACGCGCAGCGGCAGCTATGGATGCGCGCGCGCCCTCTGCTCCACCCGTCCGCGCATGCGCGCGCGCGCTTCTAGCGCCCTCTGCGCCTCCCGCGGGTGTTTTCGGTTTCGACTCTCTGCTGCGCGCGCGCGCGCGCTCCTAGCGGCGACGGGTGGCTTCTGAGTTTCGGTTTCACTCTCGTTTCTTTGCGCGCGCGCGTTTATCTGTATAAAGGCAGCGCGCACCGCGCTCGCGTAATCATTCTGACCGATACGTGGAAAACGCCATGTGTGGTTTATTCTCCTGCGTTTCTCGTCGTCGCAAGGAAAAGACAAAAAACGAAGAACTTCGCGAATTTATTCGCGGCATCGTGGAGGAAGCCTTTCAAGTCCACCGCCTGGAATGGTTGCAAGCGCGTCAAGGAATGTGTCAGGACAAGATGAAGACGTTCGACCGCATCTTATGGGCGGACAGACTGACAAAAAAGAAGTCCAACTTTAGCCTGGATAATCTGTATTGGGAACGCAGTTCCGATGTAGAGGACGACGACGACAACGTGTAAATAAAAGCGATGCATTTCTCTTCGAGTCTCAGTCTCTTCTTTCTCTTCGTGCAACGTGTACGCATGCAACATGTCTTCCCCCGAACCTTTTCGTTTCCGTCATCCCTTTCGCTGTATCTTAAGCGGCCCCTCCATGTGCGGCAAATCTACTTTTGTTGCTAACGTGCTGAGGAACCTGAACGACGTGGTGGACAAGCCTCCGTCACAAATATTCTACGTGCAGAAATATGCTTCGCCGAGCATGCAGGACGAATTCGGGGACTCCCTAAAATTTACCAAGGAGCTACCGCAGGAGTGGGACACGTCGCGCGCAACGCTGATCATCGTCGACGATCACATGACCGACTCCGGTTCCTTGAAGGAGGTAACCGATCTTTTCATTCGGGGTTCTCACCACGCCAACGCGTCGATCTTCTTACTCGTTCAAAACATCTTTTTCGACAGTAGCCATTTTAGAACTATATCCTACAACGCTAGTTACGTCGTCCTGTGGCGCACCGTGCGCAGCGTGCACCAGATGGAACATTATTTCGACCAACAGCTATTTGGCAGAAGAAGATTGGAGTATTTTCTGGACGCATATAAACAAGCGATATCGTCGCCCCACGCATATTTACTCGTGGATCTTCACAACTATACGCACGAGGATCACAGGTTGCGTAGCAATATCTTTCCGGGCGAACGTCAATATATCTACGCTCCGAAATGAATCTCCGCCCTCACCTCACTTTACTCAAAGTACTCTCCACTCTACCCCCTCCACGCCGTCGCGACGTCTTAAGACTTTCGTCCTCGTCCGACATGAAACACCTCTCCGAAATTTGCCTCAATGTATTGAACGGAAAGGTGGCTCTAGCTCCAGATACGTTCGCGCGTTTGAAGAAGCACAAACGCTTTTTACGACGGCTCGCCTACAAAAAGATTCGCAAGAATCCACAACGTTTGAAGCGCTATCTGTCTCAGCAGCGAGGACAGGGCGTTCTTTCGTCAGTGGTCCCTCTCCTGCTTCCCGCCGTGTTGAACCTTTTCGCCAATGGCCAAGAGAATTGAAGTGACCACCTCCTCCTCCTCCTCCTCCATCGGAAACATTCTTTCCTCGAAGGAGAGTGACGACGTCAAAGTGAGACCCATACTACAAGCACTGTATCGCATACTCAAGCAGTACGGATTTGACCCCTTTGTCACCTGTGCTACATCTCTGAGTACACCACGGACATTCGCTTTGTGCACGGTGCTAAAAACCAAGCAGAGGACGCCCTTTCCTGCATCGAGGCTGTCCGTGTCTCAGGCGTCCCTCTCGAAGCCATCGCGGAAGCACAGGTAAATGACCGAGATATCCGTGATTATGAGTCTGCTGGCCAACGCAAGACGTCCCTCCAGATCAAGTACATAGCTCTCCCCATGGCGCCTTCCGATATCGCCTGCGACGTTTCCGGTGATTCGCTTCGCCCGTATCTCCCTCCTTCGCTCCGTTTCCCAGCCTTGCAGAGCTTACACAGCATCGCTCATCCCGGCATCTGTGCCACTCAGCGTCTCTTGTGTTCCCGTTTCGTCTGGCGCCGACGTGAGACGCTGGGCAAGATACTGCATGGCCTGCCAGCGGGTCAAAATAACCTGTCACACCAAGTCGCCCGTCGGCCGTTTCCCCTGCCGCACAGCCGCTTCCGTCATCTCCATGTCGACATTGTCGGCCCCCTACCACCCTCCCTATCGGTACCTTCTTACCATGCTCGACAAGTATACCCGGTGGCCTGAATGTGACCGACATGGCCGACATGACCGCCGAAACCGTAGCTCGTGCGATCGTCTCTACCTGGATCGCCCGCTACGGATACCCCACTCGCATTACGACCGACCAGGGCAGGCAATTCCAAAGCGCCCTCTTCAAGGCTCTCATGGCCCTGCTGGGAGTTCACCACATCAAAACGACCGCCTATCATCCGGCCTCCAACGGTATTGTAGAGCGCTTCCATCGCCAGCTTAAGTCATCTCTTATTGCTCGTGAGGCCCAAGTCACCTGGGTTGACCATCTGCCGATTCTGTTGTTGGGCATTCCTTCTGCCCTGAAGCAAGATCTTTCCTGCTCCGCCGCAGAGCTCGTCTTTGGAGCGACACTGCACCTCCCCGGCAACTTCTGGCTCGACTCCCAAGCCGAAACTCGGCAGTCTTAATACGCCGAGTTACTTCACCGCATGTTCCGACGGCTTTCGCCGACCTCCCCCAGGACCCGCAATCCCCCGGCCCTCTTTGTCCATCTCGATCTCAAAACATGCACGCACGTTTTCCTTCGGCATGACGCCCCCGCAAGCCCCTTTCACCCCATTACGACGATCCTTTCCGCGTGCGGCCTTGCACCGACAAGACCATCACGCTGGACATTCAAGCCCGACCCCAGGTGGTCTTCCTCAACAGAGTAAAACCGGCATACCTGGAGGTCGACACCTCTGCTGCACCTGCCACGGAGTCCTCTGTCTCCGGCCCTCACCCACCTCGCGTCAAACCTCGCCGCACCGTTACCTGGGCCACTCCCCTCTCTGTGTCTTGTTCTACTTCAGCCTTTCTTCGGGGAGGGGGAGCCCTGTAGCGGCCACCTATCAGTGCCGCCCGTCGACGACGACCGCAATAAATGTGACGCGAGCTCACGGGGCCGCTTGTGCGCGCCAGTTCGTTTTCGCATTCCTTCTGACAACGACAGTCAGTCTGGTTGTCCTTCCTTCCAGACCACGCTTCCCCACGCAGCTACCACTCATCCTCTTCCACCATACAGTTCTAACATTCTGGCACATCTTGATACCTACCGTTATAAGGATCTCGTCTACGATGATAGGAGCTCTTGTATAGTGTTACATATTTAATTGTATTCATCAAAAATAACGCTATGCAAAGTTTAAGGCTATAAGGTAACTAGACATATGTAAGACTATAATACCCCGGTTCTGCTGCATGTTTATTTGTATCTTCACCAGATGAAGTGCAGTTTCTGCACGAAAGCTTGTGTATATTAAAGTTTTATTTCAAAGAGTGCCTCATTCCCTGGACTTATTGTGTTATTTTATTCTATATCATGCTTAGCTGAGGGAGGTGAAACTGTAAAATTTTGTTAATATAAGCGCATCTAGATTTCCTGGTCTTAGTGTACACCACGTTTCCCAGATGGTTTTCAATTTATCTTGGACGACGACGAAATCGTCCAATGTTCTCTTTTCAGACATCTTTATTGTACACGTTAGTAAATCGCAGGGGATATACAGAAAAGCTTCATCCTCTCGTTTGGCCGAACTCAGCAAACAACTGCCATGGAGTCTATCCATCACACCGCGAGCAACATAGAATAACTTCAAAAATAAAGCTGAAGTGACATCGTCAAGGAATCGTCTTGCACATATCCATTTGGTTCGAGGTTTTCCAAAGGTAACAATGTGACTTTGTGACCGATATTAAAGCTAGATGTGGGTTTCTGATACGAGACGTCATCGCTTTGAGGGCGTGTAACCCCACTGCGTAAGTCCATGAGGTTGTCCTTCGGATGTTTCAGGGAGATGTTGTACGGCGTATTGAATGGCCATGACAGGGAGTCGTCATTGGAACCCCGCGCCAGGTTTATCCCAACCGCTACCCATAACCCCTCTCTACCTTTAGATTTTTCTACAAGAAGGTTAAGCTTGAACGTATAACCATTCAGGGTGAACAGCTCACTCTCTCTAAGATACCTCAGCTGTACTGGAGCGACCTTCAAAAGTCTGCTTATTCCTTTCAGCCGCCATATCACCTCTCTGGGTGACTGTACCTCCAAGGTCCCAAAGTCTTCAATGTGACCACTTGGTGATAGCACCTGCAAAAGATACCAACCTTCATGCAGAAGAGTTTTCAGCTGTGGTAAACATTCTTATCAAGCTCATTTTGAATCAGCTGAAACTCAATGGAATATGAATGTAAACTGACGTGGCTCAAGAAAGATATCAAATGAATTTTTATTGCCAAACTCAGCCTCTATGCAGAATTGCCTTTAGTTTTCTGTTGAGCTTTACCAGGTTGTGCTTGTACTTAAGAGGAGCTCAATAGGGTGTTTATTGAAGATAATTTCACGCAAGATCCGTTGAGTACTTTTATAACTTACTTCTTGGAGTTTCCATCATCAATTGGTTTCATAATCAACTCTCACGTGAGCTGTGCTCTGACATTTGACAGTTTTGTTAAAGCGTACCCTTTCCGATATCGTTTTTTATAGGTTTTTCATGCACCGCAGCATTTGACAACACCCTGGAGTATTTACACTCGCAAGGACGCTTAAATTGCGTGACAATTACAATGGGAGTCCAATATATATTAGTGGTGCTGCCACGTTTTTGACGACAAAAATATTTTTCAGAGCGTGCGGTGTCCCTGCTCTACGTGGAACATCGATCCTCATCGATCGATCGCCATCGATCAGAACATCGCCCCGATGTAGGAAGTTAATACAAGCCAACAAGTGAAACTGCTAAGAGGGGATACTACCTCCGGCGGTCCCATGTATTCTTCATGGGCGAAACAATGCGATGTTTTGCTGCTAATACTGAACCGATTGGAACAAAAATGGCAGTGTTCGATAGATTTTCGAATTTCAAACAATTCGTATTGAAGATATTTGCATTTTTTTCAGGTATTTCTAAAATCATTTCGAGAGCTGCAAAAAGTTTGTAAGTTAGGTCGCTTTTGGAAGTTTTTAGCTTGTTTACTGTAGCACGTACGTGAAATGTAATCAGCAGCATTTACACGGAATTCTCACTTGCATATCTTGATGTCAGTGCCATGTCTGTCCATGCCTCCAGTTCACAACTTGATATCATTCCGCGGAATGCAGTCACTGTTCTGGCACCATATCCCAGAAGGGGTTTCCTCGGCAGCGGAAGCGCCAAATTGAGGTCGTGAAACCTCTCTCAGAAAATCCGCGGTAGGTCGATTGGTCGTACGCGGTAGGTCGATAAAAGGTAGGTTGTTGTAAAATAATGGTAAAGCCTTGAGAATAGGAAGAATAGGCGGTATAAAGACCAGGAAAGCTTTGCTACAGGGCCTGCCGATGGACATACACAAGGTTCGTCTCGCATCGCATGCAGGTAAAAAAGCATGGTAGAGTTGGGGGAGGTGAGGCATAGAGAGACGGAGCGGTGTTATCATTTGCTCTCCCCATGTGTTGTAACTGAAAGGCGGTTTTCGTTTTTTTATTAATGATATAATATCAAAGAGCCGAAGACTCAATTATGGCGGGGCCGAAAAATGAGGAATTCTAAGAGGATATCTGCGAAATAAATAGTTTAAGAATAAAACATTGAGAAAGAATCCAGGTAGACATTCACTTTTTAAAATAACTTTTTCAAAAGAAGCTCTTTCTCTATCCACAGCTACAAGATCAGTACACGAGAGATTGTGCCAAAAAGCGCCAGGCGCTGGACAAGATCATACAACGTTATTTTAAATGCATAAAAGGCGTTTTGCACATTAATTCGCAATACCTCTCCAGAGCGCAACGTTGTGGAACTGCCTTATGTAGCCGATGTAACTTTTCGACTATATAATTTTCATTGCTTGGTGGCTTCTGGCTTTCGATAGTTCGGTCTTCCGAGTTCTCGGTCTTTTTATTTTTCACCCTACAGAGTGAAATATGTAGCCTCACACACAAACATGACGTTTGACTAATGTCCTAGATGAATATCTCATAAAATGCTCGTAAGTGTCCAGGTTCGGTTGGGTCCAGGAAAAAACGTTCCCCAAAAATTATCCCGGCAAGAAATGTTCCCGAAAAAAAAAACGTTCCCTGAAGAAGTGTACCCGGGAAAAAATGTCACCTGAGGAATATCCGCTTTTGCAACGCGTGCACAGGTAGACTTCGGACTTCGCCTTTTACTAGGACATTGTGCATATTTGAATTTTCGGAACACCGAAGCGAGTAATCGTGTGTTCTGTTTCATTTTCGAATCATATATGAAATCCAATGCTCGAATTCCGAATCGAATTGATGTTTCTTCCAAACTGAACATACTATAATAGTATCGAAGCTGCATACGTAAGGCCGGGACAGGGAGGGGATAAAAACAGAGCGTGCGCGATATCAGCTATGTAACTGTGCATACACGCCGTACATGTTTGTATTCCAACATACGCTGCATATGTATGCAGTATGGTTATTCAAGGAGTCGCTTGATTTATTCGTATTCAATTGGGTGTAAGAAAAAATAGTCGCGGAAAAAATGGTTCGTGGTTGTGCGGGCGGAAAAATGGTCCCGCAGGCGACTGCGCGGCCAAAATACAGGGGTACAGTTGTGGATAGATGATGAAACACATCAACAGTCGACGGAGTGTTATCATTCGCTCTCCTCACTTGTTGGGATAGTTGGGAGACGTGGGTGTGCGCCCATTTCATCGAACGTCGTTTGGTCGAATGCCGTCCGATCCAAAGCGGTTTGATCGACGCCGTTTGTTCGAAAGACGTTTGTTGGGAGGGAGTTCTAAGCTCCGTGGAGTGCGTCGTAAGCACCTATTTTTCTGTAACTTTTGATTCGAGGATACGCGGCAGGCAATCAGTTTCCCATGCTTTTTCATTTATTTTATTGATTTGTTCAGCCGAAGAGGGGAGATCACTGGTCATTTGAAGTCCTTTGCCTTTTACAAACAACACAGCTGAACAGAACAGTGGGGAAGTATCTGACGAACTACACATATTGAAAGTGGCCTCACGTTGCGAGCAGCCGACAGCATGTGCTTCTTCTGGGCACGGGAATAGCTCGGGACTCACATCTAATTTTTGTCTTTTACAAATCAATCAATCAAAACATTACTTCCGCCTTATTTAGGGTAAGCATCTGTATTCTCGGATCCTTGCACGTCCACGCTATCCAAGAAAAAAAAGAAAAGAAAGAAAGACAAATGCAAAGGTCTGCTGCACGGCTTATCTTGTCTAGGTTTCGAAGGATTTATCCGGTTAATGTTTGTTGCAACAAATAAATTTAGATACTTGCACGCTGACGCAAAGTGAAAACACTAATCCTGCATAGTCACTAAAATACAAGCATTCCGTCATAAATACATTCCGTCTGCATAATATCCTAGCGTGAGAAATGAGCACCAAAGACAAAGCAGCAGGTGAATATAAATAAGCCAGGTCACACGAAATATAACATTTGGACTTTGCGCAGAGTCGAGAAAGTCAGACGAGCTAAGATAACAACACCAAGATATCATCAGATGCAGTCGACAAAGGGACGAAACGGAAGAATTGGCGTTTGTGGGGGCCCTCTTCTTTCTTTCATTTTTTTTTTTTTTTGTAGTTGAATTGACCTTGGCAAGCCAAACATCACGTGAGATCCCTGCATTTCAATAGTCAAGCAGGTCACACGTGTTTATGGGACTACGCAATCCTGCGGAGGATTGAGTTATTTGTACACTCTAAGAAAAAACGGGATTTGCGAGGCGTCAAATGCGCACCTGACCCCCTTTCGCAGTTTCTCCGGCAACGACTCCCCCCTACCTTCTCGCGCACCTTCGAGCAGAATCTGCCGCCTGCGAGAAGAGGAGGAGAGTGGACCCGTGGAGCCGCCAACAGTGCCCTCAAAACGTAAGACTGCGTGAAACAGCTGCTCGCACGCAGTAAAACGCATAGGTGAAAAGTTTGCTGTGCTAATGTGCCATGTACAAACAATGATTGTGCACCTCTTAGACAATGGAAAAGTAACACGAAAAAGTGAAAACATACATATACACGCATAATTCGCCTCCCCACTCATATTCGAGGCTCCGGGTCCGGGATTTGCCACTCCACAGTTCCGGTCTCGTCAACGGATTCGAAACACGCAGAAACACGCGATGGTGCTTGCACATGGTATTATAGTTTTCTAGCTTTTCGTTCATCATTTTCGCGGGACGTTTGCGTGAGGATAGCACGAGTGTCACTGTGTTTGTGAAATACGAGTCCTCGACGAAGCGAAATCTCAGTGGGAGGCGATCACCGTGCAGATGACGTGAAGGAGGCATTACGGGGCTCAAGCTTTCGATAGCGTAATGGACAAACTGCTGATGCAGGTAAATGAATCTCTGATTTCGTTGTATTGCATGCGGTTTCTGCGCATTGTGCGGTTTGCACAATGAATACAGGGACAGTTGTGCTGTGCGAGGAAGAGTGTGCGTCTAAGGGATTACGCTTTATGTTTGATGTGCTTTTGGAATGCTTTGTCGTTGAAGATACGTGATAACGAGCTGTGTGGCGTTCGCCACCCGCACAAAAGTGCACGTACACGTCGACCGTACAAACGCACAGGTTTAAAATATATTGAAACACTGTCGCGTCTGCCTGCATGTTGCTGTGTCATTGAGCATACAAATCAGTTGTTTTTTCTCCCCCCGTTTTTCGAATGTGCTTGTCTGCCTTTGGTCTGCCTTTCCATTATTCAGGTGAAAGGCAGAGTGGTAGGATAATTTGCGCAGTTCAACTCAGGACGGAATTTTCACATAATGTCCGATTTTTATATAATCCAGTTGCTTGAATAGCAAAATATTAATGTGAAAATTAAGTGATTCATCACGTTCACAGATTCGCGCCCAGAATATGACTTGGGCGTTATGTGCTACTACAAACCCGCACAGAGTACCTCAACGTATAGAATATCACCAGGTACAATATAGAGATAGATAGAAGAGAGATATGATATTTCTCCAATATTGAACACATGTCGAGAAAATGCAGGCAAGCTTCCCCCTCGACTTCACAGCATGTGTGTATCTCACTCTGGTGTATTTCATGGAAGTGATACATGACAGTACTACTTTACTACTTAGAATGGCGCCTGCATCCCTGCAGCTGCCGCACATCTCCTCCCGTATCCCTGCACCTCTTTTTCCTGAGATGGTTGAACCCCCTGCTGTTCCCACGGTCAGCATTTTATGCTTGTATTATTGTATTTATCCTTTGCATAATTTGGCGTATGACCCTCATGGCAGTGGATACAGCTATGTTATGATTTTGTGCACGTTTTGTTCGTATGGAAGGCTTTTCTTTTGTGTGTGTGTGAAGCATGCATCTCTGCTAAGTATACAGTTTCATGTGAGCTGTACTTCAGAACACCGCGTCAAGTCAGATTGCGTATTATCTCTTCATGCATTAAGTATCTGTCTTTTTCCAGCTCCTTGCCTTTGAAATGGAGGCGCAGCAACCGCGTAGCAACACCCATACATGGGAGGAGGGAGCTGGAGCCGTGGTTTCGTTGCAGTTGATCTTGGCACCCGCTTTGCAAAACTTAAATGCATATGCAATCCTCACCTCATCATTTTCTACTGTAGCTGTTCAGATAGTTCTTCGGTACACCATGCGAATACCTGGTTCTCCCCAGTGGTTATTTATGAAGTTGTCTGCACCTTCTGCTGTGGTTATTTATGGAGTTGTCTGCTGGTCAGAAAGCAGTGGCTCTGTGTTGAAGGTATGATACTGCATTTATTGTGTAAATTACAGGAGTGTCCCTTCAGAATATTTAGTCGCCATTGTAATTTGCCCATCGCATTAGGTGCCCTGGTCAGTGCTATGTTCCGCTTCCTGCCACCACTGCTGAGAAAGAAGCCAGGTGGAGTCATCAAGAAGTTGGTAAGCAGTGTTCTTTGTGCTGTAGATCTATTTTGCTGAGGAGGGGTGGGTGGGTCTCCAAGATATGTGGAGTATTTATACACCTATCTGAGCCATTGTGCAACCTCTGTCATAATGAACATGAAGGCGCATACAAAGATTATGCGCAAACATGCATACATTAGGTTAATATAGAGGGTTTTACTGAATACATATATTTGTTTGCAGATAAAGATAAAATTATTTATTCTAGGTAGATTCTATCACTAACCCTAGGTTACCGGCATTGGACCCTACAACTGGAGCCGTATACGATATCAGAGTTAGCTCAATGTTTGAATTATTCATTTTAGGAGTAGCTATAGTTTGGCTAGAATTGGAGCACCTAATTAGGCTCACTGCAGTTAATATGCACCCTGGGAGGTCACGCTAGAAGTTTGTTCGTGCTGCAGGGCTCATTTATGTTTTAATATGTAGCACATATACAGGGTGCTTCATGTAACGCGATAAAACAATTGGAACTGGCGATGTAGGCGCTGGAGCACTGCGGAACTTTCGGTAATTACCAGTTCTGGAAACATCTGCCACCATAGAGGAAGGCATTGGACAGTTTTTAATTGCGGGAAATTGATTTTAGTCAATTGAACTTCGAAAATAGCCACGCAGCCTCACTTTCTTTTTACAGCAATACGAAGTCCTCCACGGATAAGCGCCCTAGAGGTCCAACGAAAACTATGCGCAGTATTGCAACTCAAAATCGTCGAAAAAAACAAGTAAAAATTGCGCTTTAACCACGCCTGCTTGATTTTTACGAAGAAGCATGCGTTTATCGTTGGTTTAGGGTGAAATGCCCCCAACTACATTTGTTGTGCATGCTGTGTGGTCAGACAGGTGTTGGATTCTTTGTGATACGACGGTTGTCCCCAGCATCGAGGTCGATGAGGGGTACAGAAAGGTAAAACAAGAGTGGGTTACTTACTCGTCTCCCCGCGTCTTCGATGCGCTTTTCTTTTCGGCAATTGAGCAGCCGGGGATAAAGCAGAAGTTTTACTATCATTCCCAGAAATGCGGGACATGGTTTCTTAAAGTTGGCTTGACCGGCGTACTCGCTGCCCACCATTGAAGCAATGCACTTCATCTGGTTTTGTTAGAATATCTGTTGACGCTGAGCTTTGGAAAGAAATGTCCACACATCGGTGTTGCTGTGAGAGGCCTTTCGATGGTGCACTAGTGGAATGGAAGCGCAAGAGCGTCACAGTTTTGTTCCTGGAGGACTTATTTTCGCCGTGTTGGCTTCATGGCATAATGTACTGGTGTGCTATTTTGTGGCACTTGGCCAAAAAAATGGGTTCTCCAGAAAATGTGCATGTTGGGCATGAAAGTTGAATTTGTTTTGTACAATTTGCAGCTTTGTGCGCAGCTGTTTGACGCTCCAATTTTGTTCCCACGACCAAAGAAGTGTTGACAAGCTCGATGTGGCTTCCGAAGCTTCTGTATCTTAATTCCTGAGGGCAGTAGGTACGGTTAGTGTTGGCTCAGTGGTAAAGATGTTGGTGACTGCTTTCGATAGCCGTGTTTTGATCTGCGCTCGACTCGGTTGCTCGGTTTTCTTGTTTCGGTTTCTCTTTCTTTTTTCGTTTTTTTTTTCTTTTTCTAGAGGTAGTTCTGAGAGTAACCGCAAGGCGAGAGCGTCACAGTTTTGGCTTAATGCCGTACTGGATCTATATCATACTGCATGGTGTTCGGTTTGATTTAGTTGCCCTAATGCTGTGCGATCGCCTGTGCACTTAATAGTGTGGCACTGTGAATAGCAGATGACTTTCCCTTGCACTCCGACTTACTTCACCATTATAAAAATACTTGTTTTGCACTATACCACTTGTGTTTGTTGTAATGTAGATTACTATCAATCATTTAACATAAATTTTGAACTTATGGTTTAAACGTCCTTTCTTTCCTGCGAACTCGAAATCGATGTGGCGATGGAACCGCTTATGCGGGTCAACTTTGACGCGCTCTAATGGTAAGGATATTTAAGGTGAAGTTATTACCACGCGTGTTTGTTGTAGCGTTGATACATGTAAGACATTTACCATAAGTTTCGGGCCTGTAGCTTAAACGTCCTTTGTTCCCTATCAAGGCGAAACTCTTCAAATTTTCATTGATAGAGGTCGACCTGACACGGAATCGTCGTCCGGGCCAGCTTTAACTCGCTCTATTGGGGAAACTAATTAAAATGCACAAAACGTCACGCGTGTTTGTTGTAGTGTGGATGTTTGTCAATAATTTACCATAAATTTCGCACTTATTGCTTAAACGTCCTTTCTTGCCTGCGAACTCGAAATCGGTGTGACGACGGAACCGCTTATGCGGGTCAACTTTGACGCGCTCTAATGGTAAGGATATTTAAGGTGAAGGTATTACCACGCGTGTTTGTTGTAGCGTTGATACATGTAAGACATTTACCATAAGTTTCGGGCCTGTAGCTTAAACGTCCTTTGTTCCCTATCAAGGCGAAACTCTTCAAATTTTCATTCATAGAGGTCGACCTGACACGGAATCGTCGTCCGGGCCAGCTTTAACTCGCTCTATTGGGGAAGCTAATTAAAATGCACAAAACGTCACGCGTGTTTGTTGTAGTGTGGATGTTTGTCAATAATTTACCATAAATTTCGCACTTATTGCTTAAACGTCCTTTCTTGCCTGCGAACTCGAAATCGGTGTGACGACGGAACCGCTTATGCGGGTCAACTTTGACGCGCTCTAATGGTAAGGGTATTTAAGGTGAAGGTATTACCACGCGTGTTTGTGTTAGCGTTGATACATGTAAAACATATACAATAAGTTTCAGACCTGTAGCTTAAACGTCATTTGTTCCCTATCAAGGCGAAACTCTTCAAATTTTCATTCATAGAGGTCGACCTGACACGGAATCGTTGTGCGGGCAGCTTTAACGCGCTCTATTGGTGAACTATTTCAAATGCACAAAGTGTCACGCGTGTTTGTTGTAGTGTGGATGTTTGTCAATCATTTAACATAAATTTCGGACTTATGGCTTGAACGTTCTTTCTTGCCTGCGAACTCGAGGTCGATGTGACGACGGAACCGCTTATGCGGGTCAACTTTGACGCGCTCTAATGGTAAGGGTATTTGAGGTGAAGGTATTACCACGCGTGTTTGTTGTAGCGTTGATACATTTGAAACATTTACCAAAAATTCCGGACCTGTAGCTTAAACGTCCTTTGTTCCCTATCAAGGCGAAACTCTTCAAACTTTCTTTGATAGAGGTCTACCCGACGCGGAATCGTCGTGCGGGCCAGCTTTAACGCGCTCTATTGGTGAAACTAATTAAAATGCACAAAGTGTCACGCGTGTTTGTTGTAGTGTGGATGTTTGTCACTCATTTAACATAAATTTTGGACTTATGGCTTAAACGTCCTTTCTTGCCTGCGAAATCGAAATCGATGTGACGACGGAACCACTTATGCCGGTCAACTTTGACGCGCTCTAATGTAAGGGTATTTAAGGTGAAGGTATTACCACGCGTGTTTGTTGTAGTGTGGATGTTTGTCAATCATTTAACATAAATTTCGGACTTATGGTTTAAACCTCCTTTCTTGCCTGCGAAATCGAAATCGATGTGACGACGCAACCGCTTATGCGGGTCAACTTTGACGCGCTCTAATGGTAAGGGTATTTAAGATGAAGGAATTACCAGGCGTGTTTGTTGTAGTGTAGATACATGTAAAACATTTACCATAAATTTCGGACCTAAAGCGTAAACGTCCTTTGTTCCCTATCAAGGCGAAACTCTTCAAATTTTCATTCATAGAGGTCGACCTGACAGGAATCGTCGTGCGGGCCAGCTTTAACGCGCTCTATTGGTGAAACTAATTAAAATGCACAAAGTGTCACGCGTGTTTGTTGTAGTGTGGATGTTTGTCAATCATTTAACATCAACTTCGGACTTATGGCTTAAACGTCCTTTCTTGCCTGCGAAATCGAAATCGATGTGACGACGCAACCGCTTATGCGGGTCAACTTTGACGCCCTCTAATGGTAAGGGTATTTAAGGTGAAGGAATTACCAGGCGTGTTTGTTGTAGTGTTGATACATGTAAAACATTCACCATAAATTTCGGACCTGTAGCTTAAACGTCCTTTGTTCCCTATCAATGCGAAACTCTTCAAATTTTCATTGATAGAGGTCTACCTGACACGGAATCGTCGTGCGTGCCAGCTTTAACGCGCTCTATTGGTGAAACTAATTAAAATGCACAAAGTGTCACGCGTGTTTGTTGTAGTGTGGATATTTGTCAATCATTTAACTTAAATTTCGGACTTATGGCTTAAACGTCCGTTCTCGCCTGCGAACTCGAGGTCGACGTGACGATGGAACCGCTTATGCGGATCAACTTTGACGCGCTCTAATGGTAAGGGTATTTGAGGTGAAGGTATTACCACGCGTGTTTGTTGTAGCGTTGATACATTTAAAACATTTACCAAAAATTCCGGACCTGTAGCTTAAACGTCCTTTGTTCCCTATCAAGGCGAAACTCTTCAAATTTTCTTTGATAGAGGTCTACCCGACGCGGAATCGTCGTGCGGGCCAGCTTTAACGCGCTCTATTGGTGAAACTAATTAAAATGCACAAAGTGTCACGCGTGTTTGTTGTAGTGTGGATATTTGCCAATCATTTAACTTAAATTTCAGACTTATGGCTTAAACGTCCTTTCTTGCGTGCGAACTCGAGGTCGATGTGAGGACGGAACCGCTTATGCGGGTCAACTTTGACGCGCTCTAATGGTAAGGGAATTTGAGGTGAAGGTATTACCACGCGTGTTTGTTGTAGCGTTGATACATGTAAAACATTTACCATAAGTTTCGGACCTGTAGCTTACACGTCCTTTGTTTCCTATCAAGGCGAACTCTTCAAATTTTCATTCATAGAGGTCTACCCGACGCGGAATCGTCGTGCGGGCCAGCTTTAACGCGCTCTATTGGTGAAACTAATTAAAATGCACAAAGTGTCACGCGTGTTTGTTGTACTGTGGATGTTTGTCAATCATTTAACATAAATTTCGGACTGATGGCTTGAACGTCCTTTCTTGCCTGCGAACTCGAGGTCGATGTCACGACGGAACCGCTCATGCGGGCCAACTTTGACACGCTCTAATGGTAAGGGTATTTGAGGTGAAGGTATTACCACGAGTGTTTGTTGTAGCGTTGATACATTTAAAACATTTACCATAATTTTCGGACCTAAAGCTTAAACGTCCTTTGTTCCCTATCAAGGCGAAACTCTTCAAATTTTCATTCATAGAGGTCGACCTGACACGGAATCGTCGTGCGTGCCAGCTTTAACGCGCTCTATTGGTGAAACTAATTAAAATGCACAAAGTGTCACGCGTGTTTGTTGTAGTGTGGATATTTGGCAATCATTTAACTTAAATTTCGGACTTATGGCTTAAACGTCCTTTCTCGCCTGCGAACTCGAGGTCGATGTGACGATGGAACCGCTTATGCGGATCAACTTTGACGCGCTCTAATGGTAAGGGTATTTGAGGTGAAGGTATTACCACGCGTGTTTGTTGTAGCGTTGATACATTTAAAACATTTACCAAAAATTCCGGACCTGTAGCTTAAACGTCATTTGTTCCCTATCAAGGCGCAACTCTTCAAATTTTCTTTGATAGAGGTCTACCCGACGCGGAATCGTCGTGCGGGCCGGCTTTAACGCGCTCTATTGGTGAAACTAATTAAAATGCACAAAGTGTCACGCGTGTTTGTTGTAGTGTGGATATTTGTCAATCATTTAACTTAAATTTCGGACTTATGGCTTAAACGTCCTTTCTTGCCTGCGAACTCGAGGTCGATGTGAGGACGGAACCGCTTATGCGGGTCAACTTTGACGCGCTCTAATGGTAATGGTATTTGAGGTGAAGGTATTACCACGCGTGTTTGTTGTAGCGTTGATACATGTAAACCCTTTACCATAAGTTTCGGACCTGCAGCTCAAACGTCCTTTGTTCCCTATCAAGGCGAACTCTTCAAATTTTCATTCATAGAGGTCTACCCGACGCGGAATCGTCGTGCGGGCCAGCTTTAACGCGCTCTATTGGTGAAACTAATTAAAATGCACAAAGTGTCACGCGTGTTAGTTGTACTGTGGATGTTTGTCAACCATTTAAAATAAATTTCGGACTGATGGCTTGAACGTCCTTTCTTGCCAGCGAACTCGAGGTGGATGTCACGACGGAACCGCTCATGCGGGCCAACTTTGACACGCTCTAATGGTAAGGGTATTTGAGGTGAAGGTATTACCACGCGTGTTTGTTGTAGCGTTGATACATTTAAAACATTTACCATAAATTTCGGACCTATAGCTTAAACGTCCTTTGTTCCCTATCAAGGCCAAACTCTTCAAATTTTCTTTGATAGAGGTCGACCTGACACGGAATCGTCGTGCGGGCCAGCTTTAACGCGCTCTATTGGTGAAACTAATTAAAATGCACAAAGTGTCACGCGTGTTTGTTGTAGTGTGGATGTTTGTCAATCATTTAACTTAAATTTCAGACTTATGGCTTAAACGTCCTTTCTTGCCTGCGAACTCGAGGTCGATGTGAGGACGGAACCGCTTATGCGGGTCAACTTTGACGCGCTCTAATGGTAAGGGAATTTGAGGTGAAGGTATTACCACGCGTGTTTGTTGTAGTGTTGATACATGTAAAACATTTACCATAAATTTCGGACCTAAAGCTTAAACGTCCTTTGTTCCCTATCAAGGCGAAACTCTTCAAATTTTCATTCATAGAGGTCGACCTGACAGGAATCGTCGTGCGGGCCAGCTTTAACGCGCTCTATTGGTGAAACTAATTAAAATGCACAAAGTGTCACGCGTGTTTGTTGTAGTGTGGATGTTTGTCACTCATTTAACATAAATTTTGGACTTATGGCTTAAACGTCCTTTCTTGCCTGCGAAATCGAAATCGATGTGACGACGGAACCACTTATGCCGGTCAACTTTGACGGGCTCTAATGGTAAGGGTATTTAAGGTGAAGGAATTACCAGGCGTGTTTGTTGTAGTGATGATACATGTAAAACATTCACCATAAATTTCGGACCTGTAGCTTAAACGTCCTTTGTTCCCTATCAATGCGAAACTCTTCAAATTTTCATTGATAGAGGTCTGCCCGACGCGGAATCGTCGTGCGGGCCAGCTTTAACGCGCTCTATTGGTGAAACTAATTAAAATGCACAAAGTGTCACGCGTGTTTGTTGTAGTGTGGATATTTGCCAATCATTTAACTTAAATTTCAGACTTATGGCTTAAACGTCCTTTCTTGCCTGCGAACTCGAGGTCGATGTGAGGACGGAACCGCTTATGCGGGCCAACTTTGACACGCTCTAATGGTAAGGGTATTTGAGGTGAAGGTATTACCACGCGTGTTTGTTGTAGCGTTGATACATTTAAAACATTTACCATAATTTTCGGACCTAAAGCTTAAACGTCCTTTGTTCCCTATCAAGGCGAACTCTTCAAATTTTCATTCATAGAGGTCTACCCGACGCGGAATCGTCGTGCGGGCCAGCTTTAACGCGCTCTATTGGTGAAACTAATTAAAATGCACAAAGTGTCACGCGTGTTAGTTGTACTGTGGATGTTTGTCAACCATTTAAAATAAATTTCGGACTGATGGCTTGAACGTCCTTTCTTGCCTGCGAACTCGAGGTGGATGTCACGACGGAACCGCTCATGCGGGCCAACTTTGACACGCTCTAATGGTAAGGGTATTTGAGGTGAAGGTATTACCACGCGTGTTTGTTGTAGCGTTGATACATTTAAAACATTTACCATATATTTCGGACCTATAGCTTAAACGTCCTTTGTTCCCTATCAAGGCCAAACTCTTCAAATTTTTTTTGATACAGGTCGACCTGACACGGAATCGTCGTGCGGGCCAGCTTTCACGCGCTCTATTGGTGAAACTAATTAAAATGCACAAAGTGTCATGCGTGTTTGTTGTAGTGTGGATGTTTGTCAATCATTTAACTTAAATTTCAGACTTATGGCTTAAACGTCCTTTCTTGCCTGCGAACTCGAGGTCGATGTGAGGACGGAACCGCTTATGCGGGTCAACTTTGACGCGCTCTAATGGTAAGGGAATTTGAGGTGAAGGTATTACCACGCGTGTTTGTTGTAGCGTTGATACATGTAAAACATTTACCATAAGTTTCGGACCTGTAGCTTACACGTCCTTTGTTCCCTATCAAGGCGAACTCTTCAAATTTTCATTCATAGAGGTCTACCCGACGCGGAATCGTCGTGCGGGCCAGCTTTAACGCGCTCTATTGGTGAAACTAATTAAAATGCACAAAGTGTCACGCGTGTTTGTTGTACTGTGAATGTTTGTCAATCATTTAACATAAATTTCGGACTGATGGCTTGAACGTCCTTTCTTGCCTGCGAACTCGAGGTGGATGTCACGACAGAACCGCTCATGCGGGCCAACTTTGACACGCTCTAATGGTAAGGGTATTTGAGGTGAAGGTATTACCACGCGTGTTTGTTGTAGCGTTGATACATTTAAAACATTTACCATAATTTTCGGACCTAAAGCTTAAACGTCCTTTGTTCCCTATCAAGGCGAAACTCTTCAAATTTTCATTCATAGAGGTCGACCTGACACGGAATCGTCGTGCGTGCCAGCTTTAACGCGCTCTATTGGTGAAACTAATTAAAATGCACAAAGTGTCACGCGTGTTTGTTGTAGTGTGGATATTTGGCAATCATTTAACTTAAATTTCGGACTTATGGCTTAAACGTCCTTTCTCGCCTGCGAACTCGAGGTCGATGTGACGATGGAACCGCTTATGTGGATCAACTTTGACGCGCTCTAATGTTAAGGGTATTTGAGGTGAAGGTATTACCACGCGTGTTTGTTGTAGCGTTGATACATTTAAAACATTTACCAAAAATTCCGGACCTGTAGCTTAAACGTCATTTGTTCCCTATCAAGGCGAAACTCTTCAAATTTTCTTTGATAGAGGTCTACCCGACGCGGAATCGTCGTGCGGGCCGGCTTTAACGCGCTCTATTGGTGAAACTAATTAAAATGCACAAAGTGTCACGCGTGTTTGTTGTAGTGTGGATGTTTGTCAATCATTTGACATAAATTTCGGACTTAAGGCTTAAACGTCCTTTCTTGCCTGCGAACTGGAGGTCGATGTGATGACGGAACCGCTTATGCGGGTCAACTTTGACGCGCTCTAATGGTAAGGGTATTTAAGGTGAAGGTATTACCACGCGTGTTTGTTGTAGCGTTGATACATGTAAAACATTTACCATAAATTTCGGACCTGTAGCTTAAACGTCCTTTGTTCCCTATCAATGCGAAACTCTTCAAATTTTCATTCATAGAGGTCTACCCGACGCGGAATCGTCGTGCGGGCCAGCTTTAACGCGCTCTATTGGTGAAACTAATTAAAATGCACAAAGTGTCACGCGTGTTTGTTGTAGTGTGGATATTTGTCAATCATTTAACTTAAATTTCGGACTTATGGCTTAAACGTCCTTTCTCGCCTGCGAACTCGAGGTCGATGTGACGATGGAACCGCTTATGCGGATCAACTTTGACGCGCTCTAATGGTAAGGGTATTTGAGGTGAAGGTATTACCACGCGTGTTTGTTGTAGCGTTGATGCATGTAAAATATTTACCATAAATTTCCGACCTGTAGCTTAAGCGTCCTTTGTTCCCTATCAAGGCGAAACTCTTCAAATTTTCATTGATAGAGGTCGACCTGACACGGAATTGTCGTGCGGGCCAGCTTTAACGCGCTCTATTGGTGAAACTAATTAAAATGCACAAAGTGTCACGCGTGTTTGTTGTAGTGTGGATGTTTGTCAATCATTTAACTTAAATTTCGGACTTATGGCTTAAACGTTCTTTCTTGCCTGCGAACTCGAGGTCGATGTGACGACGGAACCGCTCATGCGGGCCAACTTTGACAAGCTCTAATGGTAAGGGTTTTTAAGTTAAAGGAATTACCAGGCGTGTTTGTTGTAGCGTTGATACATATAAAACATTTACGATAAGTTTCGGACCTGTAGCTTAAACGTCCTTTGTTCCGTATCAAGGCGAAACTCTTCAAATTTTCATTGATAGAGGTCGACCTGACACGGAATCGTCGTGCGGGTCAGCTTGAACGCGCTCTATTGGTGAAACTAATTAAAATGCACAAAGTGTCACGCGTGTTTGTTGTAGTGTGGATGTTTGTCAATCATTTAACATAAATTTCGGACGTATGGCTTAAACGTCCTTTCTTGCCTGCGAACTCGAGGTCGATGTGACGACAGAACCGCTCATGCGGGCCAACTTTGGCACGCTCTAATGGTAAGGGTATTTAAGTTAAAGAAATTACCAGGCGTGTTTGTTGTAGCATTGATACATGTAAAACATTTACCATAAATTTCGGACCTGTAGCTTAAACGTCCTTTGTTCCCTATCAAGGCGAAACTCTTCAAATTTTCTTTGATAGAGGTCTACCCGACGCGGAATCGTCGTGCGGGCCAGCTTTAACGCGCTCTATTGGTGAAACTAATTAAAATGCACAAAGTGTCACACGTGTTTGTTGTAGTTTGGTTGTTTGTCAATCATTTAATATAAATTTCGGACTTATGGCTTAAACGTCCTTTCTTGCCTGCGAACTCGAGGTCGATGTGACGGCGGAACCGCTTATGCGTGTCAACTTTGACGCAACCTAATGGTAAGGGTATTTAAGTAAAGGAATTACCAGGCGTGTTCGTTGTAGCGTTGATGCATGTAAAACATTTACCATAAATTTCCGACCTGTACCTTAAGCGTCCTTTGTGCCCTATCAAGGCGTAACTCTTCAAATTTTCATTCATAGAGGTCGACCTGACACGGAATCGTTGTGCGGGCCAGCTTTAACGCGCTCTATTGGTGAAACTAATTAAAATGCACAAAGTGTCACGCGTGTTTGTTGCAGTGTGGTTGTTTGTCAATCATATAATATAAATTTCGGACTTATGGCTTAAACGTCCTTTCTTGCCTGCGAACTCGAGGTCGATGTGACGACGGAACCGCTTATGCGTGTCAACTTTGACGCGCTCTAATGGTAAGGGTATTTAAGGTGAAGGCATTACCACGCGTGTTTGTTGTAGCGTTGATACATGTAAAACATTTACGATAAGTTTCGGACCTGTAGCTTAAACGTCCTTTGTTCCCTATCAAGGCGAAACTCTTCAAATTTTCATTCATAGAGGTCGACCTGACACGGAATCGTTGTGCGGGCCAGCTTTAACGCGCTCTATTGGTGAAACTAATTAAAATGCACAAAGTGTCACGCGTGTTTGTTGCAGTGTGGTTGTTTGTCAATCATATAATATAAATTTCGGACTTATGGCTTAAACGTCCTTTCTTGCCTGCGAACTCGAGGTCGATGTGACGACGGAACCGCCTATGCGTGTCAACTTTGACGCGCTCTAATGGTAAGGGTATATAAAGTGAAGGTATTACCACGCGTGTTTGTTGTAGCGTTGATACATGTAAAACATTTACGATAAGTTTCGGACCTGTAGCTTAAACGTCCTTTGTTCCCTATCAAGGCGAAACTCATCAAATTTTCATTGATAGAGGTCGACCTGACACGGAATCGTCGTGCGGGCCAGCTTTAACGCGCTCTATTGGTGAAACTAATTAAAATGCACAAAGTGTCACGCGTGTTTGTTGTAGTGTGGATGTTTGTCAATCATTTAACATAAATTTCGGACGTATGGCTTAAACGTCCTTTCTTGCCTGCGAACTCGAGGTCGATGTGACGACAGAACCGCTCATGCGGGCCAACTTTGGCACGCTCTAATGGTAAGGGTATTTAAGTTAAAGAAATAACCAGGCGTGTTTGTTGTAGCATTGATACATGTAAAACATTTACCATAAGTTTCGGACCTGTGGCTTAAACGTCTTTTGTTCCCTATCTAGACGAAACTCTTCAAATTTTCATTGATAAAGGTCGACCTGACACGGAATTGTCGTGCGGGCCAGCTTTAACGCGCTCTATTGGTGAAACTAATTAAAATGCACAAAGTGTCACGCGTGTTTGTTGTAGTGTGGATGTTTGTCAATTATTTAACATAAATTTCGGACTTATGGCTTAAACGTCCTTTCTTGCCTGCGAACTCGAGGTCGATGTGACGACGGAACCGCTTATGCGTGTCAACTTTGACGCAACCTAATGGTAAGGGTATTTAAGTAAAGGAATTACCAGGCGTGTTCGTTGTAGCGTTGATGCATGTAAAACATTTACCATAAATTTCCGACCTGTAGCTTAAGCGTCCTTTGTTCCCTATCAAGGCGAAACTCTTCAAATTTTCATTCATAGAGGTCGACCTGACACGGAATCGTTGTGCGGGCCAGCTTTAACGCGCTCTATTGGTGAAACTAATTAAAATGCACAAAGTGTCACGCGTGTTTGTTGTAGTGTGGTTGTTTGTCAATCATATAATATAAATTTCGGACTTATGGCTTAAACGTCCTTTCTTGCCTGCGAACTCGAGGTCGATGTGACGACGGAACCGCTCATGCGCGTCAACTTTGACGCGCTCTAATGGTAAGGGTATTTAAGGTGAAGGTATTACCACGCGTGTTTGTTGTAGCGTTGATACATGTAAAACATTTACGATAAGTTTCGGACCTGTAGCTTAAACGTCCTTTGTTCCCTATCAAGGCGAAACTCTTCAAATTTTCATTGATAGAGGTCGACCTGACACGGAATCGTTGTGCGGGCCAGCTTTAACGCGCTCTATTGGTGAAACTAATTAAAATGCACAAAGTGTCACGCGTGTTTGTTGTAGTGTGGTTGTTTGTCAATCATATAATATAAATTTCGAACTTATGGCTTAAACGTCCTTTCTTGCCTGCGAACTCGAGGTCGATGTGACGACGGAACCGCTTATGCGTGTCAGCTTTGACGCAACCTAATGGTAGGGGTATTTAAGTAAAGGAATTACCAGGCGTGTTCGTTGTAGCGTTGATGCATGTAAAACATTTACCATAAATTTCCGACCTGTAGCTTAAGCGTCCTTTGTTCCCTATCAAGGCGAAACTCTTCAAATTTTCATTCATAGAGGTCGACCTGACACGGAATCGTTGTGCGGGCCAGCTTTAACGCGCTCTATTGGTGAAACTAATTAAAATGCACAAAGTGTCACGCGTGTTTGTTGTAGTGTGGTTGTTTGTCAATCATATAATATAAATTTCGGACTTATGGCTTAAACGTCCTTTCTTGCCTGCGAACTCGAGGTCGATGTGACGACGGAACCGCTTATGCGTGTGAACTTTGACGCGCTCTAATGGTAAGGATATTTAAGGTGAAGGTATTACCACGCGTGTTTGTTGTAGCGTTGATACATGTAAAACATTTACCATAAATTTCGGACCTGTAGCTTAAACGTCCTTTGTTCCCTATCAAGGCGAAACTCTTCAAATTTTCTTTGATAGAGGTCTACCCGACGCGGAATCGTCGTGCGGGCCAGCTTTAACGCGCTCTATTGGTGAAACTAATTAAAATGCACAAAGTGTCACACGTGTTTGTTGTAGTTTGGTTGTTTGTCAATCATTTAATATAAATTTCGGACTTATGGCTTAAACGTCCTTTCTTGCCTGCGAACTCGAGGTCGATGTGACGGCGGAACCGCTTATGCGTGTCAACTTTGACGCAACCTAATGGTAAGGGTATTTAAGTAAAGGAATTACCAGGCGTGTTCGTTGTAGCGTTGATGCATGTAAAACATTTACCATAAATTTCCGACCTGTACCTTAAGCGTCCTTTGTGCCCTATCAAGGCGTAACTCTTCAAATTTTCATTCATAGAGGTCGACCTGACACGGAATCGTTGTGCGGGCCAGCTTTAACGCGCTCTATTGGTGAAACTAATTAAAATGCACAAAGTGTCACGCGTGTTTGTTGCAGTGTGGTTGTTTGTCAATCATATAATATAAATTTCGGACTTATGGCTTAAACGTCCTTTCTTGCCTGCGAACTCGAGGTCGATGTGACGACGGAACCGCTTATGCGTGTCAACTTTGACGCGCTCTAATGGTAAGGGTATTTAAGGTGAAGGCATTACCACGCGTGTTTGTTGTAGCGTTGATACATGTAAAACATTTACGATAAGTTTCGGACCTGTAGCTTAAACGTCCTTTGTTCCCTATCAAGGCGAAACTCTTCAAATTTTCATTCATAGAGGTCGACCTGACACGGAATCGTTGTGCGGGCCAGCTTTAACGCGCTCTATTGGTGAAACTAATTAAAATGCACAAAGTGTCACGCGTGTTTGTTGCAGTGTGGTTGTTTGTCAATCATATAATATAAATTTCGGACTTATGGCTTAAACGTCCTTTCTTGCCTGCGAACTCGAGGTCGATGTGACGACGGAACCGCCTATGCGTGTCAACTTTGACGCGCTCTAATGGTAAGGGTATATAAAGTGAAGGTATTACCACGCGTGTTTGTTGTAGCGTTGATACATGTAAAACATTTACGATAAGTTTCGGACCTGTAGCTTAAACGTCCTTTGTTCCCTATCAAGGCGAAACTCATCAAATTTTCATTGATAGAGGTCGACCTGACACGGAATCGTCGTGCGGGCCAGCTTTAACGCGCTCTATTGGTGAAACTAATTAAAATGCACAAAGTGTCACGCGTGTTTGTTGTAGTGTGGATGTTTGTCAATCATTTAACATAAATTTCGGACGTATGGCTTAAACGTCCTTTCTTGCCTGCGAACTCGAGGTCGATGTGACGACAGAACCGCTCATGCGGGCCAACTTTGGCACGCTCTAATGGTAAGGGTATTTAAGTTAAAGAAATAACCAGGCGTGTTTGTTGTAGCATTGATACATGTAAAACATTTACCATAAGTTTCGGACCTGTGGCTTAAACGTCTTTTGTTCCCTATCTAGACGAAACTCTTCAAATTTTCATTGATAAAGGTCGACCTGACACGGAATTGTCGTGCGGGCCAGCTTTAACGCGCTCTATTGGTGAAACTAATTAAAATGCACAAAGTGTCACGCGTGTTTGTTGTAGTGTGGATGTTTGTCAATTATTTAACATAAATTTCGGACTTATGGCTTAAACGTCCTTTCTTGCCTGCGAACTCGAGGTCGATGTGACGACGGAACCGCTTATGCGTGTCAACTTTGACGCAACCTAATGGTAAGGGTATTTAAGTAAAGGAATTACCAGGCGTGTTCGTTGTAGCGTTGATGCATGTAAAACATTTACCATAAATTTCCGACCTGTAGCTTAAGCGTCCTTTGTTCCCTATCAAGGCGAAACTCTTCAAATTTTCATTCATAGAGGTCGACCTGACACGGAATCGTTGTGCGGGCCAGCTTTAACGCGCTCTATTGGTGAAACTAATTAAAATGCACAAAGTGTCACGCGTGTTTGTTGTAGTGTGGTTGTTTGTCAATCATATAATATAAATTTCGGACTTATGGCTTAAACGTCCTTTCTTGCCTGCGAACTCGAGGTCGATGTGACGACGGAACCGCTCATGCGCGTCAACTTTGACGCGCTCTAATGGTAAGGGTATTTAAGGTGAAGGTATTACCACGCGTGTTTGTTGTAGCGTTGATACATGTAAAACATTTACGATAAGTTTCGGACCTGTAGCTTAAACGTCCTTTGTTCCCTATCAAGGCGAAACTCTTCAAATTTTCATTGATAGAGGTCGACCTGACACGGAATCGTTGTGCGGGCCAGCTTTAACGCGCTCTATTGGTGAAACTAATTAAAATGCACAAAGTGTCACGCGTGTTTGTTGTAGTGTGGTTGTTTGTCAATCATATAATATAAATTTCGAACTTATGGCTTAAACGTCCTTTCTTGCCTGCGAACTCGAGGTCGATGTGACGACGGAACCGCTCATGCGGGCCAACTTTGACAAGCTCTAATGGTAAGGGTTTTTAAGGTGAAGGTATTACCACGCGTGTTTGTTGTAGCGTTGACACATGGAAAACATTTACCATAAGTTTCGGACCTGTAGCTTAAACGTCCTTTGTTCCCTATCTAGGCGAAACTCTTCAAATTTTCTTTGATAGAGGTCTACCCGACGCGGAATCGTCGTGCGGGCCAGCTTTAAAGCGCTCTATTGGTGAAACTAATTAAAATGTACAAAGTGTCACGCGTGTTTGTTGTAGTTTGGTTGTTTGTCAATCATTTAATATAAATTTCAGACTTATGGCTTAAACGTCCTTTCTTGCCTGCGAACTCGAGGTCGATGTGACGACGGAACCGCTTATGCGTGTCAGCTTTGACGCAACCTAATGGTAGGGGTATTTAAGTAAAGGAATTACCAGGCGTGTTCGTTGTAGCGTTGATGCATGTAAAACATTTACCATAAATTTCCGACCTGTAGCTTAAGCGTCCTTTGTTCCCTATCAAGGCGAAACTCTTCAAATTTTCATTCATAGAGGTCGACCTGACACGGAATCGTTGTGCGGGCCAGCTTTAACGCGCTCTATTGGTGAAACTAATTAAAATGCACAAAGTGTCACGCGTGTTTGTTGTAGTGTGGTTGTTTGTCAATCATATAATATAAATTTCGGACTTATGGCTTAAACGTCCTTTCTTGCCTGCGAACTCGAGGTCGATGTGACGACGGAACCGCTTATGCGTGTGAACTTTGACGCGCTCTAATGGTAAGGATATTTAAGGTGAAGGTATTACCACGCGTGTTTGTTGTAGCGTTGATACATGTAAAACATTTACGATAAGTTTCGGACCTGTAGCTTAAACGTCCTTTGTTCCCTATCAAGGCGAAACTCTTCAAATTTTCATTGATAGAGGTCGACCTGACACGGAATCGTCGTGCGGGCCAGCTTTAACGCGCTCTATTGGTGAAACTAATTAAAATGCACCAAGTGTCACGCGTGTTTGTTGTAGTGTGGATGTTTGTCAATCATTTAACATAAATTTCGGACGTATGGCTTAAACGTCCTTTCTTGCCTGCGAACTCGAGGTCGATGTGACGACAGAACCGCTCATGCGGGCCAACTTTGGCACGCTCTAATGGTAAGGGTATTTAAGTTAAACAAATTACCAGGCGTGTTTGTTGTAGCATTGATACATGTAAAACATTTACCATAAATTTCGGACCCGTAGCTTAAACGTCTTTTGTTAACATATCTAGGCGAAACTCTTCAAATTTTCTTTGATAGAGGTCTACCCGACGCGGAATCGTCGTGCGGGCCAGCTTTAAAGCGCTCTATTGGTGAAACTAATTAAAATGTACAAAGTGTCACGCGTGTTTGTTGTAGTTTGGTTGTTTGTCAATCATTTAATATAAATTTCGGACATATTTCTTAAACGTCCTTTCTTGCCTGCGAACTCGAGGTCGATGTGACGACAGAACCGCTCATGCCTGTCAGCTTTGACGCGCTCTAATGGTAAGGGTATTTAAGGTGAAGGTATTACCACGCGTGTTTGTTGTAGCGTTGATACATGGAAAACATTTACCATAAGTTTCGGACCTGTAGCTTAAACGTCCTTTGTTCCCTATCAAGGCGAAGCTCTTCAAATTTTCATTGATAGAGGTCGACCTGACACGGAATCGTCGTGCGGGCCAGCTTTAACGCGCTCTATTGGTGAAACTAATTAAAATGCACAAAGTTTCACGCGTGTTTGTTGTAGTGTGGATGTTTGCCAATCCTTTAACATAAATTTCGGACGTATGGCTTAAACGTCCTTTCTTGCCTGCGAACTCGAGGTCGATGTGACGACAGAACCGCTCATGCGGGTCAACTTTGACGCGCTCTAATGGTAGGGGTATTTAAGGTGAAGGTATTACCACGCGTGTTTGTTGTAGCGTTGATACATGTAAAACATTTACCATAAGTTTCGGACCTGTAGCTTAAACGTCCTTTGTTCCCTATCAAGGCGAAACTCTTCAAATTTTCATTCATAGAGGTCGACCTGACAGGAATCGTCGTGCGGGCCGGCTTTAACGCGCTCTATTGGTGAAACTAATTAAAATGCACGAAGTGTCACGCGTTTTTGTTGTAGTGTGGATGTTTGTCAATCATTTAACATCAATTTCGGGCTTATGGCTTAAACGTCCTTTCTTGCCTGCGAACTCGAGGTCGATGTGAGGACGGAGGGTCAACTTTGACGCGCTCTAATGGTAAGGGTATTTGAGGTGAAGGTATTACCACGCGTGTTTGTTGTAGCGTTGATACATGTAAAACATTTACCATAAGTTTCGGACCTGTAGCTTACACGTCCTTTGTTCCCTATCAAGGCGAACGCTTCAAATTTTCATTGATAGAGGTCTACCGGACACGGAATCATCGTGCGGGCCAGCTTTAACGCGCTCTATTGGTGAAACTAATTAAAATGCACAAAGTGTCACGCGTGTTTGTTGTAGTGTGGATGTTTGTCAATCATTTAACATCAATTTCGGACTTATGGCTTAAACGTCCTTTCTTGCCTGCGAAATCGAAATCGATGTGACGACGGAACCGCTTATGCGGGTCAACTTTGACGCGCTCTAATGGTAAGGGTATTTAAGGTGAAGGTATTACCACGCGTGTTTGTTGTAGCGTTTATACATATAAAACATTTACCATGAGTTTCGGACCTGTACGTTAAACGTTCTTTGTTCCCTATCAAGGGCAAACTCTTCAAATTTTCTCTCATAGAGGTCAACCAGACACGGATTCGTCGTGCGGGCCAGCTATAACGCGCTCCATTGGTGAAACTAATTACCAGGCGTGTTCGTTGTAGTGTTGATACATGTAAAACATTTACCATGAATTCGGACCTGTAGCTTAAACGTCCTTTGTTCCCTATCAATGCGAAACTCTTCAAATTTTCATTGATAGAGGTCTACCTGACACGGAATCGTCGTGCGTGCCAGCTTTAACGCGCTCTATTGGTGCAACTAATTAAAATGCACAAAGTGTCACGCGTGTTTGTTGTAGTGTGGATATTTGTCAATCATTTAACTTAAATTTCGGACTTATGGCTTAAACGTCCTTTCTTGCCTCCGAACTCGAGGTCGATGTGAGGACGGAACCGCTCATGCGGGTCAACTTTGACGCGCTCTAATGGTAAGGGTATTTGAGGTGAAGGTATTACCACGCGTGTTTGTTGTAGCGTTGATACATGTAAAACCTTTACCATAAGTTTCGGACCTGTAGCTTAAACGTCCTTTGTTCCCTATCAAGGCGAACTCTTCAAATTTTCATTCATAGAGGTCTACCCGACGCGGAATCGTCGTGCGGGCCAGCTTTAACGCGCTCTATTGGTGAAACTAATTAAAATGCACAAAGTGTCACGCGTGTTTGTTGTAGTGTGGATGTTTGTCAATCATTTAACATAAATTTCGGACGCATGGCTTAAACGTCCTTTCTTGCCTGCGAACTCGAGGTCGATGTGACAACAGAACCGCTCATGCGGGCCAACTTTGGCACGCTCTAATGGTAAGGGTATTTAAGTTAAAGAAATTACCAGGCGTGTTTGTTGTAGCATTGATACATGTAAAACATTTACCATAAATTTCGGACCTGTAGCTTAAACGTCTTTTGTTCCCTATCAAGGCGAAACTCTTCAAATTTTCATTCATAGAGGTCGACCTGACACGGAATCGTTGTGCGGGCCAGCTTTAAAGCGCTGTATTGGTGAAAATAATTAAAATCCACAAAGTGTCACGCGTGTTTGTTGTAGTGTGGTTGTTTGTCAATCATTTAACATAAATCTCGGACTTATTGCTTAAACGTCCTTTCTTGCCTGCGAACTCGAAATCGATGTGACGACGGAACCGCTTATGCGGGTCAACTTTGACGCGCTCTAATGGTAGGGATATTTAAGGGGAAGGTATTACCACGCGTGTTTGTTGTAGCGTTGATACATGTAAAACATTTACGATAAGTTTCGGACCTGTAGCTTAAACGTCCTTTGTTCCCTATCAAGGCGAAGCTCTTCAAATTTTCATTGATAAAGGTCGACCTGACACGGAATCGTCGTGCGGGCCAGCTTTAACGCGCTCTATTGGTGAAACTAATTAGAATGCACAAAGTGTCACGCGTGTTTGTTGTAGTGTGGATGTTTGTCAATCATTTAACATAAATTTCGGACGCATGGCTTAAACGTCCTTTCTTGCCTGCGAACTCGAAATCGATGTGACGACGGAACGGCTTATGCGGGTCAACTTTGACGCGCTCTAATGGTAGGGGTATTTAAGGTGAAGGTATTACCACGCGTGTTTGTTGTAGCGTTGATACATGTAAAACATTTACCATAAGTTTCGGACCTGTAGCTTAAACGTCCTTTGTTCCCTATCAAGGCGAAACTCTTCAAATTTTCATTCGTAGAGGTCGGCCTGACACGGAATCGTCGTGCGGGCCAGCTTTAACGCGCTCTATTGGTGAAACTAATTAAAATGCACAAAGTGTCACGCGTGTTTGTTGTAGTGTGGTTGTTTGTCAATCATTTAATATAAATTTCGGACTTATGGCTTAAACGTCCTTTCTTGCCTGCGAACTCGAGGTCGATGTGACGAAAAACCGCTTATGCGTATCAACATTGACGCGCTCTAATGGTAAGGGTATTTAAGGTGAAGGTATTACCACGCGTGTTTGTTGTAGCGTTGATAACAGGAAAACATTTACCATAAGTTTCGGACCTGTAGCTTAAACGTCCTTTGTTCCCTATCAAGGCGAAACTCTTCAAATTTTCATTCATAGAGGTCGGCCTGACACGGAATCGTCGTGCGGGCCAGCTTTAACGCGGTCTATTGATGAAACTAATTAAAATGCACAAAGTGTCACGCGTGTTCGTTGTAGTGTGGATGTTTGTGAATCATTTAACATAAATCTCGGACTTATTGCTTAAACGTCCTTTCTTGCCTGCGAACTTGAAATCGATGTGACGACGGAACCGCTTATGCGGGTGAACTTTGACGCGCTCTAATGGTAGGGATATTTAAGGGGAAGGTATTACCACGCGTGTTTGTTGTAGCGTTGATACATGTAAAACATTTACCATAAGTTTCGGACCTGTAGCTTAAACGTCCTTTCTTCCCTATCAAGGCGAAACTCTTCAAATTTTTATTGATAGAGGTCGACCTGACACGGAATCGTCGTGCGGGCCTGCTTTAACGCGCTCTATTGGTGAAACTAATTAAAATGCACAAAGTGTCACGCGTGTTTGTTGTAGTGTGGATGTTTGTCAATCATTTAACATAAATTTCGGACGCATGGCTTAAACGTCCTTTCTTGCCTGCGAACTCGAAATCGATGTGACGACGGAACGGCTTATGCGGGTCAACTTTGACGCGCTCTAATGGTAGGGGTATTTAAGGTGAAGGTATTATCACGCGTGTTTGTTATAGCGTTGATACATGGAAAACATTTACCATAAGTTTCGGACCTGTAGCTTAAACGTCCTTTGTTCCCTATCAAGGCGAAACTCTTCAAATTTTCATTCATAGAGGTCGGCCTGACACGGAATCGTCGTGCGGGCCAGCTTTAACGCGCTCTATTGGTGAAACTAATTAAAATGCACAAAGTGTCACGCGTGTTTGTTGTAGTGTGGATGTTTGCCAATCATTTAACATAAATTTCGGACTTATGGCTTAAACGTCCTTTCTTGCCTGCGAACTCGAAATCAATGTCACGACGGAACCGCTCATGCGGGCCGACTTTGACACGCTCTAATGGTAAGGGTATTTAAGGTGAAGGTATTACCACGCGTGTTCGTTGTAGCGTTGATGCATGTAAAACATTTACCATAAATTTCCGACCTGTAGCTTAAGCGTCCTTTGTTCTCTATCAAGGCGAAACTCTTCAAATTTTCATTCATAGAGGTCGACCTGACACGGAATCGTTGTGCGGGCCAGCTTTAACGCGCTCTATTGGTGAAACTAATTAAAATGCACAAAGTGTCACGCGTGTTTGTTGTAGTGTGGTTGTTTGTCAATCATATAATATAAATTTCGGACTTATGGCTTAAACGTCCTTTCTTGCCTGCGAACTCGAGGTCGATGTGACGACGGAACCGCTTATGCGTGTGAACTTTGACGCGCTCTAATGGTAAGGGTATTTAAGGTGAAGGTATTACCACGCGTGTTTGTTGTAGCGTTGATACATGTAAAACATTTACGATAAGTTTCGAACCTGTAGCTTAAACGTCCTTTGTTCCCTATCAAGGCGAAGCTCTTCAAATTTTCATTGATAGAGGTCGACCTGACACGGAATCGTCGTGCGGGCCAGCTTTAACGCGCTCTATTGGTGAAACTAATTAAAATGCACAAAGTGTCACGCGTGTTTGTTGTAGTGTGGATGTTTGTCAATCATTTAACATAAATTTCGGACGCATGGCTTAAACGTCCTTTCTTGCCTGCGAACTCGAAATCGATGTGACGACGGAACGGCTTATGCGGGTCAACTTTGACGCGCTCTAATGGTAGGGGTATTTAAGGTGAAGGTATTACCACGCGTGTTTGTTGTAGCGTTGATGCATGTAAAACATTTACCATAAATTTCCGACCTGTAGCTCAAGCGTCCTTTGTTCCATATCAAGGCGAAACTCTTCAAATTTTCATTCATAGAGGTCGACCTGACAAGGAATCGTTGTGCGGGCCAGCGTTAACGCGCTCTATTGGTGAAACTAATTAAAATGCACAAAGTGTCACGCGTGTTTGTTGTAGTGTGGTTGTTTGTCAATCATTTAATATAAATTTCGGACTTACGGCTTAAACGTCCTTTCTTGCCTGCGAACTCGAGGTCGATGTGACGACGGAACCGCTTATGCGTGTCAACTTTGACGCGCTCTAATGGTAAGGGTATTTAAGGTGAAGGTATTACCACGCGTGTTTGTTGTAGCGTTGATACATGTAAAACATGTACGATAAGTTTCGGACCTGTAGCTTAAACGTCCTTTGTTCCGTATCAAGGCGAAGCTCTTCAAATTTTCATTGATAGAGGTCGACCTGACACGGAATTGTCGTGCGGGCCAGCTTTAACGCGCTCTATTGTTGAAACTAATTAAAATGCACAAAGTGTCACCCGTGTTTGTTGTAGTGTGGATGTTTGTCAATCATTTAACATAAATTTCGGACATATTTCTTAAACGTCCTTTCTTGCCTGCGAACTCGAGGTCGATGTGACGACAGAACCGCTCATGCGGGCCAACTTTGGCACGCTCTAATGGTAAGGGTATTTAAGTTAAAGAAATTACCAGGCGTGTTTGTTGTAGCATTGATACATGTAAAACATTTACCATAAATTCCGGACCTGTAGCTTAAACGTCTTTTGTTCCCTATCAAGGCGAAACTCTTCAAATTTTCATTGATAGAGGTCGACCTGACACGGAATCGTTGTGCGGGCCTGCTTTAACGCGCTCTATTGGTGAAACTAATTAAAATGCACAAAGTGTCACGCGTGTTTGTTGTAGTGTGGTTGTTTGTCAATCATTTAAAATAAATTTCGGACTTATGGCTTAAACGTCCTTTCTTGCCTGCGAAGTCGAGGTCGATGTGACGACGGAACCGCTTATGCGTGTCAGCTTTGACGCGCTCTAATGGTAAGGTTATTTAAGGTGAAGGTATTACCACGCGTGTTTGTTGTAGCGTTGATACATGGAAAACATTTACCATAAGTTTCGGACCTGTAGCTTAGACGTCCTTTGTTCCCTATCAAGGCGAAGCTCTTCAAATTTTCATTGATAGAGGTCGACCTGACACGGAATCGTCGTGCGGGCCAGCTTTAACGCGCTCTATTGGTGAAACTAATTAAAATGCACAAAGTGTCACGCGTGTTTGTTGTAGTGTGGATGTTTGCCAATCCTTTAACATAAATTTCGGACTTATGGCTTAAACGTCCTTTCTTGCCTGCGAACTCGAAATCAATGTCACGACGGAACCGCTCATGCGGGCCAACTTTGACACGCTCTAATGGTAAGGGTATTTAAGTTAAAGGAATTACCAGGCGTGTTCGTTGTAGCGTTGATGCATGTAAAACAGTTACCATAAATTTCCGACCTGTAGCTTAAGCGTCCTTTGTTCCCTATCAAGGCGAAACTCTTCAAATTTTCATTCATAGAGGTCGACCTGACACGGAATCGTTGTGCGGGCCAGCTTTAACGCGCTCTATTGGTGAAACTAATTAAAATGCACAAAGTGTCACGCGTGTTTGTTGTAGTGTGGTTGTTTGTCAATCATTTCATATAAATTTCGGACGCATGGCTTAAACGTCCTTTCTTGCCTGCGAACTCGAGGTCGATATGACGTCGGAATCGCTTATGCGTGTCAACTTTGACGCGCTCTAATGGTAAGGGTATTTAAGGTGAAGGTATTACCACGCGTGTTGGTTGTACCGTTGATACATGTAAAACATTTACGATAAGTTTCGGACCTGTAGCTTAAACGTCCTTTGTTCCCTATCAAGGCGAAGCTCTTCAAATTTTCATTGAATAGAGGTCGACCTGACACGGAATCGTCGTGCGGACCAGCTTTAACGCGCTCTATTGGTGAAACTAATTAAAATGCACAAAGTGTCACGCGTGTTTGTTGTAGTGTGGATGTTTGTCAATCATTTAACATAAATTTCGGACGCATGGCTTAAACGTCCTATCTTGCCTGCGAACTCGAGGTCGATGTGACGACAGAACCGCTGATGCGGGCCAACTTTGGCACGCTCTAATGGTAAGGGTATTTAAGTTAAAGAAATTACCAGGCGTGTTTGTTGTAGCATTGATACATGTAAAACATTTACCATAAATTTCGGACCTGTAGCTTAAACGTCTTTTGTTCCCTATCAAGGCGAAACTCTTCAAATTTTCATTCATAGAGGTCGACCTGACACGGAAACGTTGTGCGGGCCAGCTTTAACGCGCTCTATTGGTGAAACTAATTAAAATGCACAAAGTGTCACGCGTGTTTGTTGTAGTGTGGTTGCTTGTCAATCATTTAACATAAATTTCGGACTTATGGCTTAAACGTCCTTTCTTGCCTGCGAACTCGAAATCAATGTCACGACGGAACCGCTCATGCGGGCCAACTTTGACACGCTCTAAGGGTAAGGGTATTTAAGTTAAAGGAATTACCAGGCGTGTTCGTTGTAGCATTGATGCATGTAAAACATTTACCATAAATTTCCGACCTTTAGCCCAAGCGTCCTTTGTTCCCTATCAAGGCGAAACTCTTCAAATTTTCATTCATCGAGGTCGACCTGACACGGAATCGTTGTGCGGGCCAGCGTTAACGCGCTCTATTCGTGAAACTAATTAAAATGCACAAAGTGTCACGCGTGTTTGTTGTAGTGTGGTTGTTTGTCAATCATTTAATATAAATTTCGGACTTACGGCTTAAACGTCCTTTCTTGCCTGCGAACTCGAGGTCGATGTGACGACGGAACCGCTTATGCGGGCCAACTTTGACAAGCTCTAATGGTAAGTGTTTTTAAGTTAAAGGAATTACCAGGCGTGTTTGTTGTAGCGTTGATACATGTAAAACATTTACCATAAATTTCGGACCCGTAGCTTAAACGTGCTTTGTTCCCTATCTAGGCGAAACTCTTCAAATTTTCATTGATAGAGGTCGACCTGACACGGAATCCTCGTGCGGGACAGCTTTAACGCGCTCTATTGGAAGCGTATACGAAGAGGGGAGTCAATATACTTTCGTGTCAATATACTATATATACTTTTGTGTGTCACCACTTCACTTTGTACCAGAGGAAGCGTGGACCTCCACGCGAAAGCTTGTACAAATTAAACTTAAACAAAAATCTTCTGTGTCGACTTCTGTATTTTGTTTACGCGCTCTATTGGTGAAACTAATTAAAATGCATAAACTGTCACGTGTGTTTTTATAGTGTGGATGGACTGAAGGAAAGACGGGTCTCCTAAGATGCGCAATGAACAAAATAAATAAAGAAAAAAGGCGTTTCTTCACGAATTTTTTGTAGACGATCTACTGAACGGATTTTTGTTCTGAAAACTGCTACAATATCAGGTCATCGAAAGGAACAGATGTTCTAATTGGGAAAACTCCGTAGCTTTTATAATTAAAAAAAGTTATATGAACGATTTTTAGGTAATGATTGATTTGACGGTTGAGCAACATATGGCCAAGAACGTCCGCCGGCCCAGAGACGATAGAAGTAAAAACAGCATGTCTATAGCCCTTATAGTTTTTTTTTTAAATAAAAAATCTGTATCGCTTAAAAAAGACACTCTGTATAATATGTGAAAAAAGTAGTAAAGACTTTTTGGCTGCACGTTGAACATATGTTTATAAGTCCCAAACGTCGCAATACCAGCACTGGACAGCTGTTTCGGCCTTATTGGGCCTTCATCACCAATGCGTAGGTGAGCGACGTTTGAGCGAGTGGCGTGGTAAGGTCACGTGGAACGTGATGTTCTCCCGGGATGAGAACCTCCCCTCTGAAAGCCCAGTGCGAAGCCAGTGAAGTATTATGTGAAAACACACACACACACGCACGGACACACACACACACACACACACACACATATATATACTCATGGAACGATGCGACAGCACCAGAGGACACGTGTTTCGCCGTGTTTGCGGCTCGTCAGCCCTGGGTAGCTGCGCATCGTTCGGGATTGGCAAACCAGGGGTCACTCAGCGAGCGATATACACCTGGGAGGGTGAGTGAGCACTCCTCAACGCCACAGTGCAAGCCAGTGAATTATAAAGTTTATAATTTTATAAGTATATATAATATATATATATATATATATAGGACAAATAGGTTAATATATCAGACGGCTACGAAGTTTAATAAAACTGAAATAATAAGACTTGGACTACAGATTACAGGAACGTTAACAAAAACTAATTTATTTAATGGGCAATTTAACACATAGATTAAAAAAATAATATATGTATAATATAATAATAATTATATAATAATAATAATAATATAATATATATATAAGTTACAAATTTATAATTCACTGGCATGCACTGTGGGGTTGAGGAGTGCTCACTCACCCTCCCAGGTGTATATCGCTCGCTGAGTGACCCCTGGTTTGCCAATTCCGAACGATGGGCAGCTATCAAGAGCTGACGAGCCGCAAACACGGCGAAACACGTATCCTCTGGTGCTGTCGCATCGTTCCATGAGTATCTAGTATAAATATACTCATGGAACGATGCGACAACACCGTATTTCAAACACTGTATTCAACACTGTATTTCAAACACGTCTACTGTCATTTACTTGTTTCTTTAATGGCTTTTTTCCTGCATTGTATATACAGGGTGTTCAAAATTAAGCTTTCACGAGCGCTACGCAAACACAGCGATGACAGGAAACCGGATGATAACTTTACGCTACTTGCGTAAGAAACATGTGCTGCTAATTATGTAGCACCTGTTTTTTAATCAAGGAACAAAAAAACAGCACCACTTTTTTCTACTTTTGTTTCAGTGCTGTCGCTAAGGGCTTCTCAAAAAAGAAGGAATCTTCTGGATAGCTGATGTGTTTTCTATTACTTTGACTTTCAAGACGCTTTTTTTTATTTTCGTTTGGCACAGGATCTGGAGTGAGATCGGTGGTCAGAGGAGCGGTTTACACAGAGGTCAGAGCCTTTGCACTCTTGAGTCTCTTGGCTTGGCGCGCCACACTGTGCCAACAAGCAGATCCCACCAGACGCATCATGCAGAATGCCCGGACCTGTTGCATCGAAAACTGCAAAACGGTTTCGGTACATATATAGGGTGTCCCAGCTAAGTGCATACAGATGTTTTTAAATATATATAACACTTTTTCAAAGATGAAATCAATTGCAATATAGCATATGCTGAAGGGCACTCCCTAGGAGGGCATGAGTAAAGTCCAAAGTCAATGTCTTAATTAACTTTCATTAATTAATTTGTTAATTATAAAACCTACAAAGTTGTCCCAATGAGAACGTCTGTTCCTTTCGGTCACCTGATATCGTAGCCGTTTTCAGAACAAAAATCCGTTTCATAGATCGCCCGCAAAAAATTGGTGAAGGAACGCCTTTCTTTCTTTATTTTGTTCATTGCGCATCTTCACAGACGCGTATTTCCTTCATCCCCAACGCGAGAGGGGAATGAGCACAGTGCCGCCTCATGCGTCGAAGATGAGCTTTAACTTGTGGAAACAAAACAGAAGCAAATGCATCGGGTGACTTTATCGGAACTGGCCTTATCTTGGGTTGCATGTTCTGTTTCCTTTTAATCTTTTTCCAGGACGCGATAGGCGATAGTGTGCTCTTTCTCCCTGTCACATTGGGGATGAAGGAAAGACGCGTCTTCTAAGAAGCGCAATGAACAAAATAAAGAAAAAAATGGCGCTCCCTTGCGAATTTTTTGTGCGCGATCTATCGAACGGATTTTTGTTCTGGAAACGGCTACGATATCAGTTGACCGAAAGGAACAGATGTTCTCATTGGGACAACTTTGTAGCTTTTATAATTAACAAGTTAATTAATGAAAGTTAATTAAGACATTGCCTTTGGACTTTGCTAATGCCTTCCTAGGTAGTGCCTTTCAGCATATGCTATATTGCAATTGATTTCATCTTGTAAAAAGTGTCATATATATTTTTTTAAAGTCTGTATACACTTAGCTGGGACACCCCGTAGAGTCGAACATCTGCCGAGAGGTCGCCTACTTTGAGTTTTCCTGGAAGTCTAGGCCTCTGATATGTCAGTAGTGCATTCCATGTAGCAATGTATTCCCCATTTTTACGTATATTAATCTTACGTGAGTCCACGACGTCCTGGGGTCGGATTCACAAAGAGCTCGTGCGACGGAATCTGTCGTATCTCCGTCGTAAGGGAAAGTTACGACGAAGTGTAGATTCACGAAGGGCGCGTGTCGCAAAATCTTCACAGCTTACGGCGGAATCCTGCGAGAGCTCCCGAGCAGTCTTACGAAGAAATATGGCGGCGTTATTTGGCAGCGGTGGATGCGGAGACGGCAAACAAAGACTCCGTAATACGGGCCCACACATTGTAGTTCGAGAGCCTTCGAAGTACAGAACTTTCGAGACCATCCCCGAAGCGAAATTGAGGCACTTTTTTGTTTGGTAACCTTCAGCAAACGCTTCAACTTTGTGCCTCGTAAAATCGGGTCGCAGGGATTTTTCAAGCATCCCCTACACCCCGCTAAGACACCCCCAACACTCCTCCAAATTGTCTGCAAGAAAGGCAAAAGAAGCCATAAAAGCTGCGAAACTGGGTGCCACACACCGCTTACAAAACACCCTCACCCACCCCCTCCCCGAGACGAACATACTGGGAATATATTTGCTGTGTCATCCAACGCGTTTCGCCTGTGATTGCATGGCATCCATTATGGCTACCGAAAGACCGAGAGCACGTGCAGTAACAAAACATTTGGGGACGAACTACTTCGTCTTCTTCTAACGGGACGACACTTATTGGTGCGATTACAAATGTTCGTCATCGTTACCATAGCGAAAACATAGTCTCGCAACCCTTTGGCTGTTTCTCTCGGACGTCCACGTGACAGGAAGCTAGCAACTTCCTCTTACTCGTCAAAGGGGGTACCCTCTCCACTACGATAGCTTTGTGAATCGCGCTTACGACGCCGTCGTACGCGCGTCGCTGGCTACGACGTCTTAGCGCATCTTAGCATAACTTACGATCGCGTTTGTGAATCCGACCCCTGATCCTTTATGCCCATCAAGATCTCCTCAGACGGCACATCAATCAGCTCTGAAACTGGGATGGCGCCTCTGCAAGTGTTCAGTGCTGTGTGCAATAAATCTGAAATCCCTTTCCCATCATTTCGTGCGCGTTCAGGATACGTCCACATACTTTTTGTTTGCTTATTTTAAATGGAGGTATCTGTCATGGTTCTGGTCACACCTGGGGAAAGAAGAAGCTCGGGGGAAAACGTGCAGAGGTGCGACCTAAGGGGCACGGACAGAGGTGCACGGGCGATTGTGTTCTGCGAGGGAACGAGGACTCCTGGCTGTTCGTTGGCATCGTCGTGGAATTCAACCGCCTGGCTCTTGGTTCGAACTTCCACCTGGTCCTGGGTTCCTGGTTCTGACTGCGGGTTTGCCCTACCATGTTCTGGCTGCTGGTGTGCCCCACCGGGTTCTTGCCTCTGGTTCTGGATTGCTTGCTTGCTGGCGTTGCACTGTCCGCCCCCGAGGGTTCACAGTAAAGTTTCTGCTTACAACCTTGTTTGACTCTGTCTCATGCTGGCTTCTATCCGAACTACCCTGAGGGCTCTGGCGTCCATGTCCAGTGTAGGTACTGTGAATAGACCCGCTGTCACGTAGGTTGACTCACATCCTGTCGCATGACAGTCTCCAAATCTTATGCGTTGGATTTCAACGATATTTTCAGACCGATGCCACGACTTGTTTGATGAAAAAAGGTGACTTTCCTGTACATTTTTGTCTTTGTGAGTGTCCGAACCAGAGAGTACGATGTATTTCGCAGTGAAGTCTGTTGATACAATGTATAAAACTGTGGTCGGGGCGTTTTGCCCCGATATCAAAGGAAAGAAAAAAATTGATCCATGCAGAGGTGCTCCTACCCGTCACCCGCACTTCACACCGAGAGATGTGGGAAGGGCTCGGAGGTTTAGCAACCCATCGGCAAGGGCTGGACCGATGTCCCGACCGCCACTGTTTAAGTGTCCTACCCCTCTCGTCTCGCCCTTCATCCATAAGTCTCGCCATTCATCTCGTGAGCGCGGTACGGATAACACCTCGGGACTCGGAAGTGGGGTTCGTGATGGCGCCATCTCACCAAATATCTGCATGTCCCCCCCTGCTGGGCCGTCTTGCACAGAAGCGCATTAGAAAGCACGGTGCCGAAGCTCTCTCACTGCATGTGGAGAACATGTGGAGTTCATCGTGTCGTCCGAGCAAGGGACAGCCGTTTACTCTACTTGAGACTCATCATGACGGCGCAGGGAACTGACGCGATCTTGGGTCGGCACAGATAGTGTGTCTACTTTCTGGAATAAAACATTCTACATGTGGGGTGTACGGTTTCGGCTCTGGCGAAAAAAAAAAACTCCCCAATGGACATTATAAAATAAGCTTATCTAGATGTGGGTCGTATGAACTGGATGTACAACCTGTGTCGGAACCTGATCTGATACCCAAAGCGCATGTGTGCGGACTCAGTACCTATTATGATTCCAAGCAAGCACACGTGAAATGAATTAGTTTTCGTCGTTCTTGATGAATGTTGTATTTGACCTAGAGTGTAGAAATAAGTGAGTGTTTGCATTTTCAAACGCGCGACACCAACTGCTAGTGGCAAAAGGGAAGTTGAGGAAATCAGCAAAAGTGGCTGGGACAAATGCAGGGGTTCGCGCAATACGCGTCTGAGCGTAGCAGATATTTTATTTGTGTTGTTTGTGCTTACCGTCCCCTATAGTGGTTTATGCAGAATTTCAAGCATGTTGGGGTGTTTAAAAAATTGGGGAAATAGAAAAGTCCCCATCATGGGAGTGCGCAATTAAAAAAGAGAGGCGATGACGCCAAAGATTTGAAGAGGGTGGAAGAGATCTGGATAAATCACTGTTTTTTTTTTAATTTTCACACTTTATGATCAGAAACGGTCATTTTGAGGTAACAAAGATTAATTGGGAATGGCACACCTACTGGGAATAGTTTCGTCAGGCGCCTCATTATTCCATCGGAGGGACTATTCAAGGACAGCAAAGAAACCAAGGGTTAATCGTATGAGAAGATTTATTTTCTGGCTCATGTGTCTCATCCAGTGTCACTGCCCCCACCCCTCCCCACTCAAGCATGTTCCATTACCTGTCACTCAGATGACCATAGCGGGCATCTGGGAGGAGACACACGTTGTAGAAGGTATCTTCCTGAATTGAAGTGCTTCCAGTCGTTCGAACACGTCTCTGGTATACGTTTTTGTCTTTCTGTGCGGGAAGGAACACTCTGCGGCTCTACTTAATCATTATGCGATAGATAAGAACATATACGCGCGGACGCGCGACCGATACCGGGCGGAGTCATAGCGCTCATTTTTTTTTGTTATTTTGGTTTCGTCACTGGTCATCCTATCCCATTTCAGAGCCAGTCAAATCCTGCTGACCACCTGAAGAGAAAATCTGACCTCGTGCTTTGAGTTGTTGATATTGCTGCCTCCTGTCGACTTCCGCAGTCCTTGTTCTTTTTACAGTTTTTTTTTTCTCATTAGTTATCTACTTGACACAACAGCAGTACTTGAGCAGATTAACATCGACACTGCGAAGTCATGAAGCAAACGTCTCCCTTTCAACTGCAGAGTGCACGCTGCATGACGAACGTCTTTCTTTGGACAGCACCAGTACTGTTTAGTTGCCATCCGATGCAGCAAGGATAGGAAATGGAGGAATAAAAATAAAAGAAGAACCAGCTCTGCACGCCAGAACACCTAGATAATTACAAAGTCTTCTATGCCGGCACCAATATACGTATGTACTTCTAAGAGGTATGTGACATGAGTTATGTTTACCTGGCTATGCGTGCGCTGTTCACTGTGCGCAGGAGCTCTGCATGGCTGTGTTCTTGATAGTTCGTCGCCCATCTTGTCCTCCTGAAATAGATGATACCTTTACTGTGCGGCTGTTATACTGCGATATTTGTGAGGGTTTCTATTCCAGATAATTGTTTACATTAAACAAAGCTGTAAGCTAATGCAATTAAATGGAAAGCACCGTTCACACGTGTAAGTACATTGGATTGAAAATGCTTTTGTGATGATCATGCTTCCTTGAACTTTTATGCTTTTTGTTTATTTATGTTTATGTTTATTTATTTGAGCATACTACAAATTTCCGGGGCACAGGTGGGTGGGGGGGGGGCAATAATAGTGAGTAGAAATGATCAGAAAAGCGAAGTGCTACATTTTTTTAAGGAGTATACAGATATGAGGCGTGGAATACATCATAGCTGCAGTCTGTCAGTCCAGGAAAGGAACCGCATAATGTTTTCTTCTTTTGTTTTTTGCGCTGAATGTTCACGGTGGGAGACTACTCCAATTGTGTTTGGTACATGGAAATAAAAAGTATAGGTAACACTTGATGTGTGAATAGGCACTTTTGGCTTAGCGAGCCGGAAGGTTCTTGGAAAAAGTTCCAAAGTTTGTCTTGATCTTCCGCAGCGCCGGAGACAAAACGTTATAATAAGAGGGACGAGATAGCACGCATGTAGGCGTTCTATACCGTCTCTACTACACTGACCTTGTATCACCATGTCCTGTGCAGTAGAAAAGTCGATATAAACATGTGCCAACTTCCCTGCTACACCCTCTCGTCCAAAGTTTGTCGTTTATTTTCCGTCCATAATGTTGCATAGAAATTTTAATCCACCAAGCTTAATCATGCGTTGCCAAATAATGTAACGACAACGCGGCTTTTGTAAGGTAAGATGCTCCGTGAATCTCTCGCTGAACTTCGAAATGTCCTGTTTCCTTCACACCTTTCTGTCGTCTCTGCCTTCCTCTTCTTCTACTAGCTGACATATCCCCATCGTTCCCTACAACTATCTAAGCTTTCTTGTTGCTGGAGCGTTGTTACCGAGAGCTTAATAGATCTCAAGCCTGCAGCGAACCTGCGAACTCATCGCCTTCCATTGAATAACTGCATTCCATCTGCTTTCCATAGAATAACCATTAGCATTGAAGGTTCGGAAAAAGTGTCCACATCTTGGCGTGACGGTGGAAGTGTCTTCGAGTGTCCACAAGTGGATTGGTGGCTCAAGACCGTCACGGTATTTTGTCCGAGAGACTTATTTTCTCGATGTTGCCTTCATAGTAGAATACATTAGCATGTTTTAGTTTTGCAATTACATCAAAACCAGCGCTACCAGGGTGTCCACATTGGACATGACAGACTGCCCTGTCTTCTGCGCTCTCCAACTTTCCTATGCGTTAACTGTTTAGAGCTAATTGGAGTGAATATCATTATATTTTTCATCATTAAACTCTTCATCCGGCCGACAAGTCAAGAACATCCGTGCCGTTGGCGTTATCAAAATCAAAGACAGGAGTAAATGCATTAACATGCTGTCACGTTCCTGAACAGTGATGGCTTCACAGCAAAATGGCTGGTCACAGCATCAACAATTTTAGACATAAATTTTTCGTTTAGTGCAACATCATCTTGAAAAGAAAAAAAAGGACTTCCCTGCGGCCTCCACATGTGGCGCTGTCACCGTGGAACATTGACGTCTCGCCGAGACGCACTGTTAGTGCCGACCAAGATCGTGTCACTTCCCTACGCCGGGCTGATGAGTCCCAAGTAGGACGAAACAGCTGTACTCGGCTGGGAGTGCACGATAAATTTGTAAACATATGTTCAACGTGCAGCCATAGAGCATTAGCTATTTTTTCTTTTTGTATATGTACTTGCTGGCTTGCACTGCGGCCTCCACATGTGGCGCTGTCACCGTGGAACATTGACGTCTCGCCGAGACGCACTGTTAGTGCCGACCAAGATCGTGTCACTTCCCTACGCCGGGCTGATGAGTCCCAAGTAGGACGAAACAGCTGTACTCGGCTGGGAGTGCACGATAAAATTGTAAACATATGTTCAACGTGCAGCCATAGAGCATTAGCTATTTTTTCTTTTTGTATATGTACTTGCTGGCTTGCACTGCGGCCTCCACATGTGGCGCTGTCACCGTGGAACATTGACGTCTCGCCGAGACGCACTGTTAGTGCCGACCAAGATCGTGTCACTTCCCTACTCCGGGCTGATGAGTCCCAAGTAGGACGAAACAGCTGTACTCGGCTGGGAGTGCACGATAAAATTGTAAACATATGTTCAACGTGCAGCCAAAAAGCATTAGCTATTTTTTCTTTTTGTATATATATATATATATATATTTATATATACCACTTTTGTCCTGACGAAGACAGTGCCACTGTCGAAACGTCGACCCCTTGCCCATTTTACTTTTTAACGTCTCCCTATGTAATAAACTAGCGTTTGTAACTTCCCTAAAATCTGTTACCGCGTCCTTTTTTGTATATATATATATATATATATATATATATACTCATGGAACGCTGCGACAGCACCAGAGGACACGTGTTTCGCCGTGTTTGCGGCGCATCGTTCGGGATTGGCAAACCAGGCGTCACTCAGCGAGCGATATACACCTGGGAGGGTGACTGAGCAGTCCTCAACGCCACAGTGCAAGCCAGTCAATTATAAAGAGGGGAAAAAAAGCCATTAAAGAAATAAGTAAATGACGCTAGACGTGTTTGAAATATATATATATATATATATATATATATATATATATATATAAGGGGAAAATTAGCAGGAGCTCTTTGGCTGCACGTATAGCATATGTTTGTAAGACAAACGTCGCCGTGCCAGTACTGGACAGCTGTTTGGGCCTTCTTGGGCCTCGAAGGCCGAAACAGCTGTCCAGTACTGGCAAGGCGACGTTTGACTTACAAACATATGCTATACGTGCAGCCAAAGAGCTCCTGCTATTTTTTTTTCCTTATATCTACAGGGTGTCTCAGATAAATCCCCGGGCTGAATAATTCGGGAACGGCGCCATCTATCGGGAAACTTTCTTTTTTGTTACCATCTCTGAGATATCGTCCACCAGCCCTGCAGTGTAAAATTGATGTGCGCACTTTAATTAATTAGCTAAAAATAAAAATCAATTACCCGGAAATGACAGCTTTCAAAGTACGCGTCCGATGGTGCCGCGACATCTACTACACCATTGGGGATCTTGAGTACATACCGCTCAGAGGAAAAAAAAATCATCGGGTCTAGTCATTTTCACGAGTAATTAATTAGTTTCGGTTTACATATTTTCCTCGCGTAGGACCGCAAACACAAGTTCTTTCACATTGCTATCCGCCTCGGAATTACGTGTTCTTCCGCATGTTTGGCAGCAGGGAGTGCTGGTTGAAAAGTAACAGCCGCAGAACCCGCTTCGCCAACCTTCCTTCCTGTTTGTTTTTCCTACGACCAGGATGTTGTATATAGATAGGGAAAAAAAGACACCAGAGACTGAAGTAGGGACTGGGGGACAGTTATTTATTAAACTGACATTTAAACTAAGGATCTGGGGAAGTCTACGTTTCGGCAGAGCTTCCGCCCCCTTCGGGACCGAAGAAGGTGGGCCCCCTACAGATGACGCTCCGACGGTAATGGGGGAACAACACTGGAGCCCAAATCACTGTTGTTCCCCCATCACCGTCGGAGAGTCATCTGTACGCTTCCGGGGCTTCGCTACAAACTGCCAATGGCTCACCTATCCCCACGTTCGGTGAGCGCTCTATGACGTTAGATTTTGGCCTTAACCGCACGTTTCGGTGGGTCTTTGTAGTTGCGAAGGTCATCCGGCCAATCCTCGGAGCAGATTTCTTGAACTACTTCAATATTCTTGTCGAGGTGCGCAAGCGTCGCCTGGTTGACGCCGTTACCTTACCTTCTGTCACCGCCCGTTCTCCTCCTTCGTCTCTCTCTGTGCATACCGCCATATCTCCGTTGCCACGAAATCGGTTCGAAGCAATATTACAGCACTATCCTACCTTAACTCTACCATGTAATCTACGTCTTCCTCCAAAACACCACGTCACGCGCTGCATTGACACTGACGGGCCACCTGTTTTCGCTCGGCCTTGACGCCTTCCACCTGACCACCGGGCAGTCGCTCACAAAGAGTTCGAGCACCTGCTCGAACTGGGGATCGTACGTCCATCTGCAAGCACGTGGGCATCCCCTCTTCACATGGTCCCTAAGAAAACGTGGGGTTGGCGACCATGCGGGGATTATCGTGCTCTGAACCGTATTACACGCCCGACAGATACCCAATCCCTCATATTCAGGATTTCTCGGCTGGTCTGCACGGAGCCGCGTTGTTTTCAAAACTAGACCTTATAAAGGCATGCCATCAGATCCCCACGAATCCTTCAAGCGTTCAGAAAACTGCCATCACCACTCCGTTCGGGTCGTTCGAGTACCTGCGTATGCCCTTCGGTCTACGAAATGCTGCCCAAACCTTTCAGCGGTTGATGAATCAAGTGCTGCGCGGCTTGCCCTTCGCTTATGCCTACAAAGACGACGTTATCGTTGCTTCGGCGAGCCCAGAAGAACACGAACGTCACCTCCACCAGTTATTCGCCAGGCTTTCCGAATATGGCATCGTCCTAAATGTCGCCAAATTTCAGTTTGGTGTCCATCAGCTGCGGCAACCTGAGCAGGGACGTCATGATCCTCCCCATGCGCACAATAACCGCAATCTTTTCCGTCGCAAGGAAGTCGAGACAGGGCATCAGCGCTGGCGTGATCCCGGCCTTTGCGATGTTGTGGCTTGAAGTCATATTCCTGGAGGGTCTGGAACCAGCGTGCGACCTGTCCTTCAGAATTACGGAATGTCAGCAGCCACTGCAATGCAGCGTTGTCCGTTCTTAAGGTAAAGTGGCGCCCGTAGAGGTAATGATGAAAATGTTGGACCGACTTTACGACAGCTAAGAGCTCTTTACGCGTGACGCAGTAGTTTCTTTCTGGCTTGCGGAGTGTTCGGCAGAAGCATGCGATAAGTTTTTCGTCGCTTCCTTGTGTTTGCGACAGCACGGCGCCGATTCGTGTTTGGCTGGCATCGGTGTCTAGGATAAAGGGAGCGTCCGGTAGAGGAAAGGCAAGTATTGGCGGCAATGTCAGGCGGGACTTCAACGCAACAAACGCTTCACTGCACGCTGCCGACCATTCGAAATCATGTCCCTTGGCCAGAAGCTGGTGTAGGGGGTCTACCAGTTCAGCGAAGTGGGGGACGAAGCGACGGTAATAGGGACAAAATCCTATAGACCTCAGAAAGGATCCGGTCTGAAGCAGTGGGCTTGGCAATTGCAGAAGCTTTCAGCGGAATTTTATCAATACCTACTGAGAGGACGGAAGAGACATTCGGCGATCCAGTGCTCCCCACAAGGAAGTCGTTATCCGAAATCGCAGCATCGAAATCAGGGTCTGCACCTGCCGGTAGTCGAGACACGCCGTCCGCATTTCCGAACTGGGCGGTTGGCTTGTACTGAATGTCAAAACTATGACCAGGCAGGTAGTACTGACTTGCCTCTGAAGATATTTCTCCATTGCGTCCTTGAACGACCTCAATGCTATCGTTTGAAGTTTGAAGTCCTGTTCAACATCGTCGCAAGCTCTAAATTTCGACAGCGTATCTTAAGTTTTCAGCGAATATGACGCCTGGTTATCAACTGCAGCGTTGCTTACTGCCTTTTGAACCTCTTCAGGCTTTCTAGCGAAACGTGATCCTTCATGCTGCTGCCGTCTGAGTCACCTCGCGTCACAACTATGTTGGAGCCTACGATCTCTGCAGTGTAGTGGTCTCTATTCTCTGGCTCTATCTAGCTGTTCATTCGGAATAGTGGTCGCTCTAGAAACGCTATTAGGCATCGAAGGAATATTCTTGTCTCCAACCTGAAGCTTGCTTCCAGTATCGAAGTCCTTTAGAGCAGTCTAGCTGTAGTCTCGAGAACTATTTCGGAAGAGGAGTCCTCTGCCAGACGTTCTTTACCCAAACATAGCAAGTAATGAAGTGGCGGTGGCGTTATAGCTCTTATTTTGAAGCCATTTCAACATTTGCCGTTCCCCTCTTATTGCTACTTACGCTATTTCATGAGCGAGGTCACTGGCCCAAAACCAACATTCCAGTTTCACATCTAAGCTCCTGCATTGCTTCTACCCAGGCAGCACGAACCCTCTGGGGAAATGATGGGAACGCAATGGGAGCTTCGGCACTCAACAGGCGATAGTGCTAGACTGGATCCCAGCGGCGAGGGAATGGAGGAGGTAGAGCGCATCAGAAGATAAGGTCGTCGCCTTTGGTGCCCTGATCATTTCCCGGTCTGGTCTGCTTTTAGTCATGTAAACAATAATATAGGATCGCTCCCCGATGCTGCTCTGATTACTTCCTGGCCTGGACTGATCTTAGTCATGTGACCAATATAAAGGATCGCTCGCCGATGCTGATCTGATCACTTCACGATAGTCAGCCACATGACCGGGGTGCGGCAACGGATTTCTCATCCCAGACTCTCAGGCGCCGAGTATTGCAATCACGTGACCGACAGTTTCGAATCTGGCCAGTGATGTTCCAAGGTATATCTAAACAGGTAGCGCAACTCCCATAGGCCCCTGTGTGTTCAGAATGACGCCATGATAGAGACGGTCAGCGCCATCCATCCGTGGCGCGGACTACTACGATTGTAAATAAATGGCGTCAGAGGTGACGTCAGCAGTATGAATAATAAGTAGTCCATAATTGGCTATGGCACGGTTTTGTTCGCGCACTTCGTTTGCGTTGTATTCCCTTTTCCTCACCCGTGCAACAGTACCAGACGAGAACACAGAAAAAATAAATCGTATCTGGTTTAATGAAACATATCAATACGAAATAGATATAGTTATCGCATATCTTGACAACTCCAAACAGAAGGGCACCGTGATATCACACAGAAACGAGGAAGGTTCACTTAAGCTCGATTTGTCACCTAGATTCACTGCACACGCAGTGATTAGACGTTTGCATTTATTCAATGAGTGGCCATTGCAACAAAACGTGACATCGTTGGTGCACAGCTGATTCCTGCTAACACTCACGCTATCGTGGCCGCTTGTCCCATGAATTTTTTTTCGCGGGGCCAACAACAGGGGATGCATTGTATTCATCAGTTCACACGTGTTAATCTTTGCCTACAGCTTCGAGATGTCAACGTCGCTACCTGTTTAACTAAAAAAATATACGAACTCCGCATTAGAATGCACGGACACACGGCACGGATACACAGATGCACGGATAAACACGGCGTGTTTATCCGTGCATCTGTGTATCCGTGCACGCCCACGCCCACACGCCGCATGCGCAAAGGATACGCAAACGGATGCGCAAAGCAGGATACGGAAACGTACTCGGGTGGTAGATGATTTCGTATATGTGCACGAGTGGGGCAACAGAAAGTTTCTCCTTGACAGGCCCGTTCATTTCGCTTTTTTTTTTCGTTTGAGGGGGGAGTGAGTTTGTCAGAGTAACTTGGAGAAAGTTCCAAGTTCTGTTGTTCGATTCTCGTCTACAATCATCGCAGGCTGAGTCCCCCCCCCCCCCATGACTTGAGATGAGAGATGACACGCGCACCGCGCGTCTAAATCCCTTGTTATTACACGGTGAACGTTACAAATTCTGTTTTAGCCGTGCATTAGGAAGCTCAGGTGTCGCGCATCTTAACGATAAGCAGTGTGGGAAGGTAAAGCGGGTAGGAACACTTTATTACAATTAAGATGAACAAGGCTTCCGTGCACAGCCTGCACTTCATCAGGTTAAAGAGTAGCCATACAACAGGACGTATATATACCAGTAGAAAGGGAGGCAGTCAGTGAAACAGAAAAGCAAAAACAGAATCGAAGGCACTTATGTAGCTGAGGGGGTTGAAAAAACAATACGTAACATAAGTAAAAAGCGGAAAGTAAAAAGCTTTCAGAAACGCGATTATCCGCCCAAACTGATAGAGAACGCTCTATTAAAATGTACTTTTTTGCAGAGAGATATTTTGCTGCCCCATTTGCCTATTAAACATCGCGATGATATCGCGTTCGTCACCGTCTACAACAAAACATTGAACACCGCTAGATCCATTTTTGAACGTCATCTGAACGTACTGCGCAGCGACGAAAAACTTCCAAGATATTTTGCCAACTGCTCCAGTTGTAACTTTCCGCAGGTCTCGCAGTATTCGCAACATCCTCACCTCCTCGCGCTTAATGCGGCAGCAACCCAGTTGCTCTCCTTGCAATAAAACACGCTGTCAAACATGTCATTTCATAAACCCATGTACATATGTCAGTCTCTAGTAACGCTAATTCCTTTACATTCAAGATCAGACACTCTTTACACTGCAATTCATTTAATTTATGCTATTTTATTATGTACAAAAAATGTAACGTCCAATATATTGGTCAAACGTCAAATCCATGCGAGAAAGATTTTATGGCCACAATTCCGACATAGTCAATAATCGCCCGACCCCTGTCTCTGTACACTTCAATGCATCGGGACACGACTTTAATACTCATCTATCAGTGGTACTCCTTGAATCCGGATATACAAATTATGTAAAACGAAAAAATCGCGAATCCTACGTGATCTCTAAATTTTGCTCCCTTCAGCGACATAGGTTAAACATATACAGCGTGTCCCAGAAAAAGTGTCATTGAGTTCTAATAAAAAAAAACTACCGCACCTAATATCATGCGGTTAACGGTTTCACATTTCAATACATCATGTATTGAAATGTCTGGCGTTGTAATTGTATTGTAATTGGGAATGTCTGGTATTGTAAATGTAAATCTGACATGTAAACCATTAGCTTCAGGACTAACCTTCTCGTCGAGCCGCTCTTCAATAGCGATGGAAACTACCTGTGAGTGTGCTGAATCGTGACACAAGTCTTCGCTCACCACACCAAAGCTGTGCGTTTCAGTGCCAGCTGTTACCAATCATGTGAATATGGAAATATGTTTTTCCCCCGTGGCACGCTTGTATTTCGCTAGGCACGGCTACTGTCCAGTTTTGAGCGAAATCGAAGTGCATTGTGTTTTACATGCCAGATGATTTACATTTTCAAAACGGCTCGCCGCTCGCCCTGGCCCAGATGGAGGGGCGAACCATTTTGAAAGTTGGCATATGTTCTATGAGCTTTCCAAATCTACTTTGCGAGCGCGACATGGCGGTTTGGAGGAACAGGCCAAAAGTACGTGTGAGAGGACCCGTGAAATAATCAAGCACCATGCCACGACACCTACCTTGCGTTCATCCAAGCAAGGTGACATACAAGTGTTACAATTAAAATATGATATCGTGCTTGCAAAAAAAAAAAAAAAGAACACCTATGACGTGTCTATTTACTTCATGAAAGCGCTGAGGACGTAGCTTCTTTTAGAATACAAAAGAAAAAGGAATGGGCAAATGTATACCGCATTAAAGTGGCATACAAGGTTCGGATGCGTGGCAAAGCGAGACATCGGAAAGTGGATGCCGACAATGATTCATAAATGTACCACGTGCAATGAATACCGCGTACAATGAATGAAAAGTTTCACGGAAACAGAGTGAAATCATTTGCCGCTGTCACTGCAAAATACTATTTTCATTTTCGCAGTCTTGTGAATATCTCGACATAAAGTGCCACTTTTGCTTGCACAAAGTTGTTTCTTTTCTTGTACGACATCGACAGCAGGCTCGCCATCCCGCCGTACCGGCGGCCGGGCTCCGACACGTTCGTACGGAGAGTAGGGCCGCGTTGTAACACGCTAATCACCAGTATACGCCTTTTGAAGCAGAATTAAGAATTTTTTTGCGTTACATGAAATTCCTAACATCGAGCCATGTCCTGGCAAAATATAAATGAAATGAAGAGGTGCTTTTTTGAGAAATACACGCGCAAAATCCATGTTTTTTTCGAAATATGCCTAAACATTTGTCTATTTGCAGCACTTAGCGCTAGGAGTTATATGCAGGATAGATATATCAGATGACAGAACATTAAACTCTGAATGAAATGATAATAAGAAACATCTACAGCTAGGAGCAAGAACCGTCGAATTTGGAATAAAACAGCGCGCGAGAGCATCGTCGCCGCTTTTTACACAACACAGTGCTGCACCTGTGCGCCAACATTTCCGCTCGGACTGCTGGCCTGTAGGTATACTAAAGCAGAAAAAAAAAATCACTACGATATCTTTTAAAACTCAGGAGATATACACATGCAAACACGGCAAAACTGCAACACTCGAATTCAGGGCCGGATTTCTCTTTTTTTTCTGTACGGAATACGGTAGAAATTATTAATTTTATCCATGTGGATCATCATGTACAATGAGCATCTCAATGTAAAAAAATAATTAAAGTCCAGGAGGTCCAATGGACCTCCCTGTCTGAGCTGACTTGAAACCGACCTACAATTCTTGCACGGTATAACTTGAGACAATTCTGGCTAAGCGTTTCGGTGACTTCCATCTTTCAACAGTCTAACTTAACTGGCAACGAGTCCCAACTTCTACCTCTCTTCCATATAATCTCCGTCTAGTGAATATTTGTGAAGTACATAGTACATATGCGGGACTGATGATTGTATACTTTCAATTTAACACTCATTTCTTCGCTGCTGGTGAAGTGATGCCAAAAAGAACGCATGTAGCTGGTGACTACGATGCAATAAAGTGTTTTCTACAATGGCATATTGATTTTGTTGTTAAAATGCTCTTGGCTGCACCTCGGGAAATCGTTGGGGTACCTGCTCGTTCCCCACGACACCACAATGGGCTGGAACCCACTGGAGAACTAGCCTGTGGCCTGCTGCGTAGACAGTGCGGTAAGCCATTAACACATCTGTGACTAGGAGTGCGTATGGGTCTCGTATGCCGGAATTTTCAATAGCTTGAAGTGCAGATTTGGAGTCTGTGAAGACTGCCCATTTCCGCGGTGTAAAATCAGCGATGTGTTGTAGAAAGAAAATGATGGCTTAGAGTTCCGCAGGTGTGGAGGAGGTTGGATGTGAAAGGCGTCGTCCGTGCACTACGCCTTCGGATGGTATGACGAATGCTGAGGCGGACTTGTTGTTTCGGGATGCGCCATCGGTATATGCTGCCGTAAACGTAGAGAACGTCTCGGTAACCAGAGCATGAAAATGGGCTCGTAGGACTTGAGGTGGGACCTGATCTCTTCTTTCCAGAAGGTTTGGAAGGCTTACAAAAGTCGATGGTACCGGTAGAGACCAGGGGATTTCCGGCGGTATAATATCCTAATAATATTCCGGCGGTGAGAGTCTGGCGTGTTCTCTGCGCCACTCGATAGAAGTCGCCTTCAGAGCGGTGTCGAATTTTCCTGAGGAGCGGGTGACGGGGAATGTGAACACGCAAACGTAGGAAGTGCCGAGCTGTTTAACGTTCACGTAGAACCTCAATCGGGAGTTCACCAGCTTCAGCCACTACTTGCCGTGTTTCAGCCATTCTTGGATCTCCGAGGCAGCGACGACGGCTTCGAGCAATGAGGGACCGAAGGGCATTTAATGATGTTGTTGATATCCTGTGCAGAATAGGAAGGCTGTAAAGCACAGTCGCCCTCACCAACGCCGCCTGAACTGCGAGCAGGGAACGCTGATCACAGCCCCATTCTGAGCCAGAAAGATGTTGAATTACGGGGAGCCATCGCTGCACTTTAGTTTCAAGGTGTTTAATGTGGCGAGCCCAGCGCAAGCCCGAGTCGATTACCACGCCAAGGAAGCGGTCGAAGCGTACCGGCTCAAGCTTCTTTGCACCAACACATAGAGGGAAATTGGCCATAGCTTTGCGCATGAAAGGGAGCTCGACACACTTTTCGGGTGAAAGGTCCATCCCAAGGTGCGTGAGGTACGTATGGATATTATTTAAAGCGAGCTGCGTTCGGCGCTGTTTGGCTGGGCGTGATTTTCCTACTGTTCAAAGGTCGACGTCATCTGCATACACGGAAGACGACTTTGCGAAGAATTACTGATTGTAGGCCGGCCATCACCACATTAAAGAGTGTCGGACTGAGAATACTGCCTTGGGGGACCCCTTGAGGAACAGGATGCTGAGTGCTTTGGCCTTGGGACGTACAGACAGCGACAGTTCGGTCCGTAAGTCACTCTTGGAGCCAGATGAAGAGCCGACCGGATACCACAAACGAGCGCAAGACGTGCAGCGCACAAATGTGCGAGACGGTATCATATGCGCGCTTGATGTCGAGGATAGGACGATAAGACGATCCATCGATGGGCGCGAGCATGTTGGACTGTAAACACTAGGTCGAGAACTGGATCCATGGAGCTTCGGTCGCGACGAAATCCAGCCATTTCGTAAGGGAACGCACATTGTTTTTCGAGCCACCAGTCGAGTCGATGCAAAACCATTCTCTCCATTCCATTTTCCCCATACAGCTTGTCAGGCTCACAGGGCGAAAGGATGATAGGGCTTTTGGGGGCTTGCCTGGTTTCAAGATGGGAATAACCAATGCCTCCTTCCAGGTAGGTGGTAAAGATCCTTATTGCCAAGACGTATTATACACATGGAGAGCTTGGAGTGACCGCCCGTCAAAGTTTCGCAGTGCGGCATGGGTGATTTTATCGGGTCCCGGGGACGATCCGGCGTTCACAAGCTTCAACGCTGCCTTTAGCTCGATTAGTGTGAAGTCGCGGTCCATAACTTTCGGGGGACGGGGCCAGTCTTGGTGAAGTTCAGCCGTCAAACTGTGGACAAAACAGCGCTGCAGTGGCGTCCATGAGTCAGCCGCCGGTGTCGTTAGTACCACACAGAAGTCCGTCGTTTGCGTGTTTTCGTCTACACCCTTAACGATTGTCAGGGCAGCGAGAGGATTCTTTTGTGGGGGCGCCTCCTTCAGAGATCGGATTGTGCGCCAGATCTTCGTGGCCGGGCAAACGGTGAAAGATTATGGTACCGATGTACGCGGGTTTCAAGCGCTCGGTTGCCACGGTGTCCGCCCGACCATTGATGCAGATTGCGTGCGAAGTGCTTTACTGGATTGTCGAAGGACTTTGTAAGGGCCGGTGTAGGGTGGCTGGAGTGGCTTCTGAACCTCGTGAGTTCGGACGAAGACGTGGGAGCAAGTGTCCAGGTCTGGGTGGTGGTAGACCTGGGAATACTGGGAAGGTCGAGTAGAAGCTGATCGGAGGGCGTGCATGGTACTGCGGAGACAAGAGTAGCGATGGGTGGTTTTGTGCTCGGGAAGACACGAGCTCTGCGGGAAGCCGGAGGGTGGTTCCATAAACTATCTCAGCGGCAGTGCAGCCCAAATCAGACTTAAAGGCCGCGCAAAGCAACTGGGAGCTCCTCGGGCCAAGGCGTTGGCGGTGAAGCGCGGAGGGCTAGCTTGAGCTGGCGGTGGAGCACTTCTACAAGGCCGTTGGACGTGAGGTGATTCGAAGTGGTCCGAATTTGCTTGGCACCGAAGATGTCCGTAAGGGCAGTCAACAGGGCGGATCTGGACTATCTCCCTCGGTCTGTGGTAGTCATCGACGGTACACGCCGAAACGAGAAATCCCGGTGCTGACGAAAGCAAGGGCCACAGTTGACGCTGGTTCCACAAGATCGACGTGGATGTAGTCGAAGCGGGAGTCAGGTGGTAGAAAACTCGCAGGGGCCAGGCGTGTATGTCGCTGGACCTTGTTGTGCAAGCACTGTTGACAACCGCGCACCTAGTGCTTGATGTTAGCATTCATTTTCGGCCAGGTGTATCGTGCTTCTGTGTTGCGCAGACACCCGGGTGGGACAAGTAGTGGAGGCTCAGCAAGAGGGGTCGTCCAAGCGGGAGAAGGAAAGCCCGTGGGCAACCTTGAGACATGTCACAGGCAACAGATGTTGAGGCACCCGGGAGTGAGACATCGTCGATTTTTAAAGCAGACGTGAGACTGTTCCGAAAGGATGCTAGCTCCTCGTCAGTCGACTCCGCTTCGCCCAAGGCGTTCAAGGAAAGGGTGGTGGTGGCAGGTTCAGAAACGGAATGGATCCGGCTGAGGGCATCTGCCACAGGGTTTTCCGCACCGCTCACATGCTGGATGGCATTTGTGAGCTCTGACATGAAGGACAGTTGTCGAATTTCGCCAGGGGAATAACCCGATCCCGATGACGACAAGGCGTACGTCAGCGGCTTATCGTCAGTATACACTGTGAACGTACGTCCCTCGAGAAAATGTCGCAAGTGTTTAATGGCAAGGAAAGTGGCGAGGAGCTCACGACGAAAAGTACGGTAGCGAGTCTCCGCTAGCTTGAGCTTGCGCGAAATGCGAGCGGGTGGATATACTCTGTTGAAGCACTGCGCCAGCAGCGGTACACGAAGCATGCACCATGACGCTGGTGGGGGCGTCTTGCCGGGGGGTGAATGAGAAGAGTGGCCGCAGCAATGTCTTCACGGATCTTCGTGAAAGCAG